>NW_027363566.1:0-648664 GCF_046119375.1 Phyllobates terribilis | reverse complement strand
GCTCACTGACATTTCCCCTATTTGAAAAGTCTGATAAACGCCGAAAAAATGACTAAGTCGAAAAAAAAATTTTTTTTCAACTTTTTTCAATTTTACCCCCGTGGGATATATCTTCTACCCACACACATTTGGAACTCTCCTGGGGTACCCTCACATATATTATTCCCTCATTTGGTGGATATTTTTACAAAAAAGTGAAATTTTCAAAATTCTGAAAATTGGCTGAAAACGACTAAATATGAAGGACTCATCGGGCGAATTGCTCTGGAACTGAAATTGGAACGCTCACTGACATTTCCCCTATCTGAAAGTCTGATAAACGCTGAAAAAATGACTAAGTCCAAAAAAAATTTTTTTTCAACTTTTTTCAATTTTACCCCCGTGGGATATATATTCTACCCACACACATTTGTAACTCTGCTGGGTTACCCTCACACATATTATTCCCTCATTTAGTGGATATTTTCACAAAAAAGTGAAATTTTCAAAAATTCTGAAAATTGGCTGAAAACGACTAAATATGAAGGACTCATCGGGCGAATTGCTCTGGAACTGAAATCGGAATGCTCACTGACATTTCGCCTATCTGAAAGTCTGATAAACGCCGGAAAAATGACTAAGTCTAAAAAAAAATTTTTCTCATCTTTTTTCAATTTTACCCCCGTGGGATATATATTCTACCCACACACATTTGGAACTCTCCTGGGGTACCCTCACACATATTATTCCCTCATTTAGTGGATATTTTCACAAAAAAGTGAAATTTTCAAATATTCAGAAAATTGGCTGAAAACGACTAAATATGAAGGACTCATCGGTAGTGTTGAGCATTCCGATACTGTAATATCGGGTATCGGCTGATATTCGCGGTATCGGAATTCCGATACTTAATTCCGATACTTTTACAATATCGAATACCGGAATCGGAAGTTCCCATAATGCCTGCGCTCTGCAGTGTCTGTGAAGGATGACAAGTTGGATGGCAGCGCGATCCAGCCTGTCATCAGAATGCCATCCCAGCGGGGGAGAATTCTCCTGATTGTTTAAAAGCCGGCGCGCGGTAAAAAGCCGCCGGCTTTTAAACAATCACACAGCCACATACTGCTTCCCCGCAGCCTCCCACCCCAATCCTCCGCTCCCCTCTCCACCTCCAATCCCAATCGTAAATTAGGACCGGGCGGGGAGCGCAGCACCAAGGAGCAAAGGACCCGGGCGGGGAAGCCGGTAGTGAAAAGACTTCACCGCCGGCTTTCCCGTTCTGTGCTGCGCTTTCCCGCCGGTTATTTCAAATGAACAGCTGAGGTATCAGCTGATGCCGATCAGCTGTTCATTTGAAGTCGCCGCGTTGCCCTCAGAGGGTTCATGTGAGTTCATGCTTGACTGCATGAACTCACATGAACTTTCCCACGGCCGCACAGGTCAGCCTCACCTCCCAGACCCGTCATGATTAGTGTGTGTGCGGGTGTGTGTGCAGTGTGTGTGTGCGGGGTGTGTGTGCGGGGTGTGTGTGCGGGGTGTGTGTGCGGGTGTGTGTGCGGTGTGTGTGTGCGGGGTGTCTGTGCGATGTTTGTGCGGGTGTGCGCGGTGTCTGTGCGTGCAGGCAGACATAGGCCGATGTGACACTACTACTCCCATCGGCCTATGTCTGTCCCCCGTCCACTCGTGCCAGCAGGATCAGCTCGATGGGAGCAGTAGTTCCCATCAGCCTGATCCTGCTATTTAAATTGCCCTACTGTGTCCCCAATAAATGTTAGATACATGTCATTGGTGGCCAGTGGTTACCTAAAAGAAATTAGTTCATACATTACCTGTCCCCCCCGATCGCCACCTAAAATAAAGTAAAAAATAAAAAACTACACCTATACTCACCTAGACACCTAATTCCCTGAAGCCATCGATCTCCTGTAATAAAATATAAAATAATAAACCACAACCTTATCCTTACCCCTCCGGAGTAGTCCACGAGTGTCCCACGAAGATCTCCAGTTCAGAGCAGCCACATAGAATGTGACCGCTTTGAACCGCTGCCACCACTAGAATGACGGGGCCGTAAGGGTTCACCGGAGTTCAGGCATCGCTGCTCCGGTTAGCTCCTTTACGGCCCTGCTGTATCGTGAGAAATTCCCACGGTACAGCAGTGCCGTAAAGGAGGTCTCCGGAGCTGCGCTGACTGAATGCACTCCGGTGACCTCAGTCAGTGGCTCCCGCTGCCGGGAGCGGACGTGTTCCCGGCAGCGTGAGCTTACAGCAGCCATGCACAGCTGTCACCTTCTCCAGATGTGACAGCTGTGCATGGGAGATCAGCGCAGGAACGTGGACAGGTAACTATTATTTTTAGTAAACTAAGAATTAAATAAAATGGTGTGTTTTATTTCAAATAAATTATTTTTTTCTGGGTGTAGTGTGTTTTTTCTTTTTAACACTTTGTAGGTTAGTAATAGACGGCCATCATTACTAACCTGGGCTTCATGGCAGCTGGCGCTGACATGAACCCCACCACTATTACCCCCTGCCATCACACCAGGGCAGCGTGGAAGAGCGAGGCTAAGTGCCAGAATTGGCGCATCCTATGGATGCGCCATTTCTGGGGCGGCTGACGGCTGGTGTTTCTAGCCTGGGAGGGGGCCATTATTCATGGCACCCTTCCTGGGCTATTAATATCAGCCCCCAGCTGTCTGCCTAGCCTTTGCTAACTATTAAAATAGGGGGGACCCCACGTCATTTTTTTGGGGGGGGGTCCCCCATTTTAATAGCTAGTAAAGGCTAGGTATTCAGCTGGGGGCTGATATTAGTAGCCTGGGAAGCTCCGTGGGTTTTACCCCCTTCCCAGGCTTCAAACATCTGCCCCAGCCGTCTGCTTAACCTCCGCTAGAGACTAAAATTATGGGGGATCCCACGCCATTTTTTTTTTAAATAAATCCTTTATTTTAACACTAAATGACATTTGAGGAGTTAATAAAGATGCAGTCCCTAAATTATTGTTTATTTTTTAATTAATTTTTCCCAAAACTTTTGACGTGGGCTTCGCCATATTTTTGTATGCCAGCCAGGTACAGCATCCAGCTTCTATGAACGCGCCATTTTCCGGGGCGGCTGCGGACTGCAATTTTCAGTGGGGGGGGGGGGGGGGGCAGAAAGCTTGGGCCTCCCTGCGCTGCAGATTCCATCCCCCAGCTGCCTAGTTGTACCTGGCTGGACACAAAAATAGGGAGAAGCTCCACGTTTTTTTTTTTTTAATTATTTCAGCTCACCTCATGCACGTCACTGACAGCGTGGGAGAATTCTCCTGCACTCAACGCTTCAGCGTGAGACTTCTCTCACGCTGTCAGTGACATACATGAGGTGAGGTCATGTCCAATGAACTCAGCTCACCTCATGCATGTCACTGACAGTGTGGGAAAATTCTCCTGCACTCAGCGCTTCAGCGTGATAATTTTCCCACGCTGTCAGTGAAGTGCATGAGGTGCGCCGAGTTCATTGGACATGACCTCGGCTCATCTGGATGCCGTCACAGCCAGACACTGAGGAGCGCAAGCATGCCTGCGCTTCTCAGTGTCTGCGGGATGATAGGCTGGATGGCAGCGTTCTGCTGCATTCCAGCCTGTCATCTCGATGTAGCAGAGCTGGAGCCGTCGTGGGAGCCATGGAAAGGTAAGGATGATGTTGCTTTATTATTTTACTTTTATTGCAGGAGATCGTTGGCTTCAGCTGGAATGGGCGTGACTGTAAGTATGGTTTAATTTAGAACAATAAAGAATTGTGTGTTTATTTCAATTAAAGGACTTTTTTCTGGGTGTTTGTGTTTTTTTTAAATACTTTACTAGAAATTCATGGTGGTCATGTCTAATATTGGCGTGACCCCATGAATTTCGGGCTTAGGGCCAGCTGATAATGCCAAGCTGGCCTTAACCCCTTTATTACCCAGTGAGCCACCGCACCAGGGCCCTGGATGAGTTGGGTACAGCGCCAGAAGATGGCGCTTCTATGAACGCGCCATTTTCCGGGGCGGCTGCGGACTGCAATTTGTAGCGGGTGGGGCCCAGAAAGCTTGGGCCTCCCTGCGCTGCAGATTCCAGCCCCCAGCTGCCTAGTTGTACCTGGCTGGACACAAAAATAGGGCGAAGCTCCACGTATTTTTTTTTTTAAATTCATGAAATTCATGGAATAATTAAGAAAAAAAGGGCTTCCCTATATTGTTGTGTCCGGCTAGGTACAAATAGGCAGCTGGTGGTTGGGGGCAGCCCATTCCTGCCTGCTGTACCTGACTGGACACAAATATAGGGCGAAGCCCCACATCAATTTTTTTTAATTATTTCATGAATTTCCTGAAATGATTTAAAAAAAATTGACGTGGGGCTTCGCACTATATTTGTGTCCAGCCAGGTACAGCAGGCAGGAACGGGCTGCCCCCAACCACCAGCTGCCTATTTGTACCTGGTTGGACACAACAATATAGGGAAGCCCTTTTTTTCTTAATTATTTCATGAATTTCATGAAATAATTTAAAAAAAAAAATACGTGAAGCTTCTCCCTATTTTTGTGTCCAGCCAGGTACAACTAGGCAGCTGGGGGATGGAATCTGCAGCGCAGGGAGGCCCAAGCTTTCTGCAACCCCCCCGCTGAAAATTGCAGTCCACAGCCACCCCGGAAAATGACGCGTTCAAAGAAGCTGGATGCTGTACCTGGCTGGCATGCAAAAATATGGCGAAGCCCACGTCAAAAGTTTTGGGAAAAATTAATTAAAAAATAAATAATAATTTAGGGACTGCATCTTTATTAACTCCTCAAATGTCATTTAGTGTTAAAATAAAGGATTTATTTAAAAAAAAATTGATGTGGGGCTTCGCCCTATATTTGTGTCCAGCCAGGTACAGCAGGCAGGAACAGGCTGCCCCCAACCACCAGCTGCCTATTTGTACCTGGCCGGACACAACAATATAGGGAAGCCCTTTTTTAAAAAAATTATTTCATGAAATAATTAAAAAAAAATTGACGTGGGGCTTCGCACTATATTTGTGTCCAGCCAGGTACAGCAGGCAGGAATGGGCTGCCCCCAACCACCAGCTGCCTATTTGTACCTGGTTGGACACAACAATATAGGGAAGCCCTTTTTTTCTTAATTATTCCATGAAATTCATAAAATAATTTAAAAAAAAAATGCGTGGGGCTTCGCCCTATTTTTGTGCCCAGCCAGGTACAACTAGGCAGCTGGGGGCTGGAATCCACAGCGCAGGGAGACCCAAGCTTTCTGGGCCACCCCCGCTGCAAATTGCAGTCCGCAGCCGCCCCAGAAAATGGCGCGTTCATAGAAGCGCCATCTTCTGGCGCTGTACCCAACTCATCCAGGGCCCTGGTGCGGTGGCTCACTGGGTAATAAAGGGGTTAAGGCCAGCTTGGCATTATCAGCTGGCCCTAAGCCCGAAATTCATGGGGTCACGCCAATATTAGACATGACCACCATGAATTTCTAGTAAAGTATTTAAAAAAACACAACACCCAGAATAAAGTCCTTTAATTGAAATAAACACACAATTCTTTATTGTTCTAAATTAAACCATACTTACCGTCACGCCCATTCCAGCTGAAGCCAACGATCTCCTACAATAAAAGTAAAATAATAAAGCAACCTCATCCTTACCTTTCCATGGCTCCCACGACAGCTTCAGCTCTGCTACATCGAGATGACAGGCTGGACCGCAGGAGAACGCTGCCATCCAGCCTGTCATCCCGCAGACACTGAGAAGCGCAGGCATACTTCCACTCCTCAGTGTCTGGCTGTGACGGCATAAAGATGAGCCGAGGTCATGTCCAATGAACTCAGCTCACCTCATGCACGTCACTGACAGCGTGGGAAAATTCTCCTGCACTCAGCACTTCAGCGTGAGAATTTTCCCACACTGTCAGTGACGTGCATGAGGTGAGCTGAGTTCATTGGACATGACCTCACCTCATGTATGTCACTGACAGCGTGGGAGAATTCTCACGCTGAAGCGCTGAGTGCAGGAGAATTTTCCCACGCTGTCAGTGACGTGCATGAGGTGAGCTGAGTTCATTGGACATGAACTCGGCTCATCTGGATGACGTCACAGAGAGACACTGAGGAGCGCAAGCAAGCCTGCGCTTCTCAGTGTCTGCGGGATGACAGGCTGGATGGCAGCGTTCTGCTGCGGTCCAGCCTGTCATCTCGATGTAGCAGAGCTGGAGCTGTCCTGGGAACCATCAAAAGGTAAGGATGATGTTGCTTTATTATTTTTCTTTTATTGCAGGAGATCGTTGGCTTCAGCTGGAATGGGTGTGATGGTAAGTATGGTTTAATTTAGAACAATAAAGAATTGTGTCTTTATTTCAATTAAAGGACTTTATTCTGGGTGTTTGTGTTTTTCTTTAACTTTGACTATGGGGTTAGTAATGGGGGTGTCTTATAGACGCCTCTCCATTACTAACCTGGGCTTGATGTCATCTGGCATTATAAGCTGACATCAACCTCAGCCCTATTACCCCACTGCCACCGCTACAGGGCAGTGGGAAGAGCGAGGCTAAGTGCCAGAATTGGCGCATCTTATGGATGCGCCATTTCTGGGGCGGCTGACGGCTGGTGTTTCTAGCCTGGGAGGGGGCCAATATTCATGGCACCCTTCCTGGGATATTAAAATCAGCCCCCAGCTGTCTGCCTAGCCTTTGCTAGCTATTAAATTAGGGGGGACACCACGTTATTTTTTTGGGGGGGTTCCCCCATTTTAATAGCTAGTAAAGGCTAGGTATTCAGCTGGGGGCTGATATTAGTTGCCTGGGAAGCTCGGTGGGTATTACCTCCTTCCCAGGCTTCAAACATTTGCCCCAGCTGTCTGCTTAACCTCCGCTAGAGCCTAAAATTAAGGGGAACCCCACGCCAATTTTTTTTAAAATAAATCCTTTATTTTAACACTAAATGACAAGTACAGTAATCAACACTGTCACTGTACTTCATATATATGTGACTGGCATGTTTCTATCTATCTAATCTATGTGTGATTCTCTATTCTTTCTATTCTAAATTGTCGGGTACAGATGCTGAATTGCCGGCCGGCTTTCTTAAAGAGACGGTGCACGAAAACACTAATATTTTTTTAAATAAATCCTTTACACTAAATGACAAGTACAGTAAGCAACACTGTCACAGTACTTCATATATATGTGACTGACATGTTTCTATCTATCAAATCTATGTGTGAAGCTCTATTCTGTCTGTTATAAATTGTCGGGTACCGCTGCTGAATTGCCGGCCGGCTTTTTTAAAGAGACGGTGCACGAAAACACTAATATTTTTTAAAATAAATCCTTTACACTAAATGACAAGTACAGTAAGCAACACTGGCACTGTACTTCATATATATGTGACTGACATGGTTCTCTCTACCTAATCTATGTGTGAAGCTCTATTCTTTCTGTTGTAAATTGTCGGGTACCGGTGAATGCCGATGATGAATTGACGGCTTTTCATGTCATTCTACATTATTCTTAGCTGTTTTACTTCATGTAGAATTAACCTACAAGGAAAGAAAGGGTTTATTTTCATTACGATATTTGTGTCCCATTGACTTGCATTGGTTTCCGGTATCGGAATCGGCGATATCCGATACTTTTTGGGTATCGGCCCGATCCAATCCGATACGATATTTCCTGATATCGGAAGGTATCGCTCAACACTACTCATCGGGCGAATCGCTCTGGAACTGAAATCGGAACGCTCACTGACATTTCCCCTATCTGAAAGTCTGATAAATGCTGAAAAAATGACTAAGTCCAAAAAAAAATTTTTTTCCTCTTTTTTCAATTTTACCCCCGTGGGATATATATTCTACCCACACACATTTGGAACTCTCCTGGGGTACCCTCACACATATTATTCCCTCATTTAGTGGATATTTTCACAAAAAAGTGAAATTTTCAAATATTCTGAAAATTGGCTGAAAACGACTAAATATGAAGGACTCATCGGGCGAATCGCTCTGGAACTGAAATCGGAATGCTCACTGACATTTCCCCTATCTGAAAGTCTGATAAACGCCGGAAAAATGACTAAGTCTAAAAAAAATTTTTTTTCAACTTTTTTCAATTTTACCCCCGTGGGATATATATTCTACGCAACACACATTTGGAACTCTCCTGGGGTACCCTCACACATATTATTCCCTCATTTAGTGGATATTTTTTTACAAAAAAGTGAAATTTTCAAAAATTCAGAAAATTGGCTGAAAACGACTAAATATGAAGGACTCATCGGGCGAATCGCTCTGGAACTGAAATTGGAACGCTCACTGACATTTCCCCTATCTGAAAGTCTGATAAACGCTGAAAAAATGACTTAATCCCAAAAAAATTTTTTTCATCTTTTTTCAATTTTACCCCCGTGGGATATATATTCTACCCACACAAATTTGGAACTCTCCTGGGGTACCCTCACACATATTATTCCCTCATTTAGTGGATATTTTCACAAAAAAGTGAAATTTTCAAAAATTCTGAAAATTGGCTGAAAACGACTAATTATGAAGGACTCATCAGGCGAATCGCTCTGGAACTGAAATCGGAACGCTCACTGACATTTCCCCTATCTGAAAGTCTGAGAAACGCTGAAAAAATGACTAAGTCCAAAAAAAAATTTTTTTCATCTTTTTTCAATTTTACCCCCGTGGTATATATATTCTACCCACACACATTTGGAACTCTCCTGGGGTACCCTCACACATATTATTCCCTCATTTAGTGGATATTTTCACAAAAAAGTGAAATTTTCAAATATTCAGAAAATTGGCTGAGAACGGCTAAATATGAAGGACTCATCGGGCGAATCGCTCTGGAACTGAAATCGGAATGCTCACTGACATTTGCCCTAATTGAAAGTCTGATTAACGCCGGAAAAATGACTAAGTCCAAAAAAAATTTTTTTTAAACTTTTTTCAATTTTACCCCCGTGGGATATATATTCTACGCAACACACATTTGGAACTCTCCTGGGGTACCCTCACACATATTATTCCCTCATTTAGTGGATATTTTTTTACAAAAAAGTGAAATTTTCAAAAATTCAGAAAATTGGCTGAAAACGACTAAATATGAAGGACTCATCGGGCGAATCGCTCTGGAACTGAAATTGGAACGCTCACTGACATTTCCCCTACCTGAAAGTCTGATAAACGCCGAAAAAATGACTTAATCCAAAAAAAAATTTTTTTCATCTTTTTTCAATTTTACCCCCGTGGGATATATATTCTACCCACACACATTTGAAACTCTCCTGGGGTACCCTCACACATATTATTCCCTCATTTAGTGGATATTTTCACAAAAAAGTGAAATTTTCAAATATTCAGAAAATTGGCTGAAAACGACTAAATATGAAGGACTCATCGGGCGAATCGCTCTGGAACTGAAATCGGAACGCTCACTGACATTTCCCATATCTGAAAGTCTGATAAATGCTGAAAAAATGACTTAATCCAAAAAAAAATTTTTTTCATCTTTTTTCAATTTTACCCCCGTGGGATATATATTCTACCCACACAAATTTGGAACTCTCCTGGGGTACCCTCACACATATTATTCCCTCAGTTAGTGGATATTTTCACAAAAAAGTGAAATTTTCAAAAATTCTGAAAATTGGCTGAAAACGACTAATTATGAAGGACTCATCGGGCGAATCGCTCTGGAACTGAAATCTGAACGCTCACTGACATTTCCCCTATCTGAAAGTCTGAGAAACGCTGAAAAAATGACTAAGTCCAAAAAAAAATTTTTTTCATCTTTTTTCAATTTTACCCCCGTGGGATATATATTCTACCCACACACATTTGGAACTCTCCTGGGGTACCCTCACACATATTATTCCCTCATTTAGTGGACATTTTCACAAAAAAGTGAAATTTTCAAATATTCTGAAAATTGGCTGAAAACGACTAAATATGAAGGACTCATCGGGCGAATCGCTCTGGAACTGAAATCGGAACGCTCACTGACATTTCCCCTATCTGAAAGTCTGATAAACGCTGAAAAAATGACTTAATCCCCAAAAAAATTTTTTCATCTTTTTTCAATTTTACCCCCGTGGGATATATATTCTACCCACACACATTTGGAACTCTCCTGGGGTACCCTCACACATATTATTCCCTCATTTAGTGGATATTTTTTTACAAAAAAGTGACATTTTCAAAAATTCAGAAAATTGGCTGAAAAGGACTAAATATGAAGGACTCATCGGGCGAATCGCTCTGGAACTGAAATTGGAACGCTCACTGACATTTCCCCTATCTGAAAGTCTGATAAACGCCGAAAAAATGACTTAATCCAAAAAAAAATTTTTTTCATCTTTTTTCAATTTTACCCCCATGGGATATATATTCTACCCACACACATTTGAAACTCTCCTGGGGTACCCTCACACATATTATTCCCTCATTTAGTGGATATTTTCACAAAAAAGTGAAATTTTCAAATATTCAGAAAATTGGCTGAAAACGACTAAATATGAAGGACTCATCGGGCGAATCGCTCTGGAACTGAAATCGGAACGCTCACTGACATTTCCCATATCTGAAAGTCTGATAAATGCTGAAAAAATGACTTAATCCCAAAAAAAATTTTTTTCATCTTTTTTCAATTTTACCCCCGTGGGATATATATTCTACCCACACAAATTTGGAATTCTCCTGGGGTACCCTCACACATATTATTCCCTCATTTAGTGGATGTTTTCACAAAAAAGTGAAATTTTCAAAAATTCTGAAAATTGGCTGAAAACGACTAATTATGAAGGACTCATCGGGCGAATCGCTCTGGAACTGAAATCGGAACGCTCACTGACATTTCCCCTATCTGAAAGTCTGAGAAACGCTGAAAAAATGACTAAGTCCAAAAAAAAATTTTTTTCATCTTTTTTCAATTTTACCCCCGTGGGATATATATTCTACCCACACACATTTGGAACTCTCCTGGGGTACCCTCACACATATTATTCCCTCATTTAGTGGATATTTTCACAAAAAAGTGAAATTTTCAAATATTCTGAAAATTGGCTGAAAACGACTAAATATGAAGGACTCATCGGGCGAATCGCTCTGGAACTGAAATCGGAACGCTCACTGACATTTCCCCTATCTGAAAGTCTGAGAAACGCTGAAAAAATGACAATCCAAAAAAATATTTTTTTCATCTTTTTTCAATTTTACCCCCGTGGGATATATATTCTACCCACACACATTTGGAACTCTCCTGGGGTACCCTCACACATATTATTCCCTCATTTAGTGGATATTTTCACAAAAAAGTGAAATTTTCAAATATTCAGAAAATTGGCTGAAAACGACTAAATATGAAGGACTCATGGGGCGAATCGCTCTGGAACTGAAATCGGAACGCTCACTGACATTTCCCCTATCTGAAAGTCTGATAAATGCTGAAAAAATGACTAAGTCAAAAAAAAATTTTTTTTAATCTTTTTTCAATTTTACCCCCGTGGGATATATATTCTATCCACACACATTTGGAACTCTCCTGGGGTACCCTCACACATATTATTCCCTCATTTAGTGGATATTTTCACAAAAAAGTGAAATTTTCAAATATTCAGAAAATTGGCTGAAAACGACTAAATATGAAGGACTCATCGGGCGAATCGCTCTGGAACTGAAATCGGAACGCTCACTGACATTTCCCCTATCTGAAAGTCTGATAAACGCCGGAAAAATGACTAAGTCTAAAAAAATTTTTTTTTCAACTTTTTTCAATTTTACCCCCGTGGGATATATATTCTACCCAACACACATTTGGAACTCTCCTGGGGTACCCTCACACATATTATTCCCTCATTTAGTGGATATTTTTTTACAAAAAAGTGAAATTTTCAAAAATTCTGAAAATTGGCTGAAAACGACTAAATATGAAGGACTCATGGGCCGAATCGCTCTGGAACTGAAATCGGAACGCTCACTGACATTTCCCCTATCTGAAAGTCTGATAAATGCTGAAAAAATGACTAAGTCCAAAAAAAAATTTTTTTCCTCTTTTTTCAATTTTACCCCCGTGGGATATATATTCTACCCACACACATTTGGAACTCTCCTGGGGTACCCTCACACATATTATTCCCTCATTTAGTGGATATTTTCACAAAAAAGTGAAATTTTCAAATATTCTGAAAATTGGCTGAAAACGACTAAATATGAAGGACTCATCGGGCGAATCGCTCTGGAACTGAAATCGGAATGCTCACTGACATTTCCCCTATCTGAAAGTCTGATAAACGCCGGAAAAATGACTAAGTCTAAAAAAATTTTTTTTTCAACTTTTTTAAATTTTACCCCCGTGGGATATATATTCTACCCAACACACATTTGGAACTCTCCTGGGGTACCCTCACACATATTATTCCCTCATTTAGTGGATATTTTTTTACAAAAAAGTGAAATTTTCAAAAATTCAGAAAATTGGCTGAAAACGACTAAATATGAAGGACTCATCGGGCGAATCGCTCTGGAACTGAAATTGGAACGCTCACTGACATTTCCCCTATCTGAAAGTCTGATAAACGCTGAAAAAATGACTTAATCCAAAAAAAAATTTTTTTCATCTTTTTTCAATTTTACCCCCGTGGGATATGTATTCTACCCACACACATTTGGAACTCTCCTGGGGTACCCTCACACATATTATTCCCTCATTTAGTGGATATTTTCACAAAAAAGTGAAATTTTCAAATATTCAGAAAATTGGCTGAAAACGACTAAATATGAAGGACTCATCGGGCGAATCGCTCTGGAACTGAATTCGGAACGTTCACTGACATTTCCCCTATCTGAAAGTCTGATAAACGCTGAAAAAATGACTTAATCCAAAAAAAAATTTTTTTCATCTTTTTTCAATTTTACCCCCGTGGGATATATATTCTACCCAACACACATTTGGAACTCTCCTGGGGTACCCTCACACATATTATTCCCTCATTTAGTGGATATTTTCACAAAAAAGTGAAATTTTCAAAAATTCTGAAAATTGGCTGAAAACGACTAAATATGAAGGACTCATCGGGCGAATCGCTCTGGAACTGAAATCGGAACGCTCACTGACATTTCCCCTATCTGAAAGTCTGATAAACGCTGAAAAAATGACTTAATCCAAAAAAAAAATTTTTTCATCTTTTTTCAATTTTACCCCCGTGGGATATATATTCTACCCACACAAATTTGGAACTCTCCTGGGGTACCCTCACACATATTATTCCCTCATTTAGTGGATATTTTCACAAAAAAGTGAAATTTTCAAATATTCAGAAAATTGGCTGAAAATGACTAAATATGAAGGACTCATCGGGCGAATCGCTCTGGAACTGAAATCGGAACGCTCACTGACATTTCCCCTATCTGAAAGTCTGATAAACGCCGGAAAAATGACTAAGTCTAAAAAAATTTTTTTTTCAACTTTTTTCAATTTTACCCCCGTGGGATATATATTCTACCCAACACACATTTGGAACTCTCCTGGGGTACCCTCACACATATTATTCCCTCATTTAGTGGATATTTTCACAAAAAAGTGAAATTTTCAAATATTCTGAAAATTGGCTGAAAACGACTAAATATGAAGGACTCATCGGGCGAATCGCTCTGGAACTGAAATCGGAATGCTCACTGACATTTCCCCTATCTGAAAGTCTGATAAACGCTGGAAAAATGACTAAGTCTAAAAAAATTTTTTTTTCAACTTTTTTAAATTTTACCCCCGTGGGATATATATTCTACCCAACACACATTTGGAACTCTCCTGGGGTACCCTCACACATATTATTCCCTCATTTAGTGGATATTTTCATAAAAAAGTGAAATTTTCAAATATTCAGAAAATTGGCTGAAAACGACTAAATATGAAGGACTCATCGGGCGAATCGCTCTGAAACTGAAATCGGAACGTTCACTGACATTTCCCCTATCTGAAAGTCTGATAAACGCTGAAAAAATGACTTAATCCAAAAAAAAAATTTTTTCATCTTTTTTCAATTTTACCCCCGTGGGATATATATTCTACCCAACACACATTTGGAACTCTCCTGGGGTACCCTCACACATATTATTCCCTCATTTAGTGGATATTTTCACAAAAAAGTGAAATTTTCAAATATTCTGAAAATTGGCTGAAAACAACTAAATATGAAGGACTCATCGGGCGAATCGCTCTGGAACTGAAATCGGAATGCTCACTGACATTTCCCCTATCTGAAAGTCTGATAAACGCCGGAAAAATGACTAAGTCTAAAAAAATTTTTTTTTCAACTTTTTTCAATTTTACCCCCGTGGGATATATATTCTACCCAACACACATTTGGAACTCTCCTGGGGTACCCTCACACATAGTATTCCCTCATTTAGTGGATATTTTTTTACAAAAAAGTGAAATTTTCAAAAATTCAGAAAATTGGCTGAAAACGACTAAATATGAAGGACTCATCGGGCGAATCGCTCTGGAACTGAAATTGGAACGCTCACTGACATTTCCCCTATCTGAAAGTCTGATAAACGCTGAAAAAATGACTTAATCCAAAAAAAAATTTTTTTCATCTTTTTTCAATTTTACCCCCGTGGGATATGTATTCTACCCACACACATTTGGAACTCTCCTGGGGTACCCTCACACATATTATTCCCTCATTTAGTGGATATTTTCACAAAAAAGTGAAATTTTCAAATATTCAGAAAATTGGCTGAAAACGACTAAATATGAAGGACTCATCGGGCGAATCGCTCTGGAACTGAAATCGGAACGTTCACTGACATTTCCCCTATCTGAAAGTCTGATAAACGCTGAAAAAATGAATTAATCCAAAAAAAAATTTTTTTCATCTTTTTTCAATTTTACCCCCGTGGGATATATATTCTACCCAACACACATTTGGAACTCTCCTGGGGTACCCTCACACATATTATTCCCTCATTTAGTGGATATTTTCACAAAAAAGTGAAATTTTCAAAAATTCTGAAAATTGGCTGAAAACGACTAAATATGAAGGACTCATCGGGCGAATCGCTCTGGAACTGAAATCGGAACGCTCACTGACATTTCCCCTATCTGAAAGTCTGATAAACGCTGAAAAAATGACTTAATCCAAAAAAAAAAATTTTTCATCTTTTTTCAATTTTACCCCCGTGGGATATATATTCTACCCACACAAATTTGGAACTCTCCTGGGGTTCCCTCACACATATTATTCCCTCATTTAGTGGATATTTTCACAAAAAAGTGAAATTTTCAAAAATTCTGAAAATTGGCTGAAAACGACTAATTATGAAGGACTCATCGGGCGAATCGCTCTGGAACTGAAATCGGAACGCTCACTGACATTTCCCCTATCTGAAAGTCTAAGAAACGCTGAAAAAATGACTAAGACCAAAAAAAAATTTTTTTCATCTTTTTTCAATTTTACCCCCGTGGGATATATATTCTACCCACACACATTTGGAACTCTCCTGGGGTACCCTCACACATATTATTCCCTCATTTAGTGGATATTTTCACAAAAAAGTGAAATTTTCAAATATTCAGAAAATTGGCTGAGAACGACTAAATATGAAGGACTCATCGGGCGAATCGCTCTGGAACTGAAGTCGGAACGCTCACTGACATTTCCCCTATCTGAAAGTCTGATAAACGCTGAAAAAATGACTTAATCCAAAAAAAAATTTTTTTCATCTTTTTTCAGTTTTACCCCCGTGGGATATATATTCTACCCACACAAATTTGGAACTCTCCTGGGGTACCCTCACACATATTATTCCCTCATTTAGTGGATATTTTCACAAAAAAGTGAAATTTTCAAAAATTCTGAAAATTGGCTGAAAACGACTAATTATGAAGGACTCATCGGGCGAATCGCTCTGGAACTGAAATCGGAACGCTCACTGACATTTCCCCTATCTGAAAGTCTGAGAAACGCTGAAAAAATGACTAAGTCCAAAAAAAAATTTTTTTCATCTTTTTTCAATTTTACCCCCGTGGGATATATATTCTACCCACACACATTTGGAACTCTCCTGGGGTACCCTCACACATATTATTCCCTCATTTAGTGGATATTTTCACAAAAAAGTGAAATGTTCAAATATTCAGAAAATTGGCTGAGAACGACTAAATATGAAGGACTCATCGGGCGAATCGCTCTGGAACTGAAATCGGAACGCTCACTGACATTTCCCCTATCTGAAAGTCTGATAAACGCTGATAAAATGACTTAATCCAAAAAAAAATTTTTTTCATCTTTTTTCAATTTTACCCCCGTGGGATATATATTGTACCCACACAAATTTGGAACTCTCCTGGGGTACCCTCACACATATTATTCCCTCATTTAGTGGATATTTTCACAAAAAAGTGAAATTTTCAAAAATTCTGAAAATTGGCTGAAAACGACTAATTATGAAGGACTCATCGGGCGAATCGCTCTGGAACTGAAATCGGAACGCTCACTGACATTTCCCCTATCTGAAAGTCTGAGAAACGCTGAAAAAATGACTAAGTCCAAAAAAATATTTTTTTCATCTTTTTTCAATTTTACCCCCGTGGGATATATATTCTACCCACACACATTTGGACCTCTCCTGGGGTACCATCACACATATTATTCACTCATTTAGTGGATATTTTCACAAAAAAGTGAAATTTTCAAAAATTCTGAAAATTGGCTGAAAACGACTAATTATGAAGGACTCATCGGGAGAATTGCTCTGGAACTGAAATCGGAACGCTCACTGACATTTGCCCTATTTGAAAGTCTGATAAACGCCAGAAAAATGACTAAGTCTAAAAAAAATTTTTTTTAAACTTTTTTCAATTTTACCCCCGTGGGATATATATTCTACCCACACACATTTGGAACTCTCCTGGGGTACCGTCACACATATTATTCCCTCATTTAGTGGATATTTTCACAAAAAAGTGAAATTTTCAAAAATTCAGAAAATTGGCTGAAAACGACTAAATATGAAGGACTCATCAGGCGAATCGCTCTGGAACTGAAATCGGAACGCTCACTGACATTTCCCCTATCTGAAAGTCTGATAAACGCCGGAAAAATGACTAAGTCAAAAAAAATATTTTTTTCAACTTTTTTCAATTTTACCCCCGTGGGATATATATTCTACCCACACACATTTGGAACTCTCCTGGGGTACCCTCACACATATTATTCCCTCATTTAGTGGATATTTTCACAAAAAAGTGAAATTTTCAAATATTCTGAAAATTGGCTGAAAACGACTAAATATGAAGGACTCATCGGGCGAATCGCTCTGGAACTGAAATCGGAATGCTCACTGACATTTCCCCTATCTGAAAGTCTGATAAACGCCGGAAAAATGACTAAGTCTAAAAAAAATTTTTTTCAACTTTTTTCAATTTTACCCCCGTGGGATATATATTCTACCCAACACACATTTGGAACTCTCCTGGGGTACCCTCACACATATTATTCCCTCATTTAGTGGATATTTTTTTACAAAAAAGTGAAATTTTCAAAAATTCAGAAAATTGGCTGAAAACGACTAAATATGAAGGACTCATCGGGCGAATCGCTCTGGAACTGAAATTGGAATGCTCACTGACATTTCCCCTATCTGAAAGTCTGATAAACGCTGAAAAAATGACTTAATCCAAAAAAAAATTTTTTTCATCTTTTTTCAATTTTACCCCCGTGGGATATATATTCTACCCACACACATTTGGAACTCTTCTGGGGTACCCTCACACATATTATTCCCTCATTTAGTGGATATTTTCACAAAAAAGTGAAATTTTCAAATATTCAGAAAATTGGCTGAAAACGACTAAATATGAAGGACTCATCGGGCGAATCTCTCTGGAACTGAAATCGGAACGCTCACTGACATTTCCCCTATCTGAAAGTCTGATAAACGCTGAAAAAATGACTTAATCCCAAAAAAAATTTTTTTCATCTTATTTCAATTTTACCCCCGTGGGATATATATTCTACCCATCACACATTTGGAACTCTCCTGGGGTACCCTCACACATATTATTCCCTCATTTAGTGGATATTTTCACAAAAAAGTGAAATTTTCAAAAATTCTGAAAATT
Source organism: Phyllobates terribilis (assembly GCF_046119375.1). Lineage (NCBI taxonomy): Eukaryota > Metazoa > Chordata > Amphibia > Anura > Dendrobatidae > Phyllobates > Phyllobates terribilis. The sequence continues at coordinate 630,547 of NW_027363566.1, read as the reverse complement.
GGCTGAAAACAACTAAATATGAAGGACTCATCGGGCGAATCGCTCTGGAACTGAAATCGGAATGCTCACTGACATTTCCCCTATCTGAAAGTCTGATAAACGCTGAAAAAATGACTTAATCCAAAAAAAAATTTTTTTCATCTTTTTTCAATTTTACCCCCGTGGGATATATATTCTACCCACACACATTTGGAACTCTCCTGGGATACCCTCACACATATTATTCCCTCATTTAGTGGATATTTTCACAAAAAAGTGAAATTTTCAAAAATTCTGAAAATTGGCTGAAAACAACTAAATATGAAGGACTCATCGGGCGAATCGCTCTGGAACTGAAATCGGAACACTCACTGACATTTCCCCTATCTGAAAGTCTGATAAACGCCGGAAAAATGACTAAGTCCAAAAAAAATTTTTTTAAAACTTTTTTCAATTTTACCCCCGTGGGATATATATTCTACCCACACACATTTGGAACTCTCCTGGGGTACCCTCACACATATTATTCCCTCATTTAGTGGATATTTTCACAAAAAAGTGAAATTTTCAAAAATTCTGAAAATTGGCTGAAAACGACTAAATATGAAGGACTCACGGGCGAATCGCTCTGGAACTGAAATCGGAACGCTCACTGACATTTCCCCTATCTGAAAGTCTGATAAATGCTGAAAAAATGACTAAGTCCAAAAAAACATTTTTTTCCTCTTTTTTCAATTTTACCCCCGTGGGATATATATTCTACCCACACACATTTGGAACTCTCCTGGGGTACCCTCACACATATTATTCCCTCATTTAGTGGATATTTTCACAAAAAAGTGAAATTTTCAAATATTCTGAAAATTGGCTGAAAACGACTAAATATGAAGGACTCATCGGGCGAATCGCTCTGGAACTGAAATCGGAATGCTCACTGACATTTCCCCTATCTGAAAGTCTGATAAACGCCGGAAAAATGACTAAGTCTAAAAAAAATTTTTTTCAACTTTTTTCAATTTTACCCCCGTGGGATATATATTCTACCCAACACACATTTGGAACTCTCCTGGGGTACCTTCACACATATTATTCCCTCATTTAGTGGATATTTTTTTACAAAAAAGTGAAATTTTCAAAAATTCAGAAAATTGGCTGAAAACGACTAAATATGAAGGACTCATCGGGCGAATCGCTCTGGAACTGAAATTGGAATGCTCACTGACATTTCCCCTATCTGAAAGTCTGATAAACGCTGAAAAAATGACTTAATCCAAAAAAAAATTTTTTTCATCCTTTTTCAATTTTACCCCCGTGGGATATATATTCTACCCACACACATTTGGAACTCTTCTGGGGTACCCTCACACATATTATTCCCTCATTTAGTGGATATTTTCACAAAAAAGTGAAATTTTCAAATATTCAGAAAATTGGCTGAAAACGACTAAATATGAAGGACTCATCGGGCGAATCTCTCTGGAACTGAAATCGGAACGCTCACTGACATTTCCCCTATCTGAAAGTCTGATAAACGCTGAAAAAATGACTTAATCCCCCAAAAAATTTTTTTCATCTTATTTCAATTTTACCCCCGTGGGATATATATTCTACCCATCACACATTTGGAACTCTCCTGGGGTACCCTCACACATATTATTCCCTCATTTAGTGGATATTTTCACAAAAAAGTGAAATTTTCAAAAATTCTGAAAATTGGCTGAAAACAACTAAATATGAAGGACTCATCGGGCGAATCGCTCTGGAACTGAAATCGGAATGCTCACTGACATTTCCCCTATCTGAAAGTCTGATAAACGCTGAAAAAATGACTTAATTCAAAAAAAATTTTTTTTCATCTTTTTTCAATTTTACCCCCGTGGGATATATATTCTACCCACACACATTTGGAACTCTCCTGGGATACCCTCACACATATTATTCCCTCATTTAGTGGATATTTTCACAAAAAAGTGAAATTTTCAAAAATTCTGAAAATTGGCTGAAAACAACTAAATATGAAGGACTCATCAGGCGAATCGCTCTGGAACTGAAATCGGAACGCTCACTGACATTTCCCCTATTTGAAAGTCTGATAAACGCCGGAAAAATGACTAAGTCCAAAACAAAATTTTTTTTCAATTTTACCCCCGTGGGATATATATTCTACCCACACACATTTGGAACTCTCCTGGGGTACCCTCACACATATTATTCCCTCATTTAGTGGATATTTTCACAAAAAAGTGAAATTTTCAAAAATTCTGAAAATTGGCTGAAAACGACTAAATATGAAGGACTGATCGGCGAATCGCTCTGGAACTGAAATCGGAAGGCTCACTGACATTTCCCCTATCTGAAAGTCTGATAAACGCCGGAAAGATGACTTAAGTCAAAAAAAATTTTTTTTCATCTTTTTTCAATTTTACCCCCGTGGGATATATATTCTACCCACACACATTTGGAACTCTCCTGGGGTACCCTCACACATATTATTCCCTCATTTAGTGGATATTTTCACAAAAAAGTGAAATTTTCAAAAATTCAGAAAATTGGCTGAAAACGACTAAATATGAAGGACTCATCGGGCGAATTGCTCTGGAACTGAAATTGGAACGCTCACTGACATTTCCCCTATCTGAAAGTCTGATAAACGCTGAAAAAATGACTAAGTCCAAAAAAAAAAATTTTTCACCTTTTTTCAATTTTACCCCCGTGGGATATATTTTCTACCCACACACATTTGGAACTCTCCTGGGGTACCCTCACACATATTATTCCCTCATTTAGTGGATATTTTCACAAAAAAGTGAAATTTTCAAAAATTCTGAAAATTGGCTGAAAACGACTAAATATGAAGGACTCATCGGGCGAATCGCTCTGGAACTGAAATCGGAAGGTTTACTGACATTTCCCCTATATGAAAGTCTGATAAACGCCGGAAAAATGACTAAGTCCAAAAAAATTTTTTTTCATCTTTTTTCAATTTTACCCCCGTGGGATATATATTCTACCCACACACATTTGGAACTCTCCTGGGGTACCCTCACACATATTATTCCCTCATTTAGTGGGTATTTTCACAAAAAAGTGAAATTTTCAAAAATTCAGAAAATTGGCTGAAAACGACTAAATATGAAGGACTCATCGGGCGAATCGCTCTGGAACTGAAATCGGAATGCTCACTGACATTTCCCCTATTTGAAAGTCTGACAAACGCCGGAAAAATGACTAAGTCGAAAAAAAAAAATTTTTTAAACTTTTTTCAATTTTACCCCCGTGGGTTATATCTTCTACCCACACACATTTGGAACTCTCCTGGGGTACCCTCACATATATTATTCCCTCATTTAGTGGATATTTTTACAAAAAAGTAAAATTTTCAAAATTCTGAAAATTGGCTGAAAACGACTAAATATGAAGGACTCATCGGGCGAATTGCTCTGGAACTGAAATTGGAACGCTCACTGACATTTCCCCTATCTGAAAGTCTGATAAACGCTGAAAAAATGACTAAGTCCAAAAAAAAAATTTTTTCACCTTTTTTCAATTTTACCCCCGTGGGATATATTTTCTACCCACACACATTTGGAACTCTCCTGGGGTACCCTCACACATATTATTCCCTCATTTAGTGGATATTTTCACAAAAAAGTGAAATTTTCAAAAATTCTGAAAATTGGCTGAAAACGACTAAATATGAAGGACTCATCGGGCGAATCGCTCTGGAACTGAAATCGGAAGGCTCACTGACATTTCCCCTATCTGAAAGTCTGATAAACGAAGGAAAAATGACTAAGTCAAAAAAATTTTTTTTTCATCTTTTTTCAATTTTACCCCCGTGGGATATATATTCTACCCACACACATTTGGAACTCTCCTGGGGTACCCTCACACATATTATTCCCTCATTTAGTGGGTATTTTCACAAAAAAGTGAAATTTTCAAAAATTCAGAAAATTGGCTGAAAACGACTAAATATGAAGGACTCATCGGGCGAATCGCTCTGGAACTGAAATCGGAATGCTCACTGACATTTCCCCTATTTGAAAGTCTGATAAACGCCGGAAAAATGACTAAGTCGAAAAAAAAAAATTTTTTCAACTTTTTTCAATTTTACCCCCGTGGGATATATATTCTACCCACACACATTTGTAACTCTGCTGGGGTACCCTCACACATATTATTCCCTCATTTAGTGGATATTTTCACAAAAAAGTGAAATTTTCAAAAATTCAGAAAATTGGCTGAAAACGACTAAATATGAAGGACTCATCGGGCGAATCGCTCTGGAACTGAAATCGGAACGCTCACTGGCATTTCCCCTCTCTGAAAGTCTGATAAACGCCGGAAAAATGACTAAGTAAAAAAAAACAAATTTTTCACCTTTTTTCAATTTTACCCCTGTGGGATATATATTCTACCCACACACATTTGGAAATCTCCTGGGGTACCCTCACACATATTTTTCCCTCATTTAGTGGATATTTTCACAAAAAGTGAAATTTTCAAAAATTCTGAAAATTGGCTGAAAACAACTAAATATGAAGGACTCATCGGGTGAATCGCTCTGGAACTGAAATCGGAACGCTCACTGGCATTTCCCCTATCTGAAAGTCTGATAAACGCCGGAAAAATGACTAAGTCCCAAAAAATTTTTTTTCACCTTTTTTCAATTTTACCCCCGTGGGATGTATATTCTACCCACACACATTTGGAAGTCTCCTGGGGTACCCTCACACATATTATTCCCTCATTTAGTGGATATTTTCACAAAAAAGTGAAATTTTCAAAATTCTGAAAATTGGCTGAAAACGACTAAATATGAAGGACTCATCGGGCGAATCGCTCTGGAACTGAAATCGGAAGGCTCACTGACATTTCCCCTATCTGAAAGTCTGATAAACGCCGGAAAAATGACTAAGTAAAAAAAAATTTTTTTTCATCTTTTTTCAATTTTACCCCCGTGGGATATATATTCTACCCACACACATTTGGAACTCTCCTGGGGTACCCTCACACATATTATTCCCTCATTTAGTGGGTATTTTCACAAAAAAGTGAAATTTTCAAAAATTCAGAAAATTGGCTGAAAACGACTAAATATGAAGGACTCATCGGGCGAATCGCTCTGGAACTGAAATCGGAATGCTCACTGACATTTCCCCTATTTGAAAGTCTGATAAACGCCGGAAAAATGACTAAGTCGAAAAAAAAAATTTTTTTCAACTTTTTTCAATTTTACCCCCGTGGGATATATATTCTACCCACACACATTTGTAAATCTGCTGGGGTACCCTCACACATATTATTCCCTCATTTAGTGGATATTTTCACAAAAAAGTGAAATTTTCAAAAATTCAGAAAATTGGCTGAAAACGACTAAATATGAAGGACTCATCGGGCGAATCGCTCTGGAACTGAAATCGGAACGCTCACTGGCATTTCCCCTATCTGAAAGTCTGATAAACGCCGGAAAAATGACTAAGTAAAAAAAACCAAATTTTTCACCTTTTTTCAATTTTACCCCCGTGGGATATATATTCTACCCACACACATTTGGATCTCTCCTGGGGTACCCTCACACATATTTTTCCCTCATTTAGTTGATATTTTCACAAAAAGTGAAATTTTCAAAAATTCTGAAAATTGGCTGAAAACGACTAAATATGAAGGACTCATCGGGCGAATCGCTCTGGAACTGAAATTGGAATACTCACTGACATTTCCCCTATCTGAAAGTCTTCTAAACGCCGGAAAAATGACTAAGTCAAAAAAAAAATTCTTTCACCTTTTTTCAATTTTATCCCCGTGGGATATATTCTACCCACACACATTTGGAACTCTCCTGGGGTACCCTCACACATATTATTCCCTCATTTAGTGGATATTTTCACAAAAAAGTGAAATTTTCAAAAATTCTGAAAATTGGCTGAAAACGACTAAATATGAAGGACTCATCGGGCGAATCGCTGTGGAACTGAAATCGGAACGCTCACTGACATTTCCCCTATCTGAAAGTCTGATAAACGCCGGAAAAATGACTAAGTAAAAAAAAATTTTTTTTCATCTTTTTTCAATTTTACCCCCGTGGGATATATATTCTACCCACACACATTTGGAACTCTCCTGGGGTACCCTCACACATATTATTCCTTCATTTAGTGGATATTTTCACAAAAAAGTGAAATTTTCAAAAATTCAGAAAATTGGCTGAAAACGACTAAATATGAAGGACTCATCGGGCGAATCGCTCTGGAACTGAAATCGGAATGATCACTGACATTTCCCCTATTTGAAAGTCTGATAAACGCCGGAAAAATGACTAAGTCGAAAAAAAAAATTTTTTTCAATTTTACCCCCGTGGGATATATCTTCTACCCACACACATTTGGAACTCTCCTGGGGTACCCTCACATATATTATTCCCTCATTTAGTGGATATTTTTACAAAAAAGTGAAATTTTCAAAATTCTGAAAATTGGCTGAAAACGACTAAATATGAAGGACTCATCGGGCAAATCGCTCTGGAACTGAAAATGGAATGCTCACTGACATTTCCTCTGTCTGAAATTCTGATAAACGCTGAAAAAATGACTAAGTCCAAAAAAATTTTTTTTTTACCTTTTTTCAATTTTACCTCCGTGTGATATATATTCTACCCACACACATTTGGAACTCTCCTGGGGTACCCTCACACATATTATTCCCTCTTTTAGTGGATATTTTCACAAAAAAGTGATATTTTCAAAAATTCAGAAAATTGGCTGAAAACGACTAAATATGAAGGACTCATCGGGCGAATCGTTCTGGAACTGAAATCGAAACGCTCACTGACATTTCCCCTATCTGAAAGTCTTCTAAACGCCGGAAAAATGACTAAGTCCAACAAAAAAATTTTTTCAACTTTTTTCAATTTTACCCCCGTGGGATATATCTTCTACCCACACACATTTGGAACTCTCCTGGGGTACCCTCACACATATTATTCCCTCATTTAGTGGATATTTTCACAAAAAAGTGAAATTTTCAAAAATTCTGAAAATTGGCTGAAAACGACTAAATATGAAGGACTCATCGGGCGAATCGCTCTGCAACTGAAATCGGAACGCTCACTGACATTTCCCCTATCTGAAAGTCTTCTAAACGCCGGAAAAATGACTAAGTCCAACAAAAAAAAATTTTCAACTTTTTTCAATTTTACCCCCGTGGGATATATATTCTACCCACACACATTTGGAACTTTCCTGGGGTACCCTCACACATATTATTCCCTCATTTAGTGGATATTTTCACAAAAAAGTGAAATTTTCAAAAATTCTGAAAATTGGCTGAAAACGACTAAATATGAAGGACTCATCGGGCGAATCGCTCTGGAACTGAAATCGGAATGCTCACTGACATTTCCCCTATCTGAAAGTCTGATAAACGCCGGAAAAATGACTACGTCAAAAAATTTTTTTTTTCATCTTTTTTCAATTTTACCCCCGTGGGATATATATTCTACCCACACACATTTGGAACTCTCCTGGGGTACCCTCACACATATTATTCCCTCATTTAGTGGATATTTTCACAAAAAAGTGAAATTTTCAAAAATTCAGAAAATTGGCTGAAAATGACTAAATATGAAGGACTCATCGGGCGAATCGCTCTGGAACTGAAATCGGAATGCTCACTGACATTTCCCCTATTTGAAAGTCTGATAAACGCCGAAAAAATGACTAAGTCGAAAAAAAAAAAAAATTTTCAGCTTTTTTCAATTTTACCCCCGTGGGATATATATTCTACCCACACACATTTGGAACTCTCCTGGGGTACCCTCACACATATTATTCCCTCATTTAGTGGATATTTTCACAAAAAAGTGAAATTTTCAAAATTCTGAAAATTGGCTGAAAACGACTAAATATGAAGGACTCATCGGGCGAATCGCTCTGGAACTGAAATTGGAACGCTCACTGACATTTCCCCTATCTGAAAGTCTGATAAACGCCAGAAAAATGACTAAGTCTAAAAAAAATTTTGTTCACCTTTTTTCAATTTTATCCCCGTGGGATATATTCTAACCATACACATTTGGAACTCTCCTGGGGTACCCCCACACATATTATTCCCTCATTTAGTGAATATTTTCACAAAAAAGTGAAATTTTCAAAATTCTGAAAATTGGCTGAAAACGACTAAATATGAAGGACTCATCGGCGAATCGCTCTGGAACTGAAATCGGAATGCTCACTGACATTTCCCCTATTTGAAAGTCTGATAAACGCCGGAAGAATGACTAAGTCGAAAAAAAAATTTTTTTCAACTTTTTTCAATTTTACCCCTGTGGGATATATCTTCTACCCACACACATTTGGAACTCTCCTGGGGTACCCTCACACATATTATTCCCTCATTTAGTGGATATTTTCACAAAAAAGTGAAATTTTCAAAAATTCAGAAAATTGGCTGAAAACGACTAAATATGAAGGACTCATCAGGCGAATCGCACTGGAACTGAAATTGGAATGCTCACTGACATTTCCCCTATCTGAAAGTCTGATAAACGCCGGAAAAATGACTAAGTCTAAAAAAAATTTTTTAACATTTTTTCACTTTTACCCCCGTGGGATATATATTCTACCCACACACATTTGGAACTCTCCTGGGGTACCCTCACACATATTATTCCCTCATTTAGTGGATTTTTTCACAAAAAAGTGAAATTTTCAAAAATTCTGAAAATTGGCTGAAAACGACTAAATATGAAGGAATCATCAGGCGAATCGCTCTGGAACTGAAATCGGAACGCTCACTGACATTTCCCCTATTTGAAAGTCTGATAAACGCCGGAAGAATGACTACGTCAAAAAAATTTTTTTTTCATCTTTTTTCAATTTTACCCCCGTGGGATATATATTCTACCCACACACATTTGGAACTCTCCTGGGGTACCCTCACACATATTATTCCCTCATTTAGTGGATATTTTCACAAAAAAATGAAATTTTCAAAAATTCAGAAAATTGGCTGAAAACGGCTAAATATGAAGGACTCATCGGGCGAATCGCTCTGGAACTGAAATCGGAATGCTCACTGACATTTCCCCTATTTGAAAGTCTGATAAACGCCAGAAAAATGACTAAGTCGAAAAAAAAAAATTTTTTCAACTTTTTTCAATTTTACCCCCATGGGATATATCTTCTACCCACACACATTTGGAACTCTCCTGGGGTACCCTCACACATATATTATTCCCTCATTTAGTGGATATTTTTACAAAAAAGTGAAATTTTCAAAATTCTGAAAATTGGCTGAAAACGACTAAATATGAAGGACTCATCGGGCGAATTGCTCTGGAACTGAAATTGGAACGCTCACTGACATTTCCCCTATCTGAAAGTCTGATAAACGCCGGAAAAATGACTAAGTCGAAAAAAAAAAAATTTTTCAACTTTTTTCAATTTTACCCCCATGGGATATATCTTCTACCCACACACATTTGGAACTCTCCTGGGGTACCCTCACATATATTATTCCCTCATTTTGTGGATATTTTTACAAAAAAGTGAAATTTTCAAAATTCTGAAAATTGGCTGAAAACGACTAAATATGAAGGACTCATCGTGTGAATTGCTCTGGAACTGAAATTGGAACGCTCACTGACATTTCCCCTATCTGAAAGTCTGATAAACGCTGAAAAAATGACTAAGTCCAAAAAAAAAAATTTTTCACCTTTTTTCAATTTTACCCCCGTGGGATATATTTTCTACCCACACACATTTGGAACTCTCCTGGGGTACCCTCACACATATTATTCCCTCATTTAGTGGATATTTTCACAAAAAAGTGAAATTTTCAAAAATTCAGAAAATTGGCTGAAAACGACTAAATATGAAGGACTCATCGGGCGAATCGCTCTGGAACTGAAATCGGAACGCTCACTGACATTTCCCCTATCTGAAAGTCTGATAAACGCCGGAAAAATGACTAAGTCAAAAAAAATTTTGTTCAACTTTTTTCAATTTTATCCCTGTGGGATATATTCTACCCACACACATTTGGAACTCTCCTGGGGTACCCTCACACATATTATTCCCTCATTTAGTGGATATTTTCCCAAAAAAGTGAAATTTTCAAAAATTTTGAAAATTCGCTGAAAACGACTAAATATGAAGGACTCATCGGGCGAATCGCTCTGGAACTGAAATCGGAACGCTCACTGACATTTCCCCTATCTGAAAGTCTGATAAACGCCGGAAAAATGACTAAGTCAAAAAAAAAATTTTTTCATCTTTTTTCAATTTTACCCCCGTGGGATATATATTCTACCCACACACATTTGGAACTCTATTGGGGTACCCTCACACATATTATTCCCTCATTTAGTGGATATTTTCACAAAAAAGTGAAATTTTCAAAAATTCAGAAAATTGTCTGAAAACGACTAAATATGAAGGACTCATCGGGCGAATCGCTATGGAACTGAAATCGGAATGCTCACTGACATTTCCCCTATTTGAAAGTCTGATAAACGCCGGAAAAATGACTAAGTCGAAAAAAAAAAAAATTTTCAACTTTTTTCAATTTTACCCCCATGGGATATATCTTCTACCCACACACATTTGGAACTCTCCTGGGGTACCCTCACACATATTATTCCCTCATTTAGTGGATATTTTCACAAAAAAGTGAAATTTTCAAAAATTCAGAAAATTGGCTGAAAGCGACTAAATATGAAGGACTCATCGGGCGAATCGCTCTGGAACTGAAATTGGAACGCTCACTGACATTTCCCCTATTTGAAAGTCTGATAAACGCCGGAAAAATGACTAAGTCTAAAAAAAATTTTTTAAACTTTTTTCAATTTTACCCCCGTGGGATATATATTCTACCCACACACATTTGGAACTCTCCTGGGGTACCCTCACACATATTATTCCCTCATTTAGTGGATATTTTTACAAAAAAGTGAAATTTTCGAAATTCTGAAATTTGGCTGAAAACGACTAAATATGAAGGACTCATCGGGTGAATCACTCTGGAACTGAAATTGGAATACTCACTGACATTTCCCCTATCTGAAAGTCTTCTAAACACCGGAAAAATGACTAAGTCCAACAAAAAATTTTTTTCAACTTTTTTCAATTTTACCCCCGTGGGATATATATTCTACCCACACACATTTGGAACTCTCCTGGGGTACCCTCACACATATTATTCCCTCATTTAGTTGATATTTTCACAAAAAAGTGAAATTTTCAAAATTCTGAAAATTGGCTGAAAACGACTAAATATGAAGGACTGATCGGCGAATCGCTCTGGAACTTAAATCGGAACGCTCACTGACATTTCCCCTATCTGAAAGTCTGATAAACGCCGGAAAAATGACTAAGTCAAAAAAAAAATTTTTTCATCTTTTTTCAATTTTACCCCCGTGGGATATATATTCTACCCACACACATTTGGAACTCTATTGGGGTACCCTCACACATATTATTCCCTCATTTAGTGGATATTTTCACAAAAAAGTGAAATTTTCAAAAATTCAGAAAATTGGCTGAAAGCGACTAAATATGAAGGACTCATCGGGCGTATCGCTCTGGAACTGAAATTGGAACGCTCACTGACATTTCCCCTATTTGAAAGTCTGATAAACGACGGAAAAATGACTAAGTCTAAAAAAAATTTTTTAAACTTTTTTCAATTTTACCCCCGTGGGATATATATTCTACCCACACACATTTGGAACTCTCCTGGGGTACCCTCACACATATTATTCCCTCATTTAGTGGATATTTTTACAAAAAAGTGAAATTTTCAAAATTCTGAAATTTGGCTGAAAACGACTAAATATGAAGGACTCATCGGGCGAATCACTCTGGAACTGAAATTGGAATACTCACTGACATTTCCCCTATCTGAAAGTCTGATAAACACCGGAAAAATGACTAAGTCCAACAAAAAATTTTTTTCAACTTTTTTCAATTTTACCCCCGTGGGATATATATTCTACCCACACACATTTGGAACTCTCCTGGGGTACCCTCACACATATTATTCCCTCATTTAGTTGATATTTTCCCAAAAAAGTGAAATTTTCAAAAATTTTGAAAATTCGCTGAAAACGACTAAATATGAAGGACTCATCGGGCGAATCGCTCTGGAACTGAAATCGGAACGCTCACTGACATTTCCCCTATCTGAAAGTCTGATAAACGCCGGAAAAATGACTAAGTCAAAAAAAAAATTTTTCAACTTTTTTCAATTTTACCCCCGTGGGATATATATTCTACCCACACACATTTGGAACTCTATTGGGGTACCCTCACACATATTATTCCCTCATTTAGTGGATATTTTCACAAAAAAGTGAAATTTTCAAAAATTCTGAAAATTGGCTGAAAACGACTAAATATGAAGGACTCATCGGGCGAATCGCTCTGGAACTGAAATCGGAACGCTCACTGACATTTCCCCTATCTGAAAGTCTGATAAACGCCGGAAAAATGACTAAGTCAAAAAAAATTTTTTTTCATCTTTTTTCAATTTTACCCCCGTGGGATATATATTCTACCCACACACATTTGGAACTCTCCTGGGGTACCCTCACACATATTATTCCCTCATTTAGTGGATATTTTCACAAAAAAGTGAAATTTTCGAACTTCTGAAAATTGGCTGAAAACGACTAAATATGAAGGACTCATCGGGCGAATCGCTCTGGAACTGATATTGGAATACTCACTGATATTTCCCCTATCTGAAAGTCTGCTAAACGCTGAAAAAATGACTATGTCCCAAACAAATTTTTTTTCACCTTTTTTCAATTTTACCCCCGTGGGATATATATTCTACCGACACACATTTGGATCTCTCCTGGGGTACCCTCACACATATTATTCCCTCATTTAGTGGATATTTTCACAAAAAAGTGAAATTTTCAAAAATTCTGAAAAATTGGCTGAAAACGACTAAATATGAAGGACTCATCGGGCGAATCGCTCTGGAACTGAAATTGGAATACTCACTGTATTTCCCCTATCTGAAAGTCTTCTAAACGCCGGAAAAATGACTAAGTCCAACAAAAAATTTTTTTAAACTTTTTTCAACTTTACCCCCGTGGGATATATATTCTACCCACACACATTTGGAACTCTCCTGGGGTACCCTCACACATATTATTCCCTCATTTAGTGGATATTTTCACAAAAAAGTGAAATTTTCAAAAATTCTGAAAATTGGATGAAAGCGACTAAATATGAAGGACTCATCGGGCGAATCGCTCTGGTACTGAAATCGGAACGCTCACTGACATTTCCCCTATCTGAAAGTCTGATAAACGCTGAAAAAATGACTAAGTCTAAAAAAAAAATGTTTTACCTTTTTTTAATTTTACCCCCGTGGGATATATATTCTACCCACACACATTTGGAACTCTACTGGGGTACCCTCACACATATTATTCCCTCATTTAGTGGATATTTTCACAAAAAAGTGAAATTTTCAAAAATTCAGAAAATTGGCTGAAAACGACTAAATATGAAGGACTCATTGGGCGAATCGCTCTGGAACTGAAATCGGAATGCTCACTGACATTTCCCCTATCTGAAAGTCTGATAAACGCCGGAAAAATGACTAGGTCCAAAAAAAAATTTTTTCACCTTTTTTCAATTTTACCCCCGTGGGATATATATTCTACCCACACACATTTGGAACGCTCCTGGGGTACCCTCACACATATTATTCCCTCATTTAGTGGATATTTTCACAAAAAAGTGAAATTTTCAAAATTCTGAAAATTGGCTGAAAACGACTAAATATGAAGGACTCATCGGGCGAATCGCTCTGGAACTGAAATCGGAACGCTCACTGACATTTCCCCTATCTGAAAGTCTTCTAAACGCCGGAAAAATGACTAAGTAAAAAAAAAAAATTTGTCATCTTTTTTCAATTTTACCCCCGTGGGATATATATTCTACCCACACACATTTGGAACTCTTCTGGGGTACCCTCACACATATTATTCCCTCATTTAGTGGATATTTTCACAAAAAAGTGAAATTTTCAAAAATTCAGAAAATTGGCTGAAAACGACTAAATATGAAGGACTCATCGGGCGAATCGCTATGGAACTGAAATCGGAATGCTCACTGACATTTCCCCAATTTGAACGTCTGATAAACGCCGGAAAAATGACTAAGTCCAAAAAAAAATGTTTTCACCTTTTTTCAATTTTACCCCCGTGGGATACATATTCTACCCACACACATTTGGAACTCTCCTGGGGTACCCTCACACATATTATTCCCTCATTTAGTGGATATTTTCACAAAAAAGTGAAATTTTCAAAAATTCTGAAAATTGGCTGAAAACGACTAAATATGAAGGACTCATCGGGCGAATGGCTCTGGAACTGAAATCGGAACGCTCACTGACATTTCCCCTATCTGAAAGTCTGATAAACGCTGAAAAAATGACTAAGTCTAAAAAAAAAATGTTTTACCTTTTTTTAATTTTACCCCCGTGGGATATATATTCTACCCACACACATTTGGAACTCTACTGGGGTACCCTCACACATATTATTCCCTCATTTAGTGGATATTTTCACAAAAAAGTGAAATTTTCAAAAATTCACAAAATTGGCTGAAAACGACTAAATATGAAGGACTCTTCGGGCGAATCGCTCTGGAACTGAAATTGGAATACTCACTGATATTTCCCCTATCTGAAAGTCTTCTAAACGCCGGAAAAATGACTAAGTCCAACAAAAAAATGTTTCATCTTTTTTCAATTTTACCCACGTGGGATATATATTCTACCCACACACATTTGGAACTCTCCTGGGGTACCCTCACACATATTATTCCCTCATTTAGTGGATATTTTCACAAAAAAGTGAAATTTTCAAAAATTCTGAAAATTGGCTAAAAACGACTAAATATGAAGGACTCATCGGGCGAATCGCTCTGGAACTGAAATTGGAACGCTCACTGACATTTCCCCTATCTGAAAGTCTGATAAACGCTGAAAAAATGACTAAGTCCCAAAAAAAATTTTTTCACCTTTTTTCAATTTTACCCCCGTTTGATATATATTCTACCCACACACATTTGGAACTCTCCTGGGGTACCCTCACACATATTATTCCCTCATTTAGTGGATATTTTCACAAAAAAGTGAAATTTTCAAACTTCTGAAAATTGGCTGAAAACGACTAAATATGAAGGACTCATCGGGCGAATCGCTCTGGAACTGATATTGGAATACTCACTGACATTTCCCCTATCTGAAAGTCTTCTAAACGCCGGAAAAATGACTAAGTCAAAAAAAAAATGTTTTACCTTTTTTTAATTTTACCCCCGTGGGATATATATTCTACCCACACACATTTGGAACTCTACTGGGGTACCCTCACACATATTATTCCCTCATTTAGTGGATATTTTCACAAAAAAGTGAAATTTTCAAAAATTCAGAAAATTGGCTGAAAACGACTAAATATGAAGGACTCATTGGGCGAATCGCTCTGGAACTGAAATCGGAATGCTCACTGACATTTCCCCTATCTGAAAGTCTGATAAACGCCGGAAAAATGACTAGGTCCAAAAAAAAATTTTTTCACCTTTTTTCAATTTTACCCCCGTGGGATATATATTCTACCCACACACATTTGGAACGCTCCTGGGGTACCCTCACACATATTATTCCCTCATTTAGTGGATATTTTCACAAAAAAGTGAAATTTTCAAAATTCTGAAAATTGGCTGAAAACGACTAAATATGAAGGACTCATCGGGCGAATCGCTCTGGAACTGAAATCGGAACGCTCACTGACATTTCCCCTATCTGAAAGTCTTCTAAACGCCGGAAAAATGACTAAGTAAAAAAAAAAAATTTGTCATCTTTTTTCAATTTTACCCCCGTGGGATATATATTCTACCCACACACATTTGGAACTCTTCTGGGGTACCCTCACACATATTATTCCCTCATTTAGTGGATATTTTCACAAAAAAGTGAAATTTTCAAAAATTCAGAAAATTGGCTGAAAACGACTAAATATGAAGGACTCATCGGGCGAATCGCTATGGAACTGAAATCGGAATGCTCACTGACATTTCCCCAATTTGAACGTCTGATAAACGCCGGAAAAATGACTAAGTCCAAAAAAAAATGTTTTCACCTTTTTTCAATTTTACCCCCGTGGGATACATATTCTACCCACACACATTTGGAACTCTCCTGGGGTACCCTCACACATATTATTCCCTCATTTAGTGGATATTTTCACAAAAAAGTGAAATTTTCAAAAATTCTGAAAATTGGCTGAAAACGACTAAATATGAAGGACTCATCGGGCGAATGGCTCTGGAACTGAAATCGGAACGCTCACTGACATTTCCCCTATCTGAAAGTCTGATAAACGCTGAAAAAATGACTAAGTCTAAAAAAAAAATGTTTTACCTTTTTTTAATTTTACCCCCGTGGGATATATATTCTACCCACACACATTTGGAACTCTACTGGGGTACCCTCACACATATTATTCCCTCATTTAGTGGATATTTTCACAAAAAAGTGAAATTTTCAAAAATTCAGAAAATTGGCTGAAAACGACTAAATATGAAGGACTCATTGGGCGAATCGCTCTGGAACTGAAATCGGAATGCTCACTGACATTTCCCCTATCTGAAAGTCTGATAAACGCCGGAAAAATGACTAGGTCCAAAAAAAAATTTTTTCACCTTTTTTCAATTTTACCCCCGTGGGATATATATTCTACCCACACACATTTGGAACGCTCCTGGGGTACCCTCACACATATTATTCCCTCATTTAGTGGATATTTTCACAAAAAAGTGAAATTTTCAAAATTCTGAAAATTGGCTGAAAACGACTAAATATGAAGGACTCATCGGGCGAATCGCTCTGGAACTGAAATCGGAACGCTCACTGAC
Organism: Phyllobates terribilis; assembly: GCF_046119375.1. Classification (NCBI taxonomy): domain Eukaryota; kingdom Metazoa; phylum Chordata; class Amphibia; order Anura; family Dendrobatidae; genus Phyllobates; species Phyllobates terribilis. The sequence goes on along the minus strand of NW_027363566.1, from coordinate 613,622 downwards.
ATTTCCCCTATCTGAAAGTCTTCTAAACGCCGGAAAAATGACTAAGTAAAAAAAAAAAATTTGTCATCTTTTTTCAATTTTACCCCCGTGGGATATATATTCTACCCACACACATTTGGAACTCTTCTGGGGTACCCTCACACATATTATTCCCTCATTTAGTGGATATTTTCACAAAAAAGTGAAATTTTCAAAAATTCAGAAAATTGGCTGAAAACGACTAAATATGAAGGACTCATCGGGCGAATCGCTATGGAACTGAAATCGGAATGCTCACTGACATTTCCCCAATTTGAACGTCTGATAAACGCCGGAAAAATGACTAAGTCCAAAAAAAAATGTTTTCACCTTTTTTCAATTTTACCCCCGTGGGATACATATTCTACCCACACACATTTGGAACTTTCCTGGGGTACCCTCACACATATTATTCCCTCATTTAGTGGATATTTTCACAAAAAAGTGAAATTTTCAAAAATTCAGAAAATTGGCTGAAAACGACTAAATATGAAGGACCCATCGGGCGAATCGCTATGGAACTGAAATCGGAATGCTCACTGACATTTCCCCAATTTGAACGTCTGATAAACGCCGGAAAAATGACTAAGTCCAAAAAAAAATGTTTTCACCTTTTTTCAATTTTACCCCCGTGGGATACATATTCTACCCACACACATTTGGAACTCTCCTGGGGTACCCTCACACATATTATTCCCTCATTTAGTGGATATTTTCACAAAAAAGTGAAATTTTCAAAAATTCTGAAAATTGGCTGAAAACGACTAAATATGAAGGACTCATCGGGCGAATGGCTCTGGAACTGAAATCGGAACGCTCACTGACATATCCCCTATCTGAAAGTCTGATAAACGCTGAAAAAATGACTAAGTCCAAAAAAAATTTTTTTTCACCTTTTTTCAATTTTACCCCCGTGGGATATATATTCTACCGACACACATTTGGAACTCTCCTGGGGTACCCTCACACATATTATTCCCTCATTTAGTGGATATTTTCACAAAAAAGTGAAATTTTCAAAAATTCACAAAATTGGCTGAAAACGACTAAATATGAAGGACTCTTCGGGCGAATCGCTCTGGAACTGAAATTGGAATACTCACTGATATTTCCCCTATCTGAAAGTCTTCTAAACGCCGGAAAAATGACTAAGTCCAACAAAAATTTTTTCACCTTTTTTCAATTTTACCCCCGTGGGATATATATTCTACCCACACACATTTGGAACTCTCCTGGGGTACCCTCACACATATTATTCCCTCATTTAGTGGATATTTTCACAAAAAAGTGAAATTTTCAAAAATTCAGAAAATTGGCTGAAAACGACTAAATATGAAGGACTCATCGGGCGAATCGCTATGGAACTGAAATCGGAATGCTCACTGACATTTCCCCAATTTGAACGTCTGATAAACGCCGGAAAAATGACTAAGTCCAAAAAAAAATGTTTTCACCTTTTTTCAATTTTACCCCCGTGGGATACATATTCTACCCACACACATTTGGAACTTTCCTGGGGTACCCTCACACATATTATTCCCTCATTTAGTGGATATTTTCACAAAAAAGTGAAATTTTCAAAAATTCTGAAAATTGGCTGAAAACGACTAAATACGAAGGACTCATCGGGCGAATGGCTCTGGAACTGAAATCGGAACGCTCACTGACATTTCCCCTATCTGAAAGTCTGATAAACGCCGGAAAAATAACTAAGTCAAAAAAAAAATTTTTTCATCTTTTTTCAATTTTACCCCCGTGGGATATATATTCTACCCACACACATTTGGAACTCTCCTGGGGTACCCTCACACATATTATTCCCTCATTTAGTGGATATTTTCACAAAAAAGTGAAATTTTCAAAAATTCTGAAAATTGGCTGAAAACGACTAAATATGAAGGACTCATCGGGCGAATCGCTCTGGAGCTGAAATTGGAATGCTCACTGACATTTCCCCTATCTGAAAGTCTGATAAACGCTGAAAAAATGACTAAGTCCAAAAAAAATTTTTTTTCACCTTTTTTCAATTTTACCCCCGTGGGATATATATTCTACCGACACACATTTGGAACTCTTCTGGGGTACCCTCACACATATTATTCCCTCATTTAGTGGATATTTTCACAAAAAAGTGAAATTTTCAAAAATTCAGAAAATTGGCTGAAAACGACTAAATATGAAGGACTCATCGGGCGAATCGCTATGGAACTGAAATCGGAATGCTCACTGACATTTCCCGAATTTGAACGTCTGATAAACGCCGGAAAAATGACTAAGTCCAAAAAAAAATGTTTTCACCTTTTTTCAATTTTACCCCCGTGGGATACATATTCTACCCACACACATTTGGAACTCTCCTGGGGTACCCTCACACATATTATTCCCTCATTTAGTGGATATTTTCACAAAAAAGTGAAATTTTCAAACTTCTGAAAATTGGCTGAAAACGACTAAATATGAAGGACTCATCGGGCGAATCGCTCTGGAACTGATATTGGAATACTCACTGATATTTCCCCTATCTGAAAGTGTTCTAAACGCCGGAAAAATGACTAAGTCCAACAACAAAATTTTTTCAACTTTTTTTAATTTTACCCCTGTGGGATATATATTCTACCCACACACATTTGGAACTCTCCTGGGGTACCCTCACACATATTATTCCCTCATTTAGTGGATATTTTCACAAAAAAGTGAAATTTTCAAAAATTCTGAAAATTGGCTGAAAACGACTAAATATGAAGGACTCATCGGGCGAATCGCTCTGGAACTGAAATTGGAACGCTCACTGACATTTCCCCTATCTGAAAGTCTGCTAAACGCTGAAAAAATGACTATGTCCCAAACAAATTTTTTTTCACCTTTTTTCAATTTTATCCCCGTGGGATATATATTCTACCGACACACATTTGGAACTCTCCTGGGGTACCCTCACATATATTATTCCCTCATTTAGTGGATATTTTCACAAAAAAGTGAAATTTTCAAAAATTCTGAAAAATTGGCTGAAAACGACTAAATATGAAGGACTCATCGGGCGAATCGCTCTGGAACTGAAATTGGAATACTCACTGTATTTCCCCTATCTGAAAGTCTTCTAAACACCGGAAAAATGACTAAGTCCAACAAAAAATTTTTTTACCTTTTTTTAATTTTACCCCCGTGGGATATATATTCTACCCACACACATTTGGAACTCTCCTGGGGTACCCTCACACATATTATTCCCTCATTTAGTGGATATTTTCACAAAAAAGTGAAATTTTCAAAATTCTGAAATTTGGCTGAAAACGACTAAATATGAAGGACTCATTGGGCGAATCGCTCTGGAACTGAAATCGGAACGCTCACTGACATTTCCCCTATCTGAAAGTCTGATAAACGCTGAAAAAATGACTAAGTCCAAAAAAAAAATTTTTTCACCTTTTTTCAATTTTACCCCCGTGGGATATATATTCTACCCACACACATTTGGAACTCTCCTGGGGTACCCTCACACATATTATTCCCTCATTTAGTGGATATTTTCACAAAAAAGGGAAATTTTCAAAAATTCTGAAAAATTGGCTGAAAACGACTAAATATGAAGGACGCATTGGGCGAATCGCTCTGGAACTGAAATGGGAACGCTCACTGACATTTCCCCTATCTGAAAGTCTTCTAAACGCCGGAAAAATGACTAAGTCTAACAACATTTTTTTTTCAACTTTTTTCAATTTTACCCCCGTGGGATATATATTCTACCCACACACATTTGGAACTCTCCTGGGGAACCCTCACACATATTATTCCCTCATTTAGTGGATATTTTCACAAAAAAGTGAAATTTTCAAAAATTCAGAAAATTGGCTGAAAACGACTAAATATGAAGGACTCATCGGGCAAATCGCTCTGGAACTGAAATTGGAATACTCACTGATATTTCCCCTATCTGAAAGTCTTCTAAACGCCGGAAAAATGACTAAGTCCTACAAAAAAAATTTTTCAACTTTTTTCAATTTTACCCCCGTGGGATATATATTCTACCCACACACATTTGGAACTCTCCTGGGGTACCCTCACACATATTATTCCTTCATTTAGTGGCTTTTTCACAAAAAAGTGAAATTTTCAAAAATTCTGAAAATTGGCTGAAAACGACTAAATATGCAGGACTCATCGGGCGAATCGCTCTGGAACTGAAATTGGAATGCTCACTGACATTTCCCCTATCTGAAAGTCTGATAAACGCTGAAAAAATGACTAAGTCCAAAAAAATTTTTATTTCACCTTTTTTCAATTTTACCGCCGTGGGATATATATTCTACCCACACACATTTGGAACTCTCCTGGGGTACCCTCACACATATTATTCCCTCATTTAGTGGATATTTTCACAAAAAAGTGAAATTTTCAAAAATTCAGAAAATTGGCTGAAAACGACTAAATATGAAGGACTCATCGGGCGAATCGCTCTGGTACTGAAATCGGAATGCTCACTGACATTTCCCCTATCTGAAAGTCTGATAAACGCTGAAAAAATGACTAAGTCTAAAAAAAAAATTTTTTACCTTTTTTCAATTTTACCCCCGTGGGATATATATTCTACCCACACACATTTGGAACTCTCCTGGGGTACCCTCACACATATTATTCCCTCATTTAGTGGATATTTACACAAAAAAGTGAAATTTTCAAAAATTCTTAAAATTGGATGAAAGCGACTAAATATGAAGGACTCATCGGGCGAATCGCTCTGGAACTGAAATCGGAACGCTCACTGACATTTCACCTATCTGAAAGTCTGATAAACGCTGAAAAAATGACTAAGTCCAAAAAAAAAAAATTTTTCACCTTTTTTCAATTTTACCCCCGTGGGATATATATTCTACCCACACACATTTGGAACTCTCCTGGGGTACCCTCACACATATTATTCCCTCATTTAGTGGATATTTTCACAAAAAAGTGAAATTTTCAAAAATTCTGAAAATTGACTGAAAACGACTAAATATGAAGGACTCATTGGGCGAATCGCTCTGGAACTTAAATCGGAACGCTCACTGACATTTCCCCTATCTGAAAGTCTGATAAACGCCGGAAAAATGACTAAGTCTAAAAAAAAATTTTTTTCAACTTTTTTCAATTTTACCCCTGTGGGATATATATTCTACCCACACACATTTGGAACTCTCCTGGGGTACCCTCACACATATTATTCCCTCATTTAGTGGATATTTTCACAAAAAAGTGAAATTTTCAAAATTCTGAAATTTGGCTGAAAACGACTAAATATGAAGGACTCATTGGGCGAATCGCTCTGGAACTGAAATCGGAACGCTCACTGACATTTCCCCTATCTGAAAGTCTGATAAACGCTGAAAAAATGACTAAGTCCAAAAAAAAAATTTTTTCACCTTTTTTCAATTTTACCCCCGTGGGATATATATTCTACCCACACACATTTGGAACTCTCCTGGGGTACCCTCACACATATTATTCCCTCATTTAGTGGATATTTTCACAAAAAAGGGAAATTTTCAAAAATTCTGAAAAATTGGCTGAAAACGACTAAATATGAAGGACGCATTGGGCGAATCGCTCTGGAACTGAAATGGGAACGCTCACTGACATTTCCCCTATCTGAAAGTCTTCTAAACGCCGGAAAAATGACTAAGTCTAACAACATTTTTTTTTCAACTTTTTTCAATTTTACCCCCGTGGGATATATATTCTACCCACACACATTTGGAACTCTCCTGGGGAACCCTCACACATATTATTCCCTCATTTAGTGGATATTTTCACAAAAAAGTGAAATTTTCAAAAATTCAGAAAATTGGCTGAAAACGACTAAATATGAAGGACTCATCGGGCAAATCGCTCTGGAACTGAAATTGGAATACTCACTGATATTTCCCCTATCTGAAAGTCTTCTAAACGCCGGAAAAATGACTAAGTCCTACAAAAAAAATTTTTCAACTTTTTTCAATTTTACCCCCGTGGGATATATATTCTACCCACACACATTTGGAACTCTCCTGGGGTACCCTCACACATATTATTCCTTCATTTAGTGGCTTTTTCACAAAAAAGTGAAATTTTCAAAAATTCTGAAAATTGGCTGAAAACGACTAAATATGCAGGACTCATCGGGCGAATCGCTCTGGAACTGAAATTGGAATGCTCACTGACATTTCCCCTATCTGAAAGTCTGATAAACGCTGAAAAAATGACTAAGTCCAAAAAAATTTTTATTTCACCTTTTTTCAATTTTACCGCCGTGGGATATATATTCTACCCACACACATTTGGAACTCTCCTGGGGTACCCTCACACATATTATTCCCTCATTTAGTGGATATTTTCACAAAAAAGTGAAATTTTCAAAAATTCAGAAAATTGGCTGAAAACGACTAAATATGAAGGACTCATCGGGCGAATCGCTCTGGTACTGAAATCGGAATGCTCACTGACATTTCCCCTATCTGAAAGTCTGATAAACGCTGAAAAAATGACTAAGTCTAAAAAAAAAATTTTTTACCTTTTTTCAATTTTACCCCCGTGGGATATATATTCTACCCACACACATTTGGAACTCTCCTGGGGTACCCTCACACATATTATTCCCTCATTTAGTGGATATTTACACAAAAAAGTGAAATTTTCAAAAATTCTTAAAATTGGATGAAAGCGACTAAATATGAAGGACTCATCGGGCGAATCGCTCTGGAACTGAAATCGGAACGCTCACTGACATTTCACCTATCTGAAAGTCTGATAAACGCTGAAAAAATGACTAAGTCCAAAAAAAAAAAATTTTTCACCTTTTTTCAATTTTACCCCCGTGGGATATATATTCTACCCACACACATTTGGAACTCTCCTGGGGTACCCTCACACATATTATTCCCTCATTTAGTGGATATTTTCACAAAAAAGTGAAATTTTCAAAAATTCTGAAAATTGACTGAAAACGACTAAATATGAAGGACTCATTGGGCGAATCGCTCTGGAACTTAAATCGGAACGCTCACTGACATTTCCCCTATCTGAAAGTCTGATAAACGCCGGAAAAATGACTAAGTCTAAAAAAAAATTTTTTTCAACTTTTTTCAATTTTACCCCTGTGGGATATATATTCTACCCACACACATTTGGAACTCTCCTGGGGTACCCTCACACATATTATTCCCTCATTTAGTGGATATTTTCACAAAAAAGTGAAATTTTCAAAAATTCTGAAAATTGGCTGAAACCGACTAAATATGAAGGACTCATCGGGCGAATCGCTCTGGAACTGAAATTGGAATACTCACTGATATTTCCCCTATCTGAAAGACTGATAAACGCCGGAAAAATGACTAAGTCCAAAAAAAAATTTTTTCACCTTTTTTCAATTTTACCCCCGTGGGATATATATTCTACCCACACACATTTGGAACTCTCCTGGGGTACCCTCACACATATTATTCCCTCATTTAGTGGATATTTTCACAAAAAAGTGAAATTTTCAAAATTCTGAAAATTGGCTGAAAACGACTAAATATGAAGGACTCATCGGGCGAATCGCTCTGGAACTGATATTGGAATACTCACTGATATTTCCCCTATCTGAAAGTGTTCTAAACGCCGGAAAAATGACTAAGTCCAACAAAAAAATTTTTTCAACTTTTTTCAATTTTACCCCTGTGGGATATATATTCTACCCACACACATTTGGAACTCTCCTGGGGTACCCTCACACATATTATTCCCTCATTTAGTGGATATTTTCACAAAAAAGTGAAATTTTCAAAAATTCAGAAAATTGGCTGAAAACGAATAAATATGAAGGACTCATCGGGCGAATCGCTCTGGAACTGAAATTGGAACGCTCACTGACATTTCCCCTATCTGAAAGTCTGCTAAACGCTGAAAAAATGACTATGTCCCAAACAAAATTTTTTTCAACTTTTTTCAATTTTACCCCCGTGGAATATATATTCTACCCACACACATTTGGAACTCTCCTGGGGTACCCTCACACATATTATTCCCTCATTTAGTGGATATTTTCACAAAAAAGTGAAATTTTCAAAAATTCTGAAAATTGACTGAAAACGACTAAATATGAAGGACTCATTGGGCGAATCGCTCTGGAACTTAAATCGGAACGCTCACTGACATTTCCCCTATCTGAAAGTCTGATAAACGCCGGAAAAATGACTAAGTCTAAAAAAAAATTTTTTTCAACTTTTTTCAATTTTACCCCTGTGGGATATATATCCTACCCACACACATTTGGAACTCTCCTGGGGTACCCTCACACATATTATTCCCTCATTTAGTGGATATTTTCACAAAAAAGTGAAATTTTCAAAAATTCTGAAAATTGGCTGAAACCGACTAAATATGAAGGACTCATCGGGCGAATCGCTCTGGAACTGAAATTGGAATACTCACTGATATTTCCCCTATCTGAAAGACTGATAAACGCCGGAAAAATGACTAAGTCCAAAAAAAAATTTTTTCACCTTTTTTCAATTTTACCCCCGTGGGATATATATTCTACCCACACACATTTGGAACTCTCCTGGGGTACCCTCACACATATTATTCCCTCATTTAGTGGATATTTTCACAAAAAAGTGAAATTTTCAAAATTCTGAAAATTGGCTGAAAACGACTAAATATGAAGGACTCATCGGGCGAATCGCTCTGGAACTGATATTGGAATACTCACTGATATTTCCCCTATCTGAAAGTGTTCTAAACGCCGGAAAAATGACTAAGTCCAACAAAAAAATTTTTTCAACTTTTTTCAATTTTACCCCTGTGGGATATATATTCTACCCACACACATTTGGAACTCTCCTGGGGTACCCTCACACATATTATTCCCTCATTTAGTGGATATTTTCACAAAAAAGTGAAATTTTCAAAAATTCAGAAAATTGGCTGAAAACGAATAAATATGAAGGACTCATCGGGCGAATCGCTCTGGAACTGAAATTGGAACGCTCACTGACATTTCCCCTATCTGAAAGTCTGCTAAACGCTGAAAAAATGACTATGTCCCAAACAAAATTTTTTTCAACTTTTTTCAATTTTACCCCCGTGGAATATATATTCTACCCACACACATTTGGAACTCTCCTGGGGTACCCTCACACATATTATTCCCTCATTTACTGGATATTTTCACAAAAAAGTGAAATTTTCAAAAATTCTGAAAATTGGCTGAAAACGACTAAATATGAAGGACTGATTGGGCGAATCGCTCTGGAACTGAAATCGGAACGCTCACTGATATTTCCCCTATCTGAAAGTCTGAAAAACGTCGGAAAAATGACTAAGTCCAAAAAAAATTTTTTTCACCTTTTTTCAATTTCACCCCCGTGGGATATATATTCTACCCACACACATTTGGAACTCTCCTGGGGTACCCTCACACATATTATTCCCTCATTTAGTGGATGTTTTCACAAAAAAGTGAAATTTTCAAAATTCTGAAAATTGGCTGAAAACGACTAAATATGAAGGACCCATCGGGCGAATCGCTCTGGAACTGAAATTGGAATACTCACTGATATTTCCCCTATCTGAAAGTCTTCTAAACGCCGGAAAAATGACTAAGTCCAACAAAAAATTTTTTTCAACTTTTTTCAATTTTACCCCCGTGGGATATATATTCTACCCACACACATTTGGAACTCCCCTGGGGTACCCTCACACATATTATTCCCTCATTTAGTGGATATTTTCACAAAAAAGTGAAATTTTCAAAATTCTGAAAATTGGCTGAAAACGAATAAATATGAAGGACTCATTGGGCGAATCGCTCTGGAACTGAAATCGGAACGCGCACTGACATTTCCCCTATCTGAAAGTCTGATAAACGCTGAAAAAATGACTAAGTCCAAAAAAAAAATTTTTTCACCTTTTTTCAATTTTACCCCCGTGGGATATATATTCTACCCACACACATTTGGAACTCTCCTGGGGTACCCTCACACATATTATTCCCTCATTTAGTGGATATTTTCACAAAAAAGTGAAATTTTCAAAAATTCTGAAAAATTGGCTGAAAACGACTAAATATGAAGGACTCATTGGGCGAATCGCTCTGGAACTGAAATGGGAACGCTCACTGACATTTCCCCTATCTGAAAGTCTTCTAAACGCCGGAAAAATGACTAAGTCTAACAAAATTTTTTTTTCAACTTTTTTCAATTTTACCCCCGTGGGATATATATTCTACCCACACACATTTGGAACTCTCCTGGGGTACCCTCACACATATTATTCCCTCATTTAGTGGATATTTTCACAAAAAAGTGAAATTTTCAAAAATTCTGAAAATTGGCTGAAAACGACTAAATATGAAGGACTCATCGGGCGAATCGCTCTGGAACTGAAATTGGAATGCTCACTGACATTTCCCCTATCTGAAAGTCTGATAAACGCTGAAAAAATGACTAAGTGCAAAAAAATTTTTTTTTCACCTTTTTTCAATTTTACCCCCGTGGGATATATATTCTACCGACACACATTTGGAACTCTCCTGGGGTACCCTCACACATATTATTCCCTCATTTAGTGGATATTTTCACAAAAAAGTGAAATTTTCAAAAATTCTGAAAAATTGGCTGAAAACGACTAAATATGAAGGACTCATTGGGAGAATCGCTCTGGAACTGAAATCAGAACGCTCACTGACATTTCCCCTATCTGAAAGTCTGATAAACGCCGGAAAAATGACTAAGTCAAAAAAAAAATTTTTTCACCTTTTTTCAATTTTACCCCCGTGGGATATATATTCTACCCACACACATTTGGAACTCTCCTGGGGTACCCTCACACATATTATTCCCTCATTTAGTGGATATTTTCACAAAAAAGTGAAATTTTCAAAATTTTGAAAATTGGCTGAAAACGACTAAATATGAAGGACTCATTGGGCGAATCGCTCTGGAACTGAAATAGGAACGCTCACTGACATTTCCCCTATCTGAAAGTCTGATAAACGCTGAAAAAATGACTAAGTCCAAAAAAAAAATTTTTTCACCTTTTTTCAATTTTACCCCCGTGGGATATATATTCTACCCACACACATTTGGAACTCTCCTGGGGTACCCTCACACATATTATTCCCTCATTTAGTGGATATTTTCACAAAAAAGTGAAATTTTCAAAAATTCTGAAAAATTGGCTGAAAACGACTAAATATGAAGGACTCATTGGGCGAATCGCTCTGGAACTGAAATGGGAACGCTCACTGACATTTCCCCTATCTGAAAGTCTTCTAAACGCCGGAAAAATGACTAAGTCTAACAAAATTTTTTTTTCAACTTTTTTCAATTTTACCCCCGTGGGATATATATTCTACCCACACACATTTGGAACTCTCCTGGGGTACCCTCACACATATTATTCCCTCATTTAGTGGATATTTTCACAAAAAAGTGAAATTTTCAAAAATTCTGAAAATTGGCTGAAAACGACTAAATATGAAGGACTCATCGGGCGAATCGCTCTGGAACTGAAATTGGAATGCTCACTGACATTTCCCCTATCTGAAAGTCTGATAAACGCTGAAAAAATGACTAAGTGCAAAAAAATTTTTTTTTCACCTTTTTTCAATTTTACCCCCGTGGGATATATATTCTACCGACACACATTTGGAACTCTCCTGGGGTACCCTCACACATATTATTCCCTCATTTAGTGGATATTTTCACAAAAAAGTGAAATTTTCAAAAATTCTGAAAAATTGGCTGAAAACGACTAAATATGAAGGACTCATTGGGAGAATCGCTCTGGAACTGAAATCAGAACGCTCACTGACATTTCCCCTATCTGAAAGTCTGATAAACGCCGGAAAAATGACTAAGTCAAAAAAAAAATTTTTTCACCTTTTTTCAATTTTACCCCCGTGGGATATATATTCTACCCACACACATTTGGAACTCTCCTGGGGTACCCTCACACATATTATTCCCTCATTTAGTGGATATTTTCACAAAAAAGTGAAATTTTCAAAATTTTGAAAATTGGCTGAAAACGACTAAATATGAAGGACTCATTGGGCGAATCGCTCTGGAACTGAAATAGGAACGCTCACTGACATTTCCCCTATCTGAAAGTCTGATAAACGCTGAAAAAATGACTAAGTCCAAAAAAAAATTTTTTTCACCTTTTTTCAATTTTACCCCCTTGGGATATATATTCTACCCACACACATTTGGAACTCTCCTGGGGTACCCTCACACATATTATTCCCTCATTTAGTGGATATTTTCAAAAAAAGGGAAATTTTCAAAAATTCTGAAAATTGGCTGAAAACGACTAAATATGAAGGACTCATCGGGCGAATCGCTCTGGAACTGAAATTGGAATGCTCACTGACATTTCCCCTATCTGAAAGTCTGATAAACGCTGAAAAAATGACTAAGTGCAAAAAAATTTTTTTTTCACCTTTTTTCAATTTTACCCCCGTGGGATATATATTCTACCGACACACATTTGGAACTCTCCTGGGGTACCCTCACACATATTATTCCCTCATTTAGTGGATATTTTCACAAAAAAGTGAAATTTTCAAAAATTCTGAAAAATTGGCTGAAAACGACTAAATATGAAGGACTCATTGGGAGAATCGCTCTGGAACTGAAATCAGAACGCTCACTGACATTTCCCCTATCTGAAAGTCTGATAAACGCCGGAAAAATGACTAAGTCAAAAAAAAAATTTTTTCACCTTTTTTCAATTTTACCCCCGTGGGATATATATTCTACCCACACACATTTGGAACTCTCCTGGGGTACCCTCACACATATTATTCCCTCATTTAGTGGATATTTTCACAAAAAAGTGAAATTTTCAAAATTTTGAAAATTGGCTGAAAACGACTAAATATGAAGGACTCATTGGGCGAATCGCTCTGGAACTGAAATAGGAACGCTCACTGACATTTCCCCTATCTGAAAGTCTGATAAACGCTGAAAAAATGACTAAGTCCAAAAAAAAATTTTTTTCACCTTTTTTCAATTTTACCCCCTTGGGATATATATTCTACCCACACACATTTGGAACTCTCCTGGGGTACCCTCACACATATTATTCCCTCATTTAGTGGATATTTTCAAAAAAAGGGAAATTTTCAAAAATTCTGAAAATTGGCTGAAAACGACTAAATATGAAGGACTCATCGGGCGAATCGCTCTGGAACTGAAATTGGAATGCTCACTGACATTTCCCCTATCTGAAAGTCTGATAAACGCTGAAAAAATGACTAAGTCCAAAAAAATTTTTTTTCACCTTTTTTCAATTTTACCCCCGTGGGATATATATTCTACCCACACACATTTGGAACTCTCCTGGGGTACCCTCACACATATTATTCCCTCATTTAGTGGATATTTTCACAAAAAAGTGAAATTTTCAAAAATTCAGAAAATTGGCTGAAAACGACTAAATATGAAGGACTCATCGGGCGAATCGCTCTGGAACTGAAATTGGAATACTCACTGATATTTCCCCTATCTGAAAGTCTTCTAAACGCCGGAAAAATGACTAAGTCCAACAAAATATTTTTTTCAACTTTTTTCAATTTTACCCCCGTGGGATATATATTCTACCCACAGACATTTGGAACTCTCCTGGGCTACCCTCACACATATTATTCCCTCATTTAGTGGATATTTTAACAAAAAAGTGAAATTTTCAAAAATTCTGAAAATTGGATGAAAGCGACTAAATATGAAGGACTCATCGGGCGAATTGCTCTGGTACTGAAATCGGAATGCTCACTGACATTTCCCCTATCTGAAAGTCTGATAAACGCTGAAAAAATGACTAAGTCTAAAAGAAAAATTTTTTACCTTTTTTCAATTTTACCCCCGTGGGATATATATTCTACCCACACACATTTGGAACTCTCCTGGGGTACCCTCACACATATTATTCCCTCATTTAGTGGATATTTTCACAAAAAAGTGAAATTTTCAAAAATTCTGAAAAATTGGCTGAAAACGACTAAATATGAAGGACTCATTGGGAGAATCGCTCTGGAACTGAAATCAGAACGCTCACTGACATTTCCCCTATCTGAAAGTCTGATAAACGCTGGAAAAATGACTAAGTCCAAAAAAAAAATTTTTTCACCTTTTTTCAATTTTACCCCCGTGGGATATATATTCTACCCACACACATTTGGAACTCTCCTGGGGTACCCTCACACATATTATTCCCTCATTTAGTGGATATTTTCACAAAAAAGTGAAATTTTCAAAAATTCTGAAAAATTGGCTGAAAACGACTAAATATGAAGGACTCATTGGGCGAATCGCTCTGGAACTGAAATGGGAACGCTCACTGACATTTCCCCTATCTGAAAGTCTTCTAAACGCCGGAAAAATGACTAAGTCTAACAAAATTTTTTTTTCAACTTTTTTCAATTTTACCCCCGTGGGATATATATTCTACCCACACACATTTGGAACTCTCCTGGGGTACCCTCACACATATTATTCCCTCATTTAGTGGATATTTTCACAAAAAAGTGAAATTTTCAAAAATTCTGAAAATTGGCTGAAAACGACTAAATATGAAGGACTCATCGGGCGAATCGCTCTGGAACTGAAATTGGAATGCTCACTGACATTTCCCCTATCTGAAAGTCTGATAAACGCTGAAAAAATGAGTAAGTGCAAAAAAATTTTTTTTTCACCTTTTTTCAATTTTACCCCCGTGGGATATATATTCTACCGACACACATTTGGAACTCTCCTGGGGTACCCTCACACATATTATTCCCTCATTTAGTGGATATTTTCACAAAAAAGTGAAATTTTCAAAAATTCTGAAAAATTGGCTGAAAACGACTAAATATGAAGGACTCATTGGGAGAATCGCTCTGGAACTGAAATCAGAACGCTCACTGACATTTCCCCTATCTGAAAGTCTGATAAACGCCGGAAAAATGACTAAGTCAAAAAAAAAATTTTTTCACCTTTTTTCAATTTTACCCCCGTGGGATATATATTCTACCCACACACATTTGGAACTCTCCTGGGGTACCCTCACACATATTATTCCCTCATTTAGTGGATATTTTCACAAAAAAGTGAAATTTTCAAAATTTTGAAAATTGGCTGAAAACGACTAAATATGAAGGACTCATTGGGCGAATCGCTCTGGAACTGAAATAGGAACGCTCACTGACATTTCCCCTATCTGAAAGTCTGATAAACGCTGAAAAAATGACTAAGTCCAAAAAAAAATTTTTTTCACCTTTTTTCAATTTTACCCCCTTGGGATATATATTCTACCCACACACATTTGGAACTCTCCTGGGGTACCCTCACACATATTATTCCCTCATTTAGTGGATATTTTCAAAAAAAGGGAAATTTTAAAAAATTCTGAAAATTGGCTGAAAACGACTAAATATGAAGGACTCATCGGGCGAATCGCTCTGGAACTGAAATTGGAATGCTCACTGACATTTCCCCTATCTGAAAGTCTGATAAACGCTGAAAAAATGACTAAGTCCAAAAAAATTTTTTTTCACCTTTTTTCAATTTTACCCCCGTGGGATATATATTCTACCCACACACATTTGGAACTCTCCTGGGGTACCCTCACACATAATATTCCCTCATTTAGTGGATATTTTCACAAAAAAGTGAAATTTTCAAAAATTCAGAAAATTGGCTGAAAACGACTAAATATGAAGGACTCATCGGGCGAATCGCTCTGGAACTGAAATTGGAATACTCACTGATATTTCCCCTATCTGAAAGTCTTCTAAACGCCGGAAAAATGACTAAGTCCAACAAAAAATTTTTTTCAACTTTTTTCAATTTTACCCCCGTGGGATATATATTCTACCCACAGACATTTGGAACTCTCCTGGGCTACCCTCACACATATTATTCCCTCATTTAGTGGATATTTTAACAAAAAAGTGAAATTTTCAAAAATTCTGAAAATTGGATGAAAGCGACTAAATATGAAGGACTCATCGGGCGAATTGCTCTGGTACTGAAATCGGAATGCTCACTGACATTTCCCCTATCTGAAAGTCTGATAAACGCTGAAAAAATGACTAAGTCTAAAAGAAAAATTTTTTACCTTTTTTCAATTTTACCCCCGTGGGATATATATTCTACCCACACACATTTGGAACTCTCCTGGGGTACCCTCACACATATTATTCCCTCATTTAGTGGATATTTTCACAAAAAAGTGAAATTTTCAAAATTCTGAAAATTGGCTGAAAACGACTAAATATGAAGGACTCATTGGGCGAATCGCTCTGGAACTGAAATCGGAACGCTCACTGATATTTCCCCTATCTGAAAGTCTGAAAAACGTCGGAAAAATGACTAAGTCCAAAAAAAATTTTTTTCACCTTTTTTCAATTTCACCCCCGTGGGATATATATTCTACCCACACACATTTGGAACTCTCCTGGGGTACCCTCACACATATTATTCCCTCATTTAGTGGATGTTTTCACAAAAAAGTGAAATTTTCAAAATTCTGAAAATTGGCTGAAAACGACTAAATATGAAGGACCCATCGGGCGAATCGCTCTGGAACTGAAATTGGAATACTCACTGATATTTCCCCTATCTGAAAGTCTTCTAAACGCCGGAAAAATGACTAAGTCCAGCAAAAAATTTTTTTCAACTTTTTTCAATTTTACCCCCGTGGGATATATATTCTACCCACACACATTTGGAACTCCCCTGGGGTACCCTCACACATATTATTCCCTCATTTAGTGGATATTTTCACAAAAAAGTGAAATTTTCAAAATTCTGAAAATTGGCTGAAAACGAAAAAATATGAAGGACTCATTGGGCGAATCGCTCTGGAACTGAAATTGGAATGCTCACTGACATTTCCCCTATCTGAAAGTCTGATAAACGCTGAAAAAATGACTAAGTGCAAAAAAAATTTTTTTTCACCTTTTTTCAATTTTACCCCCGTGGGATATATATTCTACCGACACACATTTGGAACTCTCCTGGGGTACCCTCACACATATTATTCCCTCATTTAGTGGATATTTTCACAAAAAAGTGAAATTTTCAAAAATTCTGAAAAATTGGCTGAAAACGACTAAATATGAAGGACTCATTGGGAGAATCGCTCTGGAACTGAAATCAGAACGCTCACTGACATTTCCCCTATCTGAAAGTCTGATAAACGCCGGAAAAATGACTAAGTCAAAAAAAAAATTTTTTCACCTTTTTTCAATTTTACCCCCGTGGGATATATATTCTACCCACACACATTTGGAACTCTCCTGGGGTACCCTCACACATATTATTCCCTCATTTAGTGGATATTTTCACAAAAAAGTGAAATTTTCAAAATTTTGAAAATTGGTTGAAAACGACTAAATATGAAGGACTCATTGGGCGAATCGCTCTGGAACTGAAATAGGAACGCTCACTGACATTTCCCCTATCTGAAAGTCTGATAAACGCTGAAAAAATGACTAAGTCCAAAAAAAAATTTTTTTCACCTTTTTTCAATTTTACCCCCTTGGGATATATATTCTACCCACACACATTTGGAACTCTCCTGGGGTACCCTCACACATATTATTCCCTCATTTAGTGGATATTTTCAAAAAAAGGGAAATTTTCAAAAATTCTGAAAATTGGCTGAAAACGACTAAATATGAAGGACTCATCGGGCGAATCGCTCTGGAACTGAAATTGGAATGCTCACTGACATTTCCCCTATCTGAAAGTCTGATAAACGCTGAAAAAATGACTAAGTCCAAAAAAATTTTTTTTCACCTTTTTTCAATTTTACCCCCGTGGGATATATATTCTACCCACACACATTTGGAACTCTCCTGGGGTACCCTCACACATATTATTCCCTCATTTAGTGGATATTTTCACAAAAAAGTGAAATTTTCAAAAATTCAGAAAATTGGCTGAAAACGACTAAATATGAAGGACTCATCGGGCGAATCGCTCTGGAACTGAAATTGGAATACTCACTGATATTTCCCCTATCTGAAAGTCTTCTAAACGCCGGAAAAATGACTAAGTCCAACAAAAAATTTTTTTCAACTTTTTTCAATTTTACCCCCGTGGGATATATATTCTACCCACAGACATTTGGAACTCTCCTGGGCTACCCTCACACATATTATTCCCTCATTTAGTGGATATTTTAACAAAAAAGTGAAATTTTCAAAAATTCTGAAAATTGGATGAAAGCGACTAAATATGAAGGACTCATCGGGAGAATTGCTCTGGTACTGAAATCGGAATGCTCACTGACATTTCCCCTATCTGAAAGTCTGATAAACGCTGAAAAAATGACTAAGTCTAAAAGAAAAATTTTTTACCTTTTTTCAATTTTACCCCCGTGGGATATATATTCTACCCACACACATTTGGAACTCTCCTGGGGTACCCTCACACATATTATTCCCTCATTTAGTGGATATTTTCACAAAAAAGTGAAATTTTCAAAAATTCTGAAAAATTGGCTGAAAACGACTAAATATGAAGGACTCATTGGGAGAATCGCTCTGGAACTGAAATCAGAACGCTCACTGACATTTCCCCTATCTGAAAGTCTGATAAACGCTGGAAAAATGACTAAGTCAAAAAAAAAATTTTTCACCTTTTTTCAATTTTACCCCCGTGGGATATATATTTTACCCACACACATTTGGAACTCTCCTGGGGTACCCTCACACATATTATTCCCTCATTTAGTGGATATTTTCACAAAAAAGTGACATTTTCAAAAATTCTGAAAATTGGCTGAAAACGACTAAATATGAAGGACTCATCGGGCGAATCGCTCTGAACTGAAATTGGAATGCTCACTGACATTTCCCCTATCTGAAAGTCTGATAAACGCTGAAAAAATGACTAAGTCCAAAAAAATTTTTTTTCACCTTTTTTCAATTTTACCCCCGTGGGATATATATTCTACCGACACACATTTGGAACTCTCCTGGGGTACCCTCACACATATTATTCCCTCATTTAGTGGATATTTTCACAAAAAAGTGAAATTTTCAAAAATTCTGAAAATTGGCTGAAAACGACTAAATATGAAGGACTCATCGGGCGAATCGCTCTGGAACTGAAATTGGAATGCTCACTGACATTTCCCCTATCTGAAAGTCTGATAAACGCTGAAAAAATGACTAAGTCCAAAAAAATTTTTTTTCACCTTTTTTCAATTTTACCCACGTGGGATATATATTCTACCGACACACATTTGGAACTCTCCTGGGGTACCCTCACACATATTATTCCCTCATTTAGTGGATATTTTCACAAAAAAGTGAAATTTTCAAAAATTCTGAAAAAGTGGCTGAAAACGACTAAATATGAAGGACTCATTGGGCGAATCGCTCTGGAACTGAAATCAGAATGCTCACTGACATTTCCCCTATCTGAAAGTCTGATAAACGCCGGAAAAATGACTAAGTCCAAAAAAAAATTTTTTCACCTTTTTTCAATTTTACCCCCGTGGGATATATATTCTACCCACACACATTTGGAACTCTCCTGGGGTACCCTCACACATATTATTCCCTCATTTAGTGGATATTTTCACAAAAAGGTGAAATTTTCAAAAATTCTGAAAAATTGGCTGAAAACGACTAAATATGAAGGACGCATTGGGCGAATCGCTCTGGAACTGAAATGGGAACGCTCACTGACATTTCCCCTATCTGAAAGTCTTCTAAACGCCGGAAAAATGACTAAGTCTAACAAAAAATTTTTTTCAACTTTTTTCAATTTTACCCCCGTGGGATATATATTTTACCCACACACATTTGGAACTCTCCTGGGGTACCCTTACACATATTATTCCCTCATTTAGTGGATATTTTCACAAAAAAGTGAAATTTTCAAAAATTCTGAAAATTGGCTGAAAACGACTAAATATGAAGGACTCATCGGGCAAATCGCTCTGGAACTGAAATTGGAATACTCACTGATATTTCCCCTATCTGAAAGTCTTCTAAACGCCCGAAAAATGACTAAGTCCAACAAAAAAATTTTTTCAACTTTTTTCAATTTTACCCCCGTGGGATATATATTCTACCCACACACATTTGGAACTCTCCTGGGGTACCCTCACACATATTATTCCCTCATTTAGTGGATATTTTCATAGAAAAGTGAAATTTTCAAAAATTCTGAAAATTGACTGAAAACGACTAAATATGAAGGACTCATTGGGCGAATCGCTCTGGAACTTAAATCGGAACGCTCACTGACATTTCCCCTATCTGAAAGTCTGATAAACGCCGGAAAAATGACTAAGTCTAAAAAAAAATTTTTTTCAACTTTTTTCAATTTTACCCCCGTGGGATATATATTCTACCCACACACATTTGGAACTCTCCTGGGGTACCCTCACACATATTATTCCCTCATTTAGTGGATATTTTCACAAAAAAGTGAAATTTTCAAAAATTCTGAAAATTGGCTGAAACCGACTAAATATGAAGGACTCATCGGGCGAATCGCTCTGGAACTGAAATTGGAATACTCACTGATATTTCCCCTATCTGAAAGTCTTCTAAACGCCGGAAAAATGACTAAGTCCCAAAAAAAATTTTTTTCACCTTTTTTCAATTTTACCCCCGTGGGATATATCTTCTACCCACACACATTTGGAACTCTCCTGGGGTACCTTCACACATATTATTCCCTCATTTAGTGGATATTTTTACAAAAAAGTGAAATTTTCAAAATTCTGAAAATTGGCTGAAAATGACTAAATATGAAGGACTCATCGGGCGAATCGCTCTGGAACTGAAATCGGAACGCTCACTGACATTTCCCCTATCTGAAAGTCTTCTAAACGCCGGAAAAATGACGAAGTCTAACAAAATTTTTTTTTCAACTTTTTTCAATTTTACCCCCGTGGGATATATATTCTACCCACACACATTTGGAACTCTCCTGGGGTACCCTCACACATATTATTCCCTCATTTAGTGGATATTTTCACAAAAAAGTGAAATTTTCAAAAATTCTGAAAAATTGGCTGAAAACGACTAAATATGAAGGACTCATTGGGTGAATCGCTCTGGAACTGAAATCGGAACGCTCACTGACATTTCCCCTATCTGAAAGTCTGATAAACGCCGGAAAAATGACTAAGTCCAAAAAAAAATTTTTTCACCTTTTTTCAATTTTACCCCCGTGGGATATATATTCTACCCACACACATTTGGAACTCTCCTGGGGTACCCTCACACATATTATTCCCTCATTTAGTGGATATTTTCACAAAAAAGTGACATTTTCAAAAATTCTGAAAATTGGCTGAAAACGACTAAATATGAAGGACTCATCGGGCGAATCGCTCTGGAACTGAAATTGGAATGCTCACTGACATTTCCCCTATCTGAAAGTCTGATAAACGCTGAAAAAATGACTAAGTCCAAAAAAATTTTTTCTCACCTTTTTTCAATTTTACCCCCGTGGGATATATATTCTACCGACACACATTTGGAACTCTCCTGGGGTACCCTCACACATATTATTCCCTCATTTAGTGGATATTTTCACAAAAAAGTGAAATTTTCAAAAATTCAGAAAATTGGCTGAAAACGACTAAATATGAAGGACTCATCGGGCAAATCGCTCTGGAACTGAAATTGGAATACTCACTGATATTTCCCCTATCTGAAAGTCTTCTAAACGCCCGAAAAATGACTAAGTCCAACAAAAAAATTTTTTCAACTTTTTTCAATTTTACCCCCGTGGGATATATATTCTACCCACACACATTTGGAACTCTCCTGGGGTACCCTCACACATATTATTCCCTCATTTAGTGGATATTTTCACAAAAAAGTGAAATTTTCAAAAATTCTTAAAATTGGATGAAAGCGACTAAATATGAAGGACTCATCGGGCGAATCGCTCTGGTACTGAAATCGGAACGCTCACTGATATTTCACCTATCTGAAAGTCTGATAAACGCCGGAAAAATGACTAAGTCCAAAAAAAAATTTTTTCACCTTTTTTCAATTTTACCCCCGTGGGATATATATTCTACCCACACACATTTGGAACTCTCCTGGGGTACCCTCACACATATTATTCCCTCATTTAGTGGATATTTTCACAAAAAAGTGACATTTTCAAAAATTCTGAAAATTGGCTGAAAACGACTAAATATGAAGGACTCATCGGGCGAATCGCTCTGGAACTGAAATTGGAATGCTCACTGACATTTCCCCTATCTGAAAGTCTGATAAACGCTGAAAAAATGACTAAGTCCAAAAAAATTTTTTCTCACCTTTTTTCAATTTTACCCCCGTGGGATATATATTCTACCGACACACATTTGGAACTCTCCTGGGGTACCCTCACACATATTATTCCCTCATTTAGTGGATATTTTCACAAAAAAGTGAAATTTTCAAAAATTCAGAAAATTGGCTGAAAACGACTAAATATGAAGGACTCATCGGGCAAATCGCTCTGGAACTGAAATTGGAATACTCACTGATATTTCCCCTATCTGAAAGTCTTCTAAACGCCGGAAAAATGACTAAGTCCAACAAAAAAAATTTTTCAACTTTTTTCAATTTTACCCCCGTGGGATATATATTCTACCGACACACATTTGGAACTCTCCTGGGGTACGCTCACACATATTATTCCCTCATTTAGTGGATATTTTCACAAAAAAGTGAAATTTTCAAAAATTCAGAAAATTGGCTGAAAACGACTAAATATGAAGGACTCATCGGGCGAATCGCTCTGGAACTGAAATTGGAATACTCACTGATATTTCCCCTATCTGAAAGTCTTCTAAACGCCGGAAAAATGACTAAGTCCAACAAAAAAATTTTTTCAACTTTTTTCAATTTTACCCCCGTGGGATATATATTCTACCCACACACATTTGGAACTCTCCTGGGGTACCCTCACACATATTGTTCCCTCATTTAGTGGATATTTTCACAAAAAAGTGAAATTTTCAAAAATTCTGAAAAATTGGCTGAAAACGACTAAATATGAAGGACTCATTGGGTGAATCGCTCTGGAACTGAAATCGGAACGCTCACTGACATTTCCCCTATCTGAAAGTCTGATAAACGCCGGAAAAATGACTAAGTCCAAAAAAAAATTTTTTCACCTTTTTTCAATTTTACCCCCGTGGGATATATATTCTACCCACACACATTTGGAACTCTCCTGGGGTACCCTCACACATTCCCTCATTTAGTGGATATTTTCACAAAAAAGTGAAATTTTCAAAAAATCTGAAAAATTGGCTGAAAACGACTAAATATGAAGGACTCATTGGGCGAATCGCTCTGGAACTGAAATCGGAACGCTCACTGACATTTCCCCTATCTGAAAGTCTGATAAACGCCGGAAAAATGACGAAGTGCAAAAAAATATTTTTTCACCTTTTTTCAATTTTACCCCCGTGGGATATATATTCTACCGACACACATTTGGAACTCTCCTGGGGTACCCTCACACATATTATTCCCTCATTTAGTGGATATTTTCACAAAAAAGTGAAATTTTCAAAAATTCTGAAAATTGGCTGAAAACGACTAAATATGAAGGACTCATCGGGCGAATCGCTCTGGAACTGAAATCGGAACGCTCACTGACATTTCCCCTATCTGAAAGTCTGATAAAGGCCGGAAAAATGACTAAGTCTAAAAAAAATTTTTTTTCAACTTTTTTCAATTTTACCCCCGTGGGATATATATTCTACCCACACGCATTTGGAACTCTCCTGGTGTACCCTCACACATATTATTCCCTCATTTAGTGGATATTTTCACAAAAAAGTAAAATTTTCAAAAAATCTGAAAAATTGGCTGAAAACGACTAAATATGAAGGACTCATTGGGCGAATCGCTCTGGAACTGAAATCGGAACGCTCACTGACATTTCCCCTATCTGAAAGTCTGATAAACGCCGGAAAAATGACTAAGTCCCAAAAAAAATGTTTTCACCTTTTTTCAATTTTACCCCCGTGGGATATATATTCTACCCACACACATTTGGAACTCTCCTGGGGTACCCTCACACATATTATTCCCTCATTTAGTGGATATTTTCACAAAAAAGTGAAATTTTCAAAAATTCTGAAAATTGGCTGAAACCGACTAAATATGAAGGACTCATTGGGCGAATCGCTTTGGAACTGAAATCGGAACGCTCACTGACATTTCCCCTATCTGAAAGTCTGATAAACGCTGAAAAAATGACGAAGTCCAAAAAAAAAAATTTTCATCTGTTTTCAATTTTACTCCCGTGGGATATATATTCTACCCACACACATTTGGAACTCTCCTGGTGTACCCTCACACATATTATTCCCTCATTTAGTGGATATTTTCACAAAAAAGTGAAATTTTCAAAAAATCTGAAAAATTGGCTGAAAACGACTAAATATGAAGGACTCATTGGGCGAATCGCTCTGGAACTGAAATCGGAACGCTCACTGACATTTCCCCTATCTGAAAGTCTGATAAACGCCGGAAAAATGACGAAGTGCAAAAAAATATTTTTTCACCTTTTTTCAATTTTAACCCCGTGGGATATATATTCTACCGACACACATTTGGAACTCTCCTGGGGTACCCTCACACATATTATTCCCTCATTTAGTGGATATTTTCACAAAAAAGTGAAATTTTCAAAAATTCTGAAAATTGGCTGAAAACGACTAAATATGAAGGACTCATCGGGCGAATCGCTCTGGAACTGAAATCGGAACGCTCACTGACATTTACCCTATCTGAAAGTCTGATAAACGCTGGAAAAAAGACTAAGTCAAAAAAAAATTTTTTTCATCTTTTTTCAATTTTACCCCCGTGGGATATATATTCTACCCAAACACATTTGGAACTCTCCTGGGGTACCCTCACACATATTATTCCCTCATTTAGTGGATATTTTCACAAAAAAGTGAAATTTTCAAAAATTCAGAAAATAGGCTGAAAATGACTAAATATGAAGGACTCATCGGGCGAATCGCTCTGGAACTGAAATTGGAATACTCACTGACATTTCCCCTATCTGAAAGTCTTCTAAACGCCGGAAAAATGACTAAGTCCAACAAATATTTTTTTTCAACTTTTTTCAATTTTACCCTCGTGGGATATATATTCTGCCGACACACATTTGGAACTCTCCTGGGGTACCCTCACACATATTATTCCCTCATTTAGTGGATATTTTCACAAAAAAGTGAAATTTTCAAAAATTCTGAAAATTGGCTGAAACCGACTAAATATGAAGGACTCATCGGGCGAATCGCTCTGGAACTGAAATTGGAATACTCACTGATATTTCCCCTATCTGAAAGTCTTCTAAACGCTGGAAAAATGACTAAGTCCCAAAAAAAATTTTTTTCACCTTTTTTCAATTTTACCCCCGTGGGATATATCTTCTACCCACACACATTTGGAACTCTCCTGGGGTACCCTCACACATATTATTCCCTCATTTAGTGGATATTTTCACAAAAAAGTGAAATTTTCAAAAATTCTGAAAATTGGCTGAAAACGACTAAATATGAAGGACTCATCGGGCGAATCGCTCTGGAACTGAAATCGGAACGCTCACTGACATTTCCCCTATCTGAAAGTCTGATAAACGCCGGAAAAATGACAAAGTCTAAAAAAAAAATGTTTTCAACTTTTTTCAATTTTACCCCCGTGGGATATATATTCTACCCACACACATTTGGAACTCTCCTGGGGTACCCTCACACATATTATTCCCTCATTTAGTGGATATTTTCACAAAAAAGTGAAATTTTCAAAAATTCTGAAAAATTGGCTGAAAACGACTAAATATGAAGGACTCATTGGGTGAATCTCTCTGGAACTGAAATCGGAATGCTCACTGACATTTCCCCTATCTGAAAGTCTGATAAACGCCGGAAAAATGACTAAGTCCAAAAAAAAATTTTTTCACCTTTTTTCAATTTTACCCCCGTGGGATATATATTCTACCCACACACATTTGGAACTCTCCTGGGGTACCCTCACACATATTATTCCCTCATTTAGTGGATATTTTCACAAAAAAGTGAAATTTTCAAAATTCTGAAAATTGGCTGAAAACGACTAAATATGAAGGACTCATCGGGCGAATCACTCTGGAACTGAAATCGGAACGCTAACTGACATTTCCCCTATCTGAAAGTCTTCTAAACGCCGGAAAAATGACTAAGTCTAACAAAATTTTTTTTTCAACTTTTTTCAATTTTACCCTTGTGGGATATATATTCTACCCACACACATTTGGAACTCTCCTGGGGTACCCTCACAGATATTATTCCCTCATTTAGTGGATATTTTCACAAAAAAGTGAAATTTTCAAAATTCTGAAAATTGGCTGAAAACGACTAAATATGTAGGACTCATCGGGCGAATCGCTCTGGAACTGAAATCGGAACGCTCACTGACATTTCCCCTATCTGAAAGTCTTCTAAACGCCGGAAAAATGACTAACAAAATTTTTTTTTCAACTTTTTTCAATTTTACCCCCGTGGGATATATATTCTACCCACACACATTTGGAACTCTCCTGGGGTACCCTCACACATATTATTCCCTCATTTAGTGGATATTTTCACAAAAAAGTGAAATTTTCAAAAATTCTGAAAATTGGTTGAAAACGACTAAATATGAAGGACTCATCGGGCGAATCGCTCTGGAACTGAAATCGGAATGCTCACTGACATTTCCCCTATCTGAAAGTCTGATAAATGCCGGAAAAATGACTAAGTCTAAAAAAAAAATTTTTTCAACGTTTTTCAATTTTACCCCCGTGGGATATATATTCTACCCACACACATTTGGAACTCTCCTGGGGTACCCTCACACATATTATTCCCTCATTTAGTGGATATTTTCACAAAAAAGTGAAATTTTCAAAAATTCTGAAAATTGGATGAAAGCGACTAAATATGAAGGACTCATCGGGCGAATCGCTCTGGTACTGAAATCGGAACGCTCACTGACATTTCCCCTATCTGAAAGTCTGATAAACGCCGGAAAAATGACTAAGTCCAAAAAAAAATTTTTTCACCTTTTTTCAATTTTACCCCCGTGGGATATATATTCTACCCACACACATTTGGAACTCTCCTGGGGTACCCTCACACATATTATCCCCTCATTTAGTGGATATTTTCACAAAAAAGTGAAATTTTCAAAATTCTGAAAATTGGCTGAAAACGACTAAATATGAAGGACTCATCGGGCGAATCACTCTGGAACTGAAATCGGAACGCTAACTGACATTTCCCCTATCTGAAAGTCTTCTAAACGCCGGAAAAATGACTAAGTCTAACAAAATTTTTTTTTCAACTTTTTTCAATTTTACCCTCGTGGGATATATATTCTACCCACACACATTTGGAACTCTCCTGGGGTACTCTCACACATTCCCTCATTTAGTGGATATTTTCACAAAAAAGTGAAATTTTCAAAAATTCTGAAAATTGGCCGAAAACGACTAAATCTAAAGGACTCATCGGGCGAATCGCTCTGGAACTGAAATCGGAACGCTCACTGACATTTCCCCTATCTGAAAGTCTGATAAACGCCGGAAAAATGACTAAGTCCAAAAAAATTTTTTTTCACCTTTTTTCAATTTTACCCCCGTGGGATATATCTTCTACCCACACACATTTGGAACTCTCCTGGGGTACCCTCACACATATTATTCCCTCATTTAGTGGATATTTTCACAAAAAAGTGAAATTTTTAAAATTCTGAAAATTGGCTGAAAACGACTAAATATGAAGGACTCATCGGGCGAATCGCTCTGGAACTGAAATCGGAATGCTCACTGACATTTCCCCTATCTGAAAGTCTTCTAAACGCCGGAAAAATGACTAACTCTAACAAAATTTTTTTTTCAACTTTTTTCAATTTTACCCCCGTGGGATATATATTCTACCCACACACATTTGGAACTCTCCTGGGGTACCCTCACACATATTATTCCCTCATTTAGTGGATATTTTCACAAAAAAGTGAAATTTTCAAAAATTCTGAAAATTGGTTGAAAACGACTAAATATGAAGGACTCATCGGGCGAATCGCTCTGGAACTGAAATCGGAATGCTCACTGACATTTCCCCTATCTGAAAGTCTGATAAATGCCGGAAAAATGACTAAGTCTAAAAAAAAAATTTTTTCAACGTTTTTCAATTTTACCCCCGTGGGATATATATTCTACCCACACACATTTGGAACTCTCCTGGGGTACCCTCACACATATTATTCCCTCATTTAGTGGATATTTTCACAAAAAAGTGAAATTTTCAAAAATTCTGAAAATTGGATGAAAGCGACTAAATATGAAGGACTCATCGGGCGAATCGCTCTGGTACTGAAATCGGAACGCTCACTGACATTTCCCCTATCTGAAAGTCTGATAAACGCCGGAAAAATGACTAAGTCCAAAAAAAAATTTTTTCACCTTTTTTCAATTTTACCCCCGTGGGATATATATTCTACCCACACACATTTGGAACTCTCCTGGGGTACCCTCACACATATTATCCCCTCATTTAGTGGATATTTTCACAAAAAAGTGAAATTTTCAAAATTCTGAAAATTGGCTGAAAACGACTAAATATGAAGGACTCATCGGGCGAATCACTCTGGAACTGAAATCGGAACGCTAACTGACATTTCCCCTATCTGAAAGTCTTCTAAACGCCGGAAAAATGACTAAGTCTAACAAAATTTTTTTTTCAACTTTTTTCAATTTTACCCTCGTGGGATATATATTCTACCCACACACATTTGGAACTCTCCTGGGGTACTCTCACACATTCCCTCATTTAGTGGATATTTTCACAAAAAAGTGAAATTTTCAAAAATTCTGAAAATTGGCCGAAAACGACTAAATCTAAAGGACTCATCGGGCGAATCGCTCTGGAACTGAAATCGGAACGCTCACTGACATTTCCCCTATCTGAAAGTCTGATAAACGCCGGAAAAATGACTAAGTCCAAAAAAATTTTTTTTCACCTTTTTTCAATTTTACCCCCGTGGGATATATCTTCTACCCACACACATTTGGAACTCTCCTGGGGTACCCTCACACATATTATTCCCTCATTTAGTGGATATTTTCACAAAAAAGTGAAATTTTTAAAATTCTGAAAATTGGCTGAAAACGACTAAATATGAAGGACTCATCGGGCGAATCGCTCTGGAACTGAAATCGGAATGCTCACTGACATTTCCCCTATCTGAAAGTCTTCTAAACGCCGGAAAAATGACTAACTCTAACAAAATTTTTTTTTCAACTTTTTTCAATTTTACCCCCGTGGGATATATATTCTACCCACACACATTTGGAACTCTCCTGGGGTACCCTCACACATATTATTCCCTCATTTAGTGGATATTTTCACAAAAAAGTGAAATTTTCAAAAATTCTGAAAATTGGTTGAAAACGACTAAATATGAAGGACTCATCGGGCGAATCGCTCTGGAACTGAAATCGGAATGCTCACTGACATTTCCCCTATCTGAAAGTCTGATAAATGCCGGAAAAATGACTAACTCTAAAAAAAAAATTTTTTCAACGTTTTTCAATTTTACCCCCGTGGGATATATATTCTACCCACACACATTTGGAACTCTCCTGGGGTACCCTCACACATATTATTCCCTCATTTAGTGGATATTTTCACAAAAAAGTGAAATTTTCAAAAATTCTGAAAATTGGATGAAAGCGACTAAATATGAAGGACTCATCGGGCGAATCGCTCTGGTACTGAAATCGGAACGCTCACTGACATTTCCCCTATCTGAAAGTCTGATAAACGCTGAAAAAATGACTAAGTCCAAAAAAAAAAATTTTTCAGCTGTTTTCAATTTTACTCCCGTGGGATATTTATTCTACCCACACACATTTGGAACTCTCCTGGGGTACCCTCACACATATTATTCCCTCATTTGGTGGATATTTTCACAAAAAAGTGAAATTTTCAAAAATTCAGAAAATTGGCTGAAAACGAATAAATATGAAGGACTCATCGGGCGAATCGCTCTGGAACTGAAATAAGAACGCTCGCTGACATTTCCTCTATCTGAAAGTCTGATAAACGCCGGAAAAATGACTAAGTCTAAAAAAAATTTTTTTTCAACTTTTTTCAATTTTACCCCCGTGGGATATATATTCTACCCACACACATTTGGAACTCTCCTGGGGTACCCTCACACATATTATTCCCTCATTTAGTGGATATTTTCACAAAAAAGTGAAATTTTCAAAAATTCTGAAAATTGGCTGAAAACGACTAAATATGAAGGACTCATCGGGCGAATCGCTCTGGAACTGAAATTGGAATACTCACTGATATTTTCCCTATCTGAAAGTCTTCTAAACGCCGGAAAAATGACTAAGTCCAACAAAAAATTGTTTTCAACTTTTTTCAATTTTACCCCCGTGGGATATATATTCTACCCACACACATTTGGAACACTCCTGGGGTACCCTCACACATATTATTCCTTCATTTAGTGGATATTTTCACAAAAAAGTGAAATTTTCAAAATTCTGAAAATTGGCTGAAAACGACTAAATATGAAGGACTCATCGGGCGAATCGCTCTGGAACTGAAATCGGAACGCTCACTGACATTTCCCCTATCTGAAAGTCTGATAAACGCTGAAAAAATGACTAAGTCCAAAAAAAATTTTTTTTCACATTTTTTCAATTTTACCCCCGTGGGATATATATTCTACCGACACACATTTGGAACTCTCCTGGGGTACCCTCACACATATTATTCCCTCATTTAGTGGATATTTTCACAAAAAAGTGAAATTTTCAAAAATTCTGAAAAATTGGCTGAAAACGACTAAATATGAAGGACTCATTGGGCGAATCGCTCTGGAACTGAAATCAGAACGCTCACTGACATTTCCCCTATCTGAAAGTCTGATAAACGCCGGAAAAATGACTAAGTCCAAAAAAAAAATTTTTTACCTTTTTTCAATTTTACCCCCGTGGGATATATATTCTACCCAAACATATTTGGAACTCTCCTGGGGTACCCTCACACATATTATTCCCTCATTTAGTGGATATTTTCACAAAAAAGTGAAATTTTGAAAAATTCTGAAAATTGGCTGAAAACGACTAAATATGAAGGACTCATCGGGCGAATCGCTCTGGAACTGAAATTGGAATGCTCACTGACATTTCGCCTATCTGAAAGTCTGAAAAACGCTGAAAAAATGACTAAGTCCAAAAAAAATTTTTTTTCACCTTTTTTCAATTTTACCCCCGTGGGATATATATTCTACCCACACACATTTGGAACTCTCCTGGGGTACCCTCACACATATTATTCCCTCATTTAGTGGACATTTTCACAAAAAAGTGAAATTTTCAAAAATTCTGAAAATTGGCTGAAAACGACTAAATATGAAGGACTCATCGGGCGAATCGCTCTGGAACTGAAATTGGAATACTCACTGATATTTCCCCTATCTGAAAGTCTTCTAAACGCCGGAAAAATGACTAAGTCCAACAAAAAATTGTTTTCAACTTTTTTCAATTTTACCCCCGTGGGATATATATTCTACCCACACACATTTGGAACTCTCCTGGGGTACCCTCACACATATTATTCCCTCATTTAGTGGATATTTTCACAAAAAAGTGAAATTTTCAAAAATTCTGAAAATTGGATGAAAGCGAC
Source organism: Phyllobates terribilis (assembly GCF_046119375.1). Taxonomy (NCBI): domain Eukaryota; kingdom Metazoa; phylum Chordata; class Amphibia; order Anura; family Dendrobatidae; genus Phyllobates; species Phyllobates terribilis. The sequence goes on along the minus strand of NW_027363566.1, from coordinate 581,891 downwards.
TAAATATGAAGGACTCATCGGGCGAATCGCTCTGGTACTGAAATCGGAACGCTCACTGACATTTCCCCTATCTGAAAGTCTGATAAACGCTGAAAAAATGACAGTCCAAAAAAAAAAATTTTTCAGCTGTTTTCAATTTTACTCCCGTGGGATATATATTCTACCCACACACATTTGGAACTCTCCTGGGGTACCCTCACACATATTATTCCCTCATTTAGTGGATATTTTCACAAAAAAGTGAAATTTTCAAAAATTCAGAAAATTGGCTGAAAACGAATAAATATGAAGGACTCATCGGGCGAATCGCTCTGGAACTGAAATAAGAACGCTCGCTGACATTTCCTCTATCTGAAAGTCTGATAAACGCCGGAAAAATGACTAAGTCTAAAAAAAATTTTTTTTCAACTTTTTTCAATTTTACCCCCGTGGGATATATATTCTACCCACACACATTTGGAACTCTCCTGGGGTACCCTCACACATATTATTCCCTCATTTAGTGGATATTTTCACAAAAAAGTGAAATTTTCAAAAATTCTGAAAATTGGCTGAAAACGACTAAATATGAAGGACTCATCGGGCGAATCGCTCTGGAACTGAAATTGGAATACTCACTGATATTTCCCCTATCTGAAAGTCTTCTAAACGCCGGAAAAATGACTAAGTCCAACAAAAAATTGTTTTCAACTTTTTTCAATTTTACCCCCGTGGGATATATATTCTACCCACACACATTTGGAACTCTCCTGGGGTACCCTCACACATATTATTCCCTCATTTAGTGGATATTTTCACAAAAAAGTGAAATTTTCAAAAATTCTGAAAATTGGCTGAAAACGACTAAATATGAAGGACTCATCGGGCGAATCGCTCTGGAACTGAAATCGGAACGCTCACTGACATTTCCCCTATCTGAAAGTCTGATAAACGCTGAAAAAATGACAAAGTCCCAAAAAATATGTTTTCACCTTTTTTCAATTTTACCCCCGTGGGATATATATTCTACCCACACACATTTGGAACTCTCCTGGGGTACCCTCACACATATTATTCCCTCATTTAGTGGATATTTTCACAAAAAAGTGAAATTTTCAAAATTTCTGAAAATTGGCTGAAACCGAGTAAATATGAAGGATTCATTGGGCGAATCGCTCTGGAACTGAAATCGGAACGCTCACTGACATTTCCCCTATCTGAAAGTTTGATAAACGCTGAAAAAATGACGAAGTCCAAAAAAAAAAATTTTCATCTGTTTTCAATTTTACTCCCGTGGGATATATATTCTACCCACACACATTTGGAACTCTCCTGGTGTACCCTCACACATATTATTCCCTCATTTAGTGGATATTTTCACAAAAAAGTGAAATTTTCAAAAAATCTGAAAAATTGGCTGAAAACGACTAAATATGAAGGACTCATTTGGCGAATCGCTCTGGAACTGAAATAGGAACGCTCACTGACAATTCCCCTATCTGAAAGTCTGATAAACGCCGGAAAAATGACGAAGTGCAAAAAAATATTTTTTCACCTTTTTTCAATTTTACCCCCGTGGGATATATATTCTACCCACACACATTTGGAACTCTCCTGGTGCACCCTCACACATATTATTCCTTCATTTAGTGGATATTTTCACAAAAAAGTGAAATTTTCAAAATTCTGAAAATTGGCTGAAAACGACTAAATATGAAGGACTCATCGGGCGAATCGCTCTGGAACTGAAATCGGAACGCTCACTGACATTTACCCTATCTGAAAGTCTTCTAAACGCCGGAAAAATGACTAAGTCCAACAAAAATTTTTTTTCAACTTTTTTCAATTTTACCCCCGTGGGATATATATTCTGCCGACACACATTTGGAACTCTCCTGGGGTACCCTCACACATATTATTCCCTCATTTAGTGGATATTTTCACAAAAAAGTGAAATTTTCAAAAATTCTGAAAAATTGGCTGAAAACGACTAAATATGAAGGACTCATTGGGCGAATCGCTCTGGAACTGAAATCAGAACGCTCACTGACATTTACCCTATCTGAAAGTCTTCTAAACGCCGGAAAAATGTCAAAGTCCAAAAAAAAAATTTTTCACCTTTTTTCAATTTTACCACCGTGGGATATATATTCTACCCACACACATTTGGAACTCTCCTGGGGTACCCTCACACATATTATTCCCTCATTTAGTGGATATTTTCACAAAAAAGTGAAATTTTCAAAAATTCTGAAAATTGGCTGAAAACGACTAAATATGAAGGACTCATCAGGCGAATCGCTCTGGAACTGAAATCGGAACGCTCACTGACATTTCCCCTATCTGAAAGTCTGATAAACGCTGAAAAAATGACTATGTCCCAAAAAAATTTTTTTTCACCTTTTTTCAATTTTACCCCCGTGGGATATATATTTTACCGACACACATTTGGAACTCTCCTGGGGTACCCTCACACATATTATTCCCTCATTTAGTGGATATTTTCACAAAAAAGTGAAATTTTCAAAAATTCTGAAAAATTGGCTGAAAACGACTAAATATGAAGGACTCATTGGGCGAATCGCTCTGGAACTGAAATGGGAACACTCACTGACATTTCCCCTATCTGAAAGTCTTCTAAACGCCGGAAAAATGACTAAATCTAACAAAAAATTTTTTTCAACTTTTTACAATTTTACCCCCGTGGGATATATATTCTACCGACACACATTTGGAACTCTCCTGGGGTACCCTCACACATATTATTCCCTCATTTAGTGGATATTTTTACAAAAAAGTGAAATTTTCAAAAATTCTGAAAATTGGATGAAAGCGACTAAATATGAAGGACTCATCGGGCGAATCGCTCTGGTACTGAAATCGGAACGCTCACTGACATTTCCCCTATCTGAAAGTCTGATAAACGCTGAAAAAATGACTAAGTCTAAAAAAAAAATTTTTAACCTTTTTTCAATTTTACCCCCGTGGGATATATATTCTACCCACACACATTTGGAACTCTCCTGGGGTACCCTCACACATATTATTCCCTCATTTAGTGGATATTTTCACAAAAAAGTGAAATTTTCAAAAATTCTGAAAATTGGCTGAAAACGACTAAATATGAAGGACTCATCGGGCGAATCGCTCTGGAACTGAAATCGGAACGCTCACTGACATTTCCCCTATCTGAAAGTCTGATAAACGCCGGAAAAAAGACTAAGTCCAAAAAAAAATTTTTTCACCTTTTTTCAATTTTACCCCCGTGGGATATATATTCTACCCACACACATTTGGAACTCTCCTGGGGTACCCTCACACATATTATTCCCTCATTTAGTGGATATTTTCGCAAAAAAGTGACATTTTCAAAAATTCTTAAAATTGCTTGAAAGCGACTAAATATGAAGGACTCATCGGGCGAATCGCTCTGGTACTGAAATCGGAACGCTCACTGACATTTCCCCTATCTGAAAGTCTGATAAACGCCGGAAAAATGACTAAGTCTAAAAAAAAATTTTTTTCAACTTTTTTCAATTTTACCCCCGTGGGATATATATTCTACCCACACACATTTGGAACTCTCCTGGGGTACCCTCACACATATTATTCCCTCATTTAGTGGATATTTTCACAAAAAAGTGAAATTTTCAAAAATTCTGAAAATTGGCTGAAACCGACTAAATATGAAGGACTCATCGGGCGAATCGCTCTGGAACTGAAATTGGAATACTCACTGATATTTCCCCTATCTGAAAGTCTTCTAAACGCCGGAAAAATGAGTAAGTCCCAAAAAATTTTTTTTTCACCTTTTTTCAATTTTACCCCCGTGGGATATATATTCTACCCACACACATTTGGAACTCTCCTGGGGTACCCTCACACATATTCTTCCTTCATTTAGTGGATATTTTCACAAAAAAGTGAAATTTTCAAAAATTCAGAAAATTGGCTGAAAACGACTAAATATGAAGGACTCATCGGGCGAATCGCTCTGGAACTGAAATGGGAACGCTCACTGACATTTCCCCTATTTGAAAGTCTGATAAACGCCGGAAAAATGACTAAGTCTAACAAAATTTTTTTTTCAACTTTTTTCAATTTTACCCCCGTGGGATATATATTCTACCCACACACATTTGTAACTCTCCTGGGGTACCCTCACACATATTATTCCCTCATTTAGTGGATATTTTCACAAAAAAGTGAAATTTTCAAAAATTCTGAAAATTGGCTGAAAACGACTAAATATGAAGGACTCATCGGGCGAATCGCTCTGGAACTGAAATGGGAATGCTCACTGACATTTCCCCTATTTGAAAGTCTGATAAACGCCGGAAAAATAACTAAGTCTAACAAAATTTTTTTTTCAACTTTTTTCAATTTTACCCCCGTGGGATATATATTCTACCCACACACATTTGGAACTCTCCTGGGGTACCCTCACACATATTATTCCCTCATTTAGTGGATATTTTCACAAAAAAGTGAAATTTTCAAAAATTCTGAAAATTGGCTGAAAACGACTAAATATGAAGGACTCATCGGGCGAATCGCTCTGGAACTGAAATCGGAACGCTCACTGACATTTCCCCTATCTGAAAGTCTGATAAACGCTGAAAAAATGACTAAGTCCAAAAAAAAAAATTTTTCACCTTTTTTCAATTTTACCCCCGTGGGATATATATTCTACCCACACACATTTGGAACTCTCCTGGGGTACCCTCACACATATTATTCCCTCATTTAGTGGATATTTTCACAAAAGAAGTGAAATTTTCAAAAATTCTGAAAATTGGCTGAAACCGACTAAATATGAAGGACTCATCGGGCGAATCGCTCTGGAACTGAAACTGGAATGCTCACTGACATTTCCCCTATCTGAAAGTCTGATAAACGCCGGAAAAATGACTAAGTCTAAAAGAAAATTTTTTTCAACTTTTTTCAATTTTACCCCCGTGGGATATATATTCTACCCACACACATTTGGCACTCTCCTGGGGTACCCTCACACATATTATTCCCTCATTTAGTGGATATTTTCACAAAAAAGTGAAATTTTCAAAAATTCTGAAAATTGGCTGAAACCGACTAAATATGAAGGACTCATCGGTCGAATCGCTCTGGAACTGAAATTGGAATACTCACTGATATTTCCCCTATCTGAAAGTCTTCTAAACGCCGGAAAAATGACTAAGTCCCCAAAAAATTTTTTTTCACCTTTTTTCAATTTTACCCCCGTGGGATATATAATCTACCGACACACATTTGGAACTCTCCTGGGGTACCCTCACACATATTATTCCCTCATTTAGTGGATATTTTCACAAAAAAGTGAAATTTTCAAAATTCTGAAAATTGGCTGAAAACGACTAAATATGAAGGACTCATCGGGCAAATCGCTCTGGAACTGAAATCGGAACGCTCACTGACATTTCCCCTATCTGAAAGTCTTCTAAACGCCGGAAAAATGACTAAGTCTAACAAAATTTTTTTTTCAACTTTTTTCAATTTTACCCCCGTGGGATATATATTCTACCCACACACATTTGGAACTCTCCTGGGGTACCCTCACACATATTATTCCTTCATTTAGTGGATATTTTCACAAAAAAGTGAAATTTTCAAAAATTCTGAAAATTGGCTGAAAACGACTAAATATGAAGGACTCATCGGGCGAATCGCTCTGGAACTGAAATCGGAACGCTCACTGACATTTACCCTATCTGAAAGTCTGATAAACGCCGGAAAAATGACTAAGTCCAAAAAAAAAAATTTTTCACCTTTTTTAAATTTTACCCCCGTGGGATATATATTCTACCCACACACATTTGGAACTCTCCTGGGGTACCCTCACACATATTATTCCCTCATTTAGTGGATATTTTCACAAAAAAGTGAAATTTTCAAAAATTCAGAAAATTGGCTGAAAACGACTAAATATGAAGGACTCATCGGGCGAATCGCTCTGAAACTGAAATTGGAATGCTCACTGACATTTCCCCTATTTGAAAGGCTGATAAACGCCGGAAAAATGACTAAGTCCAAAAAAAATTTTTTTCACCTTTTTTCAATTTTACCCCCGTGGGATATATATTCTACCCACACACATTTGGAACTCTCCTGGGGTACCCTCACACATATTATTCCCTCATTTAGTGGATATTTTCACAAAAAAGTGAAATTTTCAAAATTCTGAAAATTGGCTGAAAACGACTAAATATGAAGGACTCATTGGGCGAATCGCTCTGGAACTGAAATCGGAACGCTCACTGACATTTCCCCTATCTGAAAGTCTGATAAACGCTGAAAAAATGACTAAGTCCAAAAAAAAATTTTTTTCACCTTTTTTCAATTTTACCCCCGTGGGATATATATTCTACCCACACACATTTGGAACACTCCTGGGGCACCCTCACACATATTATTCCTTCATTTAGTGGATATTTTCACAAAAAAGTGAAATTTTCAAAATTCTGAAAATTGGCTGAAAACGACTAAATATGAAGGACTCATTGGGCGAATCGCTCTGGAACTGAAATCGGAACGCTCACTGACATTTACCCTATCTGAAAGTCTTCTAAACGCCGGAAAAATGACTAAGTCCAACAAAAATTTTTTTTCAACTATTTTCAATTTTACCCCCGTGGGATATATATTCTGCCGACACACATTTGGAACTCTCCTGGGGTACCCTCACACATATTATTCCCTCATTTAGTGGATATTTTCACAAAAAAGTGAAATTTTCAAAAATTCTGAAAAATTGGCTGAAAACGACTAAATATGAAGGACTCATTGGGCGAATCGCTCTGAAACTGAAATCAGAACGCTCACTGACATTTACCCTATCTGAAAGTCTTCTAAACGCCGGAAAAATGACAAAGTCCAAAAAAAAAATTTTTCACCTTTTTTCAATTTTACCACCGTGGGATATATATTCTACCCACACACATTTGGAACTCTCCTGGGGTACCCTCACACATATTATTCCCTCATTTAGTGGATATTTTCACAAAAAAGTGAAATTTTCAAAAATTCTGAAAATTGGCTGAAAACGACTAAATATGTAGGACTCATCAGGCGAATCGCTCTGGAACTGAAATCGGAACGCTCACTGACATTTCCCCTATTTGAAAGTCTGATAAACGCTAAAAAAATGACTATGTCCCAAAAAATTTTTTTTTCACCTTTTTTCAATTTTACCCCCGTGGGATATATATTCTACCGACACACATTTGGAACTCTCCTGGGGTACCCTCACACATATTATTCCCTCATTTAGTGGATATTTTCACAAAAAAGTGAAATTTTCAAAAATTCTGAAAAATTGGCTGAAAACGACTAAATATGAAGGACTCATTGGGCGAATCGCTCTGGAACTGAAATGGGAACAATCATTGACATTTCCCCTATCTGAAAGTCTTCTAAACGCCGGAAAAATGACTAAGTCTAACAAAAATTTTTTTTCAACTTTTTTCAATTTTACCCCCGTGGGATATATATTCTACCGACACACATTTGGAACTCTCCTGGGGTACCCTCACACATATTATTCCCTCATTTAGTGGATATTTTCACAAAAAAGTGAAATTTTCAAAATTCTGAAAATTGGCTGAAAACGACTAAATATGAAGGACTCATTGGGCGAATCGCTCTGGAACTGAAATCGGAACGCTCACTGACATTTCCCCTATCTGAAAGTCTGATAAACGCTGAAAAAATGACTAAGTCCAAAAAAAAATTTTTTTCACCTTTTTTCAATTTTACCCCCGTGGGATATATATTCTACCCACACACATTTGGAACACTCCTGGGGCACCCTCACACATATTATTCCTTCATTTAGTGGATATTTTCACAAAAAAGTGAAATTTTCAAAATTCTGAAAATTGGCTGAAAACGACTAAATATGAAGGACTCATCGGGCGAATCGCTCTGGAACTGAAATCGGAACGCTCACTGACATTTACCCTATCTGAAAGTCTTCTAAACGCCGGAAAAATGACTAAGTCCAACAAAAATTTTTTTTCAACTATTTTCAATTTTACCCCCGTGGGATATATATTCTGCCGACACACATTTGGAACTCTCCTGGGGTACCCTCACACATATTATTCCCTCATTTAGTGGATATTTTCACAAAAAAGTGAAATTTTCAAAAATTCTGAAAAATTGGCTGAAAACGACTAAATATGAAGGACTCATTGGGCGAATCGCTCTGGAACTGAAATCAGAACGCTCACTGACATTTACCCTATCTGAAAGTCTTTTAAACGCCGGAAAAATGACAAAGTCCAAAAAAAAAATTTTTCACCTTTTTTCAATTTTACCACCGTGGGATATATATTCTACCCACACACATTTGGAACTCTCCTGGGGTACCCTCACACATATTATTCCCTCATTTAGTGGATATTTTCACAAAAAAGTGAAATTTTCAAAAATTCTGAAAATTGGCTGAAAACGACTAAATATGTAGGACTCATCAGGCGAATCGCTCTGGAACTGAAATCGGAACGCTCACTGACATTTCCCCTATTTGAAAGTCTGATAAACGCTAAAAAAATGACTATGTCCCAAAAAATTTTTTTTTCACCTTTTTTCAATTTTACCCCCGTGGGATATATATTCTACCGACACACATTTGGAACTCTCCTGGGGTACCCTCACACATATTATTCCCTCATTTAGTGGATATTTTCACAAAAAAGTGAAATTTTCAAAAATTCTGAAAAATTGGCTGAAAACGACTAAATATGAAGGACTCATTGGGCGAATCGCTCTGGAACTGAAATGGGAACACTCATTGACATTTCCCCTATCTGAAAGTCTTCTAAACGCCGGAAAAATGACTAAGTCTAACAAAAATTTTTTTTCAACTTTTTTCAATTTTACCCCCGTGGGATATATATTCTACCGACACACATTTGGAACTCTCCTGGGGTACCCTCACACATATTATTCCCTCATTTAGTGGATATTTTTACAAAAAAGTGAAATTTTCAAAAATTCTGAAAATTGGATGAAAGCGACTAAATATGAAGGACTCATCGGGCGAATCGCTCTGGTACTGAAATCGGAACGCTCACTGACATTTCCCCTATCTGAAAGTCTGATAAACGCTGAAAAAATGACTAAGTCTAAAAAAAATTTTTTAACCTTTTTTCAATTTTACCCCTGTGGGATATATATTCTACCCACACACATTTGGAACTCTCCTGGGGTACCCTCACACATATTATTCCCTCATTTAGTGGATATTTTCACAAAAAAGTGAAATTTTCAAAAATTCTGAAAATTGGCTGAAAACGACTAAATATGAAGGACTCATCGGGCGAATCGCTCTGGAACTGAAATCGGAACGCTCACTGAAATTTCCCCTATCTGAAAGTCTGATAAACGCCGGAAAAATGACTAAGTCCAAAAAAAAATTTTTTCACCTTTTTTCAATTTTACCCCTGTGGGATATATATTCTACCCACACACATTTGGAACTCTCCTGGGGTACCCTCACACATATTATTCCCTCATTTAGTGGATATTTTCGCAAAAAAGTGACATTTTCAAAAATTCTTAAAATTGGTTGAAAGCGACTAAATATGAAGGACTCATCGGGCGAATCGCTCTGGTACTGAAATCGGAACGCTCACTGACATTTCCCCTATCTGAAAGTCTGATAAACGCCGGAAAAATGACTAAGTCTAAAAAAAAATTTTTTTCAACTTTTTTCAATTTTACCCCCGTGGGATATATATTCTACCCACACACATTTGGAACTCTCCTGGGGTACCCTCACACATATTATTCCTTCATTTAGTGGATATTTTCACAAAAAAGTGAAATTTTCAAAAATTCAGAAAATTGGCTGAAAACGACTAAATATGAAGGACTCATCGGGCGAATCGCTCTGGAACTGAAATGGGAACACTCACTGACATTTCCCCTATTTGAAAGTCTGATAAACGCCGGAAAAATGACTAAGTCTAACAAAATTTTTTTTTCAACTTTTTTCAATTTTACCCCCGTGGGATATATATTCTACCCACACACATTTGGAACTCTCCTGGGGTACCCTCACACATATTATTCCCTCATTTAGTGGATATTTTCGCAAAAAAGTGACATTTTCAAAAATTCTTAAAATTGGATGAAAGCGACTAAATATGAAGGACTCATCGGGCGAATCGCTCTGGTACTGAAATCGGAACGCTCACTGACATTTCCCCTATCTGAAAGTCTGATAAACGCCGGAAAAATGAGTAAGTCCCAATAAAAATTTTTTTCACCTTTTTTCAATTTTACCCCCGTGGGATATATATTCTACCCACACACATTTGGAACTCTCCTGGGGTACCCTCACACATATTATTCCCTCATTTAGTGGATATTTTCACAAAAAAGTGAAATTTTCAAAAATTCAGAAAATTGGCTGAAAACGACTAAATATGAAGGACTCATCGGGCGAATCGCTCTGGAACTGAAATGGGAATGCTCACTGACATTTCCCCTATTTGAAAGTCTGATAAACGCCGGAAAAATAACTAAGTCTAACAAAATTTTTTTTTCAACTTTTTTCAATTTTACCCCCGTGGGATATATATTCTACCCACACACATTTGGAACTCTCCTGGGGTACCCTCACACATATTATTCCCTCATTTAGTGGATATTTTCACAAAAAAGTGAAATTTTCAAAAATTCAGAAAATTGGCTGAAAACGACTAAATATGAAGGACTCATTGGGCGAATCGCTCTGGAACTGAAATCGGAACGCTCACTGACATTTCCCCTATCTGAAAGTCTGATAAACGCCGGAAAAATGACTAAGTCTAAAAAAAAATTTTTTTCAACTTTTTTCAATTTTACCCCCGTGGGATATATATTCTACCCACACACATTTGGAACTCTCCTGGGGTACCCTCACACATATTATTCCCTCATTTAGTGGATATTTTCACAAAAGAAGTGAAATTTTCAAAAATTCTGAAAATTGGCTGAAACCGACTAAATATGAAGGACTCATCGGGCGAATCGCTCTGGAACTGAAACTGGAATGCTCACTGACATTTCCCCTATCTGAAAGTCTGATAAACGCCGGAAAAATGACTAAGTCCAAAAAAAAATATTTTCACCTTTTTTCAATTTTACCCCCGTGGGATATATATTCTACCCACACACATTTGGAACTCTCCTGGGGTACCCTCACACATATTATTCCCTCATTTAGTGGATATTTTCACAAAAAAGTGAAATTTTCAAAAATTCTTAAAATTGGATGAAAGCGACTAAATATGAAGGACTCATCGGGCGAATCGCTCTGGTACTGAAATCGGAACGCTCACTGACATTTCCCCTATCTGAAAGTCTGATAAACGCCGGAAAAATGACTAAGTCCAACAAAAATTTTTTTTCAACTATTTTCAATTTTACCCCCGTGGGATATATATTCTGCCGACACACATTTGGAACTCTCCTGGGGTACCCTCACACATATTATTCCCTCATTTAGTGGATATTTTCACAAAAAAGTGAAATTTTCAAAAATTCTGAAAAATTGGCTGAAAACGACTAAATATGAAGGACTCATTGGGCGAATCGCTCTGGAACTGAAATCAGAACGCTCACTGACATTTACCCTATCTGAAAGTCTTCTAAACGCCGGAAAAATGACAAAGTCCAAAAAAAAAATTTTTCACCTTTTTTCAATTTTACCACCGTGGGATATATATTCTACCCACACACATTTGGAACTCTCCTGGGGTACCCTCACACATATTATTCCCTCATTTAGTGGATATTTTCACAAAAAAGTGAAATTTTCAAAAATTCTGAAAATTGGCTGAAAACGACTAAATATGAAGGACTCATCAGGCGAATCGCTCTGGAACTGAAATCGGAACGCTCACTGACATTTCCCCTATTTGAAAGTCTGATAAACGCTAAAAAAATGACTATGTCCCAAAAAATTTTTTTTTCACCTTTTTTCAATTTTACCCCCGTGGGATATATATTCTTCCGACACACATTTGGAACTCTCCTGGGGTACCCTCACACATATTATTCCCTCATTTAGTGGATATTTTCACAAAATAGTGAAATTTTCAAAAATTCTGAAAAATTGGCTGAAAACGACTAAATATGAAGGACTCATTGGGCGAATCGCTCTGGAACTGAAATGGGAACACTCATTGACATTTCCCCTATCTGAAAGTCTTCTAAACGCCGGAAAAATGACTAAGTCTAACAAAAATTTTTTTTCAACTTTTTTCAATTTTACCCCCGTGGGATATATATTCTACCGACACACATTTGGAACTCTCCTGGGGTACCCTCACACATATTATTCCCTCATTTAGTGGATATTTTTACAAAAAAGTGAAATTTTCAAAAATTCTGAAAATTGGATGAAAGCGACTAAATATGAAGGACTCATCGGGCGAATCGCTCTGGTACTGAAATCGGAACGCTCACTGACATTTCCCCTATCTGAAAGTCTGATAAACGCTGAAAAAATGACTAAGTCTAAAAAAAAATTTTTAACCTTTTTTCAATTTTACCCCCGTGGGATATATATTCTACCCACACACATTTGGAACTCTCCTGGGGTACCCTCACACATATTATTCCCTCATTTAGTGGATATTTTCGCAAAAAAGTGACATTTTCAAAAATTCTTAAAATTGGTTGAAAGCGACTAAATATGAAGGACTCATTGGGCAAATCGCTCTGGAACTGAAATCGGAACGCTCACTGACATTTCCCCTATCTGAAAGTCTGATAAACGCTGAAAAAATGACTAAGTCTAAAAAAAAATTTTTTTACCTTTTTTCAATTTTACCCCCGTGGGATATATATTCTACCCACACACATTTGGAATTCTCCTGGGGTACCCTCACACATATTATTCCCTCATTTAGTGGATATTTTCGCAAAAAAGTGACATTTTCAAAAATTCTTAAAATTGGATGAAAGCGACTAAATATGAAGGACTCATCGGGCGAATCGCTCTGGTACTGAAATCGGAACGCTCACTGACATTTCCCCTATCTGAAAGTCTGATAAACGCCGGAAAAATGAGTAAGTCCCAATAAAATTTTTTTTCACCTTTTTTCAATTTTACCCCCGTGGGATATATATTCTACCCACACACATTTGGAACTCTCCTGGGGTACCCTCACACATATTATTCCCTCATTTAGTGGATATTTTCACAAAAAAGTGAAATTTTCAAAAATTCAGAAAATTGGCTGAAAACGACTAAATATGAAGGACTCATCGGGCGAATCGCTCTGGAACTGAAATGGGAATGCTCACTGACATTTCCCCTATTTGAAAGTCTGATAAACGCCGGAAAAATAACTAAGTCTAACAAAATTTTTTTTTCAACTTTTTTCAATTTTACCCCCGTGGGATATATATTCTACCCACACACATTTGGAACTCTCCTGGGGTACCCTCACACATATTATTCCCTCATTTAGTGGATATTTTCACAAAAAAGTGAAATTTTCAAAAATTCTGAAAATTGGCTGAAAACGACTAAATATGAAGGACTCATCGGGCGAATCGCTCTGGAACTGAAATCGGAACGCTCACTGACATTTCCCCTATCTGAAAGTCTGATAAATGCTGAAAAAATGACTAAGTCCAAAAAAAAAAATTTTTCACCTTTTTTCAATTTTACCCCCGTGGGATATATATTCTACCCACACACATTTGGAACTCTCCTGGGGTACCCTCACACATATTATTCCCTCATTTAGTGGATATTTTCACAAAAAAGTGAAATTTTCAAAAATTCAGAAAATTGGCTGAAAACGACTAAATATGAAGGACTCATTGGGCGAATCGCTCTGGAACTGAAATCGGAACGCTCACTGACATTTCCCCTATCTGAAAGTCTGATAAACGCCGGAAAAATGACTAAGTCTAAAAAAAAATTTTTTTCAACTTTTTTCAATTTTACCCCCGTGGGATATATATTCTACCCACACACATTTGGAACTCTCCTGGGGTACCCTCACACATATTATTCCCTCATTTAGTGGATATTTTCACAAAAGAAGTGAAATTTTCAAAAATTCTGAAAATTGGCTGAAACCGACTAAATATGAAGGACTCATCGGGCGAATCGCTCTGGAACTGAAACTGGAATGCTCACTGACATTTCCCCTATCTGAAAGTCTGATAAACGCCGGAAAAATGACTAAGTCCAAAAAAAAATATTTTCACCTTTTTTCAATTTTACCCCCGTGGGATATATATTCTACCCACACACATTTGGAACTCTCCTGGGGTACCCTCACACATATTATTCCCTCATTTAGTGGATATTTTCACAAAAAAGTGAAATTTTCAAAAATTCTGAAAATTGGATGAAAGCGACTAAATATGAAGGACTCATCTGGCGAATCGCTCTTATACTGAAATCGGAACGCTCACTGACATTTCCCCTATCTGAAAGTCTGATAAACGCTGAAAAAATGACTAAGTCTAAAAAAAAAATGTTTTATCTTTTTTCAATTTTACCCCCGTGGGATATATATTCTACCCACACACATTTGGAACTCTCCTGGGGTACCCTCACACATATTATTCCCTCATTTAGTGGATATTTTCACAAAAAAGTGAAATTTTCAAAAATTCTTAAAATTGGATGAAAGCGACTAAATATGAAGGACTCATCGGGCGAATCGCTCTGGTACTGAAATCGGAACGCTCACTGACATTTCCCCTATCTGAAAGTCTGATAAACGCCGGAAAAATGACTAAGTCCAACAAAAATTTTTTTTCAACTATTTTCAATTTTACCCCCGTGGGATATATATTCTGCCGACACACATTTGGAACTCTCCTGGGGTACCCTCACACATATTATTCCCTCATTTAGTGGATATTTTCACAAAAAAGTGAAATTTTCAAAAATTCTGAAAAATTGGCTGAAAACGACTAAATATGAAGGACTCATTGGGCGAATCGCTCTGGAACTGAAATCAGAGCGCTCACTGACATTTACCCTATCTGAAAGTCTTCTAAACGCCGGAAAAATGACAAAGTCCAAAAAAAAAATTTTTCACCTTTTTTCAATTTTACCACCGTGGGATATATATTCTACCCACACACATTTGGAACTCGCCTGGGGTACCCTCACACATATTATTCCCTCATTTAGTGGATATTTTCACAAAAAAGTGAAATTTTCAAAAATTCTGAAAATTGGCTGAAAACGACTAAATATGAAGGACTCATCAGGCGAATCGCTCTGGAACTGAAATCGGAACGCTCACTGACATTTCCCCTATTTGAAAGTCTGATAAACGCTAAAAAAATGACTATGTCCCAAAAAATTTTTTTTTCACCTTTTTTCAATTTTACCCCCGTGGAATATATATTCTTCCGACACACATTTGGAACTCTCCTGGGGTACCCTCACACATATTATTCCCTCATTTAGTGGATATTTTCACAAAAAAGTGAAATTTTCAAAAATTCTGAAAAATTGGCTGAAAACGACTAAATATGAAGGACTCATTGGGCGAATCGCTCTGGAACTGAAATGGGAACACTCATTGACATTTCCCCTATCTGAAAGTCTTCTAAACGCCGGAAAAATGACTAAGTCTAACAAAAATTTTTTTTCAACTTTTTTCAATTTTACCCCCGTGGGATATATATTCTACCGACACACATTTGGAACTCTCCTGGGGTACCCTCACACATATTATTCCCTCATTTAGTGGATATTTTTACAAAAAAGTGAAATTTTCAAAAATTCTGAAAATTGGATGAAAGCGACTAAATATGAAGGACTCATCGGGCGAATCGCTCTGGTACTGAAATCGGAACGCTCACTGACATTTCCCCTATCTGAAAGTCTGATAAACGCTGAAAAAATGACTAAGTCTAAAAAAAAATTTTTAACCTTTTTTCAATTTTACCCCCGTGGGATATATATTCTACCCACACACATTTGGAACTCTCCTGGGGTACCCTCACACATATTATTCCCTCATTTAGTGGATATTTTCGCAAAAAAGTGACATTTTCAAAAATTCTTAAAATTGGTTGAAAGCGACTAAATATGAAGGACTCATCGGGCGAATCGCTCTGGTACTGAAATCGGAACGCTCACTGACATTTCCCCTATTTGAAAGTCTGATAAACGCCGGAAAAATGACTAAGTCTAACAAAATTTTTTTTTCAACTTTTTTCAATTTTACCCCCGTGGGATATATATTCTACCCACACACATTTGGAACTCTCCTGGGGTACCCTCACACATATTATTCCCTCATTTAGTGGATATTTTCACAAAAAAGTGAAATTTTCAAAAATTCTGAAAATTGGCTGAAAACGACTAAATATGAAGGACTCATTGGGCAAATCGCTCTGGAACTGAAATCGGAACGCTCACTGACATTTCCCCTATCTGAAAGTCTGATAAACGCTGAAAAAATGACTAAGTCTAAAAAAAAATTTTTTTACCTTTTTTCAATTTTACCCCCGTGGGATATATATTCTACCCACACACATTTGGAATTCTCCTGGGGTACCCTCACACATATTATTCCCTCATTTAGTGGATATTTTCGCAAAAAAGTGACATTTTCAAAAATTCTTAAAATTGGATGAAAGCGACTAAATATGAAGGACTCATCGGGCGAATCGCTCTGGTACTGAAATCGGAACGCTCACTGACATTTCCCCTATCTGAAAGTCTGATAAACGCCGGAAAAATGAGTAAGTCCCAATAAAATTTTTTTTCACCTTTTTTCAATTTTACCCCCGTGGGATATATATTCTACCCACACACATTTGGAACTCTCCTGGGGTACCCTCACACATATTATTCCCTCATTTAGTGGATATTTTCACAAAAAAGTGAAATTTTCAAAAATTCAGAAAATTGGCTGAAAACGACTAAATATGAAGGACTCATTGGGCGAATCGCTCTGGAACTGAAATCGGAACGCTCACTGACATTTCCCCTATCTGAAAGTCTGATAAACGCCGGAAAAATGACTAAGTCTAAAAAAAAATTTTTTTCAACTTTTTTCAATTTTACCCCCGTGGGATATATATTCTACCCACACACATTTGGAACTCTCCTGGGGTACCCTCACACATATTATTCCCTCATTTAGTGGATATTTTCACAAAAGAAGTGAAATTTTCAAAAATTCTGAAAATTGGCTGAAACCGACTAAATATGAAGGACTCATCGGGCGAATCGCTCTGGAACTGAAACTGGAATGCTCACTGACATTTCCCCTATCTGAAAGTCTGATAAACGCCGGAAAAATGACTAAGTCCAAAAAAAAATATTTTCACCTTTTTTCAATTTTACCCCCGTGGGATATATATTCTACCCACACACATTTGGAACTCTCCTGGGGTACCCTCACACATATTATTCCCTCATTTAGTGGATATTTTCACAAAAAAGTGAAATTTTCAAAAATTCTGAAAATTGGATGAAAGCGACTAAATATGAAGGACTCATCTGGCGAATCGCTCTTATACTGAAATCGGAACGCTCACTGACATTTCCCCTATCTGAAAGTCTGATAAACGCTGAAAAAATGACTAAGTCTAAAAAAAAAATGTTTTATCTTTTTTCAATTTTACCCCCGTGGGATATATATTCTACCCACACACATTTGGAACTCTCCTGGGGTACCCTCACACATATTATTCCCTCATTTAGTGGATATTTTCACAAAAAAGTGAAATTTTCAAAAATTCTTAAAATTGGATGAAAGCGACTAAATATGAAGGACTCATCGGGCGAATCGCTCTGGTACTGAAATCGGAACGCTCACTGACATTTCCCCTATCTGAAAGTCTGATAAACGCCGGAAAAATGACTAAGTCCAACAAAAATTTTTTTTCAACTATTTTCAATTTTACCCCCGTGGGATATATATTCTGCCGACACACATTTGGAACTCTCCTGGGGTACCCTCACACATATTATTCCCTCATTTAGTGGATATTTTCACAAAAAAGTGAAATTTTCAAAAATTCTGAAAAATTGGCTGAAAACGACTAAATATGAAGGACTCATTGGGCGAATCGCTCTGGAACTGAAATCAGAGCGCTCACTGACATTTACCCTATCTGAAAGTCTTCTAAACGCCGGAAAAATGACAAAGTCCAAAAAAAAAATTTTTCACCTTTTTTCAATTTTACCACCGTGGGATATATATTCTACCCACACACATTTGGAACTCGCCTGGGGTACCCTCACACATATTATTCCCTCATTTAGTGGATATTTTCACAAAAAAGTGAAATTTTCAAAAATTCTGAAAATTGGCTGAAAACGACTAAATATGAAGGACTCATCAGGCGAATCGCTCTGGAACTGAAATCGGAACGCTCACTGACATTTCCCCTATTTGAAAGTCTGATAAACGCTAAAAAAATGACTATGTCCCAAAAAATTTTTTTTTCACCTTTTTTCAATTTTACCCCCGTGGAATATATATTCTTCCGACACACATTTGGAACTCTCCTGGGGTACCCTCACACATATTATTCCCTCATTTAGTGGATATTTTCACAAAAAAGTGAAATTTTCAAAAATTCTGAAAAATTGGCTGAAAACGACTAAATATGAAGGACTCATTGGGCGAATCGCTCTGGAACTGAAATGGGAACACTCATTGACATTTCCCCTATCTGAAAGTCTTCTAAACGCCGGAAAAATGACTAAGTCTAACAAAAATTTTTTTTCAACTTTTTTCAATTTTACCCCCGTGGGATATATATTCTACCGACACACATTTGGAACTCTCCTGGGGTACCCTCACACATATTATTCCCTCATTTAGTGGATATTTTTACAAAAAAGTGAAATTTTCAAAAATTCTGAAAATTGGATGAAAGCGACTAAATATGAAGGACTCATCGGGCGAATCGCTCTGGTACTGAAATCGGAACGCTCACTGACATTTCCCCTATCTGAAAGTCTGATAAACGCTGAAAAAATGACTAAGTCTAAAAAAAAATTTTTAACCTTTTTTCAATTTTACCCCCGTGGGATATATATTCTACCCACACACATTTGGAACTCTCCTGGGGTACCCTCACACATATTATTCCCTCATTTAGTGGATATTTTCGCAAAAAAGTGACATTTTCAAAAATTCTTAAAATTGGTTGAAAGCGACTAAATATGAAGGACTCATCGGGCGAATCGCTCTGGTACTGAAATCGGAACGCTCACTGACATTTCCCCTATTTGAAAGTCTGATAAACGCCGGAAAAATGACTAAGTCTAACAAAATTTTTTTTTCAACTTTTTTCAATTTTACCCCCGTGGGATATATATTCTACCCACACACATTTGGAACTCTCCTGGGGTACCCTCACACATATTATTCCCTCATTTAGTGGATATTTTCACAAAAAAGTGAAATTTTCAAAAATTCTGAAAATTGGCTGAAAACGACTAAATATGAAGGACTCATTGGGCAAATCGCTCTGGAACTGAAATCGGAACGCTCACTGACATTTCCCCTATCTGAAAGTCTGATAAACGCTGAAAAAATGACTAAGTCTAAAAAAAAATTTTTTTACCTTTTTTCAATTTTACCCCCGTGGGATATATATTCTACCCACACACATTTGGAATTCTCCTGGGGTACCCTCACACATATTATTCCCTCATTTAGTGGATATTTTCGCAAAAAAGTGACATTTTCAAAAATTCTTAAAATTGGATGAAAGCGACTAAATATGAAGGACTCATCGGGCGAATCGCTCTGGTACTGAAATCGGAACGCTCACTGACATTTCCCCTATCTGAAAGTCTGATAAACGCCGGAAAAATGAGTAAGTCCCAATAAAATTTTTTTTCACCTTTTTTCAATTTTACCCCCGTGGGATATATATTCTACCCACACACATTTGGAACTCTCCTGGGGTACCCTCACACATATTATTCCCTCATTTAGTGGATATTTTCACAAAAAAGTGAAATTTTCAAAAATTCAGAAAATTGGCTGAAAACGACTAAATATGAAGGACTCATCGGGCGAATCGCTCTGGAACTGAAATGGGAATGCTCACTGACATTTCCCCTATTTGAAAGTCTGATAAACGCCGGAAAAATAACTAAGTCTAACAAAATTTTTTTTTCAACTTTTTTCAATTTTACCCCCGTGGGATATATATTCTACCCACACACATTTGGAACTCTCCTGGGGTACCCTCACACATATTATTCCCTCATTTAGTGGATATTTTCACAAAAAAGTGAAATTTTCAAAAATTCTGAAAATTGGCTGAAAACGACTAAATATGAAGGACTCATCGGGCGAATCGCTCTGGAACTGAAATCGGAACGCTCACTGACATTTCCCCTATCTGAAAGTCTGATAAATGCTGAAAAAATGACTAAGTCCAAAAAAAAAAATTTTTCACCTTTTTTCAATTTTACCCCCGTGGGATATATATTCTACCCACACACATTTGGAACTCTCCTGGGGTACCCTCACACATATTATTCCCTCATTTAGTGGATATTTTCACAAAAAAGTGAAATTTTCAAAAATTCAGAAAATTGGCTGAAAACGACTAAATATGAAGGACTCATTGGGCGAATCGCTCTGGAACTGAAATCGGAACGCTCACTGACATTTCCCCTATCTGAAAGTCTGATAAACGCCGGAAAAATGACTAAGTCTAAAAAAAAATTTTTTTCAACTTTTTTCAATTTTACCCCCGTGGGATATATATTCTACCCACACACATTTGGAACTCTCCTGGGGTACCCTCACACATATTATTCCCTCATTTAGTGGATATTTTCACAAAAGAAGTGAAATTTTCAAAAATTCTGAAAATTGGCTGAAACCGACTAAATATGAAGGACTCATCGGGCGAATCGCTCTGGAACTGAAACTGGAATGCTCACTGACATTTCCCCTATCTGAAAGTCTGATAAACGCCGGAAAAATGACTAAGTCCAAAAAAAAATATTTTCACCTTTTTTCAATTTTACCCCCGTGGGATATATATTCTACCCACACACATTTGGAACTCTCCTGGGGTACCCTCACACATATTATTCCCTCATTTAGTGGATATTTTCACAAAAAAGTGAAATTTTCAAAAATTCTGAAAATTGGATGAAAGCGACTAAATATGAAGGACTCATCTGGCGAATCGCTCTTATACTGAAATCGGAACGCTCACTGACATTTCCCCTATCTGAAAGTCTGATAAACGCTGAAAAAATGACTAAGTCTAAAAAAAAAATGTTTTACCTTTTTTCAATTTTACCCCCGTGGGATATATATTCTACCCACACACATTTGGAACTCTCCTGGGGTACCCTCACACATATTATTCCCTCATTTAGTGGATATTTTCACAAAAAAGTGAAATTTTCAAAAATTCTTAAAATTGGATGAAAGCGACTAAATATGAAGGACTCATCGGGCGAATCGCTCTGGTACTGAAATCGGAACGCTCACTGACATTTCCCCTATCTGAAAGTCTGATAAACGCCGGAAAAATGACTAAGTCTAAAAGAAAATTTTTTTCAACTTTTTTCAATTTTACCCCCGTGGGATATATATTCTACCCACACACATTTGGAACTCTCCTGGGGTACCCTCACACATATTATTCCCTCATTTAGTGGATATTTTCACAAAAAAGTGAAATTTTCAAAAATTCTGAAAATTGGCTGAAACCGACTAAATATGAAGGACTCATCGGTCGAATCGCTCTGGAACTGAAATTGGAATACTCACTGATATTTCCCCTATCTGAAAGTCTTCTAAACGCCGGAAAAATGACTAAGTCCCAAAAAAATTTTTTTTCACCTTTTTTCAATTTTACCCCCGTGGGATATATATTCTACCGACACACATTTGGAACTCTCCTGGGGTACCCTCACACATATTATTCCCTCATTTAGTGGATATTTTCACAAAAAAGTGAAATTTTCAAAATTCTGAAAATTGGCTGAAAACGACTAAATATGAAGGACTCATCGGGCGAATCGCTCTGGAACTGAAATCGGAACGCTCACTGACATTTCCCCTATCTGAAAGTCTTCTAAACGCCGGAAAAATGACTAAGTCTAACAAAATTTTTTTTTCAACTTTTTTCAATTTTACCCCCGTGGGATATATATTCAACCCACACACATTTGGAACTCTCCTGGGGTACCCTCACACATATTATTCCTTCATTTAGTGGATATTTTCACAAAAAAGTGAAATTTTCAAAAATTCTGAAAATTGGCTGAAAACGACTAAATATGAAGGACTCATCGGGCGAATCGCTCTGGAACTGAAATCGGAATGCTCACTGACATTTACCCTATCTGAAAGTCTGATAAACGCCAGAAAAATGACTAAGTCCAAAAAAAAAAATTTTTCACCTTTTTTAAATTTTACCCCCGTGGGATATATATTCTACCCACACACATTTGGAACTCTCCTGGGGTACCCTCACACATATTATTCCCTCATTTAGTGGATATTTTCACAAAAAAGTGAAATTTTCAAAAATTCTGAAAATTGGCTGAAAACGACTAAATATGAAGGACTCATCGGGCGAATCGCTCTGAAACTGAAATTGGAGTGCTCACTGACATTTCCCCTATTTGAAAGTCTGATAAACGCCGGAAAAATGACTAAGTCCAAAAAAAAATTTTTTCACCTTTTTTCAATTTTACCCCCGTGGGATATATATTCTACCCACACACATTTGGAACTCTCCTGGGGTACCCTCACACATATTATTCCCTTATTTAGTGGATATTTTCACAAAAAAGTGAAATTTTCAAAATTCTGAAAATTGGCTGAAAACGACTAAATATGAAGGATTCATTGGGCGAATCGCTCTGGAACTGAAATCGGAACGCTCACTGACATTTCCCCTATCTGAAAGTCTGATAAACGCTGAAAAAATGATTAAGTCCAAAAAAAATTTTTTTTCACCTTTTTTCAATTTTACCCCCGTGGGATATATATTCTACCGACATACATTTGGAACTCTCCTGGGGTACCCTCACACATATTATTCCCTCATTTAGTGGATATTTTCACAAAAAAGTGAAATTTTCAAAATTCTGAAAATTGGCTCAAAACGACTAAATATGAAGGACTCATCGGGCGAATCGCTCTGGAACTGAAATCGGAACGCTCACTGACATTTCCCCTATCTGAAAGTCTTTTAAACGCCGGAAAAATGACTAAGTCTAACAAAATTTTTTTTTCAACTTTTTTCAATTTTACCCCCGTGGGATATATATTCTACCCACACACATTTGGAACTCTCCTGGGGTACCCTCACACATATTATTCCTTCATTTAGTGGATATTTTCACAAAAAAGTGAAATTTTCAAAAATTCTGAAAATTGGCTGAAAACGACTAAATATGAAGGACTCATCGGGCGAATCGCTCTGGAACTGAAATCGGAACGCTCACTGACATTTACCCTATCTGAAAGTCTGATAAACGCCGGAAAAATGACTAAGTCCAAAAAAAAATTTTTTCACCTTTTTTCAATTTTACCCCCGTGGGATATATATTCTACCCACACACATTTGGAACTCTCCTGGGGTACCCTCACACATATTATTCCCTCATTTAGTGGATATTTTCACAAAAAAGTGAAATTTTCAAAAATTCTGAAAATTGGATGAAAGCGACTAAATATGAAGGACTCATCGGGCGAATCGCTCTGGTACTGAAATCGGAACGCTCACTGACATTTCCCCTATCTGAAAGTCTGATAAATGCTGAAAAAATGACTAAGTCCAAAAAAAAATATTTTTCATCTGTTTTCAATTTTACTCCCGTGGGATATATATTCTACCCACACACATTTGGAACTCTCCTGGGGTACCCTCACACATATAATTCCCTCATTTAGTGGATATTTTCACAAAAAAGTGAAATTTTCAAAAATTCTGAAAATTGGCTGAAACCGACTAAATATGAAGGACTCATTGGGCGAATCGCTCTTGAACTGAAATCGGAATGCTCACTGACATTTCCCCTATCTGAAAGTCTGATAAACGCCGGAAAAATGACGAAGTCCAAAAAAAATATTTTTTCACCTTTTTTCAATTTTACCCCCGTGGGATATATATTCTACCCACACACATTTGGAACTCTCCTGGGGTACCCTCACACATATTATTCCTTCATTTAGTGGATATTTTCACAAAAAAGTGAAATTTTCAAAAAATCTGAAAAATTGCCTGAAAACGACTAAATATGAAGGACTCATTGGGCGAATTGCTCTGGAACTGAAATCGGAATGCTCACTGACATTTCCCCTATCTGAAAGTCTGATAAACGCCGGAAAAATGACTAAGTCTAAAAAAAAAATTTTTTCAACATTTTTCAATTTTACCCCCGTGGGATATATATTCTACCCACACACATTTGGAACTCTCCTGGGGTACCCTCACACATATTATTCCCTCATTTAGTGGATATTTTCACAAAAAAGTGAAATTTTCAAAAATTCTGAAAATTGGATGAAAGCGACTAAATATGAAGGACTCATCGGGCGAATCGCTCTGGAACTGAAATTGGAATACTCACTGACATTTTCCCTATCTGAAAGTCTTCTAAACGCCGGAAAAATGACTAAGTCCAACAAAAAAATTTTTTTCATCTTTTTTCAATTTTACCCCCGTGGGATATATATTCTACCCAAACACATTTGGAACTCTCCTGGAGTACCCTCACACATATTATTCCCTCATTTAGTGGATATTTTCACAAAAAAGTGAAATTTTCAAAAATTCAGAAAATTGGCTGAAAACGATTAAATATGAAGGACTCATCGGGCGAATCGCTCTGGAACTGAAATCGGAATACTCACTGACATTTTCCCTATCTGAAAGTCTTCTAAACGCCGGAAAAATGACTAAGTCCAACAAAAAAATTTTTTTCATCTTTTTTCAATTTTACCCCCGTGGGATATATATTCTACCCAAACACATTTGGAACTCTCCTGGAGTACCCTCACACATATTATTCCCTCATTTAGTGGATATTTTCACAAAAAAGTGAAATTTTCAAAAATTCAGAAAATTGGCTGAAAACGATTAAATATGAAGGACTCATCGGGCGAATCGTTCTGGAACTGAAATCGGAATGCTCACTGACATTTCCCCTATTTGAAAGTCTGATAAACGCCGGAAAAATGACTAAGTCGAAAAAACAAATTTTTTTCAACTTTTTTCAATTTTACCCCCGTGGGATATATCTTCTACCCACACACATTTGGAACTCTCCTGGGGTACCCTCACACATATTATTCCCTCATTTAGTGGATATTTTCACAAAAAAGTGAAATTTTCAAAAATTCAGAAAATTGGCTGAAAACGACTAAATATGAAGGACTCATCGGGCGAATCGCTCTGGAACTGAAATCGGAACGCTCACTGACATTTCCCCTATCTGAAAGTCTTCTAAACGCCGGAAAAATGACTAAGTCTAACAAAATTTTTTTTTCAACTTTTTTCAATTTTACCCCCGTGGGATATATATTCTACCCACACACATTTGGAACTCTCCTGGGGTACCCTCACACATATTATTCCCTCATTTAGTGGATATTTTCACAAAAAAGTGAAATTTTCAAAAATTCTGAAAATTGGCTGAAAACGACTAAATATGAAGGACTCATTGGACGAATCGCTCTGGAACTGAAATTGGAATGCTCACTGACATTTCCCCTATCTGAAAGTCGGATAAACGCTGAAAAAATGACTAAGTCCCCAAAAAAATTTTTTTCACCTTTTTTCAATTTTAACCCCGTGGGATATATATTCTACTGACACACATTTAGAACTCTCCTGGTGTACCCTCACACATATTATTCCCTCATTTAGTGGATATTTTCACAAAAAAGTGAAATTTTCAAAAATTCTGAAAAATTGACTGAAAACGACTAAATATGAAGGACTCATTGGACGAATCGCTCTGGAACTGAAATCGGAACGCTCACTGACATTTCCCCTATCTGAAAGTCTGATAAACGCTGAAAAAATGACTAAGTCCAAAAAAAAAAATTTTTCATCTGTTTTCAATTTTACTCCAGTGGGATATATATTCTACCCACACACATTTGGAACTCTCCTGGGGTACCCTCACACATATTATTCCCTCATTTAGTGGATATTTTCACAAAAAAGTGAAATTTTCAAAAATTCAGAAAATTGGCTGAAAACTACTAAATATGAAGGACTCATCGGGCGAATCGCTCTGGAACTGAAATTGGAATACTCACTGATATTTCCCCTATCTGAAAGTCTTCTAAACGCCGGAAAAATGACTAAGTCCAACAAAAAAATTTTTTCAACTTTTTTCAATTTTACCCCCGT
The DNA here is from genome assembly GCF_046119375.1 of Phyllobates terribilis. Taxonomy (NCBI): domain Eukaryota; kingdom Metazoa; phylum Chordata; class Amphibia; order Anura; family Dendrobatidae; genus Phyllobates; species Phyllobates terribilis. Next base: position 555,536 of record NW_027363566.1, on the reverse strand, counting down.
GGGATATATATTCTACCCACACACATTTGGAACTCTCCTGGGGTACCCTCACACATATTATTCCCTCATTTAGTGGATATTTTCACAAAAAAGTGAAATTTTCAAAAATTCTGAAAATTGGCTGAAAACGACTAAATATGAAGGACTCATTGGACGAATCGCTCTGGAACTGAAATCGGAATGCTCACTGACATTTCTCCTATCTGAAAGTCTGATAAACGCCGGAAAAATGACTAAGTCCAAAAAAAAATTTTTTCACCTTTTTTCAATTTTACCCCCGTGGGATATATATTCTACCCACACACATTTGGAACTCTCCTGGTGTACCCTCACACATATTATTCCCTCATTTAGTGGATATTTTCACAAAAAAGTGAAATTTTCAAAAATTCTGAAAAATTGTCTGAAAACGACTAAATATGAAGGACTCATTGGACGAATCGCTCTGGAACTGAAATCGGAACGCTCACTGACATTTCCCCTATCTGAAAGTCTTCTAAACGCCGGAAAAATGACTAAGTCTAACAAAATTTTTTTTTCAACTTTTTTCAATTTTACCCCCGTGGGATATATATTCTACCCACACACATTTGGAACTCTCCTGGGGTACCCTCACACATATTATTCCCTCATTTAGTGAATATTTTCACAAAAAAGTGAAATTTTCAAAATTCTGAAAATTGGCTGAAAACGACTAAATATGAAGGACTCATCGGGCGAATCGCTCTGGAACTGAAATTGGAATACTCACTGACATTTTCCCTATCTGAAAGTCTTCTAAACGCCGGAAAAATGACTAAGTCCAACAAAAAAAATTTTTCAACTTTTTTCAATTTTACCCCCGTGGGATATATATTCTACCCACACACATTTGGAACTCTCCTGGGGTACCCTCTCACATATTATTCCCTCATTTAGTGGATATTTTCACAAAAAAGTGAAATTTTCAAAAATTCTGAAAATTGGCTGAAAATGACTAAATATGAAGGACTCATCGGGCGAATCGCTCTGGAACTGAAATCGGAACGCTTACTGACATTTCCCCTATCTGAAAGTCTGATAAACGCCGGAAAAATGACTAAGTCCCAAAAAATTTTTTTTCATCTTTTTTCAATTTTACCCCCGTGGGATATATATTCTACCCAAACACATTTGAAACTCTCCTGGGGTACCCTCACACATATTATTCCCTCATTTAGTGGATATTTTCACAAAAAAGTGAAATTTTCAAAAATTCAGAAAATTGGCTGAAAACGATTAAATATGAAGGACTCATCGGGCGAATCGCTCTGGAACTGAAATCGGAATGCTCACTGACATTTCCCCTATTTGAAAGTCTGATAAACGCCGGAAAAATGACTAAGTCGAAAAAACAAATTTTTTTCAACTTTTTTCAATTTTACCCCCGTGGGATATATCTTCTACCCACACACATTTGGAACTCTCCTGGGGTACCCTCACACATATTATTCCCTCATTTAGTGGATATTTTCACAAAAAAGTGAAATTTTCAAAATGTCAGAAAATTGGCTGAAAACGACTAAATATGAAGGACTCATCGGGCGAATCGCTCTGGAACTGAAATCGGAACGCTCACTGACATTTCCCCAATCTGAAAGTCTTCTAAACGCCGAAAAAATGACTAAGTCTAACAAAATTTTTTTTTCAACTTTTTTCAATTTTACCCCCGTGGGATATATATTCTACCCACACACATTTGGAACTCTCCTGGGGTACCCTCACACATGAATATTTTCACAAAAAAGTGAAATTTTCAAAATTCTGAAAATTGGCTGAAAACGACTAAATATGAAGGACTCATCGGGCGAATCGCTCTGGAACTGAAATTGGAATACTCACTGACATTTTCCCTATCTGAAAGTCTTCTAAACGCCGGAAAAATGACTAAGTCCAACAAAAAAAATTTTTCAACTTTTTTCAATTTTACCCCCGTGGGATATATATTCTACCCACACACATTTGGAACTCTCCTGGGGTACCCTCTCACATATTATTCCCTCATTTAGTGGATATTTTCACAAAAAAGTGAAATTTTCAAAAATTCTGAAAATTGGCTGAAAATGACTAAATATGAAGGACTCATCGGGCGAATCGCTCTGGAACTGAAATCGGAACGCTTACTGACATTTCCCCTATCTGAAAGTCTGATAAACGCCGGAAAAATGACTAAGTCCCAAAAAAATTTTTTTCATCTTTTTTCAATTTTACCCCCGTGGGATATATATTCTACCCAAACACATTTGGAACTCTCCTGGGGTACCCTCACACATATTATTCCCTCATTTAGTGGATATTTTCACAAAAAAGTGAAATTTTCAAAAATTCAGAAAATTGGCTGAAAACGATTAAATATGAAGGACTCATCGGGCGAATCGCTCTGGAACTGAAATCGGAATGCTCACTGACATTTCCCCTATTTGAAAGTCTGATAAACGCCGGAAAAATGACTAAGTCGAAAAAACAAATTTTTTTCAACTTTTTTCAATTTTACCCCCGTGGGATATATCTTCTACCCACACACATTTGGAACTCTCCTGGGGTACCCTCACACATATTATTCCCTCATTTAGTGGATATTTTCACAAAAAAGTGAAATTTTCAAAAATTCAGAAAATTGGCTGAAAACGACTAAATATGAAGGACTCATCGGGCGAATCGCTCTGGAACTGAAATCGGAACGCTCACTGACATTTCCCCAATCTGAAAGTCTTCTAAACGCCGGAAAAATGACTAAGTCTAACAAAATTTTTTTTTCAACTTTTTTCAATTTTACCCCCGTGGGATATATATTCTACCCACACACATTTGGAACTCTCCTGGGGTACCCTCACACATATTATTCCCTCATTTAGTGGATATTTTCACAAAAAAGTGAAATTTTCAAAAATTCTGAAAATTGGCTGAAAACGACTAAATATGAAGGACTCATTGGACGAATCGCTCTGGAACTGAAATTGGAATGCTCACTGACATTTCCCCTATCTGAAAGTCGGATAAACGCTGAAAAAATGACTAAGTCCCCAAAAAATTTTTTTTCACCTTTTTTCAATTTTACCCCCGTGGGATATATATTCTACTGACACACATTTGGAACTCTCCTGGTGTACCCTCACACATATTATTCCCTCATTTAGTGGATATTTTCACAAAAAAGTGAAATTTTCAAAAATTCTGAAAAATTGTCTGAAAACGACTAAATATGAAGGACTCATTGAACGAATCGCTCTGGAACTGAAATCGGAACGCTCACTGACATTTCCCCTATCTGAAAGTCTTCTAAACGCCGGAAAAATGACTAAGTCCAACAAAAAAAATTTTTCAACTTTTTTCAATTTTACCCCCGTGGGATATATATTCTACCCACACACATTTGGAACTCTCCTGGGGTACCCTCTCACATATTATTCCCTCATTTAGTGGATATTTTCACAAAAAAGTGAAATTTTCAAAAATTCTGAAAATTGGCTGAAAACGACTAAATATGAAGGACTCATCGGGCGAATCGCTCTGGAACTGAAATCGGAACGCTTACTGACATTTCCCGTATCTGAAAGTCTGATAAACGCCGGAAAAATGACTAAGTCCCAAAAAAATTTTTTTCATCTTTTTTCAATTTTACCCCCGTGGGATATATATTCTACCCAAACACATTTGGAACTCTCCTGGGGTACCCTCACACATATTATTACCTCATTTAGTGGATATTTTCACAAAAAAGTGAAATTTTCAAAAATTCAGAAAATTGGCTGAAAACGATTAAATATGAAGGACTCATCGGGCGAATCGCTCTGGAACTGAAATCGGAATGCTCACTGACATTTCCCCTATTTGAAAGTCTGATAAACGCCGGAAAAATGACTAAGTCGAAAAAACAAATTTTTTTCAACTTTTTTCAATTTTACCCCCGTGGGATATATCTTCTACCCACACACATTTGGAACTCTCCTGGGGTACCCTCACACATATTATTCCCTCATTTAGTGGATATTTTCACAAAAAAGTGAAATTTTCAAAAATTCAGAAAATTGGCTGAAAACGACTAAATATGAAGGACTCATCGGGCGAATCGCTCTGGAACTGAAATCGGAACGCTCACTGACATTTCCCCAATCTGAAAGTCTTCTAAACGCCGGAAAAATGACTAAGTCTAACAAAATTTTTTTTTCAACTTTTTTCAATTTTACCCCCGTGGGATATATATTCTACCCACACACATTTGGAACTCTCCTGGGGTACCCTCACACATATTATTCCCTCATTTAGTGGATATTTTCACAAAAAAGTGAAATTTTCAAAAATTCTGAAAATTGGCTGAAAACGACTAAATATGAAGGACTCATTGGACGAATCGCTCTGGAACTGAAATTGGAATGCTCACTGACATTTCCCCTATCTGAAAGTCGGATAAACGCTGAAAAAATGACTAAGTCCCCAAAAAATTTTTTTTCACCTTTTTTCAATTTTACCCCCGTGGGATATATATTCTACTGACACACATTTGGAACTCTCCTGGTGTACCCTCACACATATTATTCCCTCATTTAGTGGATATTTTCACAAAAAAGTGAAATTTTCAAAAATTCTGAAAAATTGTCTGAAAACGACTAAATATGAAGGACTCATTGAACGAATCGCTCTGGAACTGAAATCGGAACGCTCACTGACATTTCCCCTATCTGAAAGTCTGATAAACGCTGAAAAAATGACTAAGTCGAAAAAACTAATTTTTTTCAACTTTTTTCAATTTTACCCCCGTGGGATACATCTTCTACCCACACACATTTGGAACTCTCCTGGGGTACCCTCACACATATTATTCCCTCATTTAGTGGATATTTTCACAAAAAAGTGAAATTTTCAAAAATTCTGAAAATTGGCTGAAAACTACTAAATATGAAGGACTCATCGGGCGAATCGCTCTGGTACTGAAATCGGAACGCTCACTGACATTTCCCCTATCTGAAAGTCTGATAAACGCTGAAAAAATGACTAAGTCCAAAAAAAAAAATTTTTCATCTGTTTTCAATTTTACCCCCGTGGGATATATATTCTACCCACACACATTTGGAACTCTCCTGGGGTACCCTCACACATATTATTCCCTCATTTAGTGGATATTTTCACAAAAAAGTGAAATTTTCAAAAATTCAGAAAATTGGCTGAAAACTACTAAATATGAAGGACTCATCGGGCGAATAGCTCTGGAACTGAAATTGGAATACTCACTGATATTTCCCCTATCTGAAAGTCTTCTAAACGCCGGAAAAATGACTAAGTCCAACAAAAAAAATTTTTCAACTTTTTTCAATTTTACCCCCGTGGGATATATATTCTACCCACACACATTTGGAACTCTCCTGGGGTACCCTCACACATATTATTCCCTCATTTAGTGGATATTTTCACAAAAAAGTGAAATTTTCAAAAATTCTGAAAATTGGCTGAAAACGACTAAATATGAAGGACTCATTGGACGAATCGCTCTGGAACTGAAATCGGAATGCTCACTGACATTTCCCCTATCTGAAAGTCTGATAAACGCCGGAAAAATGACTATGTCCAAAAAAAAAATTTTTCACCTTTTTTCAATTTTACCCCCGTGGGATATATATTCTACCCACACACATTTGGAACTCTCCTGGGTACCATCACACATATTATTCCCTCATTTAGTGGATATTTTCACAAAAAAGTGAAATTTTCAAAATTCTGAAAATTGGCTGAAAACGACTAAATATGAAGGACTCATCGGGCGAATCGCTCTGGAACTGAAATCGGAACGCTCACTGACATTTCCCCTATCTGAAAGTCTTCTAAACGCCGGAAAAATGACTAAGTCTAACAAAATTTTTTTTTCAACTTTTTTCAATTTTACCCCCGTGGGATATATATTCTACCCACACACATTTGGAACTCTCCTGGGGTACCCTCACACATATTATTCCCTCATTTAGTGGATATTTTCACATAAAAGTGAAATTTTCAAAAATTCTGAAAATTGGATGAAAGCGACTAAATATGAAGGACTCATCGTGCGAATCGCTCTGGTACTGAAATCGTAACGCTCACTGACATTTCCCCTATCTGAAAGTCTGATAAACGCTGAAAAAATGACTAAGTCCAAAAAAAAACTTTTTCATCTGTTTTCAATTTTACTTCAGTGGGATATATATTCTACCCACACACATTTGGAACTCTCCTGGGGTACCCTCACACATATTATTCCCTCATTTAGTGGATATTTTCACAAAAAAGTGAAATTTTCAAAAATTCTGAAAATTGGCTGAAAACTACTAAATATGAAGGACTCATCGGGCGAATCGCTCTGGTACTGAAATCGGAACGCTCACTGACATTTCCCCTATCTGAAAGTCTGATAAACGCTGAAAAAATGACTAAGTCCAAAAAAAAAAATTTTTCATCTGTTTTCAATTTTACCCCCGTTGGATATATATTCTACCCACACACATTTGGAACTCTCCTGGGGTACCCTCACACATATTATTCCCTCATTTAGTGGATATTTTCACAAAAAAGTGAAATTTTCAAAAATTCTGAAAATTGGCTGAAAACTACTAAATATGAAGGACTCATCGGGCGAATCGCTCTGGAACTGAAATTGGAATACTCACTGATATTTCCCCTATCTGAAAGTCTGATAAACGCCGGAAAAATGACTAAGTCCAACAAAAAAATTTTTTCAACTTTTTTCCATTTTACCCCCGTGGGATATATATTCTACCCACACACATTTGGAACTCTCCTGGGGTACCCTCACACATATTATTCCCTCATTTAGTGGATATTTTCACAAAACAGTGAAATTTTCAAAAATTCTGAAAATTGGCTGAAAACTACTAAATATGAAGGACTCATCGGGCGAATCGCTCTGGAACTGAAATTGGAATGCTCACTGACATTTCCCCTATCTGAAAGTCTGATAAACGCTGAAAAAATGACTAAGTCCCCAAAAAAATTTTTTTCACCTTTTTTCAATTTTACCCCTGTGGGATATATATTCTACCGACACACATTTGGAACTCTCCTGGTGTACCCTCACACATATTATTCCCTCATTTAGTGGATATTTTCACAAAAAAGTGAAATTGTCAAAAAATCTGAAAAATTGGCTGAAAACGACTAAATATGAAGGACTCATTGGGCGAATCGCTCTGGAACTGAAATCGGAACGCTCAATGACATTTTCCCTATCTGAAAGTCTGATAAACGCCGGAAAAATGAATAAGTCCCAAAAAAATTTTTTTCACCTTTTTTCAATTTTACTCCCGTGGGATATATATTCTACCAACACACATTTGGAACTCTCCTGGGGTACCCTCACACATATTATTCCCTCATTTAGTGGATATTTTCACAAAAAAGTGAAATTTTCAAAAATTCTGAAAATTGGCTGAAACCGACTAAATATGAAGGACTCATTGGGCGAATCGCTCTGGAACTGAAATTGGAATACTCACTGACATTTCCACCTATCTGAAAGTCTTCTAAACGCCGGAAAAATGACTAAGTCCAACAAAAAATTTTTTTCAACTTTTTTCAATTTTACCCCCTTGGGATATATATTCTACCCACACACATTTGGAACTCTCCTGCAGTACCTTCACACATATTATTCCCTCATTTAGTGGATATTTTCACAAAAAAGTGAAATTTTCAAAAATTCTGAAAATTGGCTGAAAACGCCTAAATATGAAGGACTCATCGGGCAAATCGCTCTGGAACTGAAATCGGAACGCTCACTGACATTTCCCCTATCTGAAAGTCTGATAAACGCCGGAAAAATGACTAAGTCCCAAAAAATTTTTTTTCACCTTTTTTCAATTTTACCCCCGTGGGATATATATTCTACCCACACACATTTGGAACTCTCCTGGGGTACCCTCACACATATTATTCCCTCATTTAGTGGATATTTTCACAAAAAAGTGAAATTTTCAAAAATTCAGAAAATTGGCTGAAAACGAATAAATATGAAGGACTCATCGGCGAATCGCTCTGAAACTGAAATTGGAATACTCACTGACATTTCCCCTATCTGAAAGTCTTCTAAACGCCGGAAAAATGACAAAGTCCAACAAAAAAAATTTTTCAACTTTTTTCAATTTTACCCCCGTGGGATATATATTCTACCCACACACATTTGGAACTCTCCTGGGGTACCCTCACACATATTATTCCCTCATTTAGTGGATATTTTCACAAAAAAGTGAAATTTTCAAAAATTCTGAAAATTGTCTGAAAACGACTAAATATGAAGGACTCATCGGGCGAATCGCTCTGGAACTGAAATCGGAACGCTTACTGACATTTCCCCTATCTGAAAGTCTTCTAAACGCCGGAAAAATGACTAAGTCTAACAAAAAAAATTTTTCAACTTTTTTCAATTTTACCCCCGTGGGATATATCTTCTAACCACACACATTTGGAACTCTCCTGGGGTACCCTCACACATATTATTCCCTCATTTAGTGGATATTTTCACAAAAAAGTGAAATTTTCAAAAATTCAGAAAATTGGCTGAAAACGACTAAATATGAAGGACTCATCGGGCGAATCGCTCTGGAACTGAAATCGGAACGCTTACTGACATTTCCCCTATCTGAAAGTCTTCTAAACGCCGGAAAAATGACTAAGTCTAACAAAAAAAATTTTTCAACTTTTTTCAATTTTACCCCCGTGGGATATATCTTCTAACCACACACATTTGGAACTCTCCTGGGGTACCCTCACACATATTATTCCCTCATTTAGTGGATATTTTCACAAAAAAGTGAAATTTTCAAAAATTCAGAAAATTGGCTGAAAACGACTAAATATGAAGGACTCATCGGGCGAATCGCTCTGGAACTGAAATCGGAACGCTCACTGACATTTCCCCTATCTGAAAGTCTTCTAAACGCCGGAAAAATGACTAAGTCTAACAAAATTTTTTTTTCAACTTTTTTCAATTTTACCCCCGTGGGATATATATTCTACCCACACACATTTGGAACTCTCCTGGGGTACCCTCACACATATTATTCCCTCATTTAGTGGATATTTTCACAAAAAAGTGAAATTTTCAAAAATTCTGAAAATTGGCTGAAAACGACTAAATATGAAGGACTCATTGGACGAATCGCTCTGGAACTGAAATTGGAATGCTCACTGACATTTCCCCTATCTGAAAGTCGGATAAACGCTGAAAAAATGACTAAGTCCCCAAAAAATTTTTTTTTCACCTTTTTTCAATTTTACCCCCGTGGGATATATATTCTACCCACACACATTTGAAACTCTCCTGGGGTACCCTCACACATATTATTCCCTCATTTAGTGGATATTTTCACAAAAAAGTGAAATTTTCAAAAATTCTGAAAATTGGCTGAAAACTACTAAATATGAAGGACTCATCGGGCGAATAGCTCTGGAACTGAAATTGGAATACTCACTGATATTTCCCCTATCTGAAAGTCTTCTAAACGCCGGAAAAATGACTAAGTCCAACAAAAAAATTTTTTCAACTTTTTTCACTTTTACCCCCGTGGGATATATATTCTACCCACACACATTTGGAACTCTCCTGGGGTACCCTCACACATATTATTCCCTCATTTAGTGGATATTTTCACAAAAAAGTGAAATTTTCAAAAATTCGGAAAATTGGCTGAAAACGACTAAATATGAAGGACTCATTGGACGAATCGCTCTGGAACTGAAATCGGAATGCTCACTGACATTTCCCCTATCTGAAAGTCTGATAAACGCCGGAAAAATGACTAAGTCCAAAAAAAAATTTTTTCACCTTTTTTCAATTTTACCCCCGTGGGATATATATTCTACCCACACACATTTGGAACTCTCCTGGGGTACCCTCACACATATTATTCCCTCAGTTAGTGGATATTTTCACAAAAAAGTGAAATTTTCAAAAATTCTGAAAATTGGCTGAAAACGACTAAATATGAAGGAATCATCGGGCGAATCGCTCTGGAACTGAAATCGGAATGCTCACTGACATTTCCCCTATCTGAAAGTCTTCTAAACGCCGGAAAAATGACTAAGTCCAACAAAAAAAATTTTTCAACTTTTTTCAATTTTACCCCCGTGGGATATATATTCTACCCACACACATTTGGAACTCTCCTGGGGTACCCTCACACATATTATTCCCTCATTTAGCGGATATTTTCACAAAAAAGTGAAATTTTCAAAAATTCAGAAAATTGGCTGAAAACGACTAAATATGAAGGAATCATCGGGCGAATCGCTCTGGAACTGAAATCGGAACGCTCACTGACATTTCCCCTATCTGAAAGTCTGATAAACGCCGGAAAAATGACTAAGTCTAAAAAAAATTTTTTTTAAACTTTTTTCAATTTTACCCCCGTGGGATATATATTCTACCCACACACATTTGTAACTCTGCTGGGGTACCCTCACACATATTATTCCCTCATTTAGTGGATATTTTCACAAAAAAGTGAAATTTTCAAAAATTCTGAAAATTGGCTGAAAACGACTAAGTATGAAGGACTCATCGGGCGAATCGCTCTGGAACTTAAATTGGAACGCTCGCTGACATTTCCCCTATCTGAAAGTCTGATAAACACCGGAAAAATGACTAAGTCTTAAAAAAAAATTTTTCACCTTTTTTCAATTTTACCCCCGTGGGATATATATTCTACCCACACACATTTGAAACTCTCCTGGGATACCCTCACACATATTATTCCCTCATTTAGTGGATATTTTCACAAAAAAGTGAAATTTTCAAAAATTCAGAAAATTGGCTGAAAACAACTAAATATGAAGGACTCATTGGGCGAATCGCTCTGGAACTGAAATCGGAACACTCACTGACATTTCCCCTATCTGAAAGTCTGATAAACGCCGGAAAAATGACTAAGTCTAAAAAAAAATTTTTTTAAACTTTTTTCAATTTTACCCCTGTGGGATATATATTCTACCCACACACATTTGGAACTCTCCTGGGGTACCCTCACACATATTATTCCCTCATTTAGTGGATATTTTCACAAAAAAGTGAAATTTTTCAAAAATTCGGAAAATTGGCTGAAAACGACTAAATATGAAGGACTCATCGGGCGAATCGCTCTGGAACTGAAATCGGAATGCTCACTGACATTTCCCCTATCTGAAAGTCTGATAAACGCTGAAAAAATGACTAAGTCCAAAAAAAAAAAATTTTTCACCTTTTTTCAATTTTACCCCCGTGGGATATATATTCTACCCACACACATTTGGAACTCTCCTGGGGTACCCTCACACATATTATTCCCTCAGTTAGTGGATATTTTCACAAAAAAGTGAAATTTTCAAAAATTCTGAAAATTGGCTGAAAACGACTAAATATGAAGGAATCATCGGGCGAATCGCTCTGGAACTGAAATCGGAATGCTCACTGACATTTCCCCTATCTGAAAGTCTTCTAAACGCCGGAAAAATGACTAAGTCCAACAAAAAAAATTTTTCAACTTTTTTCAATTTTACCCCCGTGGGATATATATTCTACCCACACACATTTGGAACTCTCCTGGGGTACCCTCACACATATTATTCCCTCATTTAGCGGATATTTTCACAAAAAAGTGAAATTTTCAAAAATTCAGAAAATTGGCTGAAAACGACTAAATATGAAGGAATCATCGGGCGAATCGCTCTGGAACTGAAATCGGAACGCTCACTGACATTTCCCCTATCTGAAAGTCTGATAAACGCCGGAAAAATGACTAAGTCTAAAAAAAATTTTTTTTAAACTTTTTTCAATTTTACCCCCGTGGGATATATATTCTACCCACACACATTTGTAACTCTGCTGGGGTACCCTCACACATATTATTCCCTCATTTAGTGGATATTTTCACAAAAAAGTGAAATTTTCAAAAATTCTGAAAATTGGCTGAAAACGACTAAGTATGAAGGACTCATCGGGCGAATCGCTCTGGAACTTAAATTGGAACGCTCGCTGACATTTCCCCTATCTGAAAGTCTGATAAACACCGGAAAAATGACTAAGTCTTAAAAAAAAATTTTTCACCTTTTTTCAATTTTACCCCCGTGGGATATATATTCTACCCACACACATTTGAAACTCTCCTGGGATACCCTCACACATATTATTCCCTCATTTAGTGGATATTTTCACAAAAAAGTGAAATTTTCAAAAATTCAGAAAATTGGCTGAAAACAACTAAATATGAAGGACTCATTGGGCGAATCGCTCTGGAACTGAAATCGGAACACTCACTGACATTTCCCCTATCTGAAAGTCTGATAAACGCCGGAAAAATGACTAAGTCTAAAAAAAAATTTTTTTAAACTTTTTTCAATTTTACCCCTGTGGGATATATATTCTACCCACACACATTTGGAACTCTCCTGGGGTACCCTCACACATATTATTCCCTCATTTAGTGGATATTTTCACAAAAAAGTGAAATTTTTCAAAAATTCGGAAAATTGGCTGAAAACGACTAAATATGAAGGACTCATCGGGCGAATCGCTCTGGAACTGAAATCGGAACGCTCACTGACATTTCCCCTATCTGAAAGTCTTATAAACGCCGGAAAAATGACTAAGTCTAAAAAAAATTTTTTTTAAACTTTTTTCAATTTTACCCCCGTGGGATATATATTCTACCCACACACATTTGTAACTCTGCTGGGGTACCCTCACACATATTATTCCCTCATTTAGTGGATATTTTCACAAAAAAGTGAAATTTTCAAAAATTCAGAAAAATTGGCTGAAAACGACTAAATATGAAGGACTCATCGGGCGAATCGCTCTGGAACTGAAATCGGAACGCTCACTGACATTTCCCCTATCTGAAAGTATGCTAAACGCTGAAAAAATGACTAAGTCCAAAAAAAAAAATTTTTTTAAACTTTTTTCAATTTTACCCCTGTGGGATATATATTCTACCCTCACACATTTGGAACTCTCCTGGGGTACCCTCACACATATTATTCCCTCATTTAGTGGATATTTTCACAAAAAAGTGAAATTTTCAAAAATTCAGAAAATTGGCTGAAAACGACTAAATATGAAGGAATCATCGGGCGAATCGCTCTGGAACTGAAATCGGAATGCTCACTGACATTTCCCCTATCTGAAAGTCTTCTAAACGCCGGAAAAATGACTAAGTCCAACAAAAAAAATTTTTCAACTTTTTTCAATTTTACCCCCGTGGGATATATATTCTACCCACACACATTTGGAACTCTCCTGGGGTACCCTCACACATATTATTCCCTCATTTAGTGGATATTTTCACAAAAAAGTGAAATTTTCAAAAATTCAGAAAATTGGCTGAAAACGACTAAATATGAAGGAATCATCGGGCGAATCGCTCTGGAACTGAAATCGGAACGCTCACTGACATTTCCCCTATCTGGAAGTCTGATAAACGCCGGAAAAATGACTAAGTCTAAAAAAAATTTTTTTTAAACTTTTTTCAATTTTACCCCCGTGGGATATATATTCTACCCACACACATTTGTAACTCTGCTGGGGTACCCTCACACATATTATTCCCTCATTTAGTGGATATTTTCACAAAAAAGTGAAATTTTCAAAAATTCTGAAAATTGGCTGAAAACGACTAAGTATGAAGGACTCATCGGGCGAATCGCTCTGGAACTTAAATTGGAACGCTCGCTGACATTTCCCCTATCTGAAAGTCTGATAAACGCCGGAAAAATGACTAAGTCTTAAAAAAAAATTTTTCACCTTTTTTCAATTTTACCCCCGTGGGATATATATACTACCCACACACATTTGGAACTCTCCTGGGGTACCCTCACACATATTATTCCCTCATTTAGTGGATATTTTCACAAAAAAGTGAAATTTTCAAAAATTCAGAAAATTGGCTGAAAACAACTAAATATGAAGGACTCATTGGGCGAATCGCTCTGGAACTGAAATCGGAACGCTCACTGACATTTCCCCTATCTGAAAGTCTGATAAACGCCGGAAAAATGACTAAGTCCAAAAAAAAATTTTTTAAACTTTTTTCAATTTTACCCCCGTGGGATATATATTCTACCCAAACACATTTGGAACTCTCCTGGGGTACCCTCACACGTATTATTCCATCATTTAGTGGATATTTTCACAAAAAAGTGAAATTTTCAAAAATTCAGAAAATTGGCTGAAAACGACTAAATATGAAGGAATCATCGGGCGAATCGCTCCGGAACTGAAATCGGAACGCTCACTGACATTTCCCCTATCTGAAAGTCTTATAAACGCCGGAAAAATGACTAAGTCTAAAAAAAATTTTTTTTAAACTTTTTTCAATTTTACCCTCGTGGGATATATATTCTACCCACACACATTTGTAACTCTGCTGGGGTACCCTCACACATATTATTCCCTCATTTAATGGATATTTTCACAAAAAAGTGAAATTTTCAAAAATTCAGAAAAATTGGCTGAAAACGACTAAATATGAAGGACTCATCGGGCGAATCGCTCTGGAACTGAAATCGGAACGCTCACTGACATTTCCCCTATCTGAAAGTATGCTAAACGCTGAAAAAATGACTAAGTCCAAAAAAAAAAATTTTTTTAAACTTTTTTCAATTTTACCCCTGTGGGATATATATTCTACCCACACACATTTGGAACTCTCCTGGGGTACCCTCACACATATTATTCCCTCATTTAGTGGATATTTTCACAAAAAAGTGAAATTTTCAAAAATTCAGAAAATTGGCTGAAAACGACTAAATATGAAGGAATCATCGGGCGAATCGCTCTGGAACTGAAATCGGAATGCTCACTGACATTTCCCCTATCTGAAAGTCTTCTAAACGCCGGAAAAATGACTAAGTCCAACAAAAAAATTTTTTCAACTTTTTTCAATTTTACCCCCGTGGGATATATATTCTACCCACACACATTTGGAACTCTCCTGGGGTACCCTCACACATATTATTCCCTCATTTAGTGGATATTTTCACAAAAAAGTGAAATTTTCAAAAATTCAGAAAATTGGCTGAAAACGACTAAATATGAAGGAATCATCGGGCGAATCGCTCTGGAACTGAAATCGGAATGCTCACTGACATTTCCCCTATCTGGAAGTCTGATAAACGCCGGAAAAATGACTAAGTCTAAAAAAAATTTTTTTTAAACTTTTTTCAATTTTACCCCCGTGGGATATATATTCTACCCACACACATTTGGAACTCTCCTGGGGTACCCTCAGACATATTATTCCCTCATTTAGTGGATATTTTCACAAAAAAGTGAAATTTTCAAAAATTCAGAAAATTGGCTGAAAACGACTAAATATGAAGGACTCATCGGGCGAATCGCTCTGGAACTGAAATCGGAACGCTCACTGACATTTCCCCTATCTGAAAGTCTGATAAACGCCGGAAAAATGACTAAGTCCAAAAAAAAATTTTTTCAACTTTTTTCAATTTTACCCCCGTGGGATATATATTCTACCCAAACACATTTGGAACTCTCCTGGGGTACCCTCACACGTATTATTCCCTCATTTAGTGGATATTTTCACAAAAAAGTGAAATTTTCAAAATTGGGAAAATTGGCTGAACACGACTTAATATGAAGGACTCATCGGGCGAATCGCTCTGGAAGTGAAATCTGAATGCTCACTGACATTTCCCCTATCTGAAAGTCTGATAATCGCTGAAAAAATGAATAAGTCTAAAAAAAATTTTTTTTCAACTTTTTCAGTTTTACCCCCGTGGGATGTATCTTCTACCCACACACATTTGGAACTCTACTGGGGTACCCTCACACATATTATTCCCTCATTTAGTGGATATTTTCACAAAAAAGTGAAATTTTCAAAAATTCAGAAAATTGGTTGAAAACGACTAAATATGAAGGACTCATCGGGCGAATCGCTCTGGAACTGAAATCGGAAGGCTCACTGACATTTCCCCTATCTGAAAGTCTGATAAACGCCGGTAAAATGACTAAGTCCAAAAAAACATTTTTTCACCTTTTTTCAATTTTACCCCCGTGGGATATATATTCTACCCACACACATTTGGAACTCTCCTGGGGCACACTCACACATATTATTCCCTCATTTAGTGGATATTTTCACAAAACAGTGAAATTTTCAAAAATTCTGAAAATTGGCTGAAAACGACTAAATATGAAGGACTCATCGGGCGAATCGCTCTGGAACTGAAATTGGAACGCTCACTGACATTTCCCCTATCTGAAAGTCTGATAAACGCTGAAAAAATGACTAAATCCAAAAAAAAAAATTTTTCACCTTTTTCCAATTTTACCCCCGTGGGATATATATTCTACCCACACACATTTGGAACTCTCCTGGGGTACCCTCACACATAGTATTCCCTCATTTAGTGGATATTTTCCCAAAAAAGTGAAATTTTCAAAATTCTGAAAATCGGCTGAAAATGACTAAATATGAAGGACTTATCAGGCGAATCGCTCTGGAACTGAAATAGGAACGCTCACTGACATTTCCCCTATCTGAAAGTCTGATAAACACCGGAAAAATGACTAAGTCGAAAAAAAAAAAAATGTCAACTTTTTTCAATTTTACCCCCGTGGGATATATATTGTACCCACACACATTTGGAACTCTCCTGGGGTACCCTCATACATATTATTCCCTCATTTGTGAAAAAGTGAAATTTTCAAAATTCTGAAAATTGGCTGAAAACGACTAAATATGAAGGACTCATCCGGCGAATCGCTCTGGAACTGAAATCGGAACGCTCACTGACATTTCCCCTATCTGAAAGTCTGATAAACGCCGGAAAAATGACTAGGTCCAAAAAAAATTTTTTCACCTTTTTTCCATTTTACCCCCGTGGGATATATATTCTACCCACACACATTTGGAACTCTCCTGGGCTACCCTCACACATATTATTCCCTCATTTAGTGGATATTTTCACAAAAAAGTGAAATTTTCAAAAATTCAGAAAATTGGCTGAAAATGACTAAATATGAAGGACTCATCGGGCGAATCGCTCTGGAACTGAAATTGGAACCCTCACTGACATTTCCTCTATCTGAAAGTCTGATAAACGCCGGAAATATGACAAATTCTAAAAAAAAAATTTTTTCAACTTTTTTCAATTTTACCCCCGTGGGATATATATTCTACCCACACACATTTGGAACTCTCCTGGGGTACCCTCACACATATCATTCCCTCATTTAGTGGATATTTTCACAAAAAAGTGAAATTTTCAAAAATTCAGAAAATTGGCTGAAAATGACTAAATATGAAGGACTCATCGGGCGAATCGCTCTGGAACTGAAATCGGAAGGCTCACTGACATTTCCTCTATCTGAAAGTCTGATAAACGCCGGAAAAATTACTAATTCTAAAAAAAAATTTTTTTCAACTTTTTTCAATTTTACCCCGTGGGATATATATTCTACCCACACACATTTGGAACTCTCCTGGGGTACCCTCACACATATTATTCCCTCATTTAGTGGATATTTTCACAAAAAAGTTAAATTTTCAAAATTCGGAAAATTGGCTGAAAACGACTAAATATGAAGGTTTCATCGGGCGAATCGCTCTGGAACTGAAATCGGAACGCTCACTGACATTTCCCTTATCTGAAAGTCTTCTTAACGCCGGAAAAATGACTAAGTCCAACTAAAATTTTTTTTAAACTTTTTTCAATTTTTCCTTTGTGGGATATATATTCTACCCACACACATTTGGAACTCTCCTGGGCTACCCTCACACATATTATTCCCTCATTTAGTGGATATTTTCACAAAAAAGTGAAATTTTCAAAATTCTGAAAATTGGCTGAAAATGACTAAATATGAAGGACTCATCAGGCGAATCGCTCTGGAACTGAAATAGGAATGCTCACTGACATTTCCCCTATCTGAAAGTCTGATAAACGCCGGAAAAATGACTAAGTCGAAAAAAAAAAAAAATTTCAACTTTTTTCAATTTTACCCCCGTGGGATATATATTCTACCCACACACATTTGGAACTCTCCTGGGGTACCCTCACACATATTATTCCCTCATTTAGTGGATATTTTCACAAAAAAGTGAAATTTTCAAAAATTCTGAAAATTGGCTGAAAATGACTAAATATGAAGGACTCATCGGGCGAATCGCTCTGGAACAGAAGTAGGAACGCTCACTGACATTTCCCCTATCTGAAAGTCTGATAAACGCCGGAAAAATGACTAAGTCGAAAAAAAAAAATTTTGATCACCTTTTTTCAATTTTACCCCCGTGGGATATATATTCTACCCACGCACATTTGGAACTCTCCTGGGGTACCCTCACACATATTATTCCCTCATTTAGCGGATATTTTCACAAAAAAAGTGAAATTTTCAAAATTCTGAAAATTGGCTGAAAACGTCTAAATATGAAGGACTCATCGGGCGAATCGCTCTGGAACTGAAATCGGAACGCTCACTGACATTTCCCCTATCTGAAAGTCTGATAAACGCCAGAAAAATGACTAGGTCCAAAAAAAAAAAATTTTCACCTTTTTCCAATTTTACCCCCATGGGATATATATTCTACCCACACACATTTGGAACTCTCCTGGGCTACCCTCACACATATTATTCCCTCATTTAGTGGATATTTTCACAAAAAAGTGAAATTTTCAAAATTCTGAAAATTGGCTGAAAATGACTAAATATGAAGGACTCATCAGGCGAATCGCTCTGGAACTGAAATAGGAATGCTCACTGACATTTCCCCTATCTGAAAGTCTGATAAACGCCGGAAAAATGACTAAGTCGAAAAAAAAAAAAAATTTCAACTTTTTTCAATTTTACCCCCGTGGGATATATATTCTACCCACACACATTTGGAACTCTCCTGGGGTACCCTCACACATATTATTCCCTCATTTAGTGGATATTTTCACAAAAAAGTGAAATTTTCAAAAATTCCGAAAATTGGCTGAAAATGACTAAATATGAAGGACTCATCGGGCGAATCGCTCTGGAACAGAAGTAGGAACGCTCACTGACATTTCCCCTATCTGAAAGTCTGATAAATACCGGAAAAATGACTAAGTCGAAAAAAAAAAATTTTGTTCACCTTTTTTCAATTTTACCCCCGTGGGATATATATTCTACCCACACACATTTGGAACTCTCCTGGGGTACCCTCACACATATTATTCCCTCATTTAGCGGATATTTTCACAAAAAAAGTGAAATTTTCAAAATTCTGAAAATTGGCTGAAAACGTCTAAATATGAAGGACTCATCGGGCGAATCGCTCTGGAACTGAAATCGGAACGCTCACTGACATTTCCCCTATCTGAAAGTCTGATAAACGCCAGAAAAATGACTAGGTCCAAAAAAAATTTTTTTCACCTTTTTTCAATTTTACCCCCGTGGGATATATATTCTACCCACACACATTTGGAACTCTCCTGGGGTACCCTCACACATATTATTCCCTCATTTAGTGGATATTTTCACAAAAAAGTGAAATTTTCAAAAATTCTGAAAATTGGCTGAAAGCGACTAAATATGAAGGACTCATCGGGCGAATCGCTCTGGAACTGAAATCGGAACGCTCACTGACATTTCCCCTATCTGAAAGTCTGATAAACGCCGGAAAAATTACTAATTCTAAAAAAAAATTTTTCAACTTTTTTCAATTTTACCCCCGTGGGATATATATTCTACCCACACACATTTGGAACTCTCCTGGGGTACCCTCACACATATTATTCCCTCATTTAGTGGATATTTTCACAAAAAAGTGAAATTTTCAAAATTCTGAAAATTGGCTGAAAATGACTAAATATGAAGGACTCATCAGGCGAATCGCTCTGGAACTGAAATAGGAATGCTCACTGACATTTCCCCTATCTGAAAGTCTGATAAACGCCGGAAAAATGACTAAGTCGAAAAAAAAAAAAAATGTCAACTTTTTTCAATTTTACCCCCGTGGGATATATATTCTACCCACACACATTTGGAACTCTCCTGGGGTACCCTCATACATATTATTCCCTCATTTAGTGAAAAAATGAAATTTTCAAAATTCTGAAAATTGGCTGAAAACGTCTAAATATGAAGGAATCATCGGGCGAATCGCTCTGGAACTGAAATCGGAACGCTCACTGACATTTCCCCTATTTGAAAGTCTGATAAACGCCGGAAAAATGACTAGGTCCAAAAAAAAAATTTTCTCACCTTTTTTCAATTTTACCCCCGTGGGATATATATTCTACCCACACACATTTGGAACTCTCCTGGGGTACCCTCACACATATTATTCACTCATTTAGTGGATATTTTCACAAAAAAGTGAAATTTTCAAAATTCTGAAAATTGGCTGAAAATGACTAAATATGAAGGACTCATCGGGCGAATCGCTCTGGAACTGAAATCGGAACGCTCACTGACATTTCCCCTATCTGAAAGTCTGATAAACGCCGGAAAAATTACTAACTCTGAAAAAAAAAATTTTTTCACCTTTTTTCAATTTTACCCCGTGGGATATTTATTCTACCCACACACATTTGGAACTCTCCTGGGGTACCCTCACACATATTATTCCCTCATTTAGTGGATATTTTCACAAAAAAGTGAAATTTTCAAAAATTCTGAAAATTGGCTGAAAATGACTAAATATGAAGGACTCATCGGGCGAATCGCTCTGGAACAGAAGTAGGAACGCTCACTGACATTTCCCCTATCTGAAAGTCTGATAAACGCCGGAAAAATGACTAAGTCGAAAAAAAAAAATTTTGTTCACCTTTTTTCAATTTTACCCCCGTGGGATATATATTCTACCCACACACATTTGGAACTCTCCTGGGGTACCCTCACACATATTATTCCCTCATTTAGCGGATATTTTCACAAAAAAAGTGAAATTTTCAAAATTCTGAAAATTGGCTGAAAACGTCTAAATATGAAGGACTCATCGGGCGAATCGCTCTGGAACTGAAATCGGAACGCTCACTGACATTTCCCCTATCTGAAAGTCTGATAAACGCCAGAAAAATGACTAGGTCCAAAAAAAATTTTTTTCACCTTTTTTCAATTTTACCCCCGTGGGATATATATTCTACCCACACACATTTGGAACTCTCCTGGGGTACCCTCACACATATTATTCCCTCATTTAGTGGATATTTTCACAAAAAAGTGAAATTTTCAAAAATTCTGAAAATTGGCTGAAAGCGACTAAATATGAAGGACTCATCGGGCGAATCGCTCTGGAACTGAAATCGGAACACTCACTGACATTTCCCCTATCTGAAAGTCTGATAAACGCCGGAAAAATGACTAAGTCCAAAAAAAAAATTTTTCACCTTTTTTCAATTTTACCCCCGTGGGATATATATTCTACCCACACACATTTGGAACTCTCCTGGGGTACCCTCACACATATTATTCCCTCATTTAGTGGATATTTTCACAAAAAAGTGAAATTTTCAAAATTCTGAAAATTGGCTGAAAATGACTAAATATGAAGGACTCATCAGGCGAATCGCTCTGGAACTGAAATAGGAATGCTCACTGACATTTCCCCTATCTAAAAGTCTGATAAACGCCGGAAAAATGACTAAGTCGAAAAAAAAAAAAAATGTCAACTTTTTTCAATTTTACCCCCGTGGGATATATATTCTACCCACACACATTTGGAACTCTCCTGGGGTACCCTCATACATATTATTCCCTCATTTAGTGAAAAAATGAAATTTTCAAAATTCTGAAAATTGGCTGAAAACGACTAAATATGAAGGAATCATCGGGCGAATCGCTCTGGAACTGAAATCGGAACGCTCACTGACATTTCCCCTATTTGAAAGTCTGATAAACGCCGGAAAAATGACTAGGTCCAAAAAAAAATTTTCTCACCTTTTTTCAATTTTACCCCCGTGGGATATATATTCTACCCACACACATTTGGAACTCTCCTGGGGTACCCTCACACATATTATTCACTCATTTAGTGGATATTTTCACAAAAAAGTGAAATTTTCAAAATTCTGAAAATTGGCTGAAAATGACTAAATATGAAGGACTCATCGGGCGAATCGCTCTGGAACTGAAATCGGAACGCTCACTGACATTTCCCCTATCTGAAAGTCTGATAAACGCCGGAAAAATTACTAATTCTGAAAAAAAAATTTTTTCAACTTTTTTCAATTTTACCCCCGTGGGATATATATTCTACCCACACACATTTGGAACTCTCCTGGGGTACCTTCATACATGTTATTCCCTCATTTAGTGGATATTTTCACAAAAAAGTGAAATTTTCAAAAATTCTGAAAATTGGCTGAAAATGACTAAATATGAAGGACTCATTGGGCGAATCGCTCTGGAACTGAAATCGGAACGCTCACTGACATTTCCCCTATCTGAAAGTCTGATAAACGCCAGAAAAATGACTAGGTCCAAAAAAAATTTTTTTCACCTTTTTTCAATTTTACCCCCGTGGGATATTTATTCTACCCACACACATTTGGAACTCTCCTGGGGTACCCTCACACATATTATTCCCTCATTTAGTGGATATTTTCACAAAAAAGTGAAATTTTCAAAAATTCTGAAAATTGGCTGAAAATGACTAAATATGAAGGACTCATCGGGCGAATCGCTCTGGAACTGAAATCGGAACGCTCACTGACATTTCCCCTATCTGAAAGTCTGATAAACGCCGGAAAAATTACTAACTCTGAAAAAAAAAATTTTTTCACCTTTTTTCAATTTTACCCCGTGGGATATTTATTCTACCCACACACATTTGGAACTCTCCTGGGGTACCCT
Source organism: Phyllobates terribilis (assembly GCF_046119375.1). Classification (NCBI taxonomy): domain Eukaryota; kingdom Metazoa; phylum Chordata; class Amphibia; order Anura; family Dendrobatidae; genus Phyllobates; species Phyllobates terribilis. The sequence goes on along the minus strand of NW_027363566.1, from coordinate 532,714 downwards.
CACACATATTATTCCCTCATTTAGTGGATATTTTCACAAAAAAGTGAAATTTTCAAAAATTCTGAAAATTGGCTGAAAATGACTAAATATGAAGGACTCATCGGGCGAATCGCTCTGGAACAGAAGTAGGAACGCTCACTGACATTTCCCCTATCTGAAAGTCTGATAAACGCCGGAAAAATGACTAAGTCGAAAAAAAAAAATTTTGTTCACCTTTTTTCAATTTTACCCCCGTGGGATATATATTCTACCCACACACATTTGGAACTCTCCTGGGGTACCCTCACACATATTATTCCCTCATTTAGCGGATATTTTCACAAAAAAAGTGAAATTTTCAAAATTCTGAAAATTGGCTGAAAACGTCTAAATATGAAGGACTCATCGGGCGAATCGCTCTGGAACTGAAATCGGAACGCTCACTGACATTTCCCCTATCTGAAAGTCTGATAAACGCCAGAAAAATGACTAGGTCCAAAAAAAATTTTTTTCACCTTTTTTCAATTTTACCCCCGTGGGATATATATTCTACCCACACACATTTGGAACTCTCCTGGGGTACCCTCACACATATTATTCCCTCATTTAGTGGATATTTTCACAAAAAAGTGAAATTTTCAAAAATTCTGAAAATTGGCTGAAAGCGACTAAATATGAAGGACTCATCGGGCGAATCGCTCTGGAACTGAAATCGGAACACTCACTGACATTTCCCCTATCTGAAAGTCTGATAAACGCCGGAAAAATGACTAAGTCCAAAAAAAAAATTTTTCACCTTTTTTCAATTTTACCCCCGTGGGATATATATTCTACCCACACACATTTGGAACTCTCCTGGGGTACCCTCACACATATTATTCCCTCATTTAGTGGATATTTTCACAAAAAAGTGAAATTTTCAAAATTCTGAAAATTGGCTGAAAATGACTAAATATGAAGGACTCATCAGGCGAATCGCTCTGGAACTGAAATAGGAATGCTCACTGACATTTCCCCTATCTAAAAGTCTGATAAACGCCGGAAAAATGACTAAGTCGAAAAAAAAAAAAAATGTCAACTTTTTTCAATTTTACCCCCGTGGGATATATATTCTACCCACACACATTTGGAACTCTCCTGGGGTACCCTCATACATATTATTCCCTCATTTAGTGAAAAAATGAAATTTTCAAAATTCTGAAAATTGGCTGAAAACGACTAAATATGAAGGAATCATCGGGCGAATCGCTCTGGAACTGAAATCGGAACGCTCACTGACATTTCCCCTATTTGAAAGTCTGATAAACGCCGGAAAAATGACTAGGTCCAAAAAAAAATTTTCTCACCTTTTTTCAATTTTACCCCCGTGGGATATATATTCTACCCACACACATTTGGAACTCTCCTGGGGTACCCTCACACATATTATTCACTCATTTAGTGGATATTTTCACAAAAAAGTGAAATTTTCAAAATTCTGAAAATTGGCTGAAAATGACTAAATATGAAGGACTCATCGGGCGAATCGCTCTGGAACTGAAATCGGAACGCTCACTGACATTTCCCCTATCTGAAAGTCTGATAAACGCCGGAAAAATTACTAATTCTGAAAAAAAAATTTTTTCAACTTTTTTCAATTTTACCCCCGTGGGATATATATTCTACCCACACACATTTGGAACTCTCCTGGGGTACCTTCATACATGTTATTCCCTCATTTAGTGGATATTTTCACAAAAAAGTGAAATTTTCAAAAATTCTGAAAATTGGCTGAAAATGACTAAATATGAAGGACTCATTGGGCGAATCGCTCTGGAACTGAAATCGGAACGCTCACTGACATTTCCCCTATCTGAAAGTCTGATAAACGCCAGAAAAATGACTAGGTCCAAAAAAAATTTTTTTCACCTTTTTTCAATTTTACCCCCGTGGGATATTTATTCTACCCACACACATTTGGAACTCTCCTGGGGTACCCTCACACATATTATTCCCTCATTTAGTGGATATTTTCACAAAAAAGTGAAATTTTCAAAAATTCTGAAAATTGGCTGAAAATGACTAAATATGAAGGACTCATTGGGCGACTCGCTCTGGAACTGAAATCGGAACGCACACTGACATTTCCCCTATCTGAAAGTCTGATAAACGCCGGAAAAATAACTAAGTCGAGAAAAAAAAATTTTGTTCATCTTTTTTCAATTTTACCCCCGTGGGATATATATTCTACCCACACACATTAGGAACTCTCCTGGGGTACCCTCATACATATTATTCCCTCATTTAGTGAAAAAATGAAATTTTCAAAATTCTGAAAATTGGCTGAAAACGATTAAATATGAAGGAATCATCGGGCGAATCGCTCTGGAACTGAAATCGGAACGCTCACTGACATTTCCCCTATCTGAAAGTCTGATAAACGCCAGAAAAATGACTAGGTCCAAAAAAAAATTTTCTCACCTTTTTTCAATTTTGCCCCCGTGGGATATATATTCTACCCACACACATTTGGAACTCTCCTGGGGTACCCTCACACATATTATTCCCTCATTTAGTGGATATTTTCACAAAAAAGTGAAATTTTCAAAAATTCTGAATATTGGCTGAAAATGACTAAATATGAAGGAATCATCGGGCGAATCGCTCTGGAACTGAAATCGGAACGCTCACTGACATTTCCCCTATCTGAAAGTCTGATAAACGCCGGAAGAATTACTAATTCTAAAAAAAATTTTTTCAACTTTTTTCAATTTTACCCCGTGGGATATATATTCTACCCACACACATTTGGAACTCTCCTGGGGTACCCTCACACATATTATTCCCTCATTTAGTGGATATTTTCACAAAAAAGTGAAATTTTCAAAATTCTGAAAATTGGCTGAAAATGACTAAATATGAAGGACTCATCAGGCGAATCGCTCTGGAACTGAAATAGGAATGCTCACTGACATTTCCCCTATCTGAAAGTCTGATAAACGCCGGAAAAATGACTAAGTCGAAAAAAAAAAAAAATTTCAACTTTTTTCAATTTTACCCCCGTGGGATATATATTCTACCCACACACATTTGGAACTCTCCTGGGGTACCCTCATACATATTATTCCCTCATTTAGTGAAAAAATGAAATTTTCAAAATTCTGAAAATTGGCTGAAAACGACTAAATATGAAGGAATCATCGGGCGAATCGCTCTGGAACTGAAATCGGAACGCTCACTGACATTTCCCCTATCTGAAAGTCTGATAAACGCCGGAAAAATGACTAGGTCCAAAAAAAAATTTTCTCACCTTTTTTCAATTTTACCCCCGTGGGATATATATTCTACCCACACACATTTGGAACTCTCCTGGGGTACCCTCACACATATTATTACCTCATTTAGTGGATAATTTCAAAAAAAGTGAAATTTTCAAAATTCTGAAAATTGGCTGAAAATGACTAAATATGAAGGACTCATCGGGCGAATCGCTCTGGAACTGAAATCGGAACGCTCACTGACATTTCCCCTATCTGAAAGTCTGATAAACGCCGGAAAAATTTTTAATTCTAAAAAAAAATTTTTCAACTTTTTTAAATTTTACCCCCGTGGGATATATATTCTACCCACACACATTTGGAACTCTCCTGGGGTACCCTCACACATATTATTCCCTCATTTAGTGGATATTTTCACAAAAAAGTGAAATTTTCAAAAATTCTGAAAATTGGCTGAAAATGACTAAATATGAAGGACTCATTGGGCGAATCGCTCTGGAACTGAAATTGGAACGCACACTGACATTTCCCCTATCTGAAAGTCTGATAAATGCCGGAAAAATAACTAAGTCGAGAAAAAAAAATTTTGTTCATCTTTTTTCAATTTTACCCCCTTGGGATATATATTCTACCCACACACATTTGGAACTCTCCTGGGGTACCCTCACACATATTATTCCCTCATTTAGTGGATATTTTCACAAAAAAAGTGAAATTTTCAAAATTCTGAAAATTGGCTGAAAACGTCTAAATATGAAGGACTCATCGGGTGAATCGCTCTGGAACTGAAATTGGAACGCTCACTGACATTTCCCCTATCTGAAAGTCTGATAAACGCCAGAAAAATGACTAGGTCAAAAAAAAATTTTTTTCACCTTTTTTCAATTTTACCCCCGTGGGATATATATTCTACCCACACACATTTGGAACTCTCCTGGGGTACCCTCACACATATTATTCCCTCATTTAGTGGATATTTTCACAAAAAAGAGAAATTTTCAAAAATTCTGAAAATTGGCTGAAAACGACTAAATATGAAGGACTCATCGGGCAAATCGCTCTGCAGCTGAAATAGGAATGCTCACTGACATTTCCCCTATCTGAAAGTCTGATAAATGCCGGAAAAATGACTAGGTCCAAAAAAAATTTTTTTCACCTTTTTTCAGTTTTACCCCCGTGGGATATATATTCTACCCACACACATTTGGAACTCTCCTGGGGTACCCTCACACATATTATTCCCTCATTTAGTGGATATTTTCACAAAAAAGTGAAATTTTTAAAATTCTGAAAATTGTCTGAAAACGACTAAATATGAAGGACTCATCGGGCGAATCGCTCTGGAACTGAAATCGGAACGCTCACTGACATTTCCCCTATCTGAAAGTCTGATAAACGGCGGAAAAATGACTAGGTCCAAAAAATTTTTTCACCTTTTTTCAATTTTACCCCCGTGGGATATATATTCTACCCACACACATTTGGAACTCTCCTGGGGTACCCTCACACATATTATTCCCTCATTTAGTGGATTTTTACACAAAAAAGTGAAATTTTCAAAATTCTGAAAATTGGCTGAAAATGACTAAATATGAAGGACTCATCGGGCGAATCGCTCTGGAACTGAAATCGGAATGCTCACTGACATTTCCCCTATCTGAAAGTCTGATAAATGCTGAAAAAATGACTAAGTCCAACAAAAAAAAATTTTTCAACTTTTTTCAATTTTACCCCCGTGGGATATATATTCTACCCACACACATTTGGAACTCTCCTGGGGTACCCTCACACATATTATTCCCTCATTTAGTGGATATTTTCACAAAAAAAGTGAAATTTTCAAAAATTCAGAAAATTGGCTGAAAACGACTAAATATGAAGGACTCATCGGGCGAATCACTCTGGAATTGAAATTGGAACGCTCACTGACATTTCCCCTATCTGAAAGTCTTCTAAACGCCGGAAAAATGACTAAGTCCAACTAAAATTTTTTTAAAACTTTTTTCAATTTTACCCCTGTGGGATATATATTCAACCCACACACATTTGGAACTCTCCTGGGGTACCCTCACACATATTATTCCCTCATTTAGTGGATACTTTCACAAAAAAGTGAAATTTTCAAATATTCAGAAAATTGGCTGAAAGCGACTAAATATGAAGGACTCATCGGGCGAATCGCTCTGGAACTGAAATCGGAACGCACACTGACATTTGCCCTAATTGAAAGTCTGATAAACGGCGGAAAAATGACTAAGTCGAAAAAAAAAATTTTTCACCTTTTATCAATTTTACCCCCGTGGGATATATCTTCTACCCACACACATTTGGAACTCTCCTGGGGTACCCTCACACATATTATTCCCTCATTTAGTGGATATTTTACAAAAAAGTGAAATTTTCAAAAATTCAGAAAATTGGCTGAAAACGACTAAATATGAAGGGCTCATCGGGCGAATCTCTCTGGAACTAAAATTGGAGCGCTCACTGACATTTCCCCTATCTGAAAGTCTGATAAACGCCGGAAAAATGACTAATTCTAAAAAAAAAATGTTTTCAACTTTTTTCAATTTTACCCCCGTGGGATATATATTCTACCCACACACATTTGGAAGTCTCCTGGGGTACCCTCACACATATTATTCCCTCATTTAGTGGATATTTTCACAAAAAAAGTGAAATTTTCAAAAATTCTGAAAATTGGCTGAAAATGACTAAATATGAAGGACTCATCGGGCGAATCGCTCTGGAACTGAAATTGGAACGCTCACTGACATTTCCCCTATCTGAAAGTCTGATAAACGCTGAAAAAATGACTAAGTCGAAAAAAAAAATTTTTTTCACCTTTTTTCAATTTTACCCCCGTGGGATATATATTCTACCCACACACATTTGGAACTCTCCTGGGGTACCCTCACACATATTATTCCCTCTTTTAGTGGACATTTTCACAAAAAAGTGAAATTTTCAAAAATTCAGAAAATTGGCTGAAAGCGACTAAGTATGAAGGACTCATCGGGCGAATCGCTCTGGTACTGAAATCGGAACGCTCACTCACATTTCCCCTATCTGGAAGTCTGATAAACGCTGAAAAAATGACTAAGTCCAAAAAAAAAAATGTTTCACCTTTTTTCAATTTCACCCCCTTGGGATATATATTCTACCCACACACATTTGGAACTCTCCTGGGGTACCCTCACACATATTATTCCCTCATTTAGTGGATATTTTCACAAAAAAGTGAAATTTTCAAAAATTCTGAAAATTGGCTGAAAACGATTAAATATGAAGAACTCATCGGGCGAATCGCTCTGGAACCGAAATCGGAACGCTCACTGACATTTCCCCTATCTGAAAGTCTGATAAACGCCGGAAAAATTACTAATTCTAAAAAAAAAATTTTTTCCACTTTTTTCAATTTTACCCCCGTGGGACATATTCTACCCACACACATTTGGAACACTCCTGGGGTACCCTCACACATATTATTCCCTCATTTAGTGGATATTTTCACAAAAAAGTGAAATTTTCAAAAATTCTGAAAATTGGCTGAAAACGACTAAATATGAAGGACTCATCGGGCGAATCGCTCTGGAACTGAAATCGGAACGCTCACTGACATTTCCTCTATCTGAAAGTCTGATAAACGCCGGAAAAATGACTAATTCTAAAAAAAAAAATTTTTCAACTTTTTTCAATTTTACCCCCGTGTGATATATATTCTACCCACACATTTGGAACTCTCCTGGGGTACCCTCACACATATTATTCCCTCATTTAGTGGATATTTTCACAAAAAAGTGAAATTTTCAAAAATTCAGAAAATTGGCTGAAAACGACTAAATATGAAGGACTCATCGGGCGAATCGCTCTGGAATTGAAATTGGAACGCTCACTGACATTTCCCCTATCTGAAAGTCTTCTAAACGCCGGAAAAATGACTAATTCCAACAAAAATTTTTTTTAACTTTTTTCAATTTTACCCCCGTGGGATATATATTCTACCCACACACATTTGGAACTCTCCTGGGGTACCCTCACACATATTATTCCCTCATTTAGTGGATATTTTCACAAAAAAGTGAAATTTTCAAAAATTCTGAAAATTGGCTGAAAATGACTAAATATGAAGGACTCATCGGGCGAATCGCTCTGGAATTGAAATTGGAACGCTCACTGACATTTTCCCTATCTGAAAGTCTGATAAACGCCGGAAAAATGAGTAATTCTAAAAAAAAATATTTTTTTTCACCTTTTTTCAATTTTACCCCCGAGGGATATATATTCTACCCACACACATTTGGAACTCTCCTGGGGTACCCTCACACATATTATTCCCTCATTTAGTGGATATTTTCACAAAAAAGTGAAATTTTCAAAAATTCTGAAAATTGGCTGAAAACGACTAAATATGAAGGACTCATCGGGCTAATCGCTCTGGAACTGAAATCGGAACGCTCACTGACATTTCCCCTATCTGAAAGTCTGATAAACGCCGGAAAAATGACTAAGTCTAAAAAAAATTTTTTTTCAACTTTTGTCAATTTTACCCACGTGGGATATATATTCTACCCACACACATTTGGAACTCTCCTGGGATACCCTCACACATAATATTCCGTCATTTAGTGGATATTTTCACAAAAAAGTGAAATTTTCAAAAATTCTGAAAATTGGCTGAAAGCGACTAAATATGAAGGACTCATCGGGCGAATCACTCTGGTACTGAAATCGGAACGCTCACTGACATTTCCCCTATCTGAAAGTCTGATAAACGCTGAAAAAATGACAGTCCAAAAAAAAAATTTTTTCACCTTTTTTCAATTTTACCCCCGTGGGATATATATTCTACCCACACACATTTGGAACTCTCCTGGGGTACCCTCACACATATTATTCCCTCATTTAGTGGATATTTTCACAAAAAAGTGACATTTTCAAAAATTCAGAAAATTGGCTGAAAACAACTAAATATGAAGGACTCATCAGGCGAATCGCTCTGAAATTGAAATTGGAATGCTCACTGACATTTCCCCTATCTGAAAGTCTTCTAAACGCCGGAAAAATGACTAAGTTGAAAAAAAAAAATTTTCAACTTTTTTCAATTTTACCCCCGTGGGATATATATTCTACCCACACACATTTGGAACTCTCCTGGGGTACCCTCACACATATTATTCCCTCATTTAGTGGATATTTTCACAAAAAAGTGAAATTTTCAAAAATTCTGAAAATTGGCTGAAAACGATTAAATATGAAGGACTCATCGGGCGAATCGCTCTGGACCTGAAATCGGAACGCTCACTGACATTTCCCCTATCTGAAAGTCTGATAAACGCCGGAAAAATTACTAATTCTAAAAAAAAATTTTTTTCAACTTTTTTCAATTTTACCCCCGTGGGACATATTCTACCCACACACATTTGGAACTCTCCTGGGGTACCCTCACACATATTATTCCCTCATTTAGTGGATATTTTCACAAAAAAGTGAAATTTTCAAAAATTCGGAAAATTGGCTGAAAACGACTAAATATGAAGGACTCATCGGGCGAATCGCTCTGGAACTGAAATCGGAACGCTCACTGACATTTGCCCTAATTGAAAGTCTGATAAACGCCGGAAAAATGACTAAGTCCAACAAAAATTTTTTTTAAACTTTTTTCAATTTTACCCCCGTGGGATATATATTCTACCCACACACATTTGGAACTCTCCTGGGGTACCCTCACACATATTATTCCCTCATTTAGTGGATATTTTCACAAAAAAGTGAAATTTTCAAAATTCTGAAAATTGGCTGAAAACGTCTAAATATGAAGGACTCATCGGGTGAATCGCTCTGGAACTGAAATCGGAACGCTCACTGACATTTCCCCTATCTGAAAGTCTGATAAACGCCAGAAAAATGACTAGGTCCAAAAAAAATTTTTTTCACCTTTTTTCAATTTTACCCCCGTGGGATATATATTCTACCCACACACATTTGGAACTCTCCTGGGGTACCCTCACACATATTATTCCCTCATTTAGTGGATATTTTCACAAAAAAGAGAAATTTTCAAAAATTCTGAAAATTGGCTGAAAATGACTAAATATGAAGGACTCATCGGGCGAATCGCTCTGCAACTGAAATAGGAATGCTCACTGACATTTCCCCTATCTGAAAGTCTGATAAATGCCGGAAAAATGACTAAGTCGAAAAAAAAAATTTTTTTCAACTTTTTTCAATTTTACCCCCGTGGGATATATATTCTACCCACACACATTTGGAACTCTCCTGGGGTACCCTCACACATATTATTCCCTCATTTAGTGGATATTTTCACAAAAAAGTGAAATTTTCAAAATTCTGAAAATTGGCTGAAAACGACTAAATATGAAGGACTCATCGGGCGAATCGCTCTGGAACTGAAATCGGAACGCTCACTGACATTTCCCCTATCTGAAAGTCTGATAAACGCCGGAAAAATGACTAGGTCCAAAAAAAATTTTTTTCACCTTTTTTCAGTTTTACCCCCGTGGGATATATATTCTACCCACAGACATTTGGAACTCTCCTGGGGTACCCTCACACATATTATTCCCTCATTTAGTGGATATTTTCACAAAAAAGTGAAATTTTTAAAATTCTGAAAATTGTCTGAAAACGACTAAATATGAAGGACTCATCGGGCGAATCGCTCTGGAACTGAAATCGGAACGCTCACTGACATTTCCCCTATCTGAAAGTCTGATAAACGGCGGAAAAATGACTAGGTCCAAAAAATTTTTTCACCTTTTTTCAATTTTACCCCCGTGGGATATATATTCTACCCACACACATTTGGAACTCTCCTGGGGTACCCTCACACATATTATTCCCTCATTTAGTGGATTTTTACACAAAAAAAGTGAAATTTTCAAAATTCTGAAAATTGGCTGAAAATGACTAAATATGAAGGACTCATCGGGCGAATCACTCTGGAATTGAAATTGGAACGCTCACTGACATTTCCCCTATCTGAAAGTCTTCTAAACGCCGGAAAAATGACTAAGTCCAACTAAAATTTTTTTTAAACTTTTTTCAATTTTACCCCCGTGGGATATATATTCTACCCACACACATTTGGAACTCTCCTGGGGTACCCTCACACATATTATTCCCTCATTTAGTGGATATTTTCACAAAAAAAGTGAAATTTTCAAAATTCTGAAAATTGGCTGAAAACGTCTAAATATGAAGGACTCATCGGGTGAATCGCTCTGGAACTGAAATCGGAACGCTCACTGACATTTCCCCTATCTGAAAGTCTGATAAACGCCAGAAAAATGACTAGGTCCAAAAAAAATTTTTTTCACCTTTTTTCAATTTTACCCCCGTGGGATATATATTCTACCCACACACATTTGGAACTCTCCTGGGGTACCCTCACACATATTATTCCCTCATTTAGTGGATATTTTCACAAAAAAGAGAAATTTTCAAAAATTCTGAAAATTGGCTGAAAATGACTAAATATGAAGGACTCATCGGGCGAATCGCTCTGCAACTGAAATAGGAATGCTCACTGACATTTCCCCTATCTGAAAGTCTGATAAATGCCGGAAAAATGACTAAGTCGAAAAAAAAATTTTTTTTCAACTTTTTTCAATTTTACCCCCGTGGGATATATATTCTACCCACACACATTTGGAACTCTCCTGGGGTACCCTCACACATATTATTCCCTCATTTAGTGGATATTTTCACAAAAAAGTGAAATTTTCAAAATTCTGAAAATTGGCTGAAAACGACTAAATATGAAGGACTCATCGGGCGAATCGCTCTGGAACTGAAATCGGAACGCTCACTGACATTTCCCCTATCTGAAAGTCTGATAAACGCCGGAAAAATGACTAGGTCCAAAAAAAATTTTTTTCACCTTTTTTCAGTTTTACCCCCGTGGGATATATATTCTACCCACACACATTTGGAACTCTCCTGGGGTACCCTCACACATATTATTCCCTCATTTAGTGGATATTTTCACAAAAAAGTGAAATTTTTAAAATTCTGAAAATTGTCTGAAAACGACTAAATATGAAGGACTCATCGGGCGAATCGCTCTGGAACTGAAATCGGAACGCTCACTGACATTTCCCCTATCTGAAAGTCTGATAAACGGCGGAAAAATGACTAGGTCCAAAAAATTTTTTCACCTTTTTTCAATTTTACCCCCGTGGGATATATATTCTACCCACACACATTTGGAACTCTCCTGGGGTACCCTCACACATATTATTCCCTCATTTAGTGGATTTTTACACAAAAAAAGTGAAATTTTCAAAATTCTGAAAATTGGCTGAAAATGACTAAATATGAAGGACTCATCGGGCGAATCGCTCTGGAACTGAAATCGGAATGCTCACTGACATTTCCCCTATCTGAAAGTCTGATAAATGCTGAAAAAATGACTCAGTCCAACAAAAAAAAATTTTTCAACTTTTTTCAATTTTACCCCCGTGGGATATATATTCTACCCACACACATTTGGAACTCTCCTGGGGTACCCTCACACATATTATTCCCTCATTTAGTGGATATTTTCACAAAAAAAGTGAAATTTTCAAAAATTCAGAAAATTGGCTGAAAACGACTAAATATGAAGGACTCATCGGGCGAATCACTCTGGAATTGAAATTGGAACGCTCACTGACATTTCCCCTATCTGAAAGTCTTCTAAATGCCGGAAAAATGACTAAGTCCAACTAAAATTTTTTTAAAACTTTTTTCAATTTTACCCCTGTGGGATATATATTCAACCCACACACATTTGGAACTCTCCTGGGGTACCCTCACACATATTATTCCCTCATTTAGTGGATATTTTCACAAAAAAGTGAAATTTTCAAATATTCAGAAAATTGGCTGAAAGCGACTAAATATGAAGGACTCATCGGGCGAATCGCTCTGGAACTGAAATCGGAACGCACACTGACATTTGCCCTAATTGAAAGTCTGATAAACGGCGGAAAAATGACTAAGTCGAAAAAAATAATTTTTCACCTTTTATCAATTTTACCCCCGTGGGATATATCTTCTACCCACACACATTTGGAACTCTCCTGGGGTACCCTCACACATATTATTCCCTCATTTAGTGGATATTTTCACAAAAAAGTGAAATTTTCAAAAATTCAGAAAATTGGCTGAAAACGACTAAATATGAAGGGCTCATCGGGCGAATCTCTCTGGAACTAAAATTGGAGCGCTCACTGACATTTCCCCTATCTGAAAGTCTGATAAACGCCGGAAAAATGACTAATTCTAAAAAAAAAATGTTTTCAACTTTTTTCAATTTTACCCCCGTGGGATATATATTCTACCCACACACATTTGGAACTCTGCTGGGGTACCCTCACACATATTATTCCCTCATTTAGTGGATATTTTCACAAAAAAGTGAAATTTTCAAAAATTCTGAAAATTGGCTGAAAACGACTAAATATGAAGGACTCATCGGGCAAATCGCTCTGGAATTGAAATTGGAACGCTCACTGACATTTCCCCTATCTGAAAGTCTTCTAAACGCCGGAAAAATGACTAATTCCAACAAAATTTTTTTTTAAACTTTTTTCAATTTTACCCCCGTGGGATATATATTCTACCCACACACATTTGGAACTCTCCTGGGGTACCCTCACACATATTATTCCCTCATTTAGTGTATATTTTCACAAAAAAGTGAAATTTTCAAAAATTCTGAAAATTTGCTGAAAACGACTAAATATGAAGGACTCATCGGGCGAATCGCTCTGGAACTGAAGTCGGAACGCTCACTGACATTTCCCCTATCTGAAAGTCTGATAAACGCCGGAAAAATGACTAAGTCTGAAAAAAAAAAATGTTCAACTTTTTTCAATTTTACCCCCGTGGGATATATATTCTACCCACACACATTTGGAACTCTCCTGGGGTACCCTCACACATATTATTCCCTCATTTAGTGGATATTTTCACAAAAAAGTGAAATTTTCGAAAATTGGCTGAAAACGATTAAATATGAAGGACTCATCGGGCGAATCGCTCTGGAACTGAAATCGGAACGCTCACTGACATTTCCCCTATCTGAAAGTCTGATAAACGCCGGAAAAATTACTAATTCTAAAAAAAAATTTTTTTCCACTTTTTTCAATTTTACCCCCGTGGGACATATTCTACCCACACACATTTGGAACACTCCTGGGGTACCCTCACACATGTTATTCCCTCATTTAGTGGATATTTTCATAAAAAAGTGAAATTTTCAAAAATTCTGAAAATTGGCTGAAAACGACTAAATATGAAGGACTCATCGGGCGAATCGCTCTGGAACTGAAATCGGAACGCTCACTGACATTTCCTCTATCTGAAAGTCTGATAAACGCCGGAAAAATGACTAATTCTAAAAAAAAAAATTTTTCAACTTTTTTCAATTTTACCCCCGTGTGATATATATTCTACCCACACATTTGGAACTCTCCTGGGGTACCCTCACACATATTATTCCCTCATTTAGTGGATATTTTCACAAAAAAGTGAAATTTTCAAAAATTCGGAAAATTGGCTGAAAGCTATTAAATATGAAGGACTCATCGGGCGTATCACTCTGGTACTGAAATCGGAATGCTCACTGACATTTGCCCTAATTGAAAGTCTGATAAACGCTGGAAAAATGACTAAGTCCAACAAAAAATTTTTTTAAACTTTTTTCAATTTTACCGCCGTGGGATATATATTCTACCCACACACATTTGGAACTCTCCTGGGGTACCCTCACACATATTATTCCCTCATTTAGTGGATATTTTCACAAAAAAGTGAAATTTTCAAAAATTCAGAAAATTGGCTGAAAACGACTAAATATGAAGGACTCATCGGGCGAATCGCTCTGGAATTGAAATTGGAACGCTCACTGACATTTCCCCTATCTGAAAGTCTTCTAAACGCCGGAAAAATGACTAATTCCAACAAAAAAATTTTTTTAACTTTTTTCAATTTTACCCCCGTGGGATATATATTCTACCCACACACATTTGGAACTCTCCTGGGGTACCCTCACACATATTATTCCCTCATTTAGTGGATATTTTCACAAAAAAGTGAAATTTTCAAAAATTCTGAAAATTGGCTGAAAATGACTAAATATGAAGGACTCATCGGGCGAATCGCTCTGGTACTGAAATCGGAACGCTCACTGACATTTCCCCTATCTGGAAGTTTGATAAACGCTGAAAAAATGACTAAGTCCAAAAAAAAAAAATGTTTCACCTTTTTTCAGTTTCACCCCCTTGGGATATATATTCTACCCACACACATTTGGAACTCTCCTGGGGTACCCTCACACATATTATTCCCTCATTTAGTGGATATTTTCACAAAAAAGTGAAATTTTCAAAAATTCTGAAAATTTGCTGAAAACGACTAAATATGAAGGACTCATCGGGCGAATCGCTCTGGAACTGAAATCGGAACCCTCACTGACATTTCCCCTATCTGAAAGTCTGATAAACGCCGGAAAAATGAGTAATTCTAAAAAAAAATATTTTTTTTCACCTTTTTTCAATTTTACCCCCGAGGGATATATATTCTACCCACACACATTTGGAACTCTCCTGGGGTACCCTCACACATATTATTCCCTCATTTAGTGGATATTTTCACAAAAAAGTGAAATTTTCAAAAATTCTGAAAATTGGCTGAAAACGACTAAATATGAAGGACTCATCGGGCTAATCGCTCTGGAACTGAAATCGGAACGCTCACTGACATTTCCCCTATCTGAAAGTCTGATAAACGCCGGAAAAATGACTAAGTCTAAAAAAAATTTTTTTTCAACTTTTGTCAATTTTACCCACGTGGGATATATATTCTACCCACACACATTTGGAACTCTCCTGGGATACCCTCACACATAATATTCCGTCTTTTAGTGGATATTATCACAAAAAAGTGAAATTTTCAAAAATTCTGAAAATTGGCTGAAAGCGACTAAATATGAAGGACTCATCGGGCGAATCGCTCTGGTACTGAAATCGGAACGCTCACTGACATTTCCCCTATCTGGAAGTTTGATAAACGCTGAAAAAATGACTAAGTCCAAAAAAAAAAAATGTTTCACCTTTTTTCAGTTTCACCCCCTTGGGATATATATTCTACCCACACACATTTGGAACTCTCCTGGGGTACCCTCACACATATTATTCCCTCATTTAGTGGATATTTTCACAAAAAAGTGAAATTTTCAAAAATTCTGAAAATTTGCTGAAAACGACTAAATATGAAGGACTCATCGGGCGAATCGCTCTGGAACTGAAATCGGAACCCTCACTGACATTTCCCCTATCTGAAAGTCTGATAAACGCCGGAAAAATGAGTAATTCTAAAAAAAAATATTTTTTTTCACCTTTTTTCAATTTTACCCCCGAGGGATATATATTCTACCCACACACATTTGGAACTCTCCTGGGGTACCCTCACACATATTATTCCCTCATTTAGTGGATATTTTCACAAAAAAGTGAAATTTTCAAAAATTCTGAAAATTGGCTGAAAACGACTAAATATGAAGGACTCATCGGGCTAATCGCTCTGGAACTGAAATCGGAACGCTCACTGACATTTCCCCTATCTGAAAGTCTGATAAACGCCGGAAAAATGACTAAGTCTAAAAAAAATTTTTTTTCAACTTTTGTCAATTTTACCCACGTGGGATATATATTCTACCCACACACATTTGGAACTCTCCTGGGATACCCTCACACATAATATTCCGTCTTTTAGTGGATATTATCACAAAAAAGTGAAATTTTCAAAAATTCTGAAAATTGGCTGAAAGCGACTAAATATGAAGGACTCATCGGGTGAATCACTCTGGTACTGAAATCGGAACGCTCACTGACATTTCCCCTATCTGAAAGTCTGATAAACGCTGAAAAAATGACAGTCCAAAAAAAAAATTTTTTCACCTTTTTTCAATTTTACCCCGTGGGATATATATTCTACCCACACACATTTGGAACTCTCCTGGGGTACCGTCACACATATTATTCCCTCATTTAGTGGATATTTTCACAAAAAAGTGAAATTTTCAAAAATTCAGAAAATTGGCTGAAAACGACTAAATATGAAGGACTCATCGGGCGAATCGCTCTGGAATTGAAATTGGAGCGCTCACTGACATTTCCCCTATCTGAAAGTCTTCTAAACGCCGGAAAAATGACTAAGTCCAACAAAAAATTTTTTTCAACTTTTTTCAATTTTACCCCCGTGGGATATATATTCTACCCACACACATTTGGAACTCTCCTGGGGTACCCTCACACATATTATTCCCTCATTTAGTGGATATTTTCACAAAAAAGTGAAATTTTCAAAAATTCAGAAAATTGGCTGAAAACGACTAAATATGAAGGACTCATCGGGCGAATCGCTCTGGAACTGAAATTGGAACGCTTACTGACACTTCCCCTATCTGAAAGTCTGATCAACGCCGGAAAAATGAGTAATTCTAAAAAAAAATATTTTTTTTCACCTTTTTTCAATTTTACACCCGTGGGATATATATTCTACCCACACACATTTGGAACTCTCCTGGGGTACCCTCACACATATTATTCCCTCATTTAGTGGATATTTTCACAAAAAAGGGAAATTTTCAAAAATTCTGAAAATTGGCTGAAAACGACTAAATATGAAGGACTCATCGGGCGAATAGCTCTGGAATTGAAATTGGAACGCTCACTGACATTTCCCCTATCTGAAAGTCTTCTAAACGCCGGAAAAATGACTAATTCCAACAAAAAATTTTTTTAAACTTTTTTCAATTTTACCCCCGTGGGATATATATTCTACCCACACACATTTGGAACTCTCCTGGGGTACCCTCACACATATTATTCCCTCATTTAGTGGATATTTTCACAAAAAAGTGAAATTTTCAAAAATTCTGAAAATTTGCTGAAAACGACTAAATATGAAGGACTCATCGGGCGAATCGCACTGGAACTGAAATCGGAACGCTCACTGACATTTCCCCTATCTGAAAGTCTGATGAACGCCGGAAAAATTACTAATTCTGAAAAAAAAAATTTTCAACTTTTTTCAATTTTACCCCCGTGGGATATATATTCTACCCACACACATTTGGAACTCTCCTGGGGTACCCTCACACATATTATTCCCTCATTTACTGGATATTTTCACAAAAAAGTGAAATTTTCAAAAATTCGGAAAATTGGCTGAAAACGACTAAATATGAAGGACGCATCGGGCGAATCACTCTGGTACTGAAATCGGAACGCTCACTGACATTTCCCCTATCTGAAAGTCTGATAAACGCTGAAAAAATGACAGTCCAAAAAAAAAAATTTTTTCACCTTTTTTAATTTTACCCCCGTGGGATATATATTCTACCCACACACATTTGGAACTCTCCTGGGGAACCCTCACACATATTATTCCCTCATTTAGTGGATATTTTCACAAAAAAGTGAAATTTTCAAAAATTCAGAAAATTGGCTGAAAACGACTAAATATGAAGGACTCATCGGGCGAATCGCTCTGGAATTGAAATTGGAGCGCTCACTGACATTTCCCCTATCTGAAAGTCTTCTAAACGCCGGAAAAATGACTAAGTCCAACAAAAAATTTTTTTCAACTTTTTTCAATTTTACCCCCGTGGGATATATATTCTACCCACACACATTTGGAACTCTCCTGGGGTACCCTCACACATATTATTCCCTCATTTAGTGGATATTTTCACAAAAAAGTGAAATTTTCAAAAATTCAGAAAATTGGCTGAAAACGACTAAATATGAAGGACTCATCGGGCGAATCGCTCTGGAACTGAAATTGGAACGCTTACTGACATTTCCCCTATCTGAAAGTCTGATAAACGCCGGAAAAATGAGTAATTCTAAAAAAAAATATTTTTTTTCACCTTTTTTCAATTTTACACCCGTGGGATATATATTCTACCCACACACATTTGGAACTCTCCTGGGGTACCCTCACACATATTATTCCCTCATTTAGTGGATATTTTCACAAAAAAGGGAAATTTTCAAAAATTCAGAAAATTGGCTGAAAACGACTAAATATGAAGGACTCATCGGGCGAATAGCTCTGGAATTGAAATTGGAACGCTCACTGACATTTCCCCTATCTGAAAGTCTTCTAAACGCCGGAAAAATGACTAATTCCAACAAAAAATTTTTTTAAACTTTTTTCAATTTTACCCCCGTGGGATATATATTCTACCCACACACATTTGGAACTCTCCTGGGGTACCCTCACACATATTATTCCCTCATTTAGTGGATATTTTCACAAAAAAGTGAAATTTTCAAAAATTCAGAAAATTGGCTGAAAACGACTAAATATGAAGGACTCATCGGGCGAATCGCTCTGGAACTGAAATTGGAAAGCTCACTGACATTTCCCCTATCTGAAAGTCTGATAAACGCTGAAAAAATGACTAAGTCGAAAAAAAAATTTTTTTTCAGCTTTTTTCAATTTTACCCCCGTGGGATATATATTCTACCCACACACATTTGGAACTCTCCTGGGGTACCCTCACACATATTATTCCCTCTTTTAGTGGATATTTTCACAAAAAAGTGAAATTTTCAAAAATTCTGAAAATTGGCTGAAAGCGACTAAATATGAAGGACTCATCAGGCGAATCGCTCTAGTACTGAAATCGGAACGCTCACTGACATTTCCCCTATCTGAAAGTCTGATAAACGCCGGAAAAATGAGTAATACTAAAAAAAAATTTTTTTTTTCACCTTTTTTCAATTTTACCCCCGTGGGATATATATTCTACCCACACACATTTGGAACTCTCCTGGGGTACCCTCACACATATTATTCCCTCATTTAGTGGATATTTTCACAAAAAAGTGAAATTTTCAAAAATTCTGAAAATTGGCTGAAAACGACTAAATATGAAGGACTCATCGGGCTAATCGCTCTGGAACTGAAATCGGAACGCTCACTGACATTTCCTCTATCTGAAAGTCTGATAAACGCCGGAAACTTGACTAAGTCTAAAAAAAATTTTTTTTAAACTTTTTTCAATTTTACCCCCGTGGGATATATATTCTACCCACACACATTTGGAACTCTCCTGGGGTACCCTCACACATACTATTCTGTCATTTAGTGGATATTTTCACAAAAAAGTGAAATTTTCAAAAATTCTGAAAATTGGCTGAAAACGACTAAATATGAAGGACTCATCGTCGAATCGCTATGGCACTGAAATCGGAATGCTCACTGACATTTCCCCTATCTGGAAGTCTGATAAACGCCGGAAAAAATATGAAGTCCAAAAAAAAATTTTTTTCACCTTTTTTCAATTTTACCCCTGTGGGATATATATTCTACTCACACACATTTGGAACTCTCCTGGGGTACCCTCACACATATTATTCCCTCATTTAGTGGATATTTTCACAAAAAAGTGAAATTTTCAAAAATTCTGAAAATTGGCTGAAAACGACTAAATATGAAGGACTCATCGGGCGAATCGCTCTGGAACTGAAATCGGAACTCTCACTGACATTTCCCCTATCTGAAAGTCTGATAAACGCCGGAAAAATGACTAAGTCTAAAAAAAATTTTTTTCAACTTTTTTCAATTTTACCCCCGTGGGATATATATTCTACCGACACACATTTGGAACTCTCCTGGGGTACCCTCACACATATTATTCCCTCATTTAGTGGATATTTTCACAAAAAAGTCAAATTTTCAAATATATCAAAAAATTGGCTGAAAACGACTAAATATGAAGGACTCATCGGGCGAATTGCTCTGGAACTGAAATCGGAACGGTCACTGACATTTCCCCTATCTGAAAGTCTGATAAACGCCGGAAAAATGACTAAGTCTAAAAAAATTTTTTTTTCAATTTTTTTCAATTTTACCCCCGTGGGATATATATTCTACCCACACACATTTGGAACTCTCCTGGGGTACCCTCACACATATTATTCCCTCATTTAGTGGATATTTTCACAAAAAAGTGAAATTTTCAAAAATTCAGAAAATTGGCTGAAAACGACTAAATATGAAGGACTCATCGGGCGAATCGCTCTGGAACTGAAATTGGAACGCTTACTGACACTTCCCCTATCTGAAAGTCTGATAAACGCCGGAAAAATGAGTAATTCTAAAAAAAAATATTTTTTTTCACCTTTTTTCAATTTTACACCCGTGGGATATATATTCTACCCACACACATTTGGAACTCTCCTGGGGTACCCTCACACATATTATTCCCTCATTTAGTGGATATTTTCACAAAAAAGGGAAATTTTCAAAAATTCAGAAAATTGACTGAAAACGACTAAATATGAAGGACTCATCGGGCGAATAGCTCTGGAATTGAAATTGGAACGCTCACTGACATTTCCCCTATCTGAAAGTCTTCTAAACGCCGGAAAAATGACTAATTCCAACAAAAAATTTTTTTAAACTTTTTTCAATTTTACCCCCGTGGGATATATATTCTACCCACACACATTTGGAACTCTCCTGGGGTACCCTCACACATATTATTCCCTCATTTAGTGGATATTTTCACAAAAAAGTGAAATTTTCAAAAATTCTGAAAATTTGCTGAAAACGACTAAATATGAAGGACTCATCGGGCGAATCGCACTGGAACTGAAATCGGAACGCTCACTGACATTTCCCCTATCTGAAAGTCTGATGAACGCCGGAAAAATTACTAATTCTGAAAAAAAAAAATTTTCAACTTTTTTCAATTTTACCCCCGTGGGATATATATTCTACCCACACACATTTGGAACTCTCCTGGGGTACCCTCACACATATTATTCCCTCATTTACTGGATATTTTCACAAAAAAGTGAAATTTTCAAAAATTCGGAAAATTGGCTGAAAACGACTAAATATGAAGGACGCATCGGGCGAATCACTCTGGTACTGAAATCGGAACGCTCACTGACATTTCCCCTATCTGAAAGTCTGATAAACGCTGAAAAAATGACAGTCCAAAAAAAAAAATTTTTTCACCTTTTTTAATTTTACCCCCGTGGGATATATATTCTACCCACACACATTTGGAACTCTCCTGGGGAACCCTCACACATATTATTCCCTCATTTAGTGGATATTTTCACAAAAAAGTGAAATTTTCAAAAATTCAGAAAATTGGCTGAAAACGACTAAATATGAAGGACTCATCGGGCGAATCGCTCTGGAATTGAAATTGGAGCGCTCACTGACATTTCCCCTATCTGAAAGTCTTCTAAACGCCGGAAAAATGACTAAGTCCAACAAAAAATTTTTTTCAACTTTTTTCAATTTTACCCCCGTGGGATATATATTCTACCCACACACATTTGGAACTCTCCTGGGGTACCCTCACACATATTATTCCCTCATTTAGTGGATATTTTCTCAAAAAAGTGAAATTTTCAAAAATTCAGAAAATTGGCTGAAAACGACTAAATATGAAGGACTCATCGGGCGAATCGCTCTGGAACTGAAATTGGATCGCTTACTGACATTTCCCCTATCTGAAAGTGTGATAAACGCCGGAAAAATGAGTAATTCTAAAAAAAAATATTTTTTTTCACCTTTTTTCAATTTTACACCCGTGGGATATATATTCTACCCACACACATTTGGAACTCTCCTGGGGTACCCTCACACATATTATTCCCTCATTTAGTGGATATTTTCACAAAAAAGGGAAATTTTCAAAAATTCAGAAAATTGGCTGAAAACGACTAAATATGAAGGACTCATCGGGCGAATAGCTCTGGAATTGAAATTGGAACGCTCACTGACATTTCCCCTATCTGAAAGTCTTCTAAACGCCGGAAAAATGACTAATTCCAACAAAAAATTTTTTTAAACTTTTTTCAATTTTACCCCCGTGGGATATATATTCTACCCACACACATTTGGAACTCTCCTGGGGTACCCTCACACATATTATTCCCTCATTTAGTGGATATTTTCACAAAAAAGTGAAATTTTCAAAAATTCAGAAAATTGGCTGAAAACGACTAAATATGAAGGACTCATCGGGCGAATCGCTCTGGAACTGAAATTGGAAAGCTCACTGACATTTCCCCTATCTGAAAGTCTGATAAACGCTGAAAAAATGACTAAGTCGAAAAAAAAATTTTTTTTCAGCTTTTTTCAATTTTACCCCAGTGGGATATATATTCTACCCACACACATTTGGAACTCTCCTGGGGTACCCTCACACATATTATTCCCTCTTTTAGTGGATATTTTCACAAAAAAGTGAAATTTTCAAAAATTCTGAAAATTGGCTGAAAGCGACTAAATATGAAGGACTCATCAGGCGAATCGCTCTAGTACTGAAATCGGAACGCTCACTGACATTTCCCCTATCTGAAAGTCTGATAAACGCCGGAAAAATGAGTAATACTAAAAAAAAATTTTTTTTTTCACCTTTTTTCAATTTTACCCCCGTGGGATATATATTCTACCCACACACATTTGGAACTCTCCTGGGGTACCCTCACACATATTATTCCCTCATTTAGTGGATATTTTCACAAAAAAGTGAAATTTTCAAAAATTCTGAAAATTGGCTGAAAACGACTAAATATGAAGGACTCATCGGGCTAATCGCTCTGGAACTGAAATCGGAACGCTCACTGACATTTCCTCTATCTGAAAGTCTGATAAACGCCGGAAACTTGACTAAGTCTAAAAAAAATTTTTTTTAAACTTTTTTCAATTTTACCCCCGTGGGATATATATTCTACCCACACACATTTGGAACTCTCCTGGGGTACCCTCACACATACTATTCTGTCATTTAGTGGATATTTTCACAAAAAAGTGAAATTTTCAAAAATTCTGAAAATTGGCTGAAAACGACTAAATATGAAGGACTCATCGTCGAATCGCTATGGCACTGAAATCGGAATGCTCACTGACATTTCCCCTATCTGGAAGTCTGATAAACGCCGGAAAAAATATGAAGTCCAAAAAAAAATTTTTTTCACCTTTTTTCAATTTTACCCCT
This sequence comes from Phyllobates terribilis, assembly GCF_046119375.1. Classification (NCBI taxonomy): domain Eukaryota; kingdom Metazoa; phylum Chordata; class Amphibia; order Anura; family Dendrobatidae; genus Phyllobates; species Phyllobates terribilis. The sequence goes on along the minus strand of NW_027363566.1, from coordinate 509,428 downwards.
GTGGGATATATATTCTACTCACACACATTTGGAACTCTCCTGGGGTACCCTCACACATATTATTCCCTCATTTAGTGGATATTTTCACAAAAAAGTGAAATTTTCAAAAATTCTGAAAATTGGCTGAAAACGACTAAATATGAAGGACTCATCGGGCGAATCGCTCTGGAACTGAAATCGGAACTCTCACTGACATTTCCCCTATCTGAAAGTCTGATAAACGCCGGAAAAATGACTAAGTCTAAAAAAAATTTTTTTCAACTTTTTTCAATTTTACCCCCGTGGGATATATATTCTACCGACACACATTTGGAACTCTCCTGGGGTACCCTCACACATATTATTCCCTCATTTAGTGGATATTTTCACAAAAAAGTGAAATTCTCAAAAATTCAGAAAATTGGCTGAAAACGACTAAATATGAAGGACTCATCGGGCAAATCGCTCTGGAACTGAAATCAGAATGCTCACTGACATTTCCCCTATCTGAAAGTTTGATAAACGCCGGAAAAAATATGAAGTCCAAAAAAAAAATTTTTTCACCTTTTTTCAATTTTACCCCTGTGGGATATATATTCTACCCACACACATTTGGAACTCTCCTGGGGTACCCTCACACATATTATTCCCTCATTTAGTGGATATTTTCACAAAAAAGTGAAATTTTCAAAAATTCTGAAAATTGGCTGAAAACGCCTAAATATGAAGGACTCATCGGGTGAATCGCTCTGGAACTGAAATCGGAACGCTCACTGACATTTCCCCTATCTGAAAGTCTGATAAACGCCGGAAAAATGACTAAGTCTAAAAAAAATTTTTTTTCAACTTTTTTCAATTTTACCCCCGTGGGATATATATTCTATCCACACACATTTGGAACTCTCCTGGGGTACCCTCACACAAATTATTCTCTCATTTAGTGGATATTTTCACAAAAAAGTGAAATTTTCAAAAATTCTGAAAATTGGCTGAAAGCGACTAAATATGAAGGACTCATCGGGCGAATCGCTCTGGTACTGAAATCGGAACGCTCACTGACATTTCCCCTATCTGAAAGTCTGATAAACGCTGAAAAAATGACTAAGTCCATAAAAAAAAATTTTTCACCTTATTTCAATTTTACCCCCGTGGGATATATATTCTACCCACACACATTTGGAACTCTCCTGGGGTACCCTCACACAAATTATTCCCTCATTTAGTGGATATTTTCACAAAAAAGTGAAATTTTCAAATATTCTGAAAATTGTCTGAAAACGACTAAATATGAAGGACTCATCGTCGAATCGCTATGGCACTGAAATCGGAAGGCTCACTGACATTTCCCCTATCTGAAAGTCTGATAAACGTCGGAAAAATGACTTAGTCCAAAAAAAATTTTTTTCAACTTTTTTCAATTTTTCCCCTGTGGGATATATATTCTACCCACACACATTTGGAACTCTCCTGGGGTACCCTTACACATATTACTCCCTCATTTAGTGGATATTTTCACAAAAAAGTGAAATTTTCAAAAATTCTGAAAATTGGCTGAAAACGACTAAATATGAAGGACTCATCGTCGAATCGCTATGGCACTGAAATCGGAATGCTCACTGACATTTCCCCTATCTGGAAGTCTGATAAACGCCGGAAAAAATATGAAGTCCAAAAAAAAATTTTTTTCACCTTTTTTCAATTTTACCCCTGTGGGATATATATTCTACTCACACACATTTGGAACTCTCCTGGGGTACCCTCACACATATTATTCCCTCATTTAGTGGATATTTTCACAAAAAAGTGAAATTCTCAAAAATTCAGAAAATTGGCTGAAAACGACTAAATATGAAGGACTCATCGGGCGAATCGCTCTGGAACTGAAATCAGAATGCTCACTGACATTTCCCCTATCTGAAAGTTTGATAAACGCCGGAAAAAATATGAAGTCCAAAAAAAAATTTTTTCACCTTTTTTCAATTTTACCCCTGTGGGATATATATTCTACCCACACACATTTGGAACTCTCCTGGGGTACCCTCACACATATTATTCCCTCATTTAGTGGATATTTTCACAAAAAAGTGAAATTTTCAAAAATTCTGAAAATTGGCTGAAAACGACTAAATATGAAGGACTCATCGGGTGAATCGCTCTGGAACTGAAATCGGAACGCTCACTGACATTTCCCCTATCTGAAAGTCTGATAAACGCCGGAAAAATGACTAAGTCTAAAAAAAATTTTTTTTCAACTTTTTTCAATTTTACCCCCGTGGGATATATATTCTATCCACACACATTTGGAACGCTCCTGGGGTACCCTTAAACATATTATTCCCTCATTTAGTGGATATTTTCACAAAAAAGTGAAATTTTCAAAAATTCTGAAAATTGGCTGAAAACGACTAAATATGAAGGACTCATCGGGCGAATCGCTCTGGAACTGAAATTGGAACTCTCACTGACATTTCCCCTATCTGAAAGTCTGATAAACGCCGGAAAAATGACTAAGTCTAAAAAAATTTTTTTTTTAATTTTTTTCAATTTTACCCCCGTGGGATATATATTCTACCCACACACATTTGGAACTCTCCTGGGGTACCCTCACACATATTATTCCCTCATTTAGTGGATATTTTCACAAAAAAGTGAAATTTTCAAATATTCAGAAAATTGGCTGAAAACGACTAAATATGAAGGACTCATCGGGCAAATCGCTCTGGAACTGAAATCGGAACGCTCACTGACATTTCCCCTATCTGAAAGTCTGCTAAACGCCAGAAAAATGACTAAGTCTAAAAAAAATTTTTTTTCAACTTTTTTCAATTTTACCCCCGTGGGATATATATTCTACCCACACACATTTGGAACTCTCCTGGGGTACCCTCACACATATTATTCCCTCATTTAGTGGATATTTTCACAAAAAAGTGAAATTCTCAAAAATTCTGAAAATTGGCTGAAAACGACTAAATATGAAGGACTCATCGGGCGAATCGCTCTGGAACTGAAATCAGAATGCTCACTGACATTTCCCCTATCTGAAAGTTTGATAAACGCCGGAAAAAATATGAAGTCCAAAAAAAAAATTTTTTCACCTTTTTTCAATTTTACCCCTGTGGGATATATATTCTACCCACACACATTTGGAACTCTCCTGGGGTAACCTCACACATATTATTCCCTCATTTAGTGGATATTTTCACAAAAAAGTGAAATTTTCAAATATATCAGAAAATTGTCTGAAAACGAATAAATATGAAGGACTCATCGGGCGAATTGCTCTGGAACTGAAATCGGAACGCTCACTGACATTTCCCCTATCTGAAAGTCTGATAAACGCCGGAAAAATGACTAAGTGTAAAAAAAATTTTTTTTCAACTTTTTTCAATTTTACCCCCGTGGGATATATATTCTAGCCACACACATTTGGAACTCTCCTGGGGTACCCTCACACATATTATTCCCTCATTTAGTGGATATTTTCACAAAAAAGTGAAATTTTCAAATATTCTGAAAATTAGCTGAAAACGACTAAATATGATGGACTCATCGGGCAAATCGCTCTGGAACTGAAATCGGAATGCTCACTGACATTTCCCCTATCTGAAAGTCTGATAAACGCCGGAAAAAATGACTAAGTCCATAAAAAAAATTTTTTCACCTTTTTTCAATTTTACCCCCGTGGGATATATATTCTACCCACACACATTTGGAACTCTCCTGGGGTACCCTCACACAAATTATTCCCTCATTTAGTGGATATTTTCACAAAAAAGTGAAATTTTCAAAAATTCTGAAAATTGTCTGAAAACGACTAAATATGAAGGACTCATCGTCGAATCGCTATGGCACTGAAATCGGAAGGCTCACTGACATTTCCCCTATCTGAAAGTCTGATAAACGTCGGAAAAATGACTTAGTCCAAAAAAAATTTTTTTCAACTTTTTTCAATTTTACCCCTGTGGGATATATATTCTACTCACACACATTTGGAACTCTCCTGGGGTACCCTCACACATATTATTCCCTCATTTAGTGGATATTTTCACAAAAAAGTGAAATTTTCAAAAATTCTGAAAATTGGCTGAAAACGACTAAATATGAAGGACTCATCGGGCGAATCGCTCTGGAACTGAAATCGGAATGGTCACTGACATTTCCCCTATCTGAAAGTCTGATAAACGCCGGAAAAATGACTAAGTCTAAAAAAATTTTTTTTTACATTTTTTTCAATTTTACCCCCGTGGGATATATATTCTACCCACACACATTTGGAACTCTCCTGGGGTACCCTCACACATATTATTCCCTCATTTAGTGGATATTTTCACAAAAAAGTGAAATTTTCAAATATTCAGAAAATTGGCTGAAAACGACTAAATATGAAGGACTCATCGGGCGAATCGCTCTGGAACTGAAATCGGAATGCTCACTGACATTTCCCTTATCTGAAAGTCTGATAAACGCCGGAAAAAATATGAATTCCAAAAAAAAAATTTTTTCACCTTTTTTCAATTTTACCCCTGTGGGATATATATTCTACCCACACACATTTGGAACTCTCCTGGGGTACCCTCACACATATTATTCCCTCATTTAGTGGATATTTTCACAAAAAAGTGAAATTTTCAAAAATTCTGAAAATTGGCTGAAAACGACTAAATATGAAGGACTCATCGGGCGAATCGCTCTGGAACTGAAATCGGAATGCTCACTGACATTTCTCCTATCTGAAAGTGATAAACGCCGGAAAAAATACATAGTCCAAAAAAAAAATGTTTTCACCTTTTTTCAATTTTACCCCTGTGGGATATATATTCTACCCACACACATTTGGAACTCTCCTGGGGTACCCTCACACAAATTATTCCCTCATTTAGTGGATATTTTCACAAAAAAGGGGGAATTTTCAAAAATTCTGAAAATTGGCTGAAAGCGACTAAATATGAAGGACTCATCGGGCGAATCGCTCTGGAACTGAAATCGGAACACTCACTGACATTTCCCCTATCTGAAAGTCTGATAAACGCCATAAAAGTGACTAAGTCCAAAAAAAATTTTTTTTAAACTTTTTTCAATTTTACCCCCGTGGGATATATATTCTACCCACACACATTTGGAACTCTCCTGGGGTACCCTCACACATATTATTCCCTCATTTAGTGGATATTTTCACAAAAAAGTGAAATTTTCAAATATATCAGAAAATTGGCTGAAAACGACTAAATATGAAGGACTCATCGGGCGAATTGCTCTGGAACTGAAATCGGAACGCTCACTGACATTTCCCCTATCTGAAAGTCTGATAAACGCCGGAAAAATGACTAAGTGTAAAAAAAATTTTTTTTCAACTTTTTTCAATTTTACCCCCGTGGGATATATATTCTACCCACACACATTTGGAACTCTCCTGGGGTACCCTCACACATATTATTCCCTCATTTAGTGGATATTTTCACAAAAAAGTGAAATTCTCAAAAATTCTGAGAATTGGCTGAAAACGACTAAATATGAAGGACTCATCGGGCGAATCGCTCTGGAACTGAAATCGGAATGCTCACTGACATTTCCCCTATCTGAAAGTCTGATAAACGCCGGAAAAAATATGAAGTCCAAAAAAAAAATTTTTTCACCTTTTTTCAATTTTACCCCTGTGGGATATATATTCTACCCACACACATTTGGAACTCTCCTGGGGTACCCTCACACATATTATTCCCTCATTTAGTGGATATTTTCATAAAAAAGTGAAATTTTCAAATATTCAGAAAATTGGATGAAAATGACTAAATATGAAGGACTCATTGGGCGAATCGCTCTGGAACTGAAATCGGAACGCTCACTGACATTTCCCCTATCTGAAAGTCTGATAAACGCCGGAAAAATGACTAAGTCTAAAAAATATTTTTTTTCAACTTTTTTCAATTTTACCCCCGTGGGATATATATTCTACCCACACACATTTGGAACTCTCCTGGGGTACCCTCACACATATTATTCCCTCATTTAGTGGATATTTTCACAAAAAAGTGAAATTTTCAAATATATCAGAAAATTGGCTGAAAACGACTAAATATGAAGGACTCATCGGGCGAATTGCTCTGGAACTGAAATCTTAACGATCACTGACATTTCCCCTATCTGAAAGGCTGATAAACGCCGGAAAAATGACTAAGTCTAAAAAAAATTTTTTTTCAACTTTTTTCAATTTTACCCCCGTGGGATATATATTCTACCCACACACATTTGGAACTCTCCTGGGGTACCCTCACACATATTATTCCCTCATTTAGTGGATATTTTCACAAAAAAGGGAAATTTTCAAAAATTCTGAAAATTGGCTGAAAGCGAATAAATATGAAGGACTCATCGGGCGAATCGCTCTGGAACTGAAATCGGAACACTCACTGACATTTCCCCTATCTGAAAGTCTGATAAACGCCATAAAAATGACTAAGTCCAAAAAAAATTTTTTTTTTAACTTTTTTCAATTTTACCCCCGTGGGATATATATTCTACCGACACACATTTGGAACTCTCCTGGGGTACCCTCACACATATTATTCCCTCATTTAGTGGATATTTTCACAAAAAAGTGAAATTTTCAAAAATTCTGAAAATTGGCTGAAAAAGACTAAATATGAAGGACTCATCGGGCGAATCGCTCTGGAACTGAAATCGGAATGCTCACTGACATTTCTCCTATCTGAAAGTGATAAACGCCGGAAAAAATACATAGTCCAAAAAAAAAATGTTTTCACCTTTTTTCAATTTTACCCCTGTGGGATATATATTCTACCCACACACATTTGGAACTCTCCTGGGGTACCCTCACACATATTATTCCCTCATTTAGTGGATATTTTCATAAAAAAGTGAAATTTTCAAATATTCAGAAAATTGGCTGAAAATGACTAAATATGAAGGACTCATCGGGCGAATCGCTCTGGAACTGAAATCGGAACGCTCACTGACATTTCCCCTATCTGAAAGTCTGATAAACGCCATAAAAATGACTAAGTCCAAAAAAAGTTTTTTTTTTAACTTTTTTCAATTTTACCCCCGTGGGATATGTATTCTACCGACACACATTTGGAACTCTCTTGGGGTACCCTCACACATATTATTCCCTCATTTAGTGGATATTTTCACAAAAAAGTGAAATTTTCAAATATTCAGAAAATTGGCTGAAAGCGACTAAATATGAAGGACTCATCGGGCGAATCGCTCTGGAACTGAAATCGGGACGCTCACTGACATTTCCCCTATCTGAAAGTCTGATAAACGCCATAAAAATGACTAAGTCCAAAAAAATTTTTTTTTTAACTTTTTTCAATTTTACCCCCGTGGGATATGTATTCTACCGACACACATTTGGAACTCTCCTGGGGTACCCTCACACATATTATTCCCTCATTTAGTGGATATTTTCACAAAAAAGTGAAATTTTCAAAAATTCTGAAAATTGGCTGAAAGCGACTAAATATGAAGGACTCATCGGGCGAATCGCTCTGGTACTGAAATCGGAACGCTCACTGACATTTCCCCTATCTGAAAGTCTGATAAACGCTGAAGAAATAACTTTAAGTCCAAACAAAAAAATTTTTCACCTTTTTTCAATTTTACCCCCGTGGGATATATATTCTACCCACACACATTTGGAACTCTCCTGGGGTACCATCACACACATTATTCCCTCATTTAGTGGATATTTTCACAAAAAAGTGAAATTTTCAAATATTCAGAAAATTGGCTGAAAACGACTAAATATGAAGGACTCATCGGGCGAATCGCTCTGGAACTGAAATCGGAACACCCACTGACATTTCCCCTATCTGAAAGTCTGATAAACGCCGGAAAAATGACTAAGTCTAAAAAAAATTTTTTTTCAACTTTTTTCAATTTTACCCCCGTGGGATATATATTCTACCCACACAGATGTGGAACTGTCCTGGGGTACCCTCACACATATTATTCCCTCATTTAGTGGATATTTTCACAAAAAATTGAAATTTTGAAATATTCAGAAAATTGGCTGAAAACGAGTAAATATGAAGGACTCATCGGGCGAATTGCTCTGGAACTGAAATCGGAACGCTCACTGACATTTCCCCTATCTGAAAGTCTGATAAACGCCGGAAAAATGACTAAGTCCAAAAAGTTTTTTTTCAACTTTTTTCAATTTTACCCCCGTGGGATATATATTCTACCCACACACATTTGGAACTCTCCTGGGGTACCCTCACACATATTATTCCCTCATTTAGTGGATATTTTCCCAAAAAGTGAAATTTTCAAATATTCAGAAAATTGGCTGAAAACGACTAAATATGAAGGACTCATCGGGCGAATCGCTCTGGAACTGAAATCGGAACACTCACTGACATTTCCCCTATCTGAAAGTCTGATAAACGCCATAAAAAATGACTAAGTCCAAAAAAAATTTTTTTTTGAACTTTTTTCAATTTTACCCCCGTGGGATATATATTCTACCGAAACACATTTAGAACTCTCCTGGGGTACCCTCACACATATTATTCCCTCATTTAGTGGATATTTTCACAAAAAAGTGAAATTTTCAAAAATTCTGAAAATTGGCTGAAAGCGACTAAATATGAAGGACTCATCGGGCGAATCGCTCTGGTACTGAAATCGGAACGCTCACTGACATTTACCCTATCTGAAAGTCTGATCAACGCTGAAAAAATGACTAAGTCCAAACAAAAAAATTTTTCAACTTTTTTCAATTTTACCCCCGTGGGATATATATTCTACCCACACACATGTGGAACTCTCCTGGGGTACCCTCACACATATTATTCCCTCATTTAGTGGATATTTTCACAAAAAATTGAAATTTTCAAATATTCAGAAAATTGGCTGAAAACGAGTAAATATGAAGGACTCATCGGGCGAATTGCTCTGGAACTGAAATCGGAACGCTCACTGACATTTCCCCTATCTGAAAGTCTGATAAACGCCGGAAAAATGACTAAGTCTAAAAAAATTTTTTTTTCAACTTTTTTCAATTTTACCCCCGTGGGATATATATTCTACCCACACACATTTGGAACTCTCCTGGGGTACCCTCACACATATTATTCCCTCATTTAGTGGATATTTTCACAAAAAAGTGAAATTCTCAAAAATTCTGAGAATTGGCTGAAAACGACTAAATATGAAGGACTCATCGGGCGAATCGCTCTGGAACTGAAATCGGAATGCTCACTGACATTTCCCCTATCTGAAAGTCTGATAAACGCCGGAAAAAATATGAAGTCCAAAAAAAAAATTTTTTCACCTTTTTTCAATTTTACCCCTGTGGGATATATATTCTACCCACACACATTTGGAACTCTCCTGGGGTACCCTCACACATATTATTCCCTCATTTAGTGGATATTTTCATAAAAAAGTGAAATTTTCAAATATTCAGAAAATTGGATGAAAATGACTAAATATGAAGGACTCATCGGGCGAATCGCTCTGGAACTGAAATCGGAACGCTCACTGACATTTCCCCTATCTGAAAGTCTGATAAACGCCATAAAAATGACTAAGTCCAAAAAAAATTTTTTTTTTAACTTTTTTCAATTTTACCCCCGTGGGATATGTATTCTACCGACACACATTTGGAACTCTCTTGGGGTACCCTCACACATATTATTCCCTCATTTAGTGGATATTTTCACAAAAAAGTGAAATTTTCAAAAATTCTGAAAATTGGCTGAAAGCGACTAAATATGAAGGACTCATCGGGCGAATCGCTCTGGTACTGAAATCGGAACGCTCACTGACATTTCCCCTATCTGAAAGTCTGATAAACGCTGAAAAAAATGACTAAGTCCAAACGAAAAAATTTTTCACCTTTTTTCAATTTTACCCCCGTGGGATATATATTCTACCCACACACATTTGGAGCTCTCCTGGGGTACCCTCACACATATTATTCCCTCATTTAGTGGATATTTTCACAAAAAAGTGAAATTTTCAAAAATTCTGAAAATTGGCTGAAAGCGACTAAATATGAAGGACTCATCGGGCGAATTGCTCTGGTACTGAAATCGGAACGCTCACTGACATTTCCCCTCTCTGAAAGTCTGATAAACGCTGAAAAAATGACTAAGTCCAAACAAAAAAATTTTTCACCTTTTTTCAATTTTACCCCCGTGGGATATATATTCTACCCACACACATTTGGAACTCTCCTGGGGTACCCTCACACATATTATTCCCTCATTTAGTGGATATTTTCACAAAAAAGTGAAATTTTCAAATATTCAGAAAATTGGCTGAAAATGACTAAATATGAAGGACTCATCGGGCGAATCGCTCTGGAACTGAAATCGGAACGCTCACTGACATTTCCCCTATCTGAAAGTCTGATAAACGCCATAAAAATGACTAAGTCCAAAAAAAATTTTTTTTTTAACTTTTTTCAATTTTACCCCCGTGGGATATGTATTCTACCGACACACATTTGGAACTCTCCTGGGGTACCCTCACACATATTATTCCCTCATTTAGTGGATATTTTCACAAAAAAGTGAAATTTTCAAAAATTCTGAAAATTGGCTGAAAGCGACTAAATATGAAGGACTCATCGGGCGAATCGCTCTGGTACTGAAATCGGAACGCTCACTGACATTTCCCCTATCTGAAAGTCTGATAAACGCTGAAGAAATAACTTTAAGTCCAAACAAAAAAATTTTTCACCTTTTTTCAATTTTACCCCCGTGGGATATATATTCTACCCACACACATTTGGAACTCTCCTGGGGTACCATCACACACATTATTCCCTCATTTAGTGGATATTTTCACAAAAAAGTGAAATTTTCAAATATTCAGAAAATTGGCTGAAAACGACTAAATATGAAGGACTCATCGGGCGAATCGCTCTGGAACTGAAATCGGAACACCCACTGACATTTCCCCTATCTGAAAGTCTGATAAACGCCGGAAAAATGACTAAGTCTAAAAAAAATTTTTTTTCAACTTTTTTCAATTTTACCCCCGTGGGATATATATTCTACCCACACAGATGTGGAACTGTCCTGGGGTACCCTCACACATATTATTCCCTCATTTAGTGGATATTTTCACAAAAAATTGAAATTTTCAAATATTCAGAAAATTGGCTGAAAACGAGTAAATATGAAGGACTCATCGGGCGAATTGCTCTGGAACTGAAATCGGAACGCTCACTGACATTTCCCCTATCTGAAAGTCTGATAAACGCCGGAAAAATGACTAAGTCCAAAAAGTTTTTTTTCAACTTCTTTCAATTTTACCCCCGTGGGATATATATTCTACCCACACACATTTGGAACTCTCCTGGGGTACCCTCACACATATTATTCCCTCATTTAGTGGATATTTTCACAAAAAAGTGAAATTTTCAAATATTCAGAAAATTGGCTGAAAACGACTAAATATGAAGGACTCATCGGGCGAATCGCTCTGGAACTGAAATCGGAACACTCACTGACATTTCCCCTATCTGAAAGTCTGATAAACGCCATAAAAAATGACTAAGTCCAAAAAAAATTTTTTTTTGAACTTTTTTCAATTTTACCCCCGTGGGATATATATTCTACCGAAACACATTTAGAACTCTCCTGGGGTACCCTCACACATATTATTCCCTCATTTAGTGGATATTTTCACAAAAAAGTGAAATTTTCAAAAATTCTGAAAATTGGCTGAAAGCGACTAAATATGAAGGACTCATCGGGCGAATCGCTCTGGTACTGAAATCGGAACGCTCACTGACATTTACCCTATCTGAAAGTCTGATCAACGCTGAAAAAATGACTAACTCCAAACAAAAAAATTTTTCAACTTTTTTCAATTTTACCCCCGTGGGATATATATTCTACCCACACACATGTGGAACTCTCCTGGGGTACCCTCACACATATTATTACCTCATTTAGTGGATATTTTCACAAAAAATTGAAATTTTCAAATATTCAGAAAATTGGCTGAAAACGAGTAAATATGAAGGACTCATCGGGCGAATTGCTCTGGAACTGAAATCGGAACGCTCACTGACATTTCCCCTATCTGAAAGTCTGATAAACGCCGGAAAAATGACTAAGTCTAAAAAAATTTTTTTTTCAACTTTTTTCAATTTTACCCCCGTGGGATATATATTCTACCCACACACATTTGGAACTCTCCTGGGGTACCCTCACACATATTATTCCCTCATTTAGTGGATATTTTCACAAAAAAGTGAAATTTTCAAATATTCAGAAAATTGGCTGAAAACGACTAAATATGAAGGACTCATCGGGCGAGTCGCTCTGGAACTGAAATCGGAACACTCACTGACATTTCCCCTATCTGAAAGTCTGTTAAACGCCATAAAAATGACTAAGTCCCCAAAAAAAATTTTTTTTAACTTTTTTCAATTTTACCCCCGTGGGATATGTATTCTACCGACACACATTTGGAACTCTCCTGGGGTACCCTCACACATATTATTCCCTCATTTAGTGGATATTTTCACAAAAAAGTGAAATTTTTAAAAATTCTGAAAATTGGCTGAAAGCGACTAAATATGAAGGACTCATCGGGCGAATCGCTCTGGAACTGAAATCGGAACACTCACTGACATTTCCCCTATCTGAAAGTCTGTTAAACGCCATTAAAATGACTAAGTCCCAAAAAAAATTTTTTGGGAGCTTTTTTCAATTTTACCCCCGTGGGATATATATTCTACCCACACACATTTGGAACTCTCCTGGGGTACCCTCACACATATTATTCCCTCATTTAGTGGATATTTTCACAAAAAAGTGAAATTTTCAAAAATTCTGAAAATTGGCTCAAAGCGACTAAATATGAAGGACTCATCGGGCGAATTGCTCTGGTACTGAAATCGGAACGCTCACTGACATTTCCCCTATCTGAAAGTCTGATAAACGCTGAAAAAATGACTAAGTCCAAACAAAAAAATTTTTCACCTTTTTTCAATTTTACCCCCGTGGGATATGTATACTACCGACACACATTTGGAACGCTCCTGGGGTACCCTCACACATATTATTCCCTCATTTAGTGGATATTTTCACAAAAAAATTAAATTTTTAAAAATTCTGAAAATTGGCTGAAAGCGACTAAATATGAAGGACTCATCGGGCGAATCGCTCTGGTACTGAAATCGGAACGCTCACTGACATTTCCCCTATCTGAAAGTCTGATAAACGCTGAAAAAATGACTAAGTCCAAACAAAAAAAATTTTCACCTTTTTTCAACTTTACCCCCGTGGGATATATATTCTACCCACACACATGTGGAACTCTCCTGGGGTACCCTCACACATATTATTCCCTCATTTAGTGGATATTTTCACAAAAAATTGAAATTTTCAAATATTCAGAAAATTGGCTGAAAACGACTAAATATGAAGGACTCATCGGGCGAATTGCTCTGGTACTGAAATCGGAATGCTCACTGACATTTCCCCTATCTGAAAGTCTGATAAATGCTGAAAAAATGACTAAGTCCAAACAAAAAAATTTTTCACCTTTTTTCAATTTTACCCCCGTGGGATATATATTCTACCCAAACACATTTGGAACTCTCCTGGGGTACCCTCACACATATTATTCCCTCATTTAGTGGATATTTTCACAAAAAAGTGAAATTTTCAAAAATTCTGAAAATTGGCTGAAAACGACTAAATATGAAGGACTCATTGGGCGAATCACTCCGGAACTGAAATCGGAACACTTAGTGAAATTTCCCTTATCTGAAAATCTGATAAATGCCGGAAAAATGACTAAGTCCCCAAAAAAATTTTTTAAAGTTTTTTCAATTTTACCCCCATGGGATACATATTCTACCCACACACATTTGGAACTCTCCTGGGGTACCCTCACACATATTATTCCCTCATTTAGTGGTATTTTCACAAAAAAGTGAAATTTTCAAAAATTCAGAAAATTGTCTGAAAACGACTAAATATGAAGGACTCATCGGGCCAATAGCTCTGGAACTGAAATCGGAACACTAACTGACATTTCCTCTATCTGAAAGTCTGATAAACGCCGGAAAAATGACTAAGTCAAAAAAAATATTTTTTTTCAACTTTTTTCAATTTTACCCAGGTGGGATATATATTCTACCCACACACATTTGGAACTCTCCTGGGTTACCCTCACACATATTATTCCCTCATTTAGTTGATATTTTCACAAAAAAGTGAAATTTTCAAAAATTCAAAAAATTGTCTGAAAATGACTAAATATGAAGGACTCATCGGGTGACTCGCTCTGGAACTGAAATAGGAACACTCACTGACATTTCCCCCATCTGAAAGTCTGATAAACGCCGGAATAATGACTAAGTCCAAAAAAAAATTTTTTCAACTTTTTTCAATTTTACCCCGGTGGGATACATATTCTACCCACACACATTGGGATCTCTCCTGGGGTACCCTCACACATATTATTCCCTCATTTAGTGGATATTTTCACAAAAAAGTGAAATTTTCAAAAATTCAGAAAATTGGCTGAAAACGACTAAATATGAAGGACACATCGGGCAAATCACTCTGGAACTGAAATCGGAACGCTCACTGACATTTCCCCTTTCTGAAAGTCTGATAAATGCTGAAAATTTGACTAAGTCCAAAACAATTTTTTTTTCAACTTTTTTCAATTTTACCCCCGTGGGATATATATTGTACCCACACACATTTGGAACTCTCCTGGGGTACCCTCACACATATTATTCCCTCATTTAGTTGATATTTTCACAAAAAAGTGAAATTTTCAAAAATTCTGAAAATTGGCTGAAAACGACTAAATATGAAGGACTCATCGGGCGACTCGCTCTGGAACTGAAATCGGAACACTCACTGACATTTCCCCTATCTGAAAGTCTGATAAATGCCAGAAAAATGACTAAGTACAAAAAAAAATTTTTTTTCAACTTTTTTCAATTAACCCAGGTGGGATATATATTCTACCCACACACATTTTGAACTCTCCTGGGGTACCCTCACACATATTATTCCCTCATTTAGTTGATATTTTCACAAAAAAGTGAAATTTTCAAAAATTCAGAAAATTGGCTGAAAACGACTAAATATGAAAAACTCATTGGGCGTATCGCTCTGGAACTGAAATCGGAATGCTCACTGACATTTCCCTTATCTGAAATTCTGATAAACGCTGTAAATATGAGTAAGTGCAAAAAAAAAATTTTTTTCAACTTTTTTCAATTTTACCCCCGTGGGATATATATTCTACCCACACACATTTGGAACTCTCCTGGGGTACCCTCACACATATGGTTCCCTCATTTAGTGGATATTTTCACAAAAAAGTGAAATTTTCAAAAATTCTGAAAATTGGCTGAAAACGACTAAATATGAAGGACTCATCGGGCGAATCGCTCTGGAACTGAAATCCAAACACTTACTGACATTTCGCTGAACTGAAAGTCTGATAAACTCTGGAAAAATGACTAAGTCCCAAAAAAAATTTTTTTCAACTTTTTTCAATTTTACCCCCATGGGATATATATTCTACCCACACACATTTGGAACTCTCCTGGGGTACCCTCACACATATTATTCCTTCATTTAGTGGTATTTTCACAAAAAAGTGAAATTTTCAAAAATTCAGAAAATTGTCTGAAAACGACTAAATATGAAGGACTCATCGGGCGAATAGCTCTGGAACTGAAATCGGAACACTAACTGACATTTCCCCTATATGAAAGTCTGATAAACGCCGGAAAAATGACTACGTCAAAAAAAAAATTTTTTTCAACTTTTTTCATTTTTACCCAGGTGGGATATATATTCTACCCACACACATTTGGAACTCTCCTGGGGTACCCTCACACATATTATTCCCTCATTTAGTTGATATTTTCACAAAAAAGTGAAATTTTCAAAATTTCAAAAAATTGTCTGAAAATGACTAAATATGAAGGACTCATCGGGCGACTCGCTCTGGAACTGAAATCGGAACACTCACTGACATTTCCCCTTTCTGAAAGTCTGATAAATGCTGAAAAGATGACAAAGTCCAAAACAATTTTTTTTTCAACTTTTTTCAATTTTACCCCCGTGGGATATATATTGTACCCACACACATTTGGAAATCTCCTGGGGTACCCTCACACATATTATTCTCTCATCTAGTGGATATTTTCACAAAAAAGTGAAATTTTCAAAAATTCAGAAAATTGGCTGAAAACGACTAAATATGAAGGACTCATCGGGCGAGTCGCTCTGGAACTGAAATCGGAACACTCACTGACATTTCCCCTATCTGAAAGTCTGATAAACACTGAAAAAATGACTAGGTTGAAAAAAAAAAAATTTTCACCTTTTTTCAATTTTACTCCCATGGGATATATATTCTACCCACACACATTTGGAACTCTCCTGGGGTGCCCTCACACATATTATTCCCTCATTTAGTGGATATTTTCACAAACAAGTGAAATTTTCAAAAATTCAGAAAATTGTCTGAAAACAACTAAATATGAAGGACTCATCGGGCGAATAGCTCTGGAACTGAAATCGGAACGCTCACTGACATTTCCCCTATCTGAAAGTCTGATAAACGCCGGAAAAATGACTAATTCCAAAAAAAATTTTTTTTAAACTTTTTTCAATTTTACCCCCGTGGGATATATATTCTACCCACACACATTTGGAACTCTCCTGGGGTGCCCTCACACATATTATTCCCTCATTTAGTGGATATTTTCACAAAAAAGTGAAATTTTCAAAAATTCTGAAAATTGGCTGAAAACGACTAAATATGAAGGACTCATCGGGCCAATCACTCTGGAACTGAAATCGGAATGCTCACTGACATTTCCCCTATCTGAAAGTCTAATAAACGCTGAAAAAATGATTAAGTCCAAAACAAATTTTTTTTCAACTTTTTTCAATTTTCCCCCCGTGGGATATATATTCTACCCAAACACATTTGGAACTCTCCTGGGGTACCCTCACACATATTATTCCCTCATTTAGTGGATATTTTCACAAAAAAGTGAAATTTTCCAAAATTCTGAAAATTGGCTGAAAAGGACTAAATATGAAGGACTCATCGGGCGAATCGCTCTGGAACTGAAATCGGAATGCTTACTGACATTTCCCCTATCTGAAAGTCTAATAAACGCCGGAAAAATGAATAAGTTGAAAAAAAATTTTTTTTCAACTTTTTTCAATTTTACCCACGTGCGATATATATTCCACTGTAGCATCGGCGTCTCTGCTCCGTACTAGGCAGAGACGCCGTCCCTCTCACCTCCCCGCTCCTGGTGCGGCGTCCTCCAGCGCTTCTTTCCCCGCTGCTTCCGGCACGCGCTCCTTCCCCTGTAGTGTGCTTTGGGCGTTTGCGCGCGCTCCCCTCTGTTAAAGGCACCGTGCGCGCCGTCTTAGGGAGTCCCCGGCCAATTGCCGGAGGATCTCCCATATTTAAGGCACCTCCTCCAAAATGGAGGTGCCCGAGCAATGTTGTTGCAAAGCCTTCACTCTGCTTCAGCCCTCAGGTCCCGTTACCAGTTACCTGCCTGTCACCTGCCAGATTCCTGCCTGTTTCCTGCCTGTCACCTGCCAGATTCCTGCTTGATACCCGCCTGATATCCGTTTACCTGCTTGCAAGCCTGCGGTCCGACGGTCTGCCTTCCGACACGTGTCAGTCTGTCTATGGACCAGCCTGCCAGCTCACCTGGGAGCGCTCATCTGCTACCTGCCTGCTAGCCTACCTGGAAGCTCTGTCGTCACTTGCCGTGACCACCTGCCTGTCCAAAGACTCTCGCCCGCTCACCTGGTAGCGCTCACCAGCCACCTGCCTGCTGCCCTTCTACCCAGAGACTGTCCCTGTCACTTGCCGTGACTACCTGCCCTTCTACCCACAGACTGTCCCTGTCACTTGCCGTGACTACCTGCCCGTCTTCCCTGGGAGTCACCCGCTTCCTTACAAGGACCGCCCCCTTGTATAGTTGCTCAGAGGTTCCACCTCCCAAAAACGTTCCATCTACCTACACACATTTGGAACACTTCTGAGGTACCCTCACACATATTATTCCCTCATTTAGTGGATATTTTCACAAAAAAGTTAAATTTTCAAAAATTCAGAAAATTGACTGAAAACGACTAAATATGAAGGACTCATTGGGCGAATCGCTCTGGAACTGAAATCGGAACACTCACTGACATTTCCCCTCTCTGAAAGTCTGATAAACGCCGGAAAAATGATTAAGTCCAAAAAAAATTTTTTTTAAACTTTTTTCAATTTTACCCCCGTGGGATATATATTCTACCCACACACATTTGGAACTCTCCTGGGGTACCCTCACACATATTATTCCCTCATTTAGTGGATATTTTCACAAAAAAGTGACATTTTCAAAAATTCTGAAAATTGGCTGAAAACGACTAAATATGAAGGACTCATTGGGCGAATCACTCTGGAACTGAAATCGGAATGCTCACTGACATTTCCCCTATCTGAAAGTCTGATAAATGCTGAAAAAATGACTAAGTCCAAAACAAATTTTTTTTCAACTTTTTTCAATTTTACCCCCGTGGGATATATATTCTACCCACACACATTTGGAACTTTCCTGGGGTACCCTCACACATATTATTCCCTCATTTAGTAGATATTTTCACAAAAAAGTGAAATTTTCAAAAATTCTGAAAATTGGCTGAAAATGACTAAATATGAAGGACTCATCGGGCGAATCGCTCTGGAACTGAAATAGGAACACTCACTGACATTTCCCCTATCTGAAAGTCTGTTAAATGCCGGAAAAATGACTAAGTCCAAAACAAATGTTTTTTCAACTTTTTTCAATTTTACCCCCGTGGGATATGTATTCTACCGACACACATTTGGAACTCTCCTGGCGTACCCTCACACATATTATTCCCTCATTTAGTGGATATTTTCACAAAAAAGTTACATTTTCAAAAATTCTGAAAATTGGCTGAAAACGACTAAATATGAAAGACTCATCGGGCGAATCACTCTGGAACTGAAATCGGAACGCTCACTGACATTTCCCTTATCTGAAAGTCTGATAAACGCTGAAAAAATGACTAAGTCCAAAACAAATGTTTTTTCAACTTTTTTCAATTTTACCCCTGTGGGATATGTATTCTACCGACACACATTTGGAACTCTCCTGGTGTACCCTCACACATATTATTCCCTCATTTAGTGGATATTTTCACAAAAAAGTTAAATTTTCAAAAATTCTGAAAATTGGCTGAAAACGACTAAATATGAAGGACTCATCGGGCGAATCACTCTGGAACTGAAATCGGAACGCTCACTGACATTTCCCCTATCTGAAAGTCTGATAAACGCCGGAAAAATGACTAAGTCCAAAAAAAAAAATGTTTTCAACTTTTTTCAATTTTACCCCCGTGGGATATATTTTCTACCCACACACATTTGGAACTCTCCTGGGGTACCCTCACACATATTATTCCCTCATTTAGTAGATATTTTCACAAAAAAGTGAAATTTTCAAAAATTCTGAAAATTGGCTGAAAATGACTAAATATGAAGGACTCATCGGGCGAATCGCTCTGGAACTGAAATCGGAACACTCACTGACATTTCCCCTATCTGAAAGTCTGATAAACGCCAGAAAAATGACTAAGTCCAAAACAAATGTTTTTTCAACTTTTTTCAATTTTACCCCCGTGGGATATATATTCTACCCACACACATTTGGAACTCTCCTGGTGTACC
The DNA here is from genome assembly GCF_046119375.1 of Phyllobates terribilis. NCBI lineage: Eukaryota > Metazoa > Chordata > Amphibia > Anura > Dendrobatidae > Phyllobates > Phyllobates terribilis. The sequence continues at coordinate 489,694 of NW_027363566.1, read as the reverse complement.
CTGACACATATTATTCCCTCATTTAGTGGATGTTTTCACAAAAAAGTTAAATTTTCAAAAATTCTGAAAATTGGCTGAAAACGACTAAATATGAAGGACTCATCGGGCGAATCACTCTGAACTGAAATCGGAACGCTCACTGACATTTCCCCTATCTGAAAGTCTGATAAATGCTGAAAAAATGACCAAGTCCACAAAAAAATTTTTTTCAACTTTTTTCAATCTTACCCCCGTGGGATATATATTCTACCCACACACATTTGGATCTCTCCTGGGGTACCCTCACACATATTATTCCCTCATTTAGCACTAGGACTACTGGACTCTTGACCCCGCCTAGAACTCCTGAAAGGAGTCATTTTGACTCCTTGCTTGTTTTCGTTTATTTTTAGAGTTTCATTTGTGGTTATTTATTAATAATTATATTTTTTGTAATGTATTATTATTGTGAGATCCAACAGTAATGCTTTTGATTGTTTTTTTTCTGCTTTTCTTATTTTTCTACAGAAAATAACAATAATTATAATAGACGTTTTTCAAACATTTTTTTTTATTCAAGTGCACACATATAAACAACAACTGAAGAACAAAAAGCAGAGAAAATGTAGGTGGAGGAGTATAAAAATGAAAATATGGCGCAGAATTCACCTTCTAAACATTTGGTGTTTCGCATTTTAGGCATTGCCTTTGATTTATGGCAGTACATTGCCCACACAAAGACTTACCACAAGTCTTACAATTTCCGACAGATCTATTTTTCTTGCACTTTTCTTTGATCTGGCAAAATTTTGTTTGAACCATCACTTCTGAGCATGTAGAAACTTGGGACGTGGAACCCTTTTCCCTATCTGTGACATAAGGACCACTCAACTCTCTCACAAGCGTTTGCAAAAATGCCTTGCTTGACATTTTTTGGTGGGTAATCTCCTTGAATATTATCCATGCATTTATACCCGCAAAGTCTAAGGCATTTTCAAATGCATGAACAGGCCATCTCCTTGTGCATGTTCGTGTGGTATATTTTCGTGCCATCTGATCTACTACATCTACTCCATATTTTGTTTCATTGTAAAACTTTACCGTTTCTGGAGTTTTTTTAGCGGAATCAGACGCAACAGCAACATCTGGATGGACGGAACTCAAAATGACAACATTTTTGTTGGGCTTTCCTTGATATACTGCAAGTGTAAAATTGTCTTCATTTCTAAACACTTTAGTGTTGTACAATTCCTCTTTCATGGATTTTATTTCTTTAGGCACTTCTCGCCTTATCTTGTTCAGTGTTCCCACGATGGTTGTTGCTTTGCTTTTTAGCTGTTTATCGAATTTTACTGAAGTAAAATAATTATCGGTTGTAACATTGCGACCTTTTTTCAAAAACGGGTCCAATAACTTCATTACCACATGGTCAGCTAAACGGTCCTCAGCACGGCGTGTGTCATCTTTGCCTAGATAAGGGAAGCCATTTGCCAGATATTTGCTCCTCTTATCAACAGCTAGCCAATATTTGTGGCCATATTTATCTGGTTTGGAAGGCATGTACTGCGTGAATGGACACCTAGTTTTGCTTGGGAAAAGTTGCTCATCCACCGTTATGTATGGGCCAGGTTTGTAACACGCAATACAATTTTCAATAAACCTGTCCCACACAGTAGAAAATAGAGCAAACTTGTCCGTTTGCAGTCTCTCCGATCGAGTAGATTTATCATCAAATCTGAGAAACCTCATAATTTCAACAAAGCGGTCCCTAGACATTGTCGCTTTGCAAAACGGTATTCCCCAGTCATTACACCAAATACTGCTAATCGAGTGACGGTTCGTGCCAGATATTCCACGAGCATAGAATATCGCAATGAATGCATCTAGCTCCTCATCAGATAGAGTAAACTGTAAATTATTGTTCCTGCATGCTTCTGCAAGCGTACAGTTCTTTATATGTGTCAATATATATGAATCAAAAAATAAACGCCATGCGCTCAAAGGACTATCGATAATGATATTTCTTCTGGCGTATCCTGTAGGGCCAGGTGCTTCTCGAAGAATATTTTGGCTGTCACGCCTACCAGGCAAGTGTTCTCCAATTTCAACAGGTGTCCATTGAATACCATCCGCTGAAACTAGTATTCCTTCAGATTCGCCTTCTCTGATGTTTGTTGTTGCATTACCTTCACCGCCATCGTTATCTGTTGTTCTTTCATTTCTGGGACGTTTTGCTGATTTTTTCTGTCCACGACCAGGAGGATGGTCAGGAGGCAACATAACTGCATGAGCCCGATCCCCAGTTGACGTGCTTGGAATATCTGGAAAAAAGTTGATGAATATTTAGAATTTTTGTTTTGTAAGGGTCCGTGCACACTGGCTGGATTTGCGGCAGAATATCCGACCAGATATTCTCACCACAATCCGGCCCGTACCTGCCCGCTCAGGTACAGAGCGGAGCTTCATACCTGAAGCTCCGCTCCGAACCCCGGGCTGGAGCCGCTGTCTGGGACGGAGCCGTGCTCGCACGTAAGCAAGCGCCGCTCTGTCCCTGACAGCGGCTCCAGCCCGGGGTTCGGAGCGGAGCTTCAGGCATGAGCGGGCAGGTACAGCCTGTATTGCGGCAAGAATATCCAGATGGCTATTCAGCCAGAATTCTGCTAGTGTGCACAGGCCCTAACTCAGTGTGTGGAAGAACAAATAAATACACATAACTACTTACCTTCTGGATTTGTTCCTTCTGAGTCTTCAGATTCACTTGATATGTTCTGAGGAATGAAATCTTCATCACTGTCAGAATCAAATACATGTTCCTGCAATTCGGATTCCGATTCATCCTCCGGTATGGATTGCAAAGTAGCCAGAATATCCTGAGGCTTTATCAAACGTCTTCTCTCCATATTCCTCACAAATTCCATAATTCTATATAGTTCCCTGCTGAAAAATAGAAATGAAATGAAAACTAAAAGAAATAATAACTGTTCTGCCACCTTCAAAAGTAGGTGGGCTGAATCAGTTGACAGACAGCTAAACTATTTCATAACAATTCATACCTGTATCAGTCTTCAGAGCTCGTATGTCTGCATCTGTTCTCTTTGTCTCTTCAGCTGAACTGAAAGTAAAGTTACTATCCAGAATACTGTCTCCTGCTAGGACCTTAGAAAAACACCACCCTTCATTAGCATAAGATAAGAACCTAGAGTAAACAAGCTATTTTGTTCAGCATTACACAGTAATACAAGCAGGTAAAACACAAGGAAAATGTGAAAAGTTGACATGTAAATTGAACTACATCTATATGAACATCAGGGTAAATAAGACAGAGTGAAAAAATTATGCACAAAACTTTATAGCAACATTTAGTGACAAAATGACCTCAAAATATAGTAGGGAGTCAAAATGACTCCCTTCAGTAGTTCTTGGTAAATTTTGAAAAAAACGCGCAAATTTTTCAAAAAAATTATTTATTTTCACAAAATCTTTTTTCACATCATATTTGAGGAAAAGTCACCGAGTTTCAAGCCGGAATTCTGTAAAATATAGTCACAGAAGAGAAATAAAAAACGAAAGGAGTCAAAATGACTCCATCAGTAGTTCTAGTGTTAGTGGATATTTTCACAAAAAAGTGAAATTTTCAAAAATTCTGAAAATTGGCTGAAAACGACTAAATATGAAGGACTCATCGGGCGACTCGCTCTGGAACTGAAATCGGAACACTCACTGACATTTCTCCTATCTGAAAGTCTGTTAAACGACGGAAAAATGACTAAGTCCAAAACAAATGTTTTTTCAACTTTTTTCAATTTTACCCCCGTGGGATATATATTCTACCCACACACATTTGAAACTCTCCTGGTGTACCCTCACACATATTATTCCCTCATTTAGTGGATATTTTCACAAAAAAGTTACATTTTCAAAAATTCTGAAAATTGGCTGAAAACGACTAAATATGAAGGACTCATCGGGCGAATCACTCTGTAACTGAAATCGGAATGCTCACTGACATTTCACCTATCTGAAAGTCTGATAAATGCTGAAAAAATGACCAAGTCCACAAAAAAATTTTTTTCAACTTTTTTCAATCTTACCCCCGTGGGATACATATTCTACCCACACACATTTGGATCTCTCCTGGGGTACCCTCACACATATTATTCCCTCATTCAGTGGATATTTTCACAAAAAAGTGACATTTTCAAAAATTCTGAAAATTGGCTGAAAACGACTAAATATGAAGGACTCATCGGGCGAATCACTCTGGAACTGAAATCGGAATGCTCACTGACATTTCCCCTATCTGAAAGTCTGATAAATGCTGAAAAAATGACCAAGTCCAAAACAAATTTTTTTTAAACTTTTTTCAATTTTACCCCCGTGGGATATATATTCTACCCACACACATTTGGAACTCTAGTGGGGTACCCTCACAAATATTATTCCCTCATTTAGTTGATATTTTCACAAAAAAGTGAAATTTTCAAAAATTCTGAAAATTGTCTGAAAACGACTAAATATGAAGGACTCATCGGGAGACTCGCTCTGGATCTGAAATCGGAACACTCACTGACATTTCCCCTCTCTGAAAGTCTTATAAACGCCGGAAAAATGACTAAGTCCAAAAAAAAAATGTTTTCAACTTTTTTCAATTTTACCCCCGTGGGATATATTTTTTACCCACACACATTTGGAACTCTCCTGGGGTACCCTCACACATATTATTCCCTCATTTAGTGGATATTTTCACAAAAAAGTGAAATTTTCAAAAATTCTGCAAATTGTCTGAAATCGACTAAATATGAAGGACTCATCGGGCGACTCGCTCTGGAACTGAAATCGGAACACTCACTGACATTTCCCCTATCTGAAAGTCTGTTAAACGACGGAAAAATGACTAAGTCCAAAACAAATGTTTTTTCAACTTTTTTCAATTTTACCCCCGTGGGATATATATTCTACCCACACACATTTGAAACTCTCCTGGGGTACCCTCACACATATTATTCCCTCATTTAGTAGATATTTTCACAAAAAAGTGAAATTTTCAAAAATTCTGAAAATTGGCTGAAAATGACTAAATATGAAGAACTCATCGGGCGAATCGCTCTGAAACTGAAATCGGAACGCTCACTGACATTTCACCTATCTGAAAGTCTGATAAATGCAGAAAAAATGACCAAGTCCAAAACAAATTTTTTTTCAACTTTTTTCAATTTTACCCCCGTGGGATATATATTCTACCCACACACATTTGGAACTCTCCTGGTGTACCCTCACACATATTATTCCCTCATTTAGTGGATATTTTCACAAAAAAGTTACATTTTCAAAAATTCTGAAAATTGGCTGAAAACGATGAAATATGAAGGACTCATCGGGCGAATCACTCTGGAACTGAAATCGGAATGCTCACTGACATTTCACCTATCTGAAAGTCTGATAAATGCTGAAAAAATGACCAAGTCCACAAAAAAATTTTTTCAACTTTTTTCAATCTTACCCCCGTGGGATATATATTCTACCCAAACACATTTGGATCTCTCCTGGGGTACCCTCACACATATTATTCCCTCATTTAGTGGATATTTTCACAAAAAAGTGACATTTTCAAAAATTCTGAAAATTGGCTGAAAACGACTAAATATGAAGGACTCATCGGGCGAATCACTCTGGAACTGAAATCGGAATGCTCACTGACATTTCCCCTATCTGAAAGTCTGATAAATGCTGAAAAAATGACTAAGTCCAAAACAAATTTTTTTTTAACTTTTTTCAATTTTACCCCCGTGGGATATATTGTTTACCCACACACATTTGGAACTCTCCTGGGGTACCCTCACACATATTATTCCCTCATTTAGTAGATATTTTCACAAAAAGGTGAAATTTTCAAAAATTCTGAAAATTGGCTGAAAATGACTAAATATGAAGGACTCATCGGGTGAATCGCTCTGGAACTGAAATCGGAACACTCACTGACATTTCCCCTATCTGAAAGTCTGATAAATGCCAGAAAAATGACTAAGTCCAAAACAAATGTTTTTTCAACTTTTTTCAATTTTACCCCCGTGGGATATATATTCTACCCACACACACTTGGAACTCTTCTGGTGTACCCTCACACATATTATTCCCTCATTTAGTGGATATTTTCACAAAAAAGTTACATTTTCAAAAATTCTGAAAAATGGCTGAAAACGACTAAATATGAAGGACTCATCGGGCAAATCACTCTGGAGCTGAAATCGGAACGCTCAATGACATTTTCCTTATCTGAAAGTCTGATGAACGCTGAAAAAATGACTAAGTCGAAAACAAATGTTTTTTCAACTTTTTTCAATTTTACCCCTGTGGGATATGTATTCTACCGACACACATTTGGAACTCTCCTGGCGTACCCTCACACATATTATTCCCTCATTTAGTGGATATTTTCACAAAAAAGTTACATTTTCAAAAATTCTGAAAATTGGCTGAAAACGACTAAATATGAAAGACTCATCGGGCGAATCACTCTGGAACTGAAATCGGAACGCTCACTGACATTTCCCTTATCTGAAAGTCTGATAAACGCTGAAAAAATGACTAAGTCCAAAACAAATGTTTTTTCAACTTTTTTCAATTTTACCCCTGTGGGATATGTATTCTACCGACACACATTTGGAACTCTCCTGGTGTACCCTCACACATATTATTCCCTCATTTAGTGGATATTTTCACAAAAAAGTTAAATTTTCAAAAATTCTGAAAATTGGCTGAAAACGACTAAATATGAAGGACTCATCGGGCGAATCACTCTGGAACTGAAATCGGAACGCTCACTGACATTTCCCCTATCTGAAAGTCTGATAAACGCCGGAAAAATGACTAAGTCCAAAAAAAAAAATGTTTTCAACTTTTTTCAATTTTACCCCCGTGGGATATATTTTCTACCCACACACATTTGGAACTCTCCTGGGGTACCCTCACACATATTATTCCCTCATTTAGTAGATATTTTCACAAAAAAGTGAAATTTTCAAAAATTCTGAAAATTGGCTGAAAATGACTAAATATGAAGGACTCATCGGGCGAATCGCTCTGGAACTGAAATCGGAACACTCACTGACATTTCCCCTATCTGAAAGTCTGATAAACGCCAGAAAAATGACTAAGTCCAAAACAAATGTTTTTTCAACTTTTTTCAATTTTACCCCCGTGGGATATATATTCTACCCACACACATTTGGAACTCTCCTGGTGTACCCTCACACATATTATTCCCTCATTTAGTGGATGTTTTCACAAAAAAGTTAAATTTTCAAAAATTCTGAAAATTGGCTGAAAACGACTAAATATGAAGGACTCATCGGGCGAATCACTCTGGAACTGAAATCGGAACGCTCACTGACATTTCCCCTATCTGAAAGTCTGATAAATGCTGAAAAAATGACCAAGTCCACAAAAAAATTTTTTTCAACTTTTTTCAATCTTACCCCCGTGGGATATATATTCTACCCACACACATTTGGATCTCTCCTGGGGTACCCTCACACATATTATTCCCTCATTTAGCACTAGGACTACTGGACTCTTGACCCCGCCTAGAACTACTGAAAGGAGTCATTTTGACTCCTTGCTTGTTTTCGTTTATTTTTAGAGTTTCATTTGTGGTTATTTATTAATAATTATATTTTTTGTAATGTATTATTATTGTGAGATCCAACAGTAATGCTTTTGATTGTTTTTTTTCTGCTTTTCTTATTTTTCTACAGAAAATAACAATAATTATAATAGACGTTTTTCAAACATTTTTTTTTATTCAAGTGCACACATATAAACAACAACTGAAGACCAAAAAGCAGAGAAAATGTAGGTGGAGGAGTATAAAAATGAAAATATGGCGCAGAATTCACCTTCTAAACATTTGGTGTTTCGCATTTTAGGCATTGCCTTTGATTTATGGCAGTACATTGCCCACACAAAGACTTACCACAAGTCTTACAATTTCCGACAGATCTATTTTTCTTGCACTTTTCTTTGATCTGGCAAAATTTTGTTTGAACCATCACTTCTGAGCATGTAGAAACTTGGGACGTGGAACCCTTTTCCCTATCTGTGACATAAGGACCACTCAACTCTCTCACAAGCGTTTGCAAAAATGCCTTGCTTGACATTTTTTGGTGGGTAATCTCCTTGAATATTATCCATGCATTTATACCCGCAAAGTCTAAGGCATTTTCAAATGCATGAACAGGCCATCTCCTTGTGCATGTTCATGTGGTATATTTTCGTGCCATCTGATCTACTACATCTACTCCATATTTTGTTTCATTGTAAAACTTTACCGTTTCTGGAGTTTTTTTAGCGGAATCAGACGCAACAGCAACATCTGGATGGACGGAACTCAAAATGACAACATTTTTGTTGGGCTTTCCTTGATATACTGTAAGTGTAAAATTGTCTTCATTTCTAAACACTTTAGTGTTGTACAATTCCTCTTTCATGGATTTTATTTCTTTAGGCACTTCTCGCCTTATCTTGTTCAGTGTTCCCACGATGGTTGTTCCTTTGCTTTTTAGCTGTTTAGCTAATTTTACTGAAGTAAAATAATTATCGGTTGTAACATTGCGACCTTTTTTCAAAAACGGGTCCAATAACTTCATTACCACATGGTCAGCTAAACGGTCCTCAGCACGGCGTGTGTCATCTTTGCCTAGATAAGGGAAGCCATTTGCCAGATATTTGCTCCTCTTATCAACAGCTAGCCAATATTTGTGGCCATATTTATCTGGTTTGGAAGGCATGTACTACGTGAATGGACACCTAGTTTTGCTTGGGAAAAGTTGCTCATCCACCGTTATGTATGGGCCAGGTTTGTAACACGCAATACAATTTTCAATAAACCTGTCCCACACAGTAGAAAATAGAGCAAACTTGTCCGTTTGCAGTCTCTCCGATCGAGTAGATTTATCATCAAATCTGAGAAACCTCATAATTTCAACAAAGCGGTCCCTAGACATTGTCGCTTTGCAAAACGGTATTCCCCAGTCATTACACCAAATACTGCTAATCGAGTGACGGTTCGTGCCAGATATTCCACGAGCATAGAATATCGCAATGAATGCATCTAGCTCCTCATCAGATAGAGTAAACTGTAAATTATTGTTCCTGCATGCTTCTGCAAGCGTACAGTTCTTTATATGTGTCAATATATATGAATCAAAAAATAAACGCCATGCGCTCAAAGGACTATCGATAATGATATTTCTTCTGGCGTATCCTGTAGGGCCAGGTGCTTCTCGAAGAATATTTTGGCTGTCACGCCTACCAGGCAAGTGTTCTCCAATTTCAACAGGTGTCCATTGAATACCATCCGCTGAAACTAGTATTCCTTCAGATTCGCCTTCTCTGATGTTTGTTGTTGCATTACCTTCACCGCCATCGTTATCTGTTGTTCTTTCATTTCTGGGACGTTTTGCTGATTTTTTCTGTCCACGACCAGGAGGATGGTCAGGAGGCAACATAACTGCATGAGCCCGATCCCCAGTTGACGTGCTTGGAATATCTGGAAAAAAGTTGATGAATATTTAGAATTTTTGTTTTGTAAGGGTCCGTGCACACTGGCTGGATTTGCGGCAGAATATCCGACCAGATATTCTCACCACAATCCGGCCCGTACCTGCCCGCTCAGGTACAGAGCGGAGCTTCATACCTGAAGCTCCGCTCCGAACCCCGGGCTGGAGCCGCTGTCTGGGACGGAGCCGTGCTCGCACGTAAGCAAGCGCCGCTCTGTCCCTGACAGCGGCTCCAGCCCGGGGTTCGGAGCGGAGCTTCAGGCATGAGCGGGCAGGTACAGCCTGTATTGCGGCAAGAATATCCAGATGGCTATTCAGCCAGAATTCTGCTAGTGTGCACAGGCCCTAACTCAGTGTGTGGAAGAACAAATAAATACACATAACTACTTACCTTCTGGATTTGTTCCTTCTGAGTCTTCAGATTCACTTGATATGTTCTGAGGAATGAAATCTTCATCACTGTCAGAATCAAATACATGTTCCTGCAATTCGGATTCCGATTCATCCTCCGGTATGGATTGCAAAGTAGCCAGAATATCCTGAGGCTTTATCAAACGTCTTCTCTCCATATTCCTCACAAATTCCATAATTCTATATAGTTCCCTGCTGAAAAATAGAAATGAAATGAAAACTAAAAGAAATAATAACTGTTCTGCCACCTTCAAAAGTAGGTGGGCTGAATCAGTTGACAGACAGCTAAACTATTTCATAACAATTCATACCTGTATGAGTCTTCAGAGCTCGTATGTCTGCATCTGTTCTCTTTGTCTCTTCAGCTGAACTGAAAGTAAAGTTACTATCCAGAATACTGTCTCCTGCTAGGACCTTAGAAAAACACCACCCTTCATTAGCATAAGATAAGAACCTAGAGTAAACAAGCTATTTTGTTCAGCATTACACAGTAATACAAGCAGGTAAAACACAAGGAAAATGTGAAAAGTTGACATGTAAATTGAACTACATCTATATGAACATCAGGGTAAATAAGACAGAGTGAAAAAATTATGCACAAAACTTTATAGCAACATTTAGTGACAAAATGACCTCAAAATATAGTAGGGAGTCAAAATGACTCCCTTCAGTAGTTCTTGGTAAATTTTGAAAAAAACGCGCAAATTTTTCAAAAAAATTATTTATTTTCACAAAATCTTTTTTCACATCATATTTGAGGAAAAGTCACCGAGTTTCAAGCCGGAATTCTGTAAAATATAGTCACAGAAGAGAAATAAAAAACGAAAGGAGTCAAAATGACTCCATCAGTAGTTCTAGTGTTAGTGGATATTTTCACAAAAAAGTGAAATTTTCAAAAATTCTGAAAATTGGCTGAAAACGACTAAATATGAAGGACTCATCGGGCGACTCGCTCTGGAACTGAAATCGGAACACTCACTGACATTTCCCCTATCTGAAAGTCTGATAAATGTCAGAAAAATGACTAAGTCCAAAACAAATGTTTTTTCAACTTTTTTCAATTTTACCCCCGTGCGATATATATTCTACCCACACACATTTGGAACTCTCCTGGGGTACCCTCACACATATTATTCCCTCATTTAGTAGATATTTTCACAAAAAAGTGAAATTTTCAAAAATTCTGAAAATTGGCTGAAAATGACTAAATATGAAGGACTAATCGGGCGACTCGCTCTGGAACTGAAATCGGAACACTCACTGACATTTCTCCTATCTGAAAGTCTGTTAAACGACGGAAAAATGACTAAGTCCACAAAAAAATTTTTTTCAACTTTTTTCAATCTTACCCCCGTGGGATACATATTCTACCCACACACATTTGGATCTCTCCTGGGGTACCCTCACACATATTATTCCCTCATTTAGTGGATATTTTCACAAAAAAGTGACATTTTCAAAAATTCTGAAAATTGGCTGAAAACGACTAAATATGAAGGACTCATCGGGCGAATCACTCTGGAACTGAAATCGGAATGCTCACTGACATTTCCCCTATCTGAAAGTCTGATAAATGCTGAAAAAATGACCAAGTCCAAAACAAATTTTTTTTAAACTTTTTTCAATTTTACCCCCGTGGGATATATATTCTACCCACACACATTTGGAACTCTAGTGGGGTACCCTCACAAATATTATTCCCTCATTTAGTTGATATTTTCACAAAAAAGTGAAATTTTCAAAAATTCTGAAAATTGTCTGAAAACGACTAAATATGAAGGACTCATCGGGAGACTCGCTCTGGATCTGAAATCGGAACACTCACTGACATTTCCCCTCTCTGAAAGTCTTATAAACGCCGGAAAAATGACTAAGTCCAAAAAAAAAATGTTTTCAACTTTTTTCAATTTTACCCCCGTGGGATATATTTTTTACCCACACACATTTGGAACTCTCCTGGGGTACCCTCACACATATTATTCCCTCATTTAGTGGATATTTTCACAAAAAAGTGAAATTTTCAAAAATTCTGAAAATTGTCTGAAATCGACTAAATATGAAGGACTCATCGGGCGACTCGCTCTGGAACTGAAATCGGAACACTCACTGACATTTCCCCTATCTGAAAGTCTGTTAAACGACGGAAAAATGACTAAGTCCAAAACAAATGTTTTTTCAACTTTTTTCAATTTTACCCCCGTGGGATATATATTCTACCCACACACATTTGAAACTCTCCTGGGGTACCCTCACACATATTACTCCCTCATTTAGTGGATATTTTCACAAAAAGGTGAAATTTTCAAAAATTCTGAAAATTGGCTGAAAATGACTAAATATGAAGGACTCATCGGGTGAATCGCTCTGGAACTGAAATCGGAACACTCACTGACATTTCCCCTATCTGAAAGTCTGATAAATGCCAGAAAAATGACTAAGTCCAAAACAAATGTTTTTTCAACTTTTTTCAATTTTACCCCCGTGGGATATATATTCTACCCACACACATTTGGAACTCTTCTGGTGTACCCTCACACATATTATTCCCTCATTTAGTGGATATTTTCACAAAAAAGTTACATTTTCAAAAATTCTGAAAAATGGCTGAAAACGACTAAATATGAAGGACTCATCGGGCAAATCACTCTGGAGCTGAAATCGGAACGCTCAATGACATTTTCCTTATCTGAAAGTCTGATGAACGCTGAAAAAATGACTAAGTCGAAAACAAATGTTTTTTCAACTTTTTTCAATTTTACCCCCGTGGGATATGTATTCTACCGACACACATTTGGAACTCTCCTGGGGTACCCTCACACATATTCCCTCATTTAGTTGATATTTTCACAAATAAGTGAAATTTTCAAAAAGTCTGAAAATTGGCTGAAACGACTAAATATGAAGGACTCATCAGGCGACTCGCTCTGGAACTGAAATCGGAACACTCACTGACATTTCCCCTATCTGAAAGTTTGTTAAATGCCAGAAAAATGACTAAGTCCAAAACAAATGTTTTTTCAACTTTTTTCAATTTTACCCCCGTGGGCTATATATTCTACCCACACACATTTGGAACTCTCCTGGGGTACCCTCACACATATTATTCCCTCTTTTAGTTGATATTTTCACAAAAAAGTGAAATTTTCAAAAATTCTGAAAATTGTCTGAAATCGACTAAATATGAAGGACTCATCGGGCGACTCGCTCTGGAACTGAAATCGGAACACTCACTGACATTTCCCCTATCTGAAAGTCTGAAAAACGCCAGAAACATGACTAAGTCCAAAACAAATGTTTTTTCAACTTTTTTCAATTTTACCCCCGTGGGATATATATTCTACCCATACACAATTGGAACTCTCCTGGTGTACCCTCACACATATTATTCCCTCATTTAGTAGATATTTTCACAAAAAAGTGAAATTTTCAAAAATTCTGAAAATTGGCTGAAAATGACTAAATATGAAGGACTCATTGGGTGAATCGCTCTAGAACTGAAATCGGAACACTCACTGACATTTCCCCTATTTGAAAGTCTGATAAACGCCAGAAAAATGACTAAGTCCAAAACAAATGTTTTTTCAACTTTTTTCAATTTTACCCCCGTGGGATATATTTTCTACCCACACACATTTGGAACTCTCCTGGGGTACCCTCACACATATTATTCCCTCATTTAGTTGATATTTTCACAAAAAAGTGAAATTTTCAAAAATTCTGAAAATTGGCTGAAAACGACTAAATATGAAGGACTCATCGGGCGAATCACTATGGAACTGAAATCGGAACGCTCACTGACATTTCCCCTATCTGAAAGTCTGATAAATGCTGAAAAAATGACCAAGTCCAAAACAAATTTTTTTTTAACTTTTTTCAATTTTACCCCCGTGGGATATATATTCTACCCACACACATTTGGAACTCTCCTGGGGTATCCTCACACATATTATTCCCTCATTTAGTGGATATTTTCACAAAAAAGTGAAATTTTCAAAAATTCTGAAAATTGTCTGAAATCGACTAAATATGAAGGACTCATCGGGCGACTCGCTCTGGAACTGAAATCGGAACACTCACTGACATTTCCCCTATCTGAAAGTCTGTTAAACGCCGGAAAAATGACTAAGTCCAAAACAAATGTTTTTTCAACTTTTTTCAATTTTACCCCCGTGGGATATATATTCTACCCACACACATTTGAAACTCTCCTGGGGTACCCTCACACATATTATTCCCTCATTTAGTAGATATTTTCACAAAAAAGTGAAATTTTCAAAAATTCTGAAAATTGGCTGAAAATGACTAAATATGAAGGACTCATCGGGCGAATCGCTCTGGAACTGAAATTGGAACACTCACTGACATTTCCCTTATCTGAAAGTCTGATAAACGTTGAAAAAATGACTAAGTCCAAAACAAATGTTTTTTCAACTTTTTTCAATTTTACCCCCGTGGGATATATATTCTACCCACACACATTTGGAACTCTACTGGTGTACCCTCACACATATTATTCCCTCATTTAGTGGATATTTTCACAAAAAAGTTAAATTTTCAAAAATTCTGAAAATTGGCTGAAAACGACTAAATATGAAGGACTCAACGGGCGAATCACTCTGGAACTGAAATCGGAACGCTCACTGACATTTCCCCTATCTGAAAGTCTGATAAATGCTGAAAAAATGACCAAGTCCACAAAAAAAATTTTTTTCAACTCTTTTCAATCTTACCCCCGTGGGATATGTATTCTACACACACACATTTGGATCTCTTCTGGGGTACCTTCACACATATTATTCCCTCATTTAGTGGATATTTTCACAAAAAAGTGACATTTTCAAAAATTCTGAAAATTGGCTGAAAACGTCTAAATATGAAGGACTCATCGGGCGACTCGCTCTGGAACTGAAATCGGAACACTCACTGACATTTCCCCTATCTGAAAGTCTGATAAATGCTGAAAAAATGACCAAGTCCAAAACAAATTTTTTTTTAACTTTTTTCAATTTTACCCCCGTGGGATATATATTCTACCCACACACATTTGGAACTCTCCTGGGGTACCCTCACACATATTATTCCCTCATTTAGTGGATATTTTCACAAAAAAGTGAAATTTTCAAAAATTCAGGAAATTGACTGAAAACGACTAAATATGAAGGACTGATCGGGCGAATCGCTCTGGAACTGAAATCGGAACGCTCACTGACATTTCCCCTATCTAAAAGTCTGATAAACGCTGAAAAAATGACTAGGTCAAAAAAAAAAAAATTTTCACCTTTTTTCAATTTTACCCCCGTGGGATATATATTCCACCCACACACATTTGGAACTCTCCTGTTGTACCCTCTCACATATTATTCCCTCATTTAGTGGATATTTTCACAAAAAAGTTAAATTTTCAAACATTGTGAAAATTGGCTGAAAACGACTAAATATGAAGGACTCATCGGGCGACTCGCTCTGGAACTGAAATCGGAACACTCACTGACATTTCCCCTATCTGAAAGTCTGTTAAACGCCGGAAAAATGACTAAGTCCAAAACAAATGTTTTTTCAACTTTTTTCAATTTTACCCCCGTGGGATATATATTCTACCCACACACATTTGAAACTCTCCTGGGGTACCCTCACACATATTATTCCCTCATTTAGTAGATAAAAGTGAAATTTTCAAAAATTCTGAAAATTGGCTGAAAATGACTAAATATGAAGGACTCATCGGGCGACTCGCTCTGGAACTGAAATCGGAACACTCACTGACATTTCCCCTATCTGAAAGTCTTATAAACGCCGGAAAAATGACTAAGTCCAAAAAAAAAATGTTTTCAACTTTTTTCAATTTTACCCCCGTGGTATATATATTCTACCCACACACATTTGGAACTCTCCTGGGGTACCCTCACACATATTATTCCCTCATTTAGTGGATATTTCCACAAAAAAGTGAAATTTTAAAAAATTCTGAAAATTGGCTGAAAACGATTAAATGTGAAGGACTCATCAGTCGAATCGCTCTGGAACTGAAATCGGAACACTCACTGACATTTCCCCTATCTGAAAGTCTGTTAAACGCCGGAAAAATGACTAAGTCCAAAACAAATGTTTTTTCAACTTTTTTCAATTTTACCCCCGTGGGATATATATTCTACCCACACACATTTGGAACTCTCCTGGGGTACTCTCACACATATTATTCCCTCATTTAGTGGATATTTTCACAAAAAAGTGAAATTTTCAAAAATTCAGGAAATTGACTGAAAACGACTAAATATGAAGGACTGATCGGGCGAATCGCTCTGGAACTGAAATCGGAACGCTCACTGACATTTCCCCTATCTAAAAGTCTGATAAACGCTGAAAAAATGACTAGGTCAAAAAAAAAAAAATTTTCACCTTTTTTAAATTTTACCCCCGTGGGATATATATTCCACCCACACACATTTGGAACTCTCCTGTTGTACCCTCTCACATATTATTCCCTCATTTAGTGCATATTTTCACAAAAAAGTTAAATTTTCAAACATTGTGAAAATTGGCTGAAAACGACTAAATATGAAGGACTCATCGGGCGACTCGCTCTGGAACTGAAATCGGAACACTCACTGACATTTCCCCTATCTGAAAGTCTGTTAAACGCCGGAAAAATGACCAAGTCCACAAAAAAAATTTTTTTCAACTCTTTTCAATCTTACCCCCGTGGGATATGTATTCTACACACACACATTTGGATCTCTTCTGGGGTACCTTCACACATATTATTCCCTCATTTAGTGGATATTTTCACAAAAAAGTTAAATTTTCAAACATTCTGAAAATTGGCTGAAAACGACTAAATATGAAGGACTCATCGGGCGACTCGCTCTGGAACTGAAATCGGAACACTCACTGACATTTCCCCTATCTGAAAGTCTGTTAAACGCCGGAAAAATGACTAAGTCCAAAACAAATGTTTTTTCAACTTTTTTCAATTTTACCCCCGTGGGATATATATTCTACCCACACACATTTGAAACTCTCCTGGGGTACCCTCACACATATTATTCCCTCATTTAGTAGATATTTTCACAAAAAAGTGAAATTTTCAAAATTTCTGAAAATTGGCTGAAAATGACTAAATATGAAGGACTCATCGGGCGACTCGCTCTGGAACTGAAATGGGAACACTCACTGACATTTCCCCTATCTGAAAGTTTGTTAAATGCCAGAAAAATGACTAAGTCCAAAACAAATGTTTTTTCAACTTTTTCCAATTTTACCCCCGTGGGATATATATTCTACCCACACGCATTTGGAACTCTCCTGGGGTACCCTCACACATATTATTCCCTCATTTAGTTGATATTTTCACAAAAAAGTGAAATTTTCAAAAATTCTGAAAATTGTCTGAAATCGACTAAATATGAAGGACTCATCGGGCGACTCGCTCTGGAACTGAAATCGGAACACTCACTGACATTTCCCCTATCTGAAAGTCTGTTAAACGCCGGAAAAATGACTAAGTCCAAAACAAATGTTTTTTCAACTTTTTTCAATTTTACCCCCGTGGGATATATATTCTACCCACACACATTTGAAACTCTCCTGGGGTACCCTCACACATATTATTCCCTCATTTAGTAGATATTTTCACAAAAAAGTGAAATTTTCAAAAATTCTGAAAATTGACTGAAAATGACTAAATATGAAGGACTCATCGGGCGAATCGCTCTGGAACTGAAATTGGAACACTCACTGACATTTCCCCTATCTGAAAGTCTGATAAATGCTGAAAAAATGACCAAGTCCACAAAAAAAATTTTTTTCAACTCTTTTCAATCTTACCCCCGTGGGATATGTATTCTACACACACACATTTGGATCTCTTCTGGGGTACCTTCACACATATTATTCCCTCATTTAGTGGATATTTTCACAAAAAAGTGACATTTTCAAACATTCTGAAAATTGGCTGAAAACGACTAAATATGAAGGACTCATCGGGCGACTCGCTCTGGAACTGAAATCGGAACACTCACTGACATTTCCCCTATCTGAAAGTCTGATAAATGCTGAAAAAATGACCAAGTCCAAAACAAATTTTTTTTTAACTTTTTTCAATTTTACCCCCGTGGGATATATATTCCACCCACACACATTTGGAACTCTCCTGGGGTACCCTCACACATATTATTCCCTCATTTAGTGGATATTTTCACAAAAAAGTTAAATTTTCAAACATTGTGAAAATTGGCTGAAAACGACTAAATATGAAGGACTCATCGGGCGACTCGCTCTGGAACTGAAATCGGAACACTCACTGACATTTCCCCTATCTGAAAGTCTGTTAAACGCCGGAAAAATGACTAAGTCCAAAACAAATGTTTTTTCAACTTTTTTCAATTTTACCCCCGTGGGATATATATTCTACCCACACACATTTGAAACTCTCCTGGGGTACCCTCACACATATTATTCCCTCATTTAGTAGATAAAAGTGAAATTTTCAAAAATTCTGAAAATTGGCTGAAAATGACTAAATATGAAGGACTCATCGGGCGACTCGCTCTGGAACTGAAATCGGAACACTCACTGACATTTCCCCTATCTGAAAGTCTTATAAACGGCGGAAAAATGACTAAGTCCAAAAAAAAAATGTTTTCAACTTTTTTCAATTTTACCCCCGTGGTATATATATTCTACCCACACACATTTGGAACTCTCCTGGGGTACCCTCACACATATTATTCCCTCATTTAGTGGATATTTCCACAAAAAAGTGAAATTTTAAAAAATTCTGAAAATTGGCTGAAAACGACTAAATATGAAGGACTCATCAGGCGAATCGCTCTGGAACTGAAATCGGAACACTCACTGACATTTCCCCTATCTGAAAGTTTGTTAAATGCCAGAAAAATGACTAAGTCCAAAACAAATGTTTTTTCAACTTTTTCCAATTTTACCCCCGTGGGATATATATTCTACCCACACGCATTTGGAACTCTCCTGGGGTACCCTCACACATATTATTCCCTCATTTAGTTGATAATTTCACAAAAAAGTGAAATTTTCAAAAATTCTGAAAATTGTCTGAAATCGACTAAATATGAAGGACTCATCGGGCGACTCGCTCTGGAACTGAAATCGGAACACTCACTGACATTTCCCCTATCTGAAAGTCTGTTAAACGCCGGAAAAATGACTAAGTCCAAAACAAATGTTTTTTCAACTTTTTTCAATTTTACCCCCGTGGGATATATATTCTACCCACACACATTTGAAACTCTCCTGGGGTACCCTCACACATATTATTCCCTCATTTAGTAGATATTTTCACAAAAAAGTGAAATTTTCAAAAATTCTGAAAATTGGCTGAAAATGACTAAATATGAAGGACTCATCGGGCGAATTGCTCTGGAACTGAAATTGGAACACTCACTGACATTTCCCTTATCTGAAAGTCTGATAAACGTTGAAAAAATGACTAAGTCCAAAACAAATGTTTTTTCAACTTTTTTCAATTTTACCCCCGTGGGATATATATTCTACCCACACACATTTGGAACTCTCCTGGTGTACCCTCACACATATTATTCCCTCATTTAGTGGATATTTTCACAAAAAAGTGACATTTTCAAAAATTCAGGAAATTGGCTGAAAACGACTAAATATGAAGGACTGATCGGGCGAATCGCTCTGGAACTGAAATCGGAACGATCACTGACATTTCCCCTATCTGAAAGTCTGATAAACGCTGAAAAAATGACTAGGTCAAAAAAAAAAAAATTTTCACCTTTTTTCAATTTTACCCCCGTGGGATATATATTCCACCCACACACATTTGGAACTCTCCTGTTGTACCCTCTCACATATTATTCCCTCATTTAGTGGATATTTTCACAAAAAAGTTAAATTTTCAAACATTGTGAAAATTGGCTGAAAACGACTAAATATGAAGGACTCATCGGGCGACTCGCTCTGGAATTGAAATCGGAACACTCACTGACATTTCCCCTATCTGAAAGTCTGTTAAACGCCGGAAAAATGACTAAGTCCAAAACAAATGTTTTTTCAACTGTTTTCAATTTTACCCCCGTGGGATATATATTCTACCCACACACATTTGAAACTCTCCTGGGGTACCCTCACACATATTATTCCCTCATTTAGTAGATAAAAGTGAAATTTTCAAAAATTCTGAAAATTGGCTGAAAATGACTAAATATGAAGGACTCATCGGGCGACTCGCTCTGGAACTGAAATCGGAACACTCACTGACATTTCCCCTATCTGAAAGTCTGTTAAACGCCGGAAAAATGACTAAGTCCAAAACAAATGTTTTTTCAACTTTTTTCAATTTTACCCCCGTGTTATATATATTCTACCCACACACATTTGAAACTCTCCTGGGGTACCCTCACACATATTATTCCCTCATTTAGTAGATATTTTCACAAAAAAGTGAAATTTTCAAAAATTCTGAAAATTGGCTGAAAATGACTAAATATGAAGGACTCATCGGGCGAATCACTCTGGAACTGAAATCGGAACGCTCACTGACATTTCCCCTATGTGAAAGTCTGATAAATGCTGAAAAAATGACCAAGTCCACAAAAAAAATTTTTTTCAACTCTTTTCAATCTTACCCCCGTGGGATATGTATTCTACACACACACATTTGGATCTCTTCTGGGGTACCTTCACACATATTATTCCCTCATTTAGTGGATATTTTCACAAAAAAGTGACATTTTCAAAAATTCTGAAAATTGGCTGAAAACGACTAAATATGAAGGACTCATCGGGCGACTCGCTCTGGAACTGAAATCGGAACACTCACTGACATTTCCCCTATCTGAAAGTCTGATAAATGCTGAAAAAATGACCAAGTCCAAAACAAATTTTTTTTTAACTTTTTTCAATTTTACCCCCGTGGGATATATATTCTACCCACACACATTTGGAACTCTCCTGGGGTACCCTCACACATATTATTCCCTCATTTAGTGGATATTTTCACAAAAAAGTGAAATTTTCAAAAATTCAGGAAATTGACTGAAAACGACTAAATATGAAGGACTGATCGGGCGAATCGCTCTGGAACTGAAATCGGAACGCTCACTGACATTTCCCCTATCTGAAAGTCTGATAAACGCTGAAAAAATGACTAGGTCAAAAAAAAAAAAATTTTCACCTTTTTTCAATTTTACCCCCGTGGGATATATATTCCACCCACACACATTTGGAACTCTCCTGTTGTACCCTCTCACATATTATTCCCTCATTTAGTGGATATTTTCACAAAAAAGTTAAATTTTCAAACATTGTGAAAATTGGCTGAAAACGACTAAATATGAAGGACTCATCAGGCGAATCGCTCTGGAACTGAAATCGGAACACTCACTGACATTTCCCCTATCTGAAAGTTTGTTAAATGCCAGAAAAATGACTAAGTCCAAAACAAATGTTTTTTCAACTTTTTCCAATTTTACCCCCGTGGGATATATATTCTACCCACACGCATTTGGAACTCTCCTGGGGTACCCTCACACATATTATTCCCTCATTTAGTTGATATTTTCACAAAAAAGTGAAATTTTCAAAAATTCTGACAATTGTCTGAAATCGAATAAATATGAAGGACTCATCGGGCGACTCGCTCTGGAACTGAAATCGGAACACTCACTGACATTTCCCCTATCTGAAAGTCTGTTAAACGCCAGAGAAATGACTAAGTCCAAAACAAATGTTTTTTCAACTTTTTTCAATTTTACCCCCGTGGGATATATATTCTACCCACACACATTTGAAACTCTCCTGGGGTACCCTCACACATATTATTCCCTCATTTAGTAGATATTTTCACAAAAAAGTGAAATTTTCAAAAATTCTGAAAATTGGCTGAAAATGACTAAATATGAAGGACTCATCGGGCGAATCGCTCTGGAACTGAAATTGGAACACTCACTGACATTTCCCCTATCTGAAAGTCTGATAAATGCTGAAAAAATGACCGAGTCCACAAAAAAAATTTTTTTCAACTCTTTTCAATCTTACCCCCGTGGGATATGTATTCTACACACACACATTTGGATCTCTTCTGGGTTACCTTCACACATATTATTCCCTCATTTAGTGGATATTTTCACAAAAAAGTGACATTTTCAAAAATTCTGAAAATTGGCTGAAAACGACTAAATATGAAGGACTCATCGGGCGACTCGCTCTGGAACTGAAATCGGAACACTCACTGACATTTCCCCTATCTGAAAGTCTGATAAATGCTGAAAAAATGACCAAGTCCAAAACAAATTTTTTTTTAACTTTTTTCAATTTTACCCCCGTGGGATATATATTCTACCCACACACATTTGGAACTCTCCTGGGGTACCCTCACACATATTATTCCCTCATTTAGTAGATAAAAGTGAAATTTTCAAAAATTCTGAAAATTGGCTGAAAATGACTAAATATGAAGGACTCATCGGGCGACTCGCTCTGGAACTGAAATCGGAACACTCACTGACATTTCCCCTATCTGAAAGTCTGATAAACGCTGAAAAAATGACTAGGTCAAAAAAAAAAAAATTTTCACCTTTTTTCAATTTTACCCCAGTGGGATATATATTCTACCCACACGCATTTGGAACTCTCCTGGGGTACCCTCACACATATTATTCCCTCATTTAGTTGATATTTTCACAAAAAAGTGAAATTTTCAAAAATTCTGAAAATTGTCTGAAATCGACTAAATATGAAGGACTCATCGGGCGACTCGCTCTCTAACTGAAATCGGAACACTCACTGACATTTCCCCTATCTGAAAGTCTGTTAAACGCCGGAAAAATGACTAAGTACAAAACAAATGTTTTTTCAACTTTTTTCAATTTTACCCCCGTGGGATATATATTCTACCCACACACATTTGAAACTCTCCTGGGGTACCCTCACACATATTATTCCCTCATTTAGTAGATATTTTCACAAAAAAGTGAAATTTTCAAAAATTCTGAAAATTGGCTGAAAATGACTAAATATGAAGGACTCATCGGGCGACTCGCTCTGGAACTGAAATCGGAACACTCACTGACATTTCCCCTATCTGAAAGTCTTATAAACGCCGGAAAAATGACTAAGTCCAAAAAAAAAATGTTTTCAACTTTTTTCAATTTTACCCCCGTGGTATATATATTCTACCCACACACATTTGGAACTCTCCTGGGGTACCCTCACACATATTATTCCCTCATTTAGTGGATATTTCCACAAAAAAGTGAAATTTTAAAAAATTCTGAAAATTGGCTGAAAACGATTAAATATGAAGGACTCATCAGGCGAATCGCTCTGGAACTGAAATCGGAACACTCACTGACATTTCCCCTATCTGAAAGTTTGTTAAATGCCAGAAAAATGACTAAGTCCAAAACAAATGTTTTTTCAACTTTTTCCAATTTTACCCCCGTGGGATATATATTCTACCCACACGCATTTGGAACTCTCCTGGGGTACCCTCACACATATTATTCCCTCATTTAGTTGATATTTTCACAAAAAAGTGAAATTTTCAAAAATTCTGAAAATTGTCTGAAATCGACTAAATATGAAGGACTCATCGGGCGACTCGCTCTGGAACTGAAATCAGAACACTCACTGACATTTCCCCTATCTGAAAGTCTCTTAAACGCCAGAAAAATGACTAAGTCAAAAACAAATGTTTTTTCAACTTTTTTCAATTTTACCCCCGTGGGATATATATTCTACCCACACACATTTGAAACTCTCCTGGGGTACCCTCACACATATTATTCCCTCA
This sequence comes from Phyllobates terribilis, assembly GCF_046119375.1. Classification (NCBI taxonomy): domain Eukaryota; kingdom Metazoa; phylum Chordata; class Amphibia; order Anura; family Dendrobatidae; genus Phyllobates; species Phyllobates terribilis. The sequence continues at coordinate 465,955 of NW_027363566.1, read as the reverse complement.
TTTAGTAGATATTTTCACAAAAAAGTGAAATTTTCAAAAATTCTGAAAATTGGCTGAAAATGACTAAATATGAAGGACTCATCGGGCGAATCGCTCTGGAACTGAAATTGGAACACTCACTGACATTTCCCCTATCTGAAAGTCTGATAAATGCTGAAAAAATGACCAAGTCCACAAAAAAAATTTTTTTCAACTCTTTTCAATCTTACCCCCGTGGGATATGTATTCTACACACACACATTTGGATCTCTTCTGGGGTACCTTCACACATATTATTCCCTCATTTAGTGGATATTTTCACAAAAAAGTGACATTTTCAAAAATTCTGAAAATTGGCTGAAAACGACTAAATATGAAGGACTCATCGGGCGACTCGCTCTGGAACTGAAATCGGAACACTCACTGACATTTCCCCTATCTGAAAGTCTGATAAATGCTGAAAAAATGACCAAGTCCAAAACAAATTTTTTTTTAACTTTTTTCAATTTTACCCCCGTGGGATATATATTCTACCCAGACACATTTGGAACTCTCCTGGGGTACCCTCACACATATTATTCCCTCATTTAGTGGATATTTTCACAAAAAAGTGAAATTTTCAAAAATTCAGGAAATTGACTGAAAACGACTAAATATGAAGGACTGATCGGGCGAATCGCTCTGGAACTGAAATCGGAACGCTCACTGACATTTCCCCTATCTGAAAGTCTGATAAACGCTGAAAAAATGACTAGGTCAAAAAAAAAAAAATTTTCACCTTTTTTCAATTTTACCCCCGTGGGATATATATTCCACCCACACACATTTGGAACTCTCCTGTTGTACCCTCTCACATATTATTCCCTCATTTAGTGGATATTTTCACAAAAAAGTTAAATTTTCAAACATTGTGAAAATTGGCTGAAAACGACTAAATATGAAGGACTCATCAGGCGAATCGCTCTGGAACTGAAATCGGAACACTCACTGACATTTCCCCTATCTGAAAGTTTGTTAAATGCCAGAAAAATGACTAAGTCCAAAACAAATGTTTTTTCAACTTTTTCCAATTTTACCCCCGTGGGATATATATTCTACCCACACGCATTTGGAACTCTCCTGGGGTACCCTCACACATATTATTCCCTCATTTAGTTGATATTTTCACAAAAAAGTGAAATTTTCAAAAATTCTGACAATTGTCTGAAATCGAATAAATATGAAGGACTCATCGGGCGACTCGCTCTGGAACTGAAATCGGAACACTCACTGACATTTCCCCTATCTGAAAGTCTGTTAAACGCCAGAGAAATGACTAAGTCCAAAACAAATGTTTTTTCAACTTTTTTCAATTTTACCCCCGTGGGATATATATTCTACCCACACACATTTGAAACTCTCCTGGGGTACCCTCACACATATTATTCCCTCATTTAGTAGATATTTTCACAAAAAAGTGAAATTTTCAAAAATTCTGAAAATTGGCTGAAAATGACTAAATATGAAGGACTCATCGGGCGAATCGCTCTGGAACTGAAATTGGAACACTCACTGACATTTCCCCTATCTGAAAGTCTGATAAATGCTGAAAAAATGACCGAGTCCACAAAAAAAATTTTTTTCAACTCTTTTCAATCTTACCCCCGTGGGATATGTATTCTACACACACACATTTGGATCTCTTCTGGGTTACCTTCACACATATTATTCCCTCATTTAGTGGATATTTTCACAAAAAAGTGACATTTTCAAAAATTCTGAAAATTGGCTGAAAACGACTAAATATGAAGGACTCATCGGGCGACTCGCTCTGGAACTGAAATCGGAACACTCACTGACATTTCCCCTATCTGAAAGTCTGATAAATGCTGAAAAAATGACCAAGTCCAAAACAAATTTTTTTTTAACTTTTTTCAATTTTACCCCCGTGGGATATATATTCTACCCACACACATTTGGAACTCTCCTGGGGTACCCTCACACATATTATTCCCTCATTTAGTAGATAAAAGTGAAATTTTCAAAAATTCTGAAAATTGGCTGAAAATGACTAAATATGAAGGACTCATCGGGCGACTCGCTCTGGAACTGAAATCGGAACACTCACTGACATTTCCCCTATCTGAAAGTCTGATAAACGCTGAAAAAATGACTAGGTCAAAAAAAAAAAAATTTTCACCTTTTTTCAATTTTACCCCAGTGGGATATATATTCTACCCACACGCATTTGGAACTCTCCTGGGGTACCCTCACACATATTATTCCCTCATTTAGTTGATATTTTCACAAAAAAGTGAAATTTTCAAAAATTCTGAAAATTGTCTGAAATCGACTAAATATGAAGGACTCATCGGGCGACTCGCTCTCTAACTGAAATCGGAACACTCACTGACATTTCCCCTATCTGAAAGTCTGTTAAACGCCGGAAAAATGACTAAGTACAAAACAAATGTTTTTTCAACTTTTTTCAATTTTACCCCCGTGGGATATATATTCTACCCACACACATTTGAAACTCTCCTGGGGTACCCTCACACATATTATTCCCTCATTTAGTAGATATTTTCACAAAAAAGTGAAATTTTCAAAAATTCTGAAAATTGGCTGAAAATGACTAAATATGAAGGACTCATCGGGCGACTCGCTCTGGAACTGAAATCGGAACACTCACTGACATTTCCCCTATCTGAAAGTCTTATAAACGCCGGAAAAATGACTAAGTCCAAAAAAAAAATGTTTTCAACTTTTTTCAATTTTACCCCCGTGGTATATATATTCTACCCACACACATTTGGAACTCTCCTGGGGTACCCTCACACATATTATTCCCTCATTTAGTGGATATTTCCACAAAAAAGTGAAATTTTAAAAAATTCTGAAAATTGGCTGAAAACGATTAAATATGAAGGACTCATCAGGCGAATCGCTCTGGAACTGAAATCGGAACACTCACTGACATTTCCCCTATCTGAAAGTTTGTTAAATGCCAGAAAAATGACTAAGTCCAAAACAAATGTTTTTTCAACTTTTTCCAATTTTACCCCCGTGGGATATATATTCTACCCACACGCATTTGGAACTCTCCTGGGGTACCCTCACACATATTATTCCCTCATTTAGTTGATATTTTCACAAAAAAGTGAAATTTTCAAAAATTCTGAAAATTGTCTGAAATCGACTAAATATGAAGGACTCATCGGGCGACTCGCTCTGGAACTGAAATCAGAACACTCACTGACATTTCCCCTATCTGAAAGTCTCTTAAACGCCAGAAAAATGACTAAGTCAAAAACAAATGTTTTTTCAACTTTTTTCAATTTTACCCCCGTGGGATATATATTCTACCCACACACATTTGAAACTCTCCTGGGGTACCCTCACACATATTATTCCCTCATTTAGTAGATATTTTCACAAAAAAGTGAAATTTTCAAAAATTCTGAAAATTGGCTGAAAATGACTAAATATGAAGGACTCATCGGGCGAATCGCTCTGGAACTGAAATTGGAACACTCACTGACATTTCCCCTATCTGAAAGTCTGATAAATGCTGAAAAAATGACCAAGTCCACAAAAAAAATTTTTTTCAACTCTTTTCAATCTTACCCCCGTGGGATATGTATTCTACACACACACATTTGGATCTCTTCTGGGGTACCTTCACACATATTATTCCCTCATTTAGTGGATATTTTCACAAAAAAGTGACATTTTCAAAAATTCTGAAAATTGGCTGAAAACGACTAAATATGAAGGACTCATCGGGCGACTCGCTCTGGAACTGAAATCGGAACACTCACTGACATTTCCCCTATCTGAAAGTCTGATAAATGCTGAAAAAATGACCAAGTCCAAAACAAATTTTTTTTTAACTTTTTTCAATTTTACCCCCGTGGGATATATATTCTACCCAGACACATTTGGAACTCTCCTGGGGTACCCTCACACATATTATTCCCTCATTTAGTGGATATTTTCACAAAAAAGTGAAATTTTCAAAAATTCAGGAAATTGACTGAAAACGACTAAATATGAAGGACTGTTCGGGCGAATCGCTCTGGAACTGAAATCGGAACGCTCACTGACATTTCCCCTATCTGAAAGTCTGATAAACGCTGAAAAAATGACTAGGTCAAAAAAAAAAAAATTTTCACCTTTTTTCAATTTTACCCCCGTGGGATATATATTCCACCCACACACATTTGGAACTCTCCTGTTGTACCCTCTCACATATTATTCCCTCATTTAGTGGATATTTTCACAAAAAAGTTAAATTTTCAAACATTGTGAAAATTGGCTGAAAACGACTAAATATGAAGGACTCATCGGGCGACTCGCTCTGGAACTGAAATCGGAACACTCACTGACATTTCCCCTATCTGAAAGTCTGTTAAACGCCGGAAAAATGACTAAGTCCAAAACAAATGTTTTTTCAACTTTTTTCAATTTTACCCCCGTGGGATATATATTCTACCCACACACATTTGAAACTCTCCTGGGGTACCCTCACACATATTATTCCCTCATTTAGTAGATAAAAGTGAAATTTTCAAAAATTCAGAAAATTGGCTGAAAATGACTAAATATGAAGGACTCATCGGGCGACTCGCTCTGGAACTGAAATCGGAACACTCACTGACATTTCCCCTATATGAAAGTCTTATAAACGCCGGAAAAATGACTAAGTCCAAAAAAAAAATGTTTTCAACTTTTTTCAATTTTACCCCCGTGGTATATATATTCTACCCACACACATTTGGAACTCTCCTGGGGTACCCTCACACATATTATTCCCTCATTTAGTGGATATTTCCACAAAAAAGTGAAATTTTAAAAAATTCTGAAAATTGGCTGAAAACGATTAAATATGAAGGACTCATCAGGCGAATCGCTCTGGAACTGAAATCGGAACACTCACTGACATTTCCCCTATCTGAAAGTTTGTTAAATGCCAGAAAAATGACTAAGTCCAAAACAAATGTTTTTTCAACTTTTTCCAATTTTACCCCCGTGGGATATATATTCTACCCACACGCATTTGGAACTCTCCTGGGGTACCCTCACACATATTATTCCCTCATTTAGTTGATATTTTCACAAAAAAGTGAAATTTTCAAAAATTCTGAAAATTGTCTGAAATCGACTAAATATGAAGGACTCATCGGGCGACTCGCTCTGGAACTGAAATCGGAACACTCACTGACATTTCCCCTATCTGAAAGTCTGTTAAACGCCAGAAAAATGACTAAGTCCAAAATAAATGTTTTTTCAACTTTTTTCAATTTTACCCCCGTGGGATATATATTCTCCCCACACACATTTGAAACTCTCCTGGGGTACCCTCACACATATTATTCCCTCATTTAGTAGATATTTTCACAAAAAAGTGAAATTTTCAAAAATTCTGAAAATTGGCTGAAAATGACTAAATATGAAGGACTCATCGGGCGAATCGCTCTGGAACTGAAATTGGAACACTCACTGACATTTCCCCTATCTGAAAGTCTGATAAATGCTGAAAAAATGACCAAGTCCACAAAAAAAATTTTTTTCAACTCTTTTCAATCTTACCCCCGTGGGATATGTATTCTACACACACACATTTGGATCTCTTCTGGGGTACCTTCACACATATTATTCCCTCATTTAGTGGATATTTTCACAAAAAAGTGACATTTTCAAAAATTCTGAAAATTGGCTGAAAACGACTAAATATGAAGGACTCATCAGGCGAATCGCTCTGGAACTGAAATCGGAACACTCACTGACATTTCCCCTATCTGAAAGTCTGTTAAACGCCGGAAAAATGACTAAGTCCAAAACAAATGTTTTTTCAACTTTTTTCAATTTTACCCCCGTGGGATATATATTCTACCCACACACATTTGAAACTCTCCTGGGGTACCCTCACACATATTATTCCCTCATTTAGTAGATATTTTCACAAAAAAGTGAAATTTTCAAAAATTCTGAAAATTGGCTGAAAATGACTAAATATGAAGGACTCATCGGGCGAATCACTCTGGAACTGAAATCGGAACGCTCACTGACATTTCCCCTATCTGAAAGTCTGATAAATGCTGAAAAAATGACCAAGTCCACAAAAAAAATTTTTTTCAACTCTTTTCAATCTTACCCCCGTGGGATATGTATTCTACACACACACATTTGGATCTCTTCTGGGGTACCTTCACACATATTATTCCCTCATTTAGTGGATATTTTCACAAAAAAGTTAAATTTTCAAACATTCTGAAAATTGGCTGAAAACGACTAAATATGAAGGACTCATCGGGCGACTCGCTCTGGAACTGAAATCGGAACACTCACTGACATTTCCCCTATCTGAAAGTCTCTTAAACGCCGGAAAAATGACTAAGTCCAAAACAAATGTTTTTTCAACTTTTTTCAATTTTACCCCCGTGGGATATATATTCTACCCACACACATTTGAAACTCTCCTGGGGTACCCTCACACATATTATTCCCTCATTTAGTAGATATTTTCACAAAAAAGTGAAATTTTCAAAATTTCTGAAAATTGGCTGAAAATGACTAAATATGAAGGACTCATCGGGCGACTCGCTCTGGAACTGAAATCGGAACACTCACTGACATTTCCCCTATCTGAAAGTTTGTTAAATGCCAGAAAAATGACTAAGTCCAAAACAAATGTTTTTTCAACTTTTTCCAATTTTACCCCTGTGGGATATATATTCTACCCACACGCATTTGGAACTCTCCTGGGGTACCCTCACACATATTATTCCCTCATTTAGTTAATATTTTCACAAAAAAGAGAAATTTTCAAAAATTCTGAAAATTGTCTGAAATCGACTAAATATGAAGGACTCATCGGGCGACTCGCTCTGGAACTGAAATCGGAACACTCACTGACATTTCCCCTATCTGAAAGTCTGTTAAACGCCGGAAAAATGACTAAGTCCAAAACAAATGTTTTTTCAACTTTTTTCAATTTTACCCCCGTGGGATATATATTCTACCCACACACATTTGAAACTCTCCTGGGGTACCCTCACACATATTATTCCCTCATTTAGTAGATATTTTCACAAAAAAGTGAAATTTTCAAAAATTCTGAAAATTGGCTGAAAATGACTAAATATGAAGGACTCATCGGGCGAATCGCTCTGGAACTGAAATTGGAACACTCACTGACATTTCCCTTATCTGAAAGTCTGATAAACGTTGAAAAAATGACTAAGTCCAAAACAAATGTTTTTTCAACTTTTTTCAATTTTACCCCCGTGGGATATATATTCTACCCACACACATTTGGAACTCTCCTGGTGTACCCTCACACATATTATTCCCTCATTTAGTGGATATTTTCACAAAAAAGTTAAATTTTCAAAAATTCAGAAAATTGGCTGAAAACGACTAAATATGAAGGACTCATCGGGCGAATCACTCTGGAACTGAAATCGGAATGCTCACTGACATTTCCCCTATCTGAAAGTCTGATAAATGATGAAAAAATGACTAAGTCCACAAAAAAAATTTTTTTCAACTCTTTTCAATCTTACCCCCGTGGGATATGTATTCTACACACACACAATTGGATCTCTTCTGGGGTACCTTCACACATATTATTCCCTCATTTAGTGGATATTTTCACAAAAAAGTGACATTTTCAAAAATTCTGAAAATTGGCTGAAAACGACTAAATATGAAGGACTCATCGGGCGACTCGCTCTGGAACTGAAATCGGAACACTCACTGACATTTCCCCTATCTGAAAGTCTGATAAATGATGAAAAAATGACCAAGTCCAAAACAAATTTTTTTTTAACTTTTTTCAATTTTACCCCCGTGGGATATATATTCTACCCACACACATTTGGAACTCTCCTGGGGTACCCTCACACATATTATTCCCTCATTTAGTGGATATTTTCACAAAAAAGTGAAATTTTCAAAAATTCAGGAAATTGACTGAAAACGACTAAATATGAAGGACTGATCGGGCGAATCGCTCTGGAACTGAAATCGGAACGCTCACTGACATTTCCCCTATCTGAAAGTGTGATAAACGCTGAAAAAATGACTAGGTCAAAAAAAAAAAAATTTTCACCTTTTTTCAATTTTACCCCCGTGGGATATATATTCCACCCACACACATTTGGAACTCTCCTGTTGTACCCTCTCACATATTATTCCCTCATTTAGTGGATATTTTCACAAAAAAGTTAAATTTTCAAACATTGTGAAAATTGGCTGAAAACGACTAAATATGAAGGACTCATCGGGCGACTCGCTCTGGAACTGAAATCGGAACACTCACTGACATTTCCCCTATCTGAAAGTCTTATAAACGCCGGAAAAATGACTAAGTACAAAAAAAAATGTTTTCAACTTTTTTCAATTTTACCCCCGTGGTATATATATTCTACCCACACACATTTGGAACTCTCCTGGGGTACCCTCACACATATTATTCCCTCATTTAGTGGATATTTCCACAAAAAAGTGAAATTTTAAAAAATTCTGAAAATTGGCTGAAAACGATTAAATATGAAGGACTCATCAGGCGAATCGCTCTGGAACTGAAATCGGAACACTCACTGACATTTCCCCTATCTGAAAGTTTGTTAAATGCCAGAAAAATGACTAAGTCCAAAACAAATGTTTTTTCAACTTTTTCCAATTTTACCCCCGTGGGATATATATTCTACCCACACGCATTTGGAACTCTCCTGGGGTACCCTCACACATATTATTCCCTCATTTAGTTGATATTTTCACAAAAAAGTGAAATTTTCAAAAATTCTGACAATTGTCTGAAATCGAATAAATATGAAGGACTCATCGGGCGACTCGCTCTGGAACTGAAATCGGAACACTCACTGACATTTCCCCTATCTGAAAGTCTGTTAAACGCCAGAAAAATGACTAAGTCCAAAACAAATGTTTTTTCAACTTTTTTCAATTTTACCCCCGTGGGATATATATTCTACCCACACACATTTGAAACTCTCCTGGGGTACCCTCACACATATTATTCCCTCATTTAGTAGATATTTTCACAAAAAAGTGAAATTTTCAAAAATTCTGAAAATTGGCTGAAAATGACTAAATATGAAGGACTCATCGGGCGAATCGCTCTGGAACTGAAATTGGAACACTCACTGACATTTCCCCTATCTGAAAGTCTGATAAATGCTGAAAAAATGACCGAGTCCACAAAAAAAATTTTTTTCAACTCTTTTCAATCTTACCACCGTGGGATATGTATTCTACACACACACATTTGGATCTCTTCTGGGGTACCTTCACACATATTATTCCCTCATTTAGTGGATATTTTCACAAAAAAGTGACATTTTCAAAAATTCTGAAAATTGGCTGAAAACGACTAAATATGAAGGACTCATCGGGCAACTCGCTCTGGAACTGAAATCGGAACACTCACTGACATTTCCCCTATCTGAAAGTCTGATAAATGCTGAAAAAATGACCAAGTCCAAAACAAATTTTTTTTTAACTTTTTTCAATTTTACCCCCGTGGGATATATATTCTACCCACACACATTTGGAACTCTCCTGGGGTACCCTCACACATATTATTCCCTCATTTAGTGGATATTTTCACAAAAAAGTGAAATTTTCAAAAATTCAGGAAATTGACTGAAAACGACTAAATATGAAGGACTGATCGGGCGAATCGCTCTGGAACTGAAATCGGAACGCTCACTGACATTTCCCCTATCTGAAAGTCTGATAAACGCTGAAAAAATGACTAGGTCAAAAAAAAAAAAATTTTCACCTTTTTTCAATTTTACCCCCGTGGGATATATATTCTACCCACACGCATTTGGAACTCTCCTGGGGTACCCTCACACATATTATTCCCTCATTTAGTTGATCTTTTCACAAAAAAGTGAAATTTTCAAAAATTCTGAAAATTGTCTGAAATCGACTAAATATGAAGGACTCATCGGGCGACTCGCTCTCTAACTGAAATCGGAACACTCACTGACATTTCCCCTATCTGAAAGTCTGTTAAACGCCGGAAAAATGACTAAGTCCAAAACAAATGTTTTTTCAACTTTTTTCAATTTTACCCCCGTGGGATATATATTCTACCCACACACATTTGAAACTCTCCTGGGGTACCTTCACACATATTATTCCCTCATCTAGTAGATAAAAGTGAAATTTTCAAAAATTCTGAAAATTGGCTGAAAATGACTAAATATGAAGGACTCATCGGGCGACTCGCTCTGGAACTGAAATCGGAACACTCACTGACATTTCCCCTATCTGAAAGTCTTATAAACGCCGGAAAAATGACTAAGTCCAAAAAAAAAATGTTTTCAACTTTTTTCAATTTTACCCCCGTGGTATATATATTCTACCCACACACATTTGGAACTCTCCTGGGGTACCCTCACACATATTATTCCCTCATTTAGTGGATATTTCCACAAAAAAGTGAAATTTTAAAAAATTCTGAAAATTGGCTGAAAACGATTAAATATGAAGGACTCATCAGGCGAATCGCTCTGGAACTGAAATCGGAACACTCACTGACATTTCCCCTATCTGAAAGTTTGTTAAATGCCAGAAAAATGACTAAGTCCAAAACAAATGTTTTTTCAACTTTTTCCAATTTTACCCCCGTGGGATATATATTCTACCCACACGCATTTGGAACTCTCCTGGGGTACCCTCACACATATTATTCCCTCATTTAGTTGATATTTTCACAAAAAAGTGAAATTTTCAAAAATTCTGAAAATTGTCTGAAATCGACTAAATATGAAGGACTCATCGGGCGACTCGCTCTGGAACTGAAATCGGAACACTCACTGACATTTCCCCTATCTGAAAGTCTGTTAAACGCCAGAAAAATGACTAAGTCCAAAACAAATGTTTTTTCAACTTTTTTCAATTTTACCCCCGTGGGATATATATTCTACCCACACACATTTGAAACTCTCCTGGGGTACCCTCACACATATTATTCCCTCATTTAGTAGATATTTTCACAAAAAAGTGAAATTTTCAAAAATTCTGAAAATTGGCTGAAAATGACTAAATATGAAGGACTCATCGGGCGAATCGCTCTGGAACTGAAATTGGAACACTCACTGACATTTCCCCTATCTGAAAGTCTGATAAATGCTGAAAAAATGACCAAGTCCACAAAAAAAATTTTTTTCAACTCTTTTCAATCTTACCCCCGTGGGATATGTATTCTACACACACACATTTGGATCTCTTCTGGGGTACCTTCACACATATTATTCCCTCATTTAGTGGATATTTTCACAAAAAAGTGACATTTTCAAAAATTCTGAAAATTGGCTGAAAACGACTAAATATGAAGGACTCATCGGGCGACTCGCTCTGGAACTGAAATCGGAACACTCACTGACATTTCCCCTATCTGAAAGTCTGATAAATGCTGAAAACATGACCAAGTCCAAAACAAATTTTTTTTTTACTTTTTTCAATTTTTCCCCCGTGGGATATATATTCTACCCACACACATTTGGAACTCTCCTGGGGTACCCTCACACATATTATTCCCTCATTTAGTGGATATTTTCACAAAAAAGTGAAATTTTCAAAAATTCAGGAAATTGACTGAAAACGACTAAATATGAAGGACTGATCGGGCGAATCGCTCTGGAACTGAAATCGGTACGCTCACTGACATTTCCCCTATCTGAAAGTCTGATAAACGCTGAAAAAATGACTAGGTCAAAAAAAAAAAAAATTTCACCTTTTTTCAATTTTACCCCCGTGGGATATATATTCCACCCACACACATTTGGAACTCTCCTGTTGTACCCTCTCACATATTATTCCCTCATTTAGTGGATATTTTCACAAAAAAGTTAAATTTTCAAACATTGTGAAAATTGGCTGAAAACGACTAAATATGAAGGACTCATCGGGCGACTCGCTCTGGAACTGAAATCGGAACACTCACTGACATTTCCCCTATCTGAAAGTCTGTTAAACGCCGGAAAAATGACTAAGTCCAAAACAAATGTTTTTTCAACTTTTTTCAATTTTACCCCCGTGGGATATATATTCTACCCACACACATTTGAAACTCTCCTGGGGTACCCTCACACATATTATTCCCTCATTTAGTAGATATTTTCACAAAAAAGTGAAATTTTCAAAATTTCTGAAAATTGGCTGAAAATGACTAAATATGAAGGACTCATCGGGCGACTCGCTCTGGAACTGAAATCGGAACACTCACTGACATTTCCCCTATCTGAAAGTTTGTTAAATGCCAGAAAAATGACTAAGTCCAAAACAAATGTTTTTTCAACTTTTTCCAATTTTACCCCCGTGGGATATATATTCTACCCACACGCATTTGGAACTCTCCTGGGGTACCCTCACACATATTATTCCCTCATTTAGTTGATATTTTCACAAAAAAGTGAAATTTTCAAAAATTCTGAAAATTGTCTGAAATCGACTAAATATGAAGGACTCATCGGGCGACTCGCTCTGGAACTGAAATCGGAACACTCACTGACATTTCCCCTATCTGAAAGTCTGTTAAACGCCGGAAAAATGACTAAGTCCAAAACAAATGTTTTTTCAACTTTTTTCAATTTTACCCCCGTGGGATATATATTCTACCCACACACATTTGAAACTCTCCTGGGGTACCCTCACACATATTATTCCCTCATTTAGTAGATAAAAGTGAAATTTTCAAAAATTCTGAAAATTGGCTGAAAATGACTAAATATGAAGGACTCATCGGGCGACTCGCTCTGGAACTGAAATCGGAACACTCACTGACATTTCCCCTATCTGAAAGTCTTATAAACGCCGGAAAAATGACTAAGTCCAAAAAAAAAATGTTTTCACCTTTTTTCAATTTTACCCCCGTGGGATATGTATTCTACACACACACATTTGGATCTCTTCTGGGGTACCTTCACACATATTATTCCCTCATTTAGTGGATATTTTCACAAAAAAGTGAAATTTTCAAAAATTCTGAAAATTGGCTGAAAACGACTAAATATGAAGGACTCATCGGGCGAGTCGCTCTGGAACTGAAATCGGAACACTCACTGACATTTCCCCTATCTGAAAGTCTGTTAAACGACGGAAAAATGACTAAGTCCAAAACAAATGTTTTTTCAACTTTTTTCAATTTTACCTCCGTGGGATATATATTCTACCCACACACATTTGAAACTCTCCTGGGGTACCCTCACACATATTATTCCCTCATTTAGTGGATATTTCCACAAAAAAGTGAAATTTTAAAAAATTCTGAAAATTGGCTGAAAACGATTAAATATGAAGTACTCATCAGGCGAATCGCTCTGGAACTGAAATCGGAACACTCACTGACATTTCCCCTAGCTGAAAGTCTGATAAACGCCGGAAAAAAAACTAGGTCCAAAAAAAAATTTTTACCAACTTTTTTCAATTTTATCCCCCGTGGTATATATGTTCTACCCACACACATTTGGAACTGTCCTGGGGTACCCTCACACATATTATTCCCTCATTTAGTGGATATTTTCACAAAAAAGAGAAATTTTCAAAAATTCGGAAAATTGGCTGAAAACGACTAAATATGAAGGACTCATCAGGCGAATCGCTCTGGAACTGAAATCGGTACGCTCACTGACATTTCCCCTATCTGAAAGTCTGATAAATGCCGGAAAAATGACTAAGTCGAAAAAAAAATTTTTTTCAACTTTTTTCAATTTTACCCCCGTGGGATATATATTCTACCCACACACATTTGGAACTCTCCTGGGGTACCCTCACACATATTATTCCCTCATTTAGTGAATATTTCCACAAAAAAGTGACATTTTCAAAAATTCTGAAAATTGGCTGAAAATGACTAAATATGAAGGAATCATCGGGCGAATCGCTCTGGAACTGAAATCGGAACACTCACTGACATTTCCCTTATCTGAAAGTCTGATAAACGCTGAAAAAATGACTAAGTCCAAAACAAATGTTTTTTCAACTTTTTTCAATTTCCCCCCCGTGGGATATATATTCTACCCACACACATTTGGAACTCTCCTGGTGTACCCTCACACATATTATTTCCTCATTTAGTGGATATTTTCACAAAAAAGTTAAATTTTCAAAAGTTCTGAAAATTGGCTGAAAACGACTAAATATGAAGGACTCATCGGGCGACTCGCTCTGAAACTGAAATCGGAACACTCACTGACATTTCTCCTATCTGAAAGTCTTATAAACGCCGGAAAAATGACTAAGTCCAAAAAAAAAATGTTTTCAACTTTTTTCAATTTTACCCCCGTGGGATATATATTCTACCCACACACATTTGGAACTCTCTTGGGGTACCCTCACACATATTATTCCCTCATTTAGTGGATATTTCCACAAAAAAGTGAAATTTTAAAAAATTCTGAAAATTGGCTGAAAACGATTAAATATGAAGGACTCATCAGGCGAATCGCTCTGGAACTGAAATCGGAACACTCACTGACATTTCCCCTAACTGAAAGTCTGATAAACGCCGGAAAAATGACTAGGTCCAAAAAAATTTTTTTATCAACTTTTTTCAATTTTATCCCCCGTGGTATATATGTTCTACCCACACACATTTGGAACTGTCCTGGGGTACCCTCACACATATTATTCCCTCATTTAGTGGATATTTTCACAAAAAAGAGAAATTTTCAAAAATTCGGAAAATTGGCTGAAAACGACTAAATATGAAGGACTCATCGGGCGAATCGCTCTGGAACTGAAATCGGAACGCTCACTGACATTTCCCCTATCTGAAAGTCTGATAAATGCCGGAAAAATGACTAAGTCGAAAAAAAATTTTTTTTCAACTTTTTTCAATTTTACCCCCGTGGGATATATATTCTACCCACACACATTTGGAACTCTCCTGGGGTACCCTCACACATATTATTCCCTCATTTAGTGAATATTTTCACAAAAAAGTGACATTTTCAAAAATTCTGAAAATTGGCTTTAAACGACTAAATATGAAGGACTCATCGGGCGAATCGCTCTGGAACTGAAATCGGAACGCTCACTGACATTTCCCCTATCTGATAGTCTGATAAACGCTGAAAAAATGACTAAGTCCAAAAAAATTTTTTTTTTTACCTTTTTTCAATTTTACCCCCGTGGGATATATATTCTACCCACACACATTTGGAACTCTCCTGGGGTACCCTCACACATATTATTCCCTCATTTAGTGGATATTTTCACAAAAAAGTGAAATTTTCAAAAATTCTGAAAATTGGCTGAAAACGACTAAATATGAAGGACTCATCGGGCGAATCGCTCTGGAACTAAAATCGGAACGCTCACTGACATTTGCCCTAAGTGAAAGTCTGATAAACACCGGAAAAATGACTAAGTCCAAAAAAAATTTTTTTCACCTTTTTTCAATTTTACCCCCGTGGGATATATATTCTACCCACACACATTTGGAACTCTCCTGTGGTACCCTCACACATATTATTCCCTCATTTAGCGGATATTTTCACAAAAAAGTGATATTTTCAAAAATTCTGAAAATTGGCTGAAAACGACTAAATATGAAGGACTCATCGGGCGAATCGCTCTGGAACTGAAATCGGAACGCTCACTGACATTTCCCCTATCTGAAAGTCTGATAAACGCTGAAAAAATGACTAATTCCAGAAAAAAAATTTTTATCAACTTTTTTCAATTTTACCCCCCGTGGTATATATCTTCTACCAACACACATTTGGAACTGTGCTGGGGTACCCTCACACATATTATTCCCTCATTTAGTGGATATTTTCACAAAAAGAGAAATTTTCAAAAATTCGGAAAATTGGCTAAAAACGAATAAATATGAAGGACTCATCGGGCGAATCGCTCTGGAACTGAAATCGGAACGCTCACTGACATTTCCCCTAATTGAAAGTCTGATAAACGCCGGAAAAATGACTAGGTCCAAAAAACATTTTTTATCAACTTTTTTCAATTTTACCCCCCGTGGGATATATCTTCTACCCACACACATTTGGAACTCTCCTGGGGTACCCTCACACATATTATTCCCTCATTTAGTGGATATTTTCACAAAAAAGAGAAATTTTCAAAAATTCGGAAAATTGGCTAAAAACGAATAAATATGAAGGACTCATCGGGCGAATCGCTCTGGAACTGAAATCGGAACGCTCGCTGACATTTCCCCTATCTGAAAGTCTGATAAACGCCGGAAAAATGACTGTCTAAAAAAAAATTTTTTTCAACTTTTTTCAATTTTACCCCGGTATGATATATATTCTACCCACACACATTTGGAACTCTCCTGGTGTACCCTCACACATATTATTTCCTCATTTAGTGGATATTTTCACAAAAAAGTTAAATTTTCTAAAATTCTGAAAATTGGCTGAAAACGACTAAATATGAAGGACTCATCGGGAAACTCGCTCTGGAACTGAAATCGGAACACTCACTGACATTTCCCCTATCTGAAAGTCTTATAAACGCCGGAAAAATGACTAAGTCCAAAAAAAAAATGTTTTCAACTTTTTTCAATTTTACCCCCGTGGGATATATATTCTACCCACACACATTTGGAACTGTCCTGGGGTACCCTCACACATATTATTCCCTCATTTAGTGGATATTTTCACAAAAAAGAGAAATTTTCAAAAATTCGGAAAATTGGCTGAAAACGACTAAATATGAAGGACTCATCGGGCGAATCGCTCTGGAACTGAAATCGGAACGCTCACTGACATTTCCCCTATCTGATAGTCTGATAAACGCTGAAAAAATTACTAAGTCCAAAAAAAATTTTTTTTTACCTTTTTTCAATTTTACCCCCGTGGGATATATATTCTACCCACACACATTTGGAACTCTCCTGGGGTACCCTCACACATATTATTCCCTCATTTAGTGGATATTTTCACAAAAAGAGAAATTTTCAAAAATTCGGAAAATTGGCTTTAAACGACTAAATATGAAGGACTCATCGGGCGAATCGCTCTGGAACTGAAATCGGAACGCTCACTGACATTTCCCCTATCTGATAGTCTGATAAACGCTGAAAAAATGACTAAGTCCAAAAAAATTTTTTTTTTTACCTTTTTTCAATTTTACCCCCGTGGGATATATATTCTACCCACACACATTTGGAACTCTCCTGGGGTACCCTCACACATATTATTCCCTCATTTAGTGGATATTTTCACAAAAAAGTGAAATTTTCAAAAATTCTGAAAATTGGCTGAAAACGACTAAATATGAAGGACTCATCGGGCGAATCGCTCTGGAACTAAAATCGGAACGCTCACTGACATTTGCCCTAAGTGAAAGTCTGATAAACACCGGAAAAATGACTAAGTCCAAAAAAAATTTTTTTCACCTTTTTTCAATTTTACCCCCGTGGGATATATATTCTACCCACACACATTTGGAACTCTCCTGTGGTACCCTCACACATATTATTCCCTCATTTAGCGGATATTTTCACAAAAAAGTGATATTTTCAAAAATTCTGAAAATTGGCTGAAAACGACTAAATATGAAGGACTCATCGGGCGAATCGCTCTGGAACTGAAATCGGAACGCTCACTGACATTTCCCCTATCTGAAAGTCTGATAAACGCTGAAAAAATGACTAATTCCAGAAAAAAAATTTTTATCAACTTTTTTCAATTTTACCCCCCGTGGTATATATCTTCTACCAACACACATTTGGAACTGTGCTGGGGTACCCTCACACATATTATTCCCTCATTTAGTGGATATTTTCACAAAAAGAGAAATTTTCAAAAATTCGGAAAATTGGCTAAAAACGAATAAATATGAAGGACTCATCGGGCGAATCGCTCTGGAACTGAAATCGGAACGCTCACTGACATTTCCCCTAATTGAAAGTCTGATAAACGCCGGAAAAATGACTAGGTCCAAAAAACATTTTTTATCAACTTTTTTCAATTTTACCCCCCGTGGGATATATCTTCTACCCACACACATTTGGAACTCTCCTGGGGTACCCTCACACATATTATTCCCTCATTTAGTGGATATTTTCACAAAAAAGAGAAATTTTCAAAAATTCGGAAAATTGGCTAAAAACGAATAAATATGAAGGACTCATCGGGCGAATCGCTCTGGAACTGAAATCGGAACGCTCGCTGACATTTCCCCTATCTGAAAGTCTGATAAACGCCGGAAAAATGACTGTCTAAAAAAAAATTTTTTTCAACTTTTTTCAATTTTACCCCGGTATGATATATATTCTACCCACACACATTTGGAACTCTCCTGGTGTACCCTCACACATATTATTTCCTCATTTAGTGGATATTTTCACAAAAAAGTTAAATTTTCTAAAATTCTGAAAATTGGCTGAAAACGACTAAATATGAAGGACTCATCGGGAAACTCGCTCTGGAACTGAAATCGGAACACTCACTGACATTTCCCCTATCTGAAAGTCTTATAAACGCCGGAAAAATGACTAAGTCCAAAAAAAAAATGTTTTCAACTTTTTTCAATTTTACCCCCGTGGGATATATATTCTACCCACACACATTTGGAACTGTCCTGGGGTACCCTCACACATATTATTCCCTCATTTAGTGGATATTTTCACAAAAAAGAGAAATTTTCAAAAATTCGGAAAATTGGCTGAAAACGACTAAATATGAAGGACTCATCGGGCGAATCGCTCTGGAACTGAAATCGGAACGCTCACTGACATTTCCCCTATCTGATAGTCTGATAAACGCTGAAAAAATTACTAAGTCCAAAAAAAATTTTTTTTTACCTTTTTTCAATTTTACCCCCGTGGGATATATATTCTACCCACACACATTTGGAACTCTCCTGGGGTACCCTCACACATATTATTCCCTCATTTAGTGGATATTTTCACAAAAAGAGAAATTTTCAAAAATTCGGAAAATTGGCTAAAAACGAATAAATATGAAGGACTCATCGGGCGAATCGCTCTGGAACTGAAATCGGAACGCTCACTGACATTTCCCTTAACTGAAAGTCTGATAAACGCCGGAAAAATGACTAGGTCCAAAAAACATTTTTTATCAACTTTTTTCAATTTTACCCCCCGTGGGATATATCTTCTACCCACACACATTTGGAACTCTCCTGGGGTACCCTCACACATATTATTCCCTCATTTAGTGGATATTTTCACAAAAAAGAGAAATTTTAAAAAATTCGGAAAATTGGCTAAAAACGAATAAATATGAAGGACTCATCGGGCGAATCGCTCTGGAACTGAAATCGGAACGCTCGCTGACGTTTCCCCTATCTGAAAGTCTGATAAACGCTGGAAAAATGACTGTCTAAAAAAAAATTTTTTTCAACTTTTTTCAATTTTTCCCCGGTATGATATATATTCTACCCACACACATTTGGAACTCTCCTGGGGTACCCTCACACATATTATTCCCTCATTTAGTGGATATTTTCACAAAAAAGTGAAATTTTCAAAAATTCAGAAAATTGGCTCAAAATGACTAAATATGAAGGACACATCCGTCGAATCGCTCTGGAAATTAAATCGTAATGCTCACTGACATTTCCCCTATCTGAAAGTCTGATGAACGCCGGAAAAATGACTAGGTCCAAAAAAAATTTTTTATCAACTTTTTCAATTTTATCCCCCGTGGGATATATATTCTACCCACACACATTTGGAACTCTCCTGGGGTACCCTCACACATATTATTCCCTCATTTAGTGGATATTTTCACAAAAAAAGTGAAATTTTCAAAAATTCTGAAAATTGGCTGAAAATGACTAAATATGAAGGACTCATCGGGCGAATCGCTCTGGAACTGAAATCGGAACGCTCACTGACATTTGCCCTAAGTGAAAGTCTGATAAACGCCGGAAAAATGACTAAGTCCAAAAAAAATTTTTTTCACCTTTTTTCAATTTTACCCCCGTGGGATATATATTCTACCCACACACATTTGGAACTCTCCTGGGGTACCCTCACACATATTATTCCCTCATTTAGTGGATATTTTCACAGAAAAGAGAAATTTTCAAAAATTCGGAAAATTGGCTGAAAACGACTAAATATGAAGGAATCATCAGGCGAATCGCTCTGGAACTAAAATCGGAAAGCTCACTGACATTTACCCTATCTGAAAGTCTGATAAATGCCATATTAATGACTAAGTCGAAAAAAAAAAAATTTTCAACTTTTTTCAATTTTACCCCCGTGGGATATATATTCTACCCACACACATTTGGAACTCTCCTGGGGTACCCTCACACATATTATTCCCTCATTTAGTGGATATTTTCACAAAAAAGTGAAATTTTCAAAAATTCAGAAAATTGGCTGAAAATGACTAAATATGAACGACACATCGGGCGAATCGCTCTGGAACTTAAATCGTAATGCTCACTGACATTTCCCCTATCTGAAAGTCTGATGAACGCCGGAAAAATGACTAAGTCTAAAAAAAAAATGTTTTCAACTTTTTTCAATTTTACCCCCGTGGGATATATATTCTACCCACACACATTTGGAACTCTCCTGGGGTACCCTCACACATATTATTCCCTCATTTAGTGGATATTTTCACAAAAAAGAGAAATTTTCAAAAATTCAGAACATTGGCTGAAAATGACTAAATATGAACGACTCATCGGGCGAATCGCTCTGGAACTGAAATCGGAACGCTCACTGACATTTCCCCTATCTGAAAGTCTGATAAACGCCGGAAAAATGACTAAGTCCAAAAAAAATTTTTTTTCAACTTTTTTCAATTTTACCCCGTGGGATGTATATTCTACCCACACACATTTGGAACTCTCCTGGGGAACCCTCACACATATTATTCCCTCATTTAGTGGATATTTTCACAAAAAGAGAAATTTTCAAAAATTCGGAAAATTGGCTAAAAACGAATAAATATGAAGGACTCATCGGCGAATCGCTCTGGAACTGAAATCGGAACGCTCGCTGACATTTCCCTGAAAGTCTGATAAACGCCGGAAAAATGACTGTCTAAAAAAAATTTTTTTTCAACTTTTTTCAATTTTACCCCGGTATGATATATATTCTACCCACACACATTTGGAACTCTCCTGGGGTACCCTCACACATATTATTCCCTCATTTAGTGGATATTTTCACAAAAAAGTGAAATTTTCAAAAATTCAGAAAATTGGCTGAAAATGACTAAATATGAAGGACTCATCAGGCGAATCGCTCTGGAACTGAAATCGGAACGCTCACTGACATTTGCCCTAAGTGAAAGTCTGATAAACGCCGGAAAAATGACTTGGTACAAAAAAAAAATTTTTTCAACTTTTTTCAATTTTACCCCCGTGGTATATACCTTCTACCCACACACATTTGGAACTGTCCTGGGGTACCCTCACACATATTATTCCGTTATTTAGTGGATATTTTCACAAAAAAGTGAAATTTTCAAAAATTCTGAAAATTGTCTGAAAACGACTAAATATGAAGGTCTCATCGGGCAATTCGCTCTGGAACTGAAATAGGAACGTTCACTGACATTTCCTCTATCTGAAAGTCTGATAAACGCTGGAAAAATGACTAAGTCCAAAAAAAAAATTTTTTCAACTTTTTTCAATTTTACCCCTGTGCGATATATATTCTACCCACACACATTTTGAACTCTCCTGGGGTACCCTCACACATATTATTCCCTCATTTAATGGATATTTTCACAAAAAAGTGAAATTTTCAAAAATTCAGAAAATTGACTGAAAACGACTAAATATGAAGGACTCATCAGGCGAATCACTCTGGAACTGAAATCGGAACGCTCACTGACATTTCCCCTATCTGAAAGTCTGATAAACGCTGAAAAAATGACTAGGTCGAAAAAAAAAATTTTTTCACCTTTTTTCAATTTTACCCCCGTGGGATATATATTCCACCCACACACATTTGGAACTCACCTGTTGTACCCTCTCACATATTATTCCCTCATTTAGTGGATATTTTCACAAAAAAGTGAAATTTTCAAACATTCTGAAAATTGACTGAAAACGACTAAATATGAAAGACTCATCGGGCGACTCGCTCTGGAACTGAAATCGGAACACTCACTGACATTTCTCCTATCTGAAAGTCTGTTAAATACCGGAAAAATGACTAAGTCCAAAACAATTTTTTTTTCAACTTTTTTCAATTTTACCCCGTGGGATATATATTCTACCCACACACATTTGGAACTCTCCTGGGGTACCCTCACACATATTATTCCCTCATTTAGTAGATATTTTCACAAAAAAGTGAAATTTTCAAAAATTCTGAAAATTGGCTGAAAATGACTAAATGTGAAGGAATCATCGGGCGAATCGCTCTGGAACTGAAATCGGAACACTCACTGACATTTCCCCTATCTGAAAGTCTTATAAACGCCGGAAAAATGACTAAGTCCAAAAAAAAAATGTTTTCAACTTTTTTCAATTTTACCCCCGTGGGATATACAATCTACCCACACACATTTGGAACTCTCCTGGGGTACCCTCACACATATTATTCCCTCATTTAGTGGATATTTCCACAAAAAAGTGAAATTTTAAAAAATTCTGAAAATTGGCTGAAAACGATTAAATATGAAGGACTCATCAGGCGAATCGCTCTGGAACTGAAATTGGAACACTCACTGACATTTCCCCTAACTAAAAGTCTGATAAACGCCGTAAAAATGACTAGGTCCAAAAAAAATTTTTTATCAACTTTTTTCAATTTTACCCCCGTGGGATATATATTCTACCCACACACATTTGTAACTCTCCTGGGGTACCCTCACACATATTATTCCCTCATTTAGTGGATATTTCCACAAAAAAGTGAAATTTTAAAAAATTCTGAAAATTGGCTGAAAACGATTAAATATGAAGGACTCATCAGGCGAATCGCTCTGGAACTGAAATCGGAACACTCACTGACATTTCCCCTAACTGAAAGTCTGATAAACGCCGGAAGAATGACTAGGTCCAAAAAAAAAATTTTATCAACTTTTTTCAATTTTATCCCCCGTGGTATATATATTCTACCCACACACATTTGGAACTGTGCTGGGGTACCCTCACACATATTATTCCCTCATTTAGTGGATATTTTCACAAAAAGAGAAATTTTCAAAAATTCGGAAAATTGGCTAAAAACGAATAAATATGAAGGACTCATCGGGCGAATCACTCTGGAACTGAAATCGGAACGCTCACTGACATTTCCCCTAACTGAAAGTCTGATAAACGCCGGAAAAATGACTAGGTCCAAAAAACATTTTTTATCAACTTTTTTCAATTTTACCCCCCGTGGGATATATCTTCTACCCACACACATTTGGAACTCTCCTGGGGTACCCTCACACATATTATTCCCTCATTTAGTGGATATTTTCACAAAAAAGAGAAATTTTCAAAAATTCGGAAAATTGGCTAAAAACGAATAAATATGAAGGACTCATCGGGCGAATCGCTCTGGAACTGAAATCGGAACGCTCGCTGACGTTTCCCCTATCTGAAAGTCTGATAAACGCTGGAAAAATGACTGTCTAAAAAAAAATTTTTTTCAACTTTTTTCAATTTTTCCCCGGTATGATATATATTCTACCCACACACATTTGGAACTCTCCTGGGGTACCCTCACACATATTATTCCCTCATTTAGTGGATATTTTCACAAAAAAGTGAAATTTTCAAAAATTCAGAAAATTGGCTCAAAATGACTAAATATGAAGGACACATCCGTCGAATCGCTCTGGAAATTAAATCGTAATGCTCACTGACATTTCCCCTATCTGAAAGTCTGATGAACGCCGGAAAAATGACTAGGTCCAAAAAAAATTTTTTATCAACTTTTTCAATTTTATCCCCCGTGGGATATATATTCTACCCACACACATTTGGAACTCTCCTGGGGTACCCTCACACATATTATTCCCTCATTTAGTGGATATTTCCACAAAAAAGTAAAATTTTCAAAAATTCTGAAAATTGGCTGAAAACGACTAAATATGAAGGACTCATCGGGAGAATCGCTCTGGAACTGAAATCGGAATGCTCACTGACATTTCCCCTAACTGAAAGTCTGATTAACGCCGGAAAAATGACTAGGCCCAAAAAAAATTTTTTATCAACTTTTTTCAATTTTACCCCCGTGGTATATACCTTCTACCCACACACATTTGGAACTGTCCTGGGGTACCCTCACACATATTATTCCGTTATTTAGTGGATATTTTCACAAAAAAGTGAAATTTTCAAAAATTCTGAAAATTGTCTGAAAACGACTAAATATGAAGGTCTCATCGGGCAAATCGCTCTGGAACTGAAATAGGAACGTTCACTGACATTTCCTCTATCTGAAAGTCTGATAAACGCTGGAAAAATGACTAAGTCCAAAAAAAAAATTTTTTCAACTTTTTTCAATTTTACCCCTGTGCGATATATATTCTACCCACACACATTTTGAACTCTCCTGGGGTACCCTCACACATATTATTCCCTCATTTAATGGATATTTTCACAAAAAAGTGAAATTTTCAAAAATTCAGAAAATTGACTGAAAACGACTAAATATGAAGGACTCATCAGGCGAATCACTCTGGAACTGAAATCGGAACGCTCACTGACATTTCCCCTATCTGAAAGTCTGATAAACGCTGAAAAAATGACTAGGTCGAAAAAAAAAATTTTTTCACCTTTTTTCAATTTTACCCCCGTGGGATATATATTCCACCCACACACATTTGGAACTCACCTGTTGTACCCTCT
Source organism: Phyllobates terribilis (assembly GCF_046119375.1). Lineage (NCBI taxonomy): Eukaryota > Metazoa > Chordata > Amphibia > Anura > Dendrobatidae > Phyllobates > Phyllobates terribilis. The sequence goes on along the minus strand of NW_027363566.1, from coordinate 441,202 downwards.
CACATATTATTCCCTCATTTAGTGGATATTTTCACAAAAAAGTGAAATTTTCAAACATTCTGAAAATTGACTGAAAACGACTAAATATGAAAGACTCATGGGGCGACTCGCTCTGGAACTGAAATCGGAACACTCACTGACATTTCTCCTATCTGAAAGTCTGTTAAATACCGGAAAAATGACTAAGTCCAAAACAATTTTTTTTTCAACTTTTTTCAATTTTACCCCGTGGGATATATATTCTACCCACACACATTTGGAACTCTCCTGGGGTACCCTCACACATATTATTCCCTCATTTAGTAGATATTTTCACAAAAAAGTGAAATTTTCAAAAATACTGAAAATTGGCTGAAAATGACTAAATGTGAAGGAATCATCGGGCGAATCGCTCTGGAACTGAAATCGGAACACTCACTGACATTTCCCCTATCTGAAAGTCTTATAAACGCCGGAAAAATGACTAAGTCCAAAAAAAAAATGTTTTCAACTTTTTTCAATTTTACCCCCGTGGGATATACAATCTACCCACACACATTTGGAACTCTCCTGGGGTACCCTCACACATATTATTCCCTCATTTAGTGGATATTTCCACAAAAAAGTGAAATTTTAAAAAATTCTGAAAATTGGCTGAAAACGATTAAATATGAAGGACTCATCAGGCGAATCGCTCTGGAACTGAAATTGGAACACTCACTGACATTTCCCCTAACTAAAAGTCTGATAAACGCCGTAAAAATGACTAGGTCCAAAAAAAATTTTTTATCAACTTTTTTCAATTTTACCCCCGTGGGATATATATTCTACCCACACACATTTGTAACTCTCCTGGGGTACCCTCACACATATTATTCCCTCATTTAGTGGATATTTCCACAAAAAAGTGAAATTTTAAAAAATTCTGAAAATTGGCTGAAAACGATTAAATATGAAGGACTCATCAGGCGAATCGCTCTGGAACTGAAATCGGAACACTCACTGACATTTCCCCTAACTGAAAGTCTGATAAACGCCGGAAGAATGACTAGGTCCAAAAAAAAAATTTTATCAACTTTTTTCAATTTTATCCCCCGTGGTATATATATTCTACCCACACACATTTGGAACTGTGCTGGGGTACCCTCACACATATTATTCCCTCATTTAGTGGATATTTTCACAAAAAGAGAAATTTTCAAAAATTCGGAAAATTGGCTAAAAACGAATAAATATGAAGGACTCATCGGGCGAATCACTCTGGAACTGAAATCGGAACGCTCACTGACATTTCCCCTAACTGAAAGTCTGATAAACGCCGGAAAAATGACTAGGTCCAAAAAACATTTTTTATCAACTTTTTTCAATTTTACCCCCCGTGGGATATATCTTCTACCCACACACATTTGGAACTCTCCTGGGGTACCCTCACACATATTATTCCCTCATTTAGTGGATATTTTCACAAAAAAGAGAAATTTTCAAAAATTCGGAAAATTGGCTAAAAACGAATAAATATGAAGGACTCATCGGGCGAATCGCTCTGGAACTGAAATCGGAACGCTCGCTGACGTTTCCCCTATCTGAAAGTCTGATAAACGCTGGAAAAATGACTGTCTAAAAAAAAATTTTTTTCAACTTTTTTCAATTTTTCCCCGGTATGATATATATTCTACCCACACACATTTGGAACTCTCCTGGGGTACCCTCACACATATTATTCCCTCATTTAGTGGATATTTTCACAAAAAAGTGAAATTTTCAAAAATTCAGAAAATTGGCTCAAAATGACTAAATATGAAGGACACATCCGTCGAATCGCTCTGGAAATTAAATCGTAATGCTCACTGACATTTCCCCTATCTGAAAGTCTGATGAACGCCGGAAAAATGACTAGGTCCAAAAAAAATTTTTTATCAACTTTTTTCAATTTTATCCCCCGTGGGATATATATTCTACCCACACACATTTGGAACTCTCCTGGGGTACCCTCACACATATTATTCCCTCATTTAGTGGATATTTTCACAAAAAGAGAAATTTTCAAAAATTCGGAAAATTGGCTAAAAACGAATAAATATGAAGGACTCATCGGGCGAATCGCTCTGGAACTGAAATCGGAACGCTCACTGACATTTCCCCTAACTGAAAGTCTGATAAACGCCGGAAAAATGACTAGGTCCAAAAAACTTTTTTTATCAACTTTTTTCAATTTTACCCCCCGTGGGATATATCTTCTAGCCACACACATTTGGTACTCTCCTGGGGTACCCTCACACATATTATTCCCTCATTTAGTGGATATTTTCACAAAAAAGTGAAATTTTCAAAAACTCTGAAAATTGGCTGAAAACGACTAAATATGAAGGACTCATCGGGTGAATCGCTCTGGAACTGAAATCGGAACGCTCACTGACATTTCCCCTAACTGAAAGTCTGATGAATGCCGGAAAAATGACTAAGTCGAAAAAAAAATTTTTTTCAACTTTTTTCTATTTTACCCCCGTGGGATATATCTTCTACCCACACACATTTGGAACTCTCCTGGGGTACCCTCACACATATTATTCCCTCATTTAGTGGATATTTTCACAAAAAAGTGAAATTTTCAAAAATTAAGAAAATTGGCTGAAAACGACTGAATATGAAGGACTCATCGGGCGAATCGCTCTGGAACTGAAATCGGAACGCTCACTGACATTTCCCCTATCTGAAAGTCTGATAAACGCTGAAAAAATGGCTAAGTTCAAAAAAAAATTTTTTTTCACCTTTTTTCAATTTTACCCCCGTGGGATATATGTTCTACCCACACACATTTGGAACTCTCCTGGGGTACCCTCACACATATTATTCCCTCATTTAGTGGATATTTTCACAAAAAAGTGAAATTTTCAAAAATTCAGAAAATTGGCTGAAAATGACTAAATATGAACGACACATCCGGCGAATCGCTCTGGAACTGAAATCGGAATGTTCACTGACATTTCCCCTATCTGAAAGTCTGATGAACGCCGGAAAAATGACTAAGTCTAAAAAAAAAAAATTTTTAATCTTTTTTCAATTTTACCCCCGTGGGATATATATTCTACCCAAACACATTTGGAACTCTCCTGGGGTACCCTCACACATATTATTCCCTCATTTAGTGGATATTTTCACAAAAAAGAGAAATTTTCAAAAATTCAGAACATTGGCTGAAAATGACTAAATGTGAACGACTCATCGGGCGAATCGCTCTGGAACTGAAATTGGAACGCTCACTGACATTTCCCCTATCTCAAAGTCTGATAAACGCTGAAAACATGGCTAAGTTCAAAAAAAATTTTTTTTTCACCTTTTTTCAATTTTACCCCTGTGGGATATATGTTCTACCCACACACATTTGGAACTCTCCTGGGGTACCCTCACACATATTATTCCCTCATTTAGTGGATATTTTCACAAAAAAGTGAAATTTTCAAAAATTCAGAAAATTGGCTGAAAATGACTAAATATGAACGACACATCCGGCGAATCGCTCTGGAACTTAAATCGGAATGTTCACTGACATTTCCCCTATCTGAAAGTCTGATGAACGCCGGAAAAATGACTAAGTCTAAAAAAAAAAAATTTTTAATCTTTTTTCAATTTTACCCCCGTGGGATATATATTCTACCCATACACATTTGGAACTCTCCTGGGGTACCCTCACACATATTATTCCCTCATTTAGTGGATATTTTCACAAAAAAGAGAAATTTTCAAAAATTCAGAACATTGGCTGAAAATGACTAAATGGGAAGGACTCATCGGGCGAATCGCTCTGGAACTGAAATTGGAACGCTCACTGACATTTCCCCTAACTGAAAGTCTGATAAACGCCGGAAAAATGACTAAGTCCAAAAAAAATTTTTTTTCAACTTTTTTCAATTTTACCCCCGTGGGATATATATTCTACCCACACACATTTGGAACTCTCCTGGGGTACCCTCACACATATTATTCCCTCATTTAGTGGATATTTTCACAAAAAAGAGAAATTTTCAAAAATTCTGAAAATTGTCTGAAAACGACTAAATATGAAGGACTCATCGGGCGAATCGCTCTGGAACTGAAATCGGAACGCTCACTGACATTTCCCCTATCTGAAAGTCTGATAAACGCCGGAAAAATGACTGTCTAAAAAAAAATTTTTTTCAACTTTTTTCAATTTTACCCCCGTGGGATATATATTCTAACCACACACATTTGGAACTCTCCTGGGGAACCCTCACACATATTATTCCCTCATTTAGTGGATATTTTCACAAAAAGAGAAATTTTCAAAAATTCGGAAAATTGGCTAAAAACGAATAAATATGAAGGACTCATCGGGCGAATCGCTCTGGAACTGAAATCGGAACGATCACTGACATTTCCCCTAACTGAAAGTCTGATAAACGCCGGAAAAATGACTAGGTCCAAAAAACATTTTTTATCAACTTTTTTCAATTTTACCCCCCGTGGGATATGTCTTCTACCCACACACATTTGGAACTCTCCTGGGGTACCCTCACACATATTATTCCCTCATTTAGTGGATATTTTCACAAAAAAGTGAAATTTTCAAAAATTTGGAAAATTGGCTGAAAACGACTAAATATGAACGACTCATCGGGCGAATCGCTCTGGAACTGAAATCGGAACGCTCGCTGACACTTCCCCTATCTGAAAGTCTGATAAACGCCGGAAAAATGACTGTCTAAAAAAAATTTTTTTTCTACTTTTTTCAATTTTACCCCGGTATGATATATATTCTACCCACACACATTTGGAACTCTCCTGGGGTACCCTCACACATATTATTCCCTCATTTAGTGGATATTTTCACAAAAAAGCGAAATTTTCAAAAATTCAGAAAATTGGCTGAAAATGACTAAATATGAAGGACTCATCAGGCGAATCGCTCTGGAACTGAAATCGGAACGCTCACTGACATTTGCCCTAAGTGAAAATCTGATAAACGCCGGAAAAATGACTTAGTACAAAAAAAAAATTTTTTTCACCTTTTTTCAATTTTACCCCCGTGGGATATATATTCTACCCACACACATTTGGAACTCTCCTGGGGTACCCTCACACATATTATTCCCTCATTTAGTGGATATTTCCACAAAAAAGTGAAATTTTCAAAAATTCTGAAAATTGGCTGAAAACGACTAAATATGAAGGACTCATCGGGAGAATCGCTCTGGAACTGAAATCGGAACGCTCACTGACATTTCCCCTAACTGAAAGTCTGATTAACGCCGTAAAAATGACAAGGCCCAAAAAAAATTTTTTATCAACTTTTTTTAATTTTACCCCCGTGGTATATACATTCTATCCACACACATTTGGAACTGTCCTGGGGTACCCTCACACATATTATTCCGTTATTTAGTGGATATTTTCACAAAAAAGAGAAATTTTCAAAATTTCGGAAAATTGGCTGAAAACGACTAAATATGAAGGACTCATCGGGCGAATCGCTCTGGAACTGAAATCGGAGCGCTCACTGACATTTTCACTAACTGAAAGTCTGATAAACGCCGGAAAAATGACTAGGTCCAAAAAAATTTTTTTATCAACTTTTTTCAATTTTACCCCCCGTGGTATATATCTTCTACCCACACACATTTGGAACTCTCCTGGGGTACCCTCACACATATTATTCCCTCATTTAGTGGATATTTTCACAAAAAAGTGAAATTTTCAAAAATTCGGAAAATTGGCTAAAAACGACTAAATATGAAGGATTCATCGGGCGAATCGCTCTGGAACTGAAATCGGAACGCTCACTGACATTTCCCCTAAGTGAAAGTCTGATAAACGCAGGAAAAGTGACTAAGTCCAAAAAAAAATTTTTTTTCAACTTTTTTCAATTTTACTCCCGTGGGATATATATTCTACCCACATGCATTTGGAACTCTCCTGGGGTACCCTCACACATATTATTCCCTCATTTAGTGGATATTTTCACAAAAAAGTGAAATTTTCAAAAATTCAGAACATTGGCTGAAAATGACTAAATATGAACGACTCATCGGGCGAATCGCTCAGGAACTGAAATAGGAAAGCTCACTGACATTTCCCCTATCTGAAAGTCTGATGAACGCCGGAAAAATGACTAAGTCTAAAAAAAAAAAAATTTTAATCTTTTTTCAATTTTACCCCCGTGGGATATATATTCTACCCATACACATTTGGAACTCTCCTGGGGTACCCTCACACATATTATTCCCTCATTTAGTGGATATTTTCACAAAAAAGAGAAATTTTCAAAAATTCAGAACATTGGCTGAAAATGACTAAATATGAACGACTCATCGGGCGAATCGCTCTGGAACTGAAATCGGAACGCTCACTGACATTTCCCCTAACTGAAAGTCTGATAAACGCCGGAAAAATGACTAAGTCCAAAAAAAATTTTTTTTCAACTTTTTTCAATTTTACCCCCGTGGGATATATATTCTACCCACACACATTTGGAACTCTCCTGGGGTACCCTCACACATATTATTCCCTCATTTAGTGGATATTTTCACAAAAAAGAGAAATTTTCAAAAATTCTGAAAATTGTCTGAAAACGACTAAATATGAAGGACTCATCGGGCGAATCGCTCTGGAACTGAAATCGGAACGCTCACTGACATTTCCCCTATCTGAAAGTCTGATAAACGCCGGAAAAATGACTAAGTCCAAAAAAAATTTTTTTTCAACTTTTTTCAATTTTACCCCCGTGGGATATATATTCTACCCACACACATTTGGAACTCTCCTGGGGTACCCTCACACATATTATTCCCTCATTTAGTGGATATTTTCACAAAAAAGAGAAATTTTCAAAAATTCTGAAAATTGTCTGAAAACGACTAAATATGAAGGACTCATCGGGCGAATCGCTCTGGAACTGAAATCGGAACGCTCACTGACATTTCCCCTATCTGAAAGTCTGATAAACGCCGGAAAAATGACTGTCTAAAAAAAAATTTTTTTCAACTTTTTTCAATTTTACCCCCGTGGGATATATATTCTACCCACACACATTTGGAACTCTCCTGGGGTACCCTCACACATATTATTCCCTCATTTAGTGGATATTTTCACAAAAAAGTGAAATTTTCAAAAATTCAGAAAATTGGCTGAAAACGACTAAATATGAAGGACTCATCGGGCGAGTCGCTCTGGAACTGAAATCGGAACGCTCACTGACATTTCCCCTATCTGAAAGTCTGATAAACGCTGAAAGAATGACTAAGTCCTAAAAAAAAATGTTTTCTCCATTTTTCAATTTTACCCCCGTGGGATATATATTCTATCCACACGCAATTAGAACTCTTCTGGGGCACCCTCACACATATTATTCCCTCATTTAGTGGATATTTTCACAAAAAAGTGAAATTTTCAAAAATTCAGAAAATTGGCAGAAAATGACTAAATATGAAGGACTCTTCGGGCGAATCGCTCTGGAACTGAAATCGGAACGCTCACTGACTTTTGCCCTAAGTGAAAGTCTGATAAACGCCGGAAAAATGACTAAGTCGAAAAAAAAAAATCTTTCACCTTTTTTCAATTTTACCCCCGTGGGATATATATTCTACCCACACACATTTGGTACTCTCCTGGGGTACCCTCACACATATTATTCCCTCATTTAGTGGATATTTTCATAAAAAAGTGAAATTTTCAAAAATTCTGAAAATTGGCTGAAAACGACTAAATATGAAGGACTCATCGGGTGAATCGCTCTGGAACTGAAATCGGAACGCTCACTGACATTTCCCCTAACTGAAAGTCTGATAAATGCCGGAAAAATGACTAAGTCGAAAAAAAAATTTTTTTCAACTTTTTTCAATTTTACCCCCGTGGGATATATATTCTACCCACACACATTTGGAACTCTCCTGGGGTACCCTCACACATATTATTCCCTCATTTAGTGGATATTTTCACAAAAAAGTGAAATTTTCAAAAATTCGGAAAATTGGCTAAAAACGACTAAATATGAAGGATTCATCGGGCGAATCGCTCTGGAACTGAAATCGGAACGCTCACTGACATTTCCCCTAAGTGAAAGTCTGATAAACGCAGGAAAAGTGACTAAGTCCAAAAAAAAATTTTTTTTCAACTTTTTTCAATTTTACTCCCGTGGGATATATATTCTACCCACATGCATTTGGAACTCTCCTGGGGTACCCTCACACATATTATTCCCTCATTTAGTGGATATTTTCACAAAAAAGTGAAATTTTCAAAAATTCAGAACATTGGCTGAAAATGACTAAATATGAACGACTCATCGGGCGAATCGCTCAGGAACTGAAATAGGAAAGCTCACTGACATTTCCCCTATCTGAAAGTCTGATGAACGCCGGAAAAATGACTAAGTCTAAAAAAAAAAAAATTTTAATCTTTTTTCAATTTTACCCCCGTGGGATATATATTCTACCCATACACATTTGGAACTCTCCTGGGGTACCCTCACACATATTATTCCCTCATTTAGTGGATATTTTCACAAAAAAGAGAAATTTTCAAAAATTCAGAACATTGGCTGAAAATGACTAAATATGAACGACTCATCGGGCGAATCGCTCTGGAACTGAAATCGGAACGCTCACTGACATTTCCCCTAACTGAAAGTCTGATAAACGCCGGAAAAATGACTAAGTCCAAAAAAAATTTTTTTTCAACTTTTTTCAATTTTACCCCCGTGGGATATATATTCTACCCACACACATTTGGAACTCTCCTGGGGTACCCTCACACATATTATTCCCTCATTTAGTGGATATTTTCACAAAAAAGAGAAATTTTCAAAAATTCTGAAAATTGTCTGAAAACGACTAAATATGAAGGACTCATCGGGCGAATCGCTCTGGAACTGAAATCGGAACGCTCACTGACATTTCCCCTATCTGAAAGTCTGATAAACGCCGGAAAAATGACTAAGTCCAAAAAAAATTTTTTTTCAACTTTTTTCAATTTTACCCCCGTGGGATATATATTCTACCCACACACATTTGGAACTCTCCTGGGGTACCCTCACACATATTATTCCCTCATTTAGTGGATATTTTCACAAAAAAGAGAAATTTTCAAAAATTCTGAAAATTGTCTGAAAACGACTAAATATGAAGGACTCATCGGGCGAATCGCTCTGGAACTGAAATCGGAACGCTCACTGACATTTCCCCTATCTGAAAGTCTGATAAACGCCGGAAAAATGACTGTCTAAAAAAAAATTTTTTTCAACTTTTTTCAATTTTACCCCCGTGGGATATATATTCTACCCACACACATTTGGAACTCTCCTGGGGTACCCTCACACATATTATTCCCTCATTTAGTGGATATTTTCACAAAAAAGTGAAATTTTCAAAAATTCAGAAAATTGGCTGAAAACGACTAAATATGAAGGACTCATCGGGCGAGTCGCTCTGGAACTGAAATCGGAACGCTCACTGACATTTCCCCTATCTGAAAGTCTGATAAACGCTGAAAGAATGACTAAGTCCTAAAAAAAAATGTTTTCTCCATTTTTCAATTTTACCCCCGTGGGATATATATTCTATCCACACGCAATTAGAACTCTTCTGGGGCACCCTCACACATATTATTCCCTCATTTAGTGGATATTTTCACAAAAAAGTGAAATTTTCAAAAATTCAGAAAATTGGCAGAAAATGACTAAATATGAAGGACTCTTCGGGCGAATCGCTCTGGAACTGAAATCGGAACGCTCACTGACTTTTGCCCTAAGTGAAAGTCTGATAAACGCCGGAAAAATGACTAAGTCGAAAAAAAAAAATCTTTCACCTTTTTTCAATTTTACCCCCGTGGGATATATATTCTACCCACACACATTTGGTACTCTCCTGGGGTACCCTCACACATATTATTCCCTCATTTAGTGGATATTTTCATAAAAAAGTGAAATTTTCAAAAATTCTGAAAATTGGCTGAAAACGACTAAATATGAAGGACTCATCGGGTGAATCGCTCTGGAACTGAAATCGGAACGCTCACTGACATTTCCCCTAACTGAAAGTCTGATAAATGCCGGAAAAATGACTAAGTCGAAAAAAAAATTTTTTTCAACTTTTTTCAATTTTACCCCCGTGGGATATATATTCTACCCACACACATTTGGAACTCTCCTGGGGTACCCTCACACATATTATTCCCTCATTTAGTGGATATTTTCACAAAAAAGAGAAATTTTCAAAAATTCAGATCATTGGCTGAAAATGACTAAATATGAATGACTCATCGGGCGAATCGCTCTGGAACTGAAATCGGAACGCTCACTGACATTTCCCCTATCTGAAAGTCTGATAAACGACGGAAAAATGACTAAGTCCAAAAAAAAATTTTTTCAACTTTTTTCAATTTTACCCCCGTGGGATATATATTCTACCCACACACATTTGGAACTCTCCTGGGGTACCCTCTCACATATTATTCCCTCATTTAGTGGATATTTTCACAAAAAAGTGAAATTTTCAAAAATTCAGAAAATTGGCTGAAAACGACTAAATATGAAGGAATCATCGGGCGAATCGCTCTGGAACAGAAATCGGAACACTCACTGACATTTCCCCTATCTGAAAGTCTGATAAATGCCGGAAAAATGACTAAGTCGAAAAAAAAATTTTTTTCAACTTTTTTCAATTTTACCCCCGTGGGATATATATTCTACCCACACACATTTGGAACTCTCCTGGGGTACCCTCACACATATTATTCCCTCATTTAGTGAATATTTTCACAAAAAAGTAAAATTTTCAAAAATTCAGAAAATTGGCTGAAAACGAATAAATATGAAGGACTCATCGGGCGAATCGCTCTGGAACTGAAATCGGAACGCTCACTGACTTTTGCCCTAAGTGAAAGTCTGATAAACGCCGGAAAAATGACTAAGTCGAAAAAAAAAAATCTTTCACCTTTTTTCAATTTTACCCCCGTGGGATATATATTCTACCCACACACATTTGGTACTCTCCTGGGGTACCCTCACACATATTATTCCCTCATTTAGTGGATATTTTCACAAAAAAGAGAAATTTTCAAAAATTCAGAACATTGGCTGAAAACGACTAAATATGAAGGAATCATCGGGCAAATCGCTCTGGAACAGAAATCGGAACACTCACTGACATTTCCCCTATCTGAAAGTCTGATAAATGCCGGAAAAATGACTAAGTCGAAAAAAAAATTTTTTTCAACTTTTTTCAATTTTACCCCCGTGGGATATATATTCTACCCACACACATTTGGAACTCTCCTGGGGTACCCTCACACATATTATTCCCTCATTTAGTGAATATTTTCACAAAAAAGTAAAATTTTCAAAAATTCAGAAAATTGGCTGAAAACGAATAAATATGAAGGACTCATCGGGCGAATCGCTCTGGAACTGAAATCGGAACGCTCACTGACATTTCCCCTATCTGAAAGTCTGATAAACGCTGAAAAAATGACTAAGTCCAAAAAAAATTTTTTATCAACTTTTTTCAATTTTACCCCCCGTGGTATATATCTTCTACCCACACACATTTGGAACTGTCCTGAGGTACCCTCACACATATTATTCCGTCATTTAGTGGATATTTTCACAAAAAAGTGAAATTTTCAAAAATTCAGAAAATTGGCTGAAAATGACTAAATATGAACGACACATACGGCGAATCGCTCTGGAACTTAAATCGGAACGCTCACTGACATTTCCCCTATCTGAAAGTCTGATAAACGCCGGAAAAATGACTAGGTCCAAAAAATTTTTTTTATCAACTTTTTTCAATTTTACCCCCCATGGTATATATCTTCTACCCACACACATTTGGAACTCTCCTGGGGTACCCTCACACATATTATTCCCTCATTTAGTGGATATTTTCACAAAAAAGTGAAATTTTCAAAAATTCGGAAAATTGGCTGAAAACGACTAAATATGAAGGACTCATCGGGCGAATCGCTCTGGAACTGAAATCGGAACGCTCACTGACATTTCCCCTATCTGAAAGTCTGATAAATGCCGGAAAAATGACTAAGTCGAAAAAAAAAATTTTTTCAACTTTTTTCAATTTTACCCCTGTGGGATATATATTCTATCCACACGCATTTAGAACTCTTCTGGGGCACCCTCACACATATTATTCCCTCATTTAGTGGATATTTTCACAAAAAAGTGAAATTTTCAAAAATTCAGAAAATTGGCTGAAAACGGCTAAATATGAAGGACTCTTCGGGCGAATCGCTCTGGAACTGAAATCGGAACGCTCACTGACTTTTGCCCTAAGTGAAAGTCTGATAAACGCCGGAAAAATGACTAAGTCGAAAAAAAAAAATCTTTCACCTTTTTTCAATTTTACCCCCGTGGGATATATATTCTACCCACACACATTTGGTACTCTCCTGGGGTACCCTCACACATATTATTCCCTCATTTAGTGGATATTTTCACAAAAAAGTGAAATTTTCAAAAATTCTGAAAATTGGCTGAAAACGACTAAATATGAAGGACTCATCGGGTGAATCGCTCTGGAACTGAAATCGGAACGCTCACTGACATTTCCCCTAACTGAAAGTCTGATAAATGCCGGAAAAATGACTAAGTCGAAAAAAAAAATTTTTTCAACTTTTTTCAATTTTACCCCCGTGGGATATATATTCTACCCACACACATTTGGAACTCTCCTGGGGTACCCTCACACATATTATTCCCTCATTTAGTGGATATTTTCACAAAAAAGAGAAATTTTCAAAAATTCAGAACATTGGCTGAAAATGACTAAATATGAACGACTCATCGGGCGAATCGCTCTGGAACTGAAATCGGAACGCTCACTGACATTTCCCCTAACTGAAAGTCTGATAAACGCCCGAAAAATGACTAAGTCCAAAAAAAAATTTTTTTCAACTTTTTTCAATTTTACCCCGTGGGATATATATTCTACCCACACACATTTGGAACTCTCCTGGGGTACCCTCACACATATTATTCCCTCATTTAGTGGATATTTTCACAAAAAAGAGAAATTTTCAAAAATTCTGAAAATTGTCTGAAAACGACTAAATATGAAGGACTCATCGGGCGAATCGCTCTGGAACTGAAATCGGAACGCTCACTGACATTTCCCCTATCTGAAAGTCTGATAAACGCCGGAAAAATGACTGTCTAAAAAAAATTTTTTTTCAACTTTTTTCAATTTTACCCCCGTGGGATATATATTCTAACCACACACATTTGGAACTCTCCTGGGGTACCCTCACACATATTATTCCCTCATTTAGTGGATATTTTCACAAAAAAGTGAAATTTTCAAAAATTCAGAAAATTGGCTGAAAATGACTAAATATGAACGACACATCGGGCGATTCGCTCTAGAACTTAAATCGGAATGCTCACTGACATTTCCCCTATCTGAAAGTCTGATGAACGCCGGAAAAATGACTAAGTCTAAAAAAAAAAATTTATCAACTTTTTTCAATTTTACCCCCGTAGGATATATATTCTACCCACACACATTTGGAACTCTGCTGGGGTACCCTCACACATATTATTCCCGCATTTAGTGGATATTTTCACAAAAAAGTGAAATTTTCAAAAATTCTGAAAATTGGCTGAAAATGACTAAATATGAAGGACTCATCGGGCTAATCGCTCTAGAACTGAAATGGGAACGCTCACTGACATTTCTCCTATCTGAAAGTCTGATAAACGCCGAAAAATGACTAAGTCTAAAAAAAAATTTTTTTCAACTTCTTTCAATTTTACCCCCGTGATATATATATTCTACCCACACACATTTGGAAGTCTTCTGAGGTACCCTCACGCATATTATTCCTGCATTTAGTGGATATTTTCACAAAAAAGTGAAATTTTCAAAAATTCAGAAAATTGGCTGAAAACGACTAAATATGAATGACTCATCGGGCGAATCGCTCTGGAACTGAAATCGGAACGCTCACTGACATTTCCCCTATCTGAAAGTCTGATAAACGCCGGAAAAATGACTAAGTCCAAAAAAAAATTTTTTCAACTTTTATCAATTTTACCCCCGTGGGATATATATTCTACCCACACACATTTGGAACTCTCCTGGGGTACCCTCTCACATATTATTCCCTCATTTAGTGGATATTTTCACAAAAAAGTAAAATTTTCAAAAATTCAGAAAATTGGCTGAAAACAAATAAATATGAAGGACTCATCGGGCGAATCGCTCTGGAACTGAAATCGGAACGCTCACTGACATTTCCCCTATCTGAAAGTCTGATAAACGCTGAAAAAATGACTAAGTCCAAAAAAAATTTTTTATCAACTTTTTTCAATTTTACCCCCCGTGGTATACATCTTCTACCCACACACATTTGGAACTCTCCTGAGGTACCCTCACACATATTATTCCGTCATTTAGTGGATATTTTCACAAAAAAGTAAAATTTTCAAAAATTCAGAAAATTGGCTGAAATTGACTAAATATGAACGACACATACGGCGAATCGCTCTGGAACTTAAATCGGAATGTTCACTGACATTTCCCCTATCTGAAAGTCTGATGAACGCCGGAAAAATGACTAAGTCTAAAAAAAAAAAATTTTTAAACTTTTTTCAATTTTACCCCCGTGGGATATATATTCTATCCACACACATTTGGAACTCTCCTGGGGTACCCTCACACATATTATTCCCTCATTTAGTGGATATTTTCACAAAAAAGAGAAATTTTCAAAAATTCAAAACATTGGCTGAAAATGACTAAATATGAACGACTCATCGGGCGAATCGCTCTGGAACTGAAATCGGAACGCTCACTGACATTTCCCCTATCTGAAAGTCTGATAAACGCCGGAAAAATGACTAAGTCCAAAAAAAATTTTTTTTCACCTTTTTTCAATTTTACTCCCGTGGGATATATATTCTACCCACACACATTTGGAACTCTCCTGGGGTACCCTCACACATATTATTCCCTCATTTAGTGGATATTTTCACAAAAAAGAGAAATTTTCAAAAATTCTGAAAATTGTCTGAAAACGACTAAATATGAAGGACTCATCGGGCGAATCGCTCTGGATCTGAAATCAGAACGCTCAATGACATTTCCCCTATCTGAAAGTCTGATAAACGCCGGAAAAATGACTGTCTAAAAAAAAATTTTTTTCAACTTTTTTCAATTTTACCCCCGTGGGATATATATTCTACCCACACACATTTGGAACTCTCCTGGGGTACCCTCACACATATTATTCCCTCATTTAGTGGATATTTTCACAAAAAAGAGAAATTTTCAAAAATTCAGAACATTGGCTGAAAATGACTAAATATGAACGACTCATCGGGCGAATCGCTCTGGAACTGAAATCGGAACGCTCACTGACATTTCCCCTATCTGAAAGTCTGATAAACGCTGAAAAAATGACTAAGTCCAAAAAAAATTTTTTATCAACTTTTTTCAATTTTACCCCCCGTGGTATATATCTTCTACCCACACACATTTGGAACTCTCCTGAGGTACCCTCACACATATTATTCCGTCATTTAGTGGATATTTTCACAAAAAAGTAAAATTTTCAAAAATTCAGAAAATTGGCTGAAAATGACTAAATATGAACGACACATACGGCGAATCGCTCTGGAACTTAAATCGGAATGTTCACTGACATTTCCCCTATCTGAAAGTCTGATGAACGCCGGAAAAATGACTAAGTCTAAAAAAAAAAAATTTTTAAACTTTTTTCAATTTTACCCCCGTGGGATATATATTCTATCCACACACATTTGGAACTCTCCTGGGGTACCCTCACACATATTATTCCCTCATTTAGTGGATATTTTCACAAAAAAGAGAAATTTTCAAAAATTCAAAACATTGGCTGAAAATGACTAAATATGAACGACTCATCGGGCGAATTGCTCTGGAACTGAAATCGGAACGCTCACTGACATTTCCCCTATCTGAAAGTCTGATAAACGCCGGAAAAATGACTGTCTAAAAAAAAAATTTTTTCAACTTTTTTCAATTTTACCCCCGTGGGATATATATTCTACCCACACACATTTGGAACTCTCCTGGGGTACCCTCACACATATTATTCCCTCATTTAGTGGATATTTTCACAAAAAATAGAAATTTTCAAAAATTCAGAACATTGGCTGAAAATGACTAAATATGAACGACTCATCGGGCGAATCGCTTTGGAACTGAAATCGGAACGCTCACTGACATTTCCCCTAACTGAAAGTCTGAAAAACGCTGGAAAAATGAGTAAGTCCAAAAAAAAATTTTTATCAACTTTTTTCAATTTTACCCCCCGTGGTATATATCTTCTACCCACACACATTTGGAACTCTCCTGGGGTACCCTCACACATATTTTTCCCTCATTTAGTGGATATTTTCACAAAAAAGTGAAATTTTCAAAAATTCGGAAAATTGGCTGAAAACGACTAAATATGAAGGACTCATCGGGCGAATCGCTCTGAAACTGAAATCGGAATTCTCACTGACATTTCCCCTAAGTGAAAGTCTGATAAACGCAGGAAAAATGACTGTCTAAAAAAAAATTTTTTTCAACTTTTTTCAATTTTACCCCCGTGGGATATATATTCTACCCACACACATTTGAAACTCTCCTGGGGTACCCTCACACATATTATTCCCTCATTTAGTGGATATTTTCACAAAAAAGTGAAATTTTCAAAAATTCAGAAAATTGGCTGAAAATGTCTAAATATGAACGACACATCGGGCGATTCGCTCTGGAACTTAAATCGGAATGCTCACTGACATTTCCCCTATCTGAAAGTCTGATGAACGCCGGAAAAATGACTAAGTCTAAAAAAAAAAATTTTTCGACTTTTTTCAATTTTACCCCCGTGGGATATATATTCTACCCACACACATTTGGAACTCTCCTGGGGTACCCTCACACATATTATTCCCTCATTTATTGGATATTTTCACAAAAAAGAGAAATTTTCAAAAATTCTGAAAATTGTCTGAAAACGACTAAATATGAAGGACTCATCGGGCGAATCGCTCTGGAACTGAAATCGGAACTCTCACTGACATTTCACCTATCTGAAAGTCTGATAAACGCCGGAAAAATGACTAATAGTGTTCAGCATTCCGATACTGAAATATCGGGTATCGGCCGATATTCGCGGTATCGGAATTCCGATTATTAATTCCGATACTTTTGCAATATCGTATACCTGAATCGGAAGTTCCCATAATGCAATGAGCCATTTTCATTTTATTCAGCCAATGAGGATCCTAAGAAGTGTGGGCACATCCTGTTAGGCATGTAGGCATCTTAACTAATGGCATGGCTGTGATTGGCTGCTGAAATGATGTCATGATGCACTATAAAAGCCGCCGCCGCCATTTTGAGCTCACTCTGCTGGGAATTCAGTTAGGGATAGGATGCTGATGTTCTGAGGGACAGTTTTAGCTACCTATTTGGTCTATTCTGCTTTACCCAAGCTACTTTATAAATCGCTGTGCCTTGCAGTGCTAGTGCACAGTTCTCTGTGCTGTTCACCTCTTTCTGCAAGGTCTGTGTGTGTGAGTGCAGCTCACCCTGTAGTGTGTGCTTCAGCCACGTCTGGTTATAGTGCACTCAGTGTGTGTCACTGCCTCATACATTGTCCTTTTTTGCCAATTCATAATTTTTCCTGATATCTCCTATTAGTGTGGTGGTTCCATCCGTATTCAGCTAAATTGGTTCCAAACACACTGTATAGGAGTAGATAGAGAAATTTTTTTGGTCTTGCAGCGCTAGTGCACAGTGCTCTGCATCTGTACTGTTCACCGCTGTCTGCAAGGTCTGGTGTGTGAGTGCAGCTCACCCTGTAGTGTGTGCTTCAACCACATCTGGTTGTAGTGCACTCAGTGTGTGTCATTGCTTCATACATTGTCCTTTTTTGCCAATTCATAATTTTTCCTGATATCTCCTATTAGTGTGGTGGTTCCATCCGTATTCAGCTAATTTGGTTCCAAACACACTATATAGGAGTAGATAGAGAATTTTTTTTGGTCTTGCAGCGCTAGTGCACAGTGCGCTGCATCTGTACTGTTCACCGCTGTCTGCAAGGTCTGGTGTGTGAGTGCAGCTCACCCTGCAGTGTGTGCTTCAACCACGTCTGGTTGTAGTGCACTCAGTGTGTGTCACTGCCTCATACATTGTCCTTTTTTGCCAATTCATAATTTTTCCTGATTTCTCCTATTAGTGTGGCGGTTCCATCCATATTCAGCTAAATTGGTTCCAAACACACTATATAGGTGTAGTTAGAGGAGCCTTTCTGCAGCATTGGGCCCTGCAGCCCCAGTCAGATTAGTATTAGCCTATTTTTTGCAGCCTCATCTATTGCATTGTAGGTTACCTTCCTACATTGTAATAGCTAAAAAAAGTTTGTGATACTATCGTTATTACATCTTTAGGCACATCCAGTGTCTTTTTGTGACAAAAAAACCTAAATGAAGTTCACCAAACACTCCACTTTACAGTTGTGTAGGCCACATTAGCTCATATTAAAATCTAGTCCACACTTTATAAAATGAGTGTTTCTTATACCTGTTAGGAGCTGTTCAGGAATAAGCACACTAAGCCCTTAGTACTTTTCTGCCTATCTTTATCAGTCTACCAAGATGAAGAAGGCAGGGAGTAAGGCATGTGGTCATGGGCGTGGGCGTGGGGTTTCTGCAGGGAGAGGACGTGAGGATTCTGTGCCTGCAGGGAGAGGACGTGGGGATTCTGTGCCTGCTGCGGGCACCAGTGACTCAGCATCCCCCAGTTTTACCAGGGAACAGTCCTTTATGCGCAGCTTTGTAGGAGCTAGCCGTACCCCACTGCTGCGGGAGGACCAAATTGAAGCCGTTGTTGGATGGATGGCAGCTAACGCATTGACTTCAATTAGTTCCAGATCCTCTCAGGTCCTGAGCACTGAAGAGCACCCATCTGTCTCTTCACCACCTGCCACATTGCCCAGGCAGTCAGAGAGCCCTGGACAGGAGCCATCTCTACTTCTGTTCTCTGAATCTCTTGGCTTGGAAAGAGGGGGCCAGCCAAGCAGAATTTGAGAATTTGAAGAAGAGGTAGTATGCAGTGATGCACAACCGTTTTGTCTCTCTGAATCTGAAGACGCGGGTGGGCCAGTGCCTATGGTCAACAGCACACCTCAGTATGCATCTGCTGATGAGACTCAGGTGCCACTTTCTGGTGCGTACTGTGCTGTCGAGACTACCCAGGAGAAGCAGTTGTTTGAAGAGGGTGGTGTAGATGATGAGGTCCTTGACCCATCATGGCGTGAGGGACAGGAAGGTGGTGGGAGCAGCTCTGAGGAAGAGATTCCCCGAACAACCCAAAAAGGAGAGAGAGGGAGGGGGCAGACTTGGTTGCCTGTAGCCTCCACTTCGGCACCCATTAGGAGCATGGCTCTTCCAAAATCCAAAGCGGGCACTCCCAAGACTTGCAGTGCCTGGTCCTTTTTTGACACAGTTGCAGATGACATTTGCTTTGTCAAATGCAAGCTGTGTAATCAGAAGGTGAAAAAAGGGAAAAGTGTCAGCAACCTCAATACCACAAATATGTGGAAACATGTGCGGACCAAGCACGTGGTGGAGTTACAAAAACACACTGAAGACCTATGCCAACCTACAGCGCCACCTACCACCTCTTCAGCTCGTGTTGTAGCCTCTTCCTCCAGCTCACACACAACTGGTTCGGCTTCCTCACAGGATCGCCATGGAAGAATCTCTGGCACTGTTTTACAGAGACACAGTGTAATTCCACCCACAGCACCACATTCCCAGTCATCCTCACACTCCCAGGCCAGTCTACAGCCATCGTTAGCACAGGCATGGGAGAAAAGGCGCCCATACTCGGCAAACCACCCCCGAGCACAGGCTCTGAATGCTGGCATAGCTAAACTACTGGCCCTTGAAATGCTATTATTCAGGCTGGTGGAGACTGACACATTCCGTAACTTTATGGCATTGGCAGTCCCACAATACAACGTGCCCAGCCGATTGTATTTCAGCAGGCAAGCTGTCCCTGCCCTGCAACATCATGTGGAGGGAAAAATTAAACATGCGCTACAAAATGCCATCAGTAGCAAGGTCCACCTGACCACCGATGCGTGGACCAGTAAGCATGGACAGGGACGATACCTTTCCCTCACTGCCCATTGGGTAAATGTTGTGGAGCCGGGTACAGATCTTGAGAGTGGCGCTGTATGTGTTCTGCCAACTCCAAAGATTGCAGGAATCCAGTCTGTACACATTGACTCCTCCTCATACTCCAGTTCCTCTGAATCAGCGCTGCAGGAGCCGTCACGGTCTACCTCCTCATCGACCCGTGAACGGTTACCTGTTATGGTGACCAATATGAGCACAGCCGTGGCCAAACGTCAACAGGCCGTATTAAAATTAATTTCTTTGGGGAATCGAAGCCACACAGCGCAGGAGCACTGGAATGCCATCAAGCAGCAGAGCGACGTGTGGTTTGTGCCAGCGAATCTCCAGCCAGGCATGGTAGTGTGTGACAATGGCCGAAATCTGGTGGCAGCTATGGGCCTAGGCAACCTCACTCACATCCCATGTCTGGCACATGTGCTCAACTTGGTCGTGCAGAGTTTTTTGAGGGACTATCCGGATCTTGATGCACTGCTTCACAAGGTCCACATAGTGTGCGCTCACTTGCGGCGTTCCAGCAATGCAAGATCACGCATTGCAGCTCTGCAGCGCCGATTACGTCTTCCGGAACATCGCATCATATGTGACCTACCCACCAGGTGGAATTCAACGTTACATATGTTGGAGAGGTTGTGTGAGCAGCAGGCAGCAGTAATGGAGTACCAGCTGCAGCAGGCCCAAACAAGTCGCAGTGCGCGCCGTTCACACTTCACCACCACTGAGTGGGCCTCTATGAAGCACATTTGCCACGTTTTGCGTGCCTTCGATTATTCCACGCGGATGGCGAGTGCAGATGATGCACTAGTCAGCATGACTATCCCCCTTATCTGCCTGCTTGAAAAAACACTGCAAGCACTAAGGGACGAGGTTTTGGAAGAGGTGGAGGATGAGGAGTCACAAATGCCATCTGCTTCTCTACAGTCTGCGCAACGTGGTTCCTCGCAAAGGCCTAGGCAGGGGACACTTTGTGAGGAGGATGAGGAGGAGTCAATGGATGAGGAAGACATCTGTCCAGAGGAGGGAGGTACACAATGCTCTAGTAGTCAGTATCTAGAGCGAGGGTGGGGTGATGCAGAGCAGGCAGAGATCACGCCTCAAGCAGGGGACAGCGTTTCTTGGCCAGTTGGCAGTCTGCAGCACATGGTTGATTTCATGCTGCAGTGCCTGAGAAACGACCGCCGCATCGCCCACATTCTCAACACGGCTGATTATTGGGTGTCCACCCTCCTATATCCTCGCTACCGGGACAACTTACAAAGTCTCATAACACTGTTGAACCGGGAGCGTAAAATGCGGGAGTACCAAGACGCACTGTTGCATTCCATTATGTTCTCCATTCCAGCCGAGAGCAGTGTGCTAGTGCTTTACAAAGCAGCTCAGTGCGTCGAGGCAGTGGAGGAAGCTCTGCACAAAGATGGAGCAGAAGCAGCGCCTCAGCACAAGGCAAGACCAGTATGGCCGAAATGTGGCAAAGTTTTGTGTCCCCGCCGCCACAAATGTCTACACCATCACAGACGGCTCCAGTCAGCAGGAGGCAACGTTTCCGTCAGATAGTGACAGACTACATGTCTTGCCCTCTTAGTGTACTACCAGACGGCTCTTCTCCCTTCAAGTTTTGGGTCTGTAAGCTAGATACATGGCCAGAGCTAAATCAGTATGCATTGGAGGTGCTAGCTTGCCCTGCTGCTAGTGTATTATCGGAACGCGTCTTTAGTGCCGCAGGTGGTGTACTAACAGACCGTCGCATGTGACTATCCTCTGATAACGTTGACTGGCTTACTTTTCTCAAAATGAACAAGGCCTGGATCTCTCATGAATTTGTCAGTCCTCTTCCAGAATAAATAATTGTTGGCAAAAGTATCCAGGTCTCCTGTTCTGTTCATGTTTCTGCCACCTGAACTGTAATCCCTGACCTCCAACACCGTCAGTTGGCGCTCGGAAGTGCCGTCTGCACAGTCAACACTTGCTGCCGTGTCATTGGGGTTCAGTAACGTCAGCTGTTCCCCAGCTGTGCGGACGGCAATTTCTCCTGCTCTGTCCACATTCTCACTACTACAGATTTTAAAGTTGCTCCAATTACACCTCTGGCTCCTCTGTTTTCAGTATTATCCCTGAGCTCCAACACCGCCAGTTGGCGCTTGGAAGTGCCGTCTGCACAGTCAACACTTGCTGCCATGTCATTGGGGTTCAGTATCGTCAGCTGTTCCCCTGCTGTGCGGACAGCAATTTCTCCTGCTCTGTCCACATTCTCACTACTACAGATTTTAAAGTTGCTCCAATTACACCTCTGGCTTCTCTGTTTTCAGTATTATCCCTGAGCTCCAACACCGCCAGTTGGTGCTCGGAAGTGCCGTCTGCACAGTCAACACTTGCTGCCGTGTTATTGGGGTTCAGTAACGTCAGCTGTTCCCCTGCTGTGCGGGCGGCACTTTCTCCTGCTCTGTCCACATCCACTGTACTACTGATTTAAAATCTCCTCCAAATACACCTCTGGCTTCTCTGTTTCCAGTATTATCCCTGAGCTCCAACACCGCCAGTTGGCGCTCGGAAGTGCCGTCTGCACAGTCAACACTTGCTGCCATGTTATTGGGGTTCAGTAACGTCAGCTGTTCCCCTGCTGTGCGGACGGCAATTTCTCCTGCTCTGTCCTCATTCTCACTACTACAGATTTTAAAGTTGCTCCAATTACTCCTCTGGCTCCTCTGTTTTCAGTATTATCCCTGAGCTCCAACACCGCCAGTTGGCGCTCGGAAGTGCCGTCTGCACAGTCAACACTTGCTGCCATGTTATTCGGGTTCAGTAACGTCAGCTGTTCCCCTGCTGTGCGGACGGCTATTTCTCCTGCTCTGTCCACATCCACTGTACTACTGATTTAAAACCTCCTCCAAATACACCTCTGGCTCCTCTGTTTTCAGTATTATCCCTGAGCTCCAACATCGCCAGCTGGCGCTCGGAAGTGCCGTCTGCACAGTCAACACTTGCTGCCATGTTATTGGGGTTCGGTAACGTCAGCTGTTCCCCTGCTGTGCGGACGGCAATTTCTCCTGCTCTGTCCACATTCTCACTACTACAGATTTTAAAGTTGCTCCAATTACACCTCTGGCTCCTCTGTTTTCAGTATTATCCCTGAGCTCCAACACCGCCAGTTGGCGCTCGGAAGTGCCGTCTGCACAGTCAACACTTGCTGCCGTGTTATTGGGGTTCGGTAACGTCAGCTGTTCCCCTGCTGTGCGGACGGCAATTTCTCCTGCTCTGTCCACATCCACTGTACTACTGATTTAAAACCTACTCCAAATACACCTCTGGCTCCTCTGTTTTCAGTATTATCCCTGAGCTCCAACACCGCCAGTTGGCGCTCGGAAGTGCTGTCTACACAGTCAACACTTGCTGCCATGTTATTGGGGTTCGGTAACGTCAGCTGTTCCCCTGCTGTGCGGACGGCAATTTCTACTGCTCTGTCCACATTCTCACTTCTACAGATTTTAAAGTTGCTCCAATTACACCTCTGGCTCCTCTGTTTTCAGTATTATCCCTGAGCTCCAACACCGCCAGTTGGCACTCGGAAGTGCCGTCTGCACAGTCAACACTTGCTGCCGTGTTATTGGGGTTCAGTAACGTCAGCTGTTCCCCTGCTGTGCGGACGGCAATTTCTCCTGCTCTGTCCACATCCACTGTACTACTGATTTAAAACCTCCTCCAAATACACCTCTGGCTCCTCTGTTTTCAGTATTATCCCTGAGCTCCAACACCGCCAGTTGGCGCTCGGAAGTGCCGTCTGCACAGTCAACACTTGCTGCCGTGTTATTGGGGTTCAGTAACGTCAGCTGTTCCCCTGCTGTGCGGACGGCAATTTCTCCTGCTCTGTCCACATCCACTGTACTACTGATTTAAAACCTACTCCAAATACACCTCTGGCTCCTCTGTTTTCAGTATTATCCCTGAGCTCCAACACCGCCAGTTGGCGCTCGGAAGTGCCGTCTGCACAGTCAACACTTGCTGCCATGTTATTGGGGTTCGGTAACGTCAGCTGTTCCCCTGCTGTGCGGACGGCAATTTCTCCTGCTCTGTCCACATTCTCACTACTACAGATTTTAAAGTTGCTCCAATTACACCTCTGGCTCCTCTGTTTTCAGTATTATCCCTGAGCTCCAACACCGCCAGTTGGCGCTCGGAAGTGCCATCTGCACAGTCAACACTTGCTGCCATGTTATTGGGGTTCAGTAACGTCAGCTGTTCCCCTGCTGTGCGGACGGCAATTTCTCCTGCTCTGTCCACATTCTCACTACTACAGATTTTAAAGTTGCTCCAATTACATCTCTGGCTCCTCTGTTTTCAGTATTATCCCTGAGCTCCAACACCGCCAGTTGGCGCTTGGAAGTGCCGTCTGCACAGTCAACACTTGCTGTCGTGTTATTGGGGTTCGGTAACGTCAGCTGTTCCCCTGCTGTGCGGACGGCAATTTCTCCTGCTTTGTCCACATCCACTGTACTACTGATTTAAAACCTCCTCCAAATACACCTCTGGCTCCTCTGTTTTTAGTATTTACCCTGGGCTCCAATACCGCTAGTTGCTGCTCAGAAGTGCCGCCTGCACAGTCAACGCTTGCTCCAGTGTTATTGGGGTTCAGTAACGTCAGCTGTTCCCCTGCTGTGTGTCCGGCAAATTCTCCTGCTTTGTCCACATCCACTGTACTACTGATTTAAAACTTGCTCCAATTACAACTCTGGCTCCACTCTGTTTTTAGTTTTTACCCTGGGTTCCAGCACCGCCAGCTGGTTCTCGGTAGTTCCATTTGCTCTTGAACCTTCTACTACCCATCCGGGTTCCAGTACCGTCAGCTGGTTCTCGGCAGTGTCTTTGGCACGGGTACTCCCTCTTGCCCAGCCTGGTTCCAGCACGCCAGCTGTTTCCGGGTAGTGTCAACGTCACTTTGCCTCCAATGCGTTGTCCTGTCGTGTTGCGGTCGGGTTAGCCGACTCTATGGTGCCTGCAGTTTAGGTGACTCCTATGTGGGCTGCGGGATCTGGCAATGAAGGCTGGTTCCATAGTGCCTATAGGACAAGCACCCCCTGTAGGACTGTGGGTTTTGGTAACTGCGGCCGGCTCGCGGCCTTGAACTATTTTTTACATGGGTACCTTCTGCTACCCATCCGGGTTCCAGTACCGTCAGCTGGTTCTCGGCAGTGCCTTTGGATTAGGTGCCTCCTTCTCGGTATCCAAGTTCTACCAACGTCTGCTGGTCCTTGGTAGTGCTTTCTGGCACAGGTACCTCCTGCTTAGTAACCGAGTTCCAGTACCGTCAGCTGGTCTTCGGCAGTTCCATTGGCTCTTGTACCTTCTGCTACCCATCCTGGTTCCAGTTCCGTCAGCTGGTCCTCGGTAGTTCCATTTGCTCTTGTACCTTCTACTACCCATCCGGATTCCAGTACCGTCAGCTGGTTCTCGGCAGTGACTTTGGCACGGGTACTCCCTCCTGCCCAGCCTGAGTCCAGCACGCCAGCTGTTTCCGGGTAGTGTCAATGTCACTTTGCCTCCAATGCGTTGTCCTGTCGTGTTGCGGTCGGGTTAGCCGACTCTATGGTGCCTGCAGTTTAGGTGACTCCTATGTGGGCTGCGGGATCTGGCAATGAAGGCTGGTTCCATAGTGCCTATAGGACAAGCACCCCCTGTAGGACTGTGGGTTTTGGTAACTGCGGCCGGCTCGCGGCCTTGAACTTTTTTTTACATGGGTACCTTCTGCTACCCATCCGGGTTCCAGTACCGTCAGCTGGTTCTCGGCAGTGCCTTTGGATTAGGTGCCTCCTTCTCGGTATCCAAGTTCTACCAACGTCTGCTGGTCCTTGGTAGTGCTTTCTGGCACAGGTACCTCCTGCTTAGTAACCGAGTTCCAGTACCGTCAGCTGGTCTTCGGCAGTTCCATTGGCTCTTGTACCTTCTGCTACCCATCCTGGTTCCAGTTCCGTCAGCTGGTCCTCGGTAGTTCCATTTGCTCTTGTACCTTCTACTACCCATCCGGATTCCAGTACCGTCAGCTGGTTCTCGGCAGTGACTTTGGCACGGGTACTCCCTCCTGCCCAGCCTGAGTCCAGCACGCCAGCTGTTTCCGGGTAGTGTCAATGTCACTTTGCCTCCAATGCGTTGTCCTGTCGTGTTGCGGTCGGGTTAGCCGACTCTATGGTGCCTGCAGTTTAGGTGACTCCTATGTGGGCTGCGGGATCTGGCAATGAAGGCTGGTTCCATAGTGCCTATAGGACAAGCACCCCCTGTAGGACTGTGGGTTTTGGTAACTGCGGCCGGCTCGCGGCCTTGAACTTTTTTTTACATGGGTACCTTCTGCTACCCATCCGGGTTCCAGTACCGTCAGCTGGTTCTCGGCAGTGCCTTTGGATTAGGTGCCTCCTTCTCGGTATCCAAGTTCTACCAACGTCTGCTGGTCCTTGGTAGTGCTTTCTGGCACAGGTACCTCCTGCTTAGTAACCGAGTTCCAGTACCGTCAGCTGGTCTTCGGCAGTTCCATTGGCTCTTGTACCTTCTGCTACCCATCCTGGTTCCAGTTCCGTCAGCTGGTCCTCGGTAGTTCCATTTGCTCTTGTACCTTCTACTACCCATCCGGATTCCAGTACCGTCAGCTGGTTCTCGGCAGTGACTTTGGCACGGGTACTCCCTCCTGCCCAGCCTGAGTCCAGCACGCCAGCTGTTTCCGGGTAGTGTCAATGTCACTTTGCCTCCAATGCGTTGTCCTGTCGTGTTGCGGTCGGGTTAGCCGACTCTATGGTGCCTGCAGTTTAGGTGACTCCTATGTGGGCTGTGGGATCTGGCAATGAAGGCTGGTTCCATAGTGCCTATAGGACAAGCACCCCCTGTAGGACTGTGGGTTTTGGTAACTGCGGCCGGCTCGCGGCCTTGAACTTTTTTTTACATGGGTACCTTCTGCTACCCATCCGGGTTCCAGTACCGTCAGCTGGTTCTCGGCAGTGCCTTTGGATTAGGTGCCTCCTTCTCGGTATCCAAGTTCTACCAACGTCTGCTGGTCCTTGGTAGTGCTTTCTGGCACAGGTACCTCCTGCTTAGTAACCGAGTTCCAGTACCGTCAGCTGGTCTTCGGCAGTTCCATTGGCTCTTGTACCTTCTGCTACCCATCCTGGTTCCAGTTCCGTCAGCTGGTCCTCGGTAGTTCCATTTGCTCTTGTACCTTCTACTACCCATCCGGATTCCAGTACCGTCAGCTGGTTCTCGGCAGTGACTTTGGCACGGGTACTCCCTCCTGCCCAGCCTGAGTCCAGCACGCCAGCTGTTTCCGGGTAGTGTCAATGTCACTTTGCCTCCAATGCGTTGTCCTGTCGTGTTGCGGTCGGGTTAGCCGACTCTATGGTGCCTGCAGTTTAGGTGACTCCTATGTGGGCTGCGGGATCTGGCAATGAAGGCTGGTTCCATAGTGCCTATAGGACAAGCACCCCCTGTAGGACTGTGGGTTTTGGTAACTGCGGCCGGCTCGCGGCCTTGAACTTTTTTTTACATGGGTACCTTCTGCTACCCATTCGGGTTCCAGTACCGTCAGCTGGTTCTCGGCAGTGCCTTTGGATTAGTTGCCTCCTTCTCGGTATCCAAGTTCCACCAACGTCTGCTGGTCCTTGGTGGTGCTTTCTGACACAGGTACCTCCTGCTTAGTAACCGAGTTCCAGTACCGTCAGCTGGTCTTCGGCAGTTCCATTGGCTCTTGTACCTTCTGCTACCCATCCGGGTTCCAGTACCGTCAGCTGGTCCTCGGTAGTTCCATTTGCTCTTGTACCTTCTACTACCCATCCGGGTTCCAGTACCGTCAGCTGGTTCTCGGCAGTGACTTTGGCACGGGTACTCCCTCCTGACCAGCCTGGTTCCAGCACGCCAGCTGATTCCGGGTAATGTCAACGTCACTTTGCCTCCAATGCGTTGTCCTGTCATGTTGCGGTCGGGTTAGCCGACTCTATGGTGCCTGCAGTTTAGGTGACTCCTATGTGGGCTGCGGGATCAGGCAATGATGGCTGGTTCCATAGTGCCAATAGGACAAGCACCCCCTGTAGGACTGTGGGTTTTGGTAACTGCGGCCGGCTCGCGGCCTTGAACTTTTTTTTACATGGCTACCTTCTGCTACCCATCCGGGTTCCAGTACCGTCAGCTGGTTCTCGGCAGTGCCTTTGGATTAGGTGCCTCCTTCTCGGTATCCAAGTTCCACCAACGTCTGCTGGTCCTTGGTAGTGCTTTCTGGCACAGGTACCTCCTGCTTAGTAACCGAGTTCCAGTACCGTCAGCTGGTCTTCGGCAGTTCCATTGGCTCTTGTACCTTCTGCTGCCGATCCGGGTTCCAGTACCGTCAGCTGGTTTTCGGTAGTTCCTCAGCTTTCTTGTACCTTCTGCTACATTTCCAAGTTCAAGCTTTTTGAAATGGTTCTTGGTAATCACTCTGGATCTCCCTGACGAGGACCCTGAAGACGAGGACCCTGAAGACCAACCCTAAGAAGACGAGGACCCCGAAGACAACGACCCTGAAGATGAGGACCCTGAAGACCACCCCGAAGAAGATGAGGACCCTGAAGACCACCCCAAAGAAGAGGAGGACCTGAAGACCACCCCGAAGAAGATGAGGACCCCGAAGACGAGGACCCAGAAGACCAACCCGAAGAAGATGAGGACCCCGAAGACGAGGACCCAGAAGACCAACCCGAAGAAGACGAGGACCCCGAAGACGAGGACCCCCGAAGACGACGACCCTGAAGACCACCCCGAAGAAGACCAAGAAGATGACCCTGAAGAAGTTGACCAAGAGGACAAAGAAGAGAAGACA
The DNA here is from genome assembly GCF_046119375.1 of Phyllobates terribilis. Classification (NCBI taxonomy): domain Eukaryota; kingdom Metazoa; phylum Chordata; class Amphibia; order Anura; family Dendrobatidae; genus Phyllobates; species Phyllobates terribilis. The sequence continues at coordinate 412,199 of NW_027363566.1, read as the reverse complement.
AGCACCAAGATACAGAAGAACAAGAGACAGAAAACCAAGAAGCAGAAATACAAGAAGCTGCAGAACAAAAAGCGGAAGAACATTAAGCATAAGACTAAAAATCAGAGCAAAAGATAATATCTAAATTATAAGCAGAAGATGACTAAGCAGTGTATAGGGGTGAGTCCGTTCCTCCTCGTGGTGCCCCTGGAAAAGACCTGCTGCTGCAGGCCAAACTGAACGCGGACAAATCCTGTTGTAAATCTTTTTTGACGGGCAGAACAAAAGGTGTAATGTCCAACCTTTTATAGATAACAACTACAGGAATGCCTGTCATAAATAAGAATATGATGAAGAAGAAGAATATGAAGAAGATGAAGAAGTAGAATATGAAGAATGTAAAAAAAAAGAATAATACGAAGAAGGTGAAGAAGAAGAAGATGAAGAAGGTGAAGAAGAAGAGGATGAAAAAGATGCTGAGGATGATGAAGGAGAAAGTGTGGGAGAAGTAAAAAAGAAGGTGAAGAGCATGGAAGTAGTGAAACATAAATATCTGACAAAATATAAAAATACTTAACATAGTCAATATTTCCGTAACTCAGAACGTCTTAAAAAAATATTAATTCCTGCTACTCCATTTGATTGGGCTAAACCTCTATGCCTTTATTGTCTCCCCCACCTCCCCCAATACATTCTACATTATTCTTAGTTGTTTTCCTTCATGTAGAATTAATCTACAAGGAAAGAAAGGGTTTATTTTCATTCCGATATTTCTGTCCCATTGACTTGCATTGGTTTCCGGTATCGGAATCGGCGATATCCGATACTTTTTCGGTATCAGTCTGATCCAATCCGATATTTCCCGATATCGGAAGGTATCGCTCAACACTAATGACTAAGTCCAAAAAAAATTTTTTAGCAACTTTTTTCAACTTTACACAAGTGGGATATATATTCTACCCACACACATTTGGAACTCTCCTGGGGTACCCTCACACATATTATTCCCTCATTTAGTGGATATTTTCACAAAAAAAGTGAAATTTTCAAAAATTCTGAAAATTGGCTGAAAATGACTAAATATGAACGACTCATCGGGCACATCGCTCTGGAACTGAAATCGGAACGCTCACTGACATTTCCCCTAACTGAAAGTCTGATAAACGCCGGAAAAATTACTAAGTCCAAAAAAAATTTTTTTAAAACTTTTTTCAATTTTACCCCCGTGGGATATATCTTCTACCCACACACATTTGGAATTCTCTTGGGGTACCCTCACACATATTATTCCCTCATTTAGTGGATATTTTCACAAAAAAGTGAAATTTTCAAAAATTCAGAAAATTGGCTGAAAACAACTAAATATGAAGGACTCATCGGGCGAATCGCTCTGGAACTGAAATCGGAACGCTCACTGACATTTCCCCTATCTGAAAGTCTGATAAACGCTGAAAAAATGACTAAGTCCAAAAAAAAATATTTTTCACCTTTTTTCAATTTTACCCCCGTTGGATGTATATTCTACCCACACACATTTGGAACTCTCCTGGGTTACCCTCACACATATTATTCCCTCATTTAGTGGATATTTTCACAAAAAAGTGAAATTTTCAAAAATTCTGAAAATTGGCTGAAAACGACTAAATATGAAGGACTCATCGGGCAAATCGCTCTGGAACTGAAATCGGAACGCTCACTGACATTTCTGCTATCTGAAAGTCTGATAAACTCTGGAAAAATGACTAAGTCTAAAAAAAAAAATTTTTTCAACTTTTTTCAATTTTATCCCCGTGGGATATATATTCTACCCACACACATTTGAAATTCTCTTGGGGTACCCTCACACATATTATTCCCTCATTTAGTGGATATTTTCACAAAAAAGAGAAATTTTCAAAAATTCTGAAAATTGGCTGAAAACGACTAAATATGATGGACTCATCGGATGAATCGCTCTGGAACTGAAATCGGAATGCTCACTGACATTTCCCCTACCTGAAAGTCTGATAAACGCCAGAAAAATGACTAAGTCCAAAAAAAAAAATTTTTCACCTTTTTTCAATTTTACCCCCGTGGGATATATCTTCTACCCACACACATTTGGAACTCTCCTGGTGTACCCTCACACATATTATTCCCTCATTTATTGGATATTTTCACAAAAAAGTGAAATTTTCAAAAATTCAGAAAATTGGCTGAAAATGACTAAATATGAAGGACTCATCAGGCGAATCGCTCTGGAACTGAAATCGGAACACTCTCTGACATTTGCCCAAATTGAAAGTCTGATAAACGCCGGAAAAATGACTAAGTCCAAAAAAAATTATTTTCAATTTTTTTCAATTTTACCCCCGTGGGGTATCTATTCTACCCACACACATTTGGAACTCTCCTGGGGTACCCTCACACATATTATTCCCTCATTTAGTGGATATTTTCACAAAAAAGAGAAATTTTCAAAAATTCAGAAAATTGGCTGAAAACGACTAAATATGAAGGACTCATCGGGCGAATCGCTCTGGAACTGAAATTGGAACGCTCAGTGACATTTCCGCTATCAGAAAGTCTGATAAACGCCGGAAAAATGACTAAGTCCAAAAAAAATTTTTTTCAACTTTTTTCAATTTTACCCCCGTGGGATCTATCTTCTACCCACAGACATTTGGAACTATCCTGGGGTAACCTCATACATATTATTCCCTCATTTAGTGGATATTTTCACAAAAAAGTGAAATTTTCAAAAATTCAGAAAATTGGCTGAAAACAACTAAATATGAAGGACTCATCGGGCGAATCGCTCTGGAACTGAAATCGGAACGCTCACTGACATTTCTCCTATCTGAAAGTCTGACAAACGCTGAAAAAATGACTAAGTCCAAAAAAAATTTTTTTCACCTTTTTTCAAATTTACCCCCATGGGATATATATTCTACCACACACATTTGGAACTCTCCTGGGGTACCCTCACACATATTATTCCCTCATTTAGTGGATATTTTCAGAAAAAAGTGAAATTTTCAAAAATTCTGAAAATTGGCTGAAAACGACTAAATATGAAGGACTCATCGGGTGAATTGCTCTGGAACTGAAATCGGAACACTCTCTGACATTTGCCCAAATTGAAAGTCTGATAAACGGCGGAAAAATGACTAGGTCCAAAAACAATTTTTTTTCAACTTTTTTCAATTTTACCCCCGTGGAGTATATATTCTACCCACACACATTTGGAACTCTCCTGGGGTACCCTCACACATATTATTCCCTCATTTAGTGGATATTTTCACAAAAAGTGAAATTTTCAAAAATTCAGAAAATTGGCTGAAAACGACTAAATATGAAGGACTCATCGGGCGAATCGCTCTGGAACTGAAATCGGAATGCTCACTGACATTTCCACTATCTGAAAGTCTGATAAATGCCGGAAAAATGACTAAGTCTAAAAAGTAAATTTTTTAAACTTTTTTCAATTTTACCCCCGCGGGATATATATTCTACCCACACACATTTGGAACGCTGTTGGGGTACCCTCACACATATTATTCCCTCATTTAGTGGATATTTTCACAAAAAAGTGAATTTTTCAAAAATTCAGAAAATTGGCTGAAAACAACTAAATATGAAGGACTCATCGGGCGAATCGCTCTGGAACTGAAATCGGAACGCTCACTTACATTTCTCCTATCTGAAAGTCTGACAAACGCTGAAAAAATGACTAAGTCCAAAAAAAAAATTTTTTCACCTTTTTTCAAATTTACCCCCATGGGATATATATTCTACCCACACACATTTGGAATTCTCCTGGGGTACCCTCACACATATTATTCCCTCATTTAGTGGATATTTTCACAAAAAAGTGAAATTTTCAAAAATTCTGAAAATTGGCTGAAAACGACTAAATATGAAGGACTTATCGGGTGAATTGCTCTGGAACTGAAATCGGAACACTCTCTGACATTTGCCCAAATTGAAAGTCTGATAAACGGCGGAAAAATGACTAGGTCCAAAAACAATTTTTCTTCAACTTTTTTCAATTTTACCCCCGTGGGGTATATATTCTACCCACACACATTTGGAACTCTCCTGGGGTACCCTCACACATATTATTCCCTCATTTAGTGGATATTTTCACAAAAAAGTGAAATTTTCAAAAATTCAGAAAATTGGCTGAAAACGACTAAATATGAAGGACTCATCGGGTGAATTGCTCTGGAACTGAAATCGGAACACTCTCTGACATTTGCCCAAATTGAAAGTCTGATAAACGGCGGAAAAATGACTAGGTCCAAAAACAATTTTTTTTCAACTTTTTTCAATTTTACCCCCGTGGGGTATATATTCTACCCACACACATTTGGAACTCTCCTGGGGTACCCTCACACATATTATTCCCTCATTTAGTGGATATTTTCACAAAAAAGTGAAATTTTCAAAAATTCTGAAAATTGGCTGAAAACGACTAAATATGAAGGACTTATCGGGTGAATTGCTCTGGAACTGAAATCGGAACACTCTCTGACATTTGCCCAAATTGAAAGTCTGATAAACGGCGGAAAAATGACTAGGTCCAAAAACAATTTTTCTTCAACTTTTTTCAATTTTACCCCCGTGGGGTATATATTCTACCCACACACATTTGGAACTCTCCTGGGGTACCCTCACACATATTATTCCCTCATTTAGTGGATATTTTCACAAAAAAGTGAAATTTTCAAAAATTCAGAAAATTGGCTGAAAACGACTAAATATGAAGGACTCATCGGGCGAATCGCTCTGGAATTGAAATCGGAATGCTCACTGACATTTCCACTATCTGAAAGTCTGATAAATGCCTGAAAAATGACTAAGTCTAAAAAGTAAATTTTTTAAACTTTTTTCAATTTTACCCCCGCGGGATATATATTCTACCCACACACATTTGGAACTCTCCTGGGGTGCCCTCACACATATTATTCCCTCATTTAGTGGATATTTTCACAAAAAAGTGAAATTTTCATATATTCAGAAAATTGGCTGAAAACGACTAAATATGAAGGACTGATCGGGCGAATCCCTCTGGAACTGAAATCTGAATGCTCACTGACATTTGCCCTAATTGAAAGTCTGATAAACGCCGGAAAAATGAATAAGTCCAAAAATAAATTTTTTTCAACTTTTTTCAATTTTACCCCCGTAGGATATATATTCTACCCACACACATTTGGAACTCTCCTGGGGTACCCTCACACACATTATTCCCTCATTTAGTGGATATTTTCACAAAAAAGTGAAATTTTCAAAAATTCTGAAAATTGGCTGAAAACGACTAAATATGAAGGACTCATCGGGCGAATCGCTCTAGAACTGAAATCGGAATGCTCACTGACATTTCCGCTATCTGAAAGTCTTCTAAACGCCGGAAAAATGACTAAGTCCAAAAAAAATTTTTTTTCAACTTTTTTCAAATTTACCCCCGTGGGGTATATATTCTACCCACACACATTTGGAACTCTCCTGGGGTACTCTCACACATATTATTCCCTCATTTAGTGGATATTTTCACAAAAAAGTGAAATTTTCAAAAATTCTGAAAATTGGCTGAAAATGACTAAATATGAACGACTCATCGGGCGAATCGCTCTGGAACTTAAATCGGAACGCTCACTGACATTTCCCCTATCTGAAAGTCTGATAAACGCCGGAAAAATGACTAAGTCTAAAAAAAAAATGTTTCCAACTTTTTTCAATTTTACCCCCGTGGGATATATATTCTACCCACACACATTTGGAACTCTCCTGAGGTACCCTCACACATATTATTCCCTCATTTAGTGGATATTTTCACAAAAAAGTGAAATTTTCAAAAATTCAGAAAATTGGCTGAAAACGACTAAATATGAAGGACTCATCGGGCGAATCGCTCTGGAACTGAAATCGGAACGCTCACTGACATTTCCCCTATCTGAAAGTCTGATAAACGCCGGAAAAATTACTAAGTCTAAAAAAAATTTTTCTTCATCTTTTTTCAATTTTATCCCCGTGGGATATATATTCTACCCACACACATTTGAAATTCTCTTGGGGTACCCTCACACATATTATTCCCTCATTTAGTGGATATTTTCACAAAAAAGAGAAATTTTCAAAAATTCTGAAAATTGGCTGAAAACGACTAAATATGATGGACTCATCGGATGAATCGCTCTGGAACTGAAATCGGAACGCTCACTGACATTTCCCCTACCTGAAAGTCTGATAAACGCCAGAAAAATGACTAAGTCGAAAAAAAAAAATTTTTCAACTTTTTTCAATTTTACCCCCGTGGGGTATATATTCTACCCACACACATTTGGAACTCTCCTGGGGTACCCTCACACATATTATTCCCTCATTTAGTGGATATTTTCACAAAAAAGTGAAATTTTCAAAAATTCTGAAAATTGGCTGAAAATGACTAAATATGAACGACTCATCGGGCGAATCGCTCTGGAACTTAAATCGGAACGCTCACTGACATTTCCCCTATCTGAAAGTCTGATAAACGCCGGAAAAATGACTAAGTCTAAAAAAAAATGTTTTCAACTTTTTTCAATTTTACCCCCGTGGGATATATATTCTACCCACACACATTTGGAACTCTCCTGAGGTACCCTCACACATATTATTCCCTCATTTAGTGGATATTTTCACAAAAAAGTGAAATTTTCAAAAATTCAGAAAATTGGCCGAAAACGACTAAATATGAAGGACTCATCGGGCGAATCGCTCTGGAACTGAAATCGGAACGCTCTCTGACATTTCTCCTATCTGAAGATCTGATAAACGCTGAAAAAATGACTAAGTCTAAAAAAAAATTTTTTTCACCTTTTTTTCATATTTACCCCCATGGGATATATATTCTACCCACACACATTTGGAACTCTCCTGGGGTACCCTCACACATATTATTCCCTCATTTAGTGGATATTTTCACAAAAAAGTGAAATTTTCAAAAATTCAGAAAATTGGCTGAAAACGACTAAATATGAAGGACTCATCGGGCGAATCGCTCTGGAACTGAAATCGGAACGCTCACTGACATTTCCCCTATCTGAAAGTCTGATAAACGCCGGAAAAATTACTAAGTCTAAAAAAAATTTTATTTCATCTTTTTTCAATTTTATCCCCGTGGGATATATATTCTACCCACACACATTTGGAATTCTCTTGGGGTACACTCACACATATTATTCCCTCATTTAGTGGATATTTTCACAAAAAAGAGAAATTTTCAAAAATTCTGAAAATTGGCTGAAAACGACTAAATATGAAGGACTCATCGGGCGAATCACTCTGGAACTGAAATCAGAACGCTCACTGACATTTCCCCTAACTGAAAGTCTGATAAACGCCAAAAAAATGACTAAGTCGAAAAAAAAAAAATTTTCCACTTTTTTCAATTTTACCCCCGTGGGATATATATTCTACCCACACACATTTGGAACTCTCCTGGGGTACCCTCACACATATTATTCCCTCATTTAGTGGATATTTTCACAAAAACGTGAAATTTTCAAAAATTCAGAAAATTGGCTGAAAACGACTAAATATGAAGGACTCATCGGGCGAATCGATCTGGAACTGAAATCGGAACGCTCACTGACATTTCTCCTATCTGAAAGTCTGATAAACGTTGAAAAAATGACAGTCCAAAAAAAAAATTTTTTCACCTTTTTTCAAATTTACCCCCATGGGATATATATTCTACCCACACACATTTGGAACTCTCCTGGGGTACCCTCACACATATTATTCCCTCATTTAGTGGTATTTTCACAAAAAAAGTGAAATTTTCAAAAATTCAGAAAATTGGCTGAAAATGACTAAATATGAAGGACTCATCGGGCGAATCGCTCTGGAACTGAAATCGGAACGCTTACTGACATTTGCCCAAATTGAAAGTCTGATAAACGCCGGAAAAATGACTAAGTCCAAAAAAAATTTTTTTAAAACTTTTTTCAATTTTACCCCCGTGGGATATATATTCTACCCACACACATTTGGAACTCTCCTGGGGTTCCCTCACATTCCCTCATTTAGTGGATATTTTCACAAAAAAGAGAAATTTTCAAAAATTCTGAAAATTGGCTGAAAACGACTAAATATGAAGGACTCATCGGGCGAATCGCTCTGGAACTGAAATCAGAACGCTCACTGACATTTCCCCTAACTGAAAGTCTGATAAACGCCAAAAAAATGACTAAGTCGAAAAAAAAAAAATTTTCCACTTTTTTCAATTTTACCCCCTTGGGATATATATTCTACCCACACACATTTGGAACTCTCCTGGGGTACCCTCACACATATTATTCCCTCATTTAGTGGATATTTTCACAAAAACGTGAAATTTTCAAAAATTCAGAAAATTGTCTGAAAACGACTAAATATGAAGGACTCATCAGGCGAATCGCTCTGGAACTGAAATCGGAACGCTCACTGACATTTCTCCTATCTGAAAGTCTGATAAACGTTGAAAAAATGACAGTCCAAAAAAAAAATTTTTTCACCTTTTTTCAAATTTACCCCCATGGGATATATATTCTACCCACACACATTTGGAACTCTCCTGGGGTACCCTCACACATATTATTCCCTCATTTAGTGGATATTTTCACAAAAAAAGTGAAATTTTCAAAAATTCAGAAAATTGGCTGAAAATGACTAAATATGAAGGACTCATCGGGCGAATCGCTCTGGAACTGAAATCGGAACGCTTACTGACATTTGCCCAAATTGAAAGTCTGATAAACGCCGGAAAAATGACTAAGTCCAAAAAAAATTTTTTTAAAACTTTTTTCAATTTTACCCCCGTGGGATATATATTCTACCCACACACATTTGGAACTCTCCTGGGGTACCCTCACATTCCCTCATTTAGTGGATATTTTCACAAAAAAGAGAAATTTTCAAAAATTCTGAAAATTGGCTGAAAACGACTAAATATGAAGGACTCATCGGGCGAATCGCTCTGGAACTGAAATCGGAACGCTCACTGACATTTCCCCTACCTGAAAGTCTGATAAACGCCAGAAAAATGACTAAGTCGAAAAAAAAAATTTTTTCAACTTTTTTCAATTTTACCCCCGTGGGATAAATGTTCTACCCACACACATTTGGAACTCTCCTGGGGTACCCTCACACATATTATTCCCTCATTTAGTGGATATTTTCACAAAAAAGTGAAATTTTCAAAAATTCAGAAAATTGGCTGAAAACGACTAAATATGAAGGACTCATCGGGCGAATCGCTCTGGAACTGAAATTGGAACGCTCAATGACATTTGCCCAAATTGAAAGTCTGATAAACGCCGGAAAAATGACTAAGTCCAAAAAAAATTTTTATTTACCTTTTTTCAATTTTACCTCCGTGGGATATATATTCTACCCACACACATTTGGAACTCTCCTGGGGTACCCTCACACATATTATTCCCTCATTTAGTGGATATTTTCACAAAAAAGTGAAATTTTCAAATATTCAGAATATTGGCTGAAAACGACTAAATATGAAGGACTCATCGGGCGAATCGCTCTGGAACTGAAATCGGAACGCTCACTGACATTTCCCCTAACTGAAAGTCTGATAAACGCTGGAAAAATGACTAAGTGCAAAAAAAAATTTTTTCAACTTTTTTAAATTCTACCCCCGTGGGATATATATTCTACCCACACACATTTGGAACTCTCCTGGGGTACCCTCACACATATTATTCCCTCATTTAGTGGATATTTTTACAAAAAAGAGAAATTTTCAAAAATTCTGAAAATTGGCTGAAAACGACTAAATATGAAGGACTCATCGGGCGAATCGCTCTGGAACTGAAATCGGAACGCTCACTGACATTTCCCCTACCTGAAAGTCTGATAAACGCCAGAAAAATGACTAAGTCGAAAAAAAAAATTTTTTCAACTTTTTTCAATTTTACCCCCGTGGGATATATCTTCTACCCACACACATTTGGAACTCTCCTGGGGTACCCTCACACATATTATTCCCTCATTTAGTGGATATTTTCACAAAAAAGTGAAATTTTCAAAAATTCAGAAAATTGGCTGAAAATGACTAAATATGAAGGACTCATCAGGCGAATCGCTCTGAAACTGAAATCGGAACGCTTACTGACATTTGCCCAAATTGAAAGTCTGATAAACGCCGGAAAAATGACTAAGTCCCAAAAAAATTTTTTTTAAACTTTTTTCAATTTTACCCCCGTGGGATATATATTCTACCCACACACATTTGGAACTCTCCTGGGGTACCCTCACACATATTATTCCCTCATTTAGTGGATATTTTCACAAAAAAGTGAAATTTTCAAAAATTCAGAAAATTGGCTGAAAATGACTAAATATGAAGGACTCATCAGACGAATCGCTCTGGAGCTGAAATCGGAACGCTTACTGACATTTGCCCAAATTGAAAGTCTGATAAACGCCGGAAAAATGACTAAGTCCAAAAAAATTTTTTTTAAAACTTTTTTCAATTTTACCCCCGTGGGATATATATTCTACCCACACACATTTGGAACTCTCCTGGGGTACCCTCACACATATTATTCCCTCATTTAGTGGATATTTTAACAAAAAAGTGAAATTTTCGAAAATTGGCTGAAAACAACTAAATATGAAGGACTCATCAGGCGAATCGCTCTGGAACTGAAATCGGAACGCTCACTGACATTTCTCCAATGTGAAAGTCTGATAAACGCTGAAAAAGTAACTAAGTCCAAAAAAATTTTTTTTCTTTTTTTTTTTCAATTTTACCCCCGTGGGATATATATTCTACCCACACACATTTGGAACTCTCCTGGGGTACCCTCACACATATTATTCCCTCATTTAGTGGATATTTTCACAAAAACGTGAAATTTTCAAAAATTCAGAAAATTGGCTGAAAACGACTAAATATGAAGGTCTCATCGGGCGAATCGCTCTGGAACTGAAATCGGAACGCTCACTGACATTTCTCCTATCTGAAAGTCTGATAAACGTTGAAAAAATGACTAAGTCCAAAAAAAAAATTTTTTCACCTTTTTTCAAATTTACCCCCATGGGATATATATTCTACCCACACACATTTGGAACTCTCCTGGGGTACCCTCACACATATTATTCCCTCATTTAGTGGATATTTTCACAAAAGAAGTGAAATTTTCAAAAATTCAGAAAATTGGCTGAAAATGACTAAATATGAAGGACTCATCGGGTGAATCGCTCTGGAACTGAAATCGGAATGCTCACTGGCATTTGCCCAAATTGAAAGTCTGATAAACGCCGGAAAAATGACTAAGTCCAAAAAAAATTTTTTTTCAACTTTTTTCAATTTTACCCCCGTGGGGTATATATTCTACCCACACACATTTGGAACTCTCCTGGGGTACCCTCACACATATTATTCCCTCATTTAGTGGATATTTTCACAAAAAAGTGAAATTTTCAAAAATTCTGAAAATTGGCTGAAAATGACTAAATATGAACGACTCATCGGGCGAATCGCTCTGGAACTTAAATCGGAACGCTCACTGACATTTCCCCTATCTGAAAGTCTGATAAACGCCGGAAAAATGACTAAGTCTAAAAAAAAATGTTTTCAACTTTTTTCAATTTTACCCCCGTGGGATATATATTCTACCCACACACATTTGGAACTCTCCTGAGGTACCCTCACACATATTATTCCCTCATTTAGTGGATATTTTCACAAAAAAGTGAAATTTTCAAAAATTCAGAAAATTGGCCGAAAACGACTAAATATGAAGGACTCATCGGGCGAATCGCTCTGGAACTGAAATCGGAACGCTCTCTGACATTTCTCCTATCTGAAGGTCTGATAAACGCTGAAAAAATGACTAAGTCTAAAAAAAAATTTTTTTCACCTTTTTTTCATATTTACCCCCATGGGATATATATTCTACCCACACACATTTGGAACTCTCCTGGGGTACCCTCACACATATTATTCCCTCATTTAGTGGATATTTTCACAAAAAAGTGAAATTTTCAAAAATTCAGAAAATTGGCTGAAAACGACTAAATATGAAGGACTCATCGGGCGAATCGCTCTGGAACTGAAATCGGAACGCTCACTGACATTTCCCCTATCTGAAAGTCTGATAAACGCCGGAAAAATTACTAAGTCTAAAAAAAATTTTATTTCATCTTTTTTCAATTTTATCCCCGTGGGATATATATTCTACCCACACACATTTGGAATTCTCTTGGGGTACACTCACACATATTATTCCCTCATTTAGTGGATATTTTCACAAAAAAGAGAAATTTTCAAAAATTCTGAAAATTGGCTGAAAACGACTAAATATGAAGGACTCATCGGGCGAATCACTCTGGAACTGAAATCAGAACGCTCACTGACATTTCCCCTAACTGAAAGTCTGATAAACGCCAAAAAAATGACTAAGTCGAAAAAAAAAAAATTTTCCACTTTTTTCAATTTTACCCCCGTGGGATATATATTCTACCCACACACATTTGGAACTCTCCTGGGGTACCCTCACACATATTATTCCCTCATTTAGTGGATATTTTCACAAAAACGTGAAATTTTCAAAAATTCAGAAAATTGGCTGAAAACGACTAAATATGAAGGACTCATCGGGCGAATCGATCTGGAACTGAAATCGGAACGCTCACTGACATTTCTCCTATCTGAAAGTCTGATAAACGTTGAAAAAATGACAGTCCAAAAAAAAAATTTTTTCACCTTTTTTCAAATTTACCCCCATGGGATATATATTCTACCCACACACATTTGGAACTCTCCTGGGGTACCCTCACACATATTATTCCCTCATTTAGTGGTATTTTCACAAAAAAAGTGAAATTTTCAAAAATTCAGAAAATTGGCTGAAAATGACTAAATATGAAGGACTCATCGGGCGAATCGCTCTGGAACTGAAATCGGAACGCTTACTGACATTTGCCCAAATTGAAAGTCTGATAAACGCCGGAAAAATGACTAAGTCCAAAAAAAATTTTTTTAAAACTTTTTTCAATTTTACCCCCGTGGGATATATATTCTACCCACACACATTTTGAACTCTCCTGGGGTTCCCTCACATTCCCTCATTTAGTGGATATTTTCACAAAAAAGAGAAATTTTCAAAAATTCTGAAAATTGGCTGAAAACGACTAAATATGAAGGACTCATCGGGCGAATCGCTCTGGAACTGAAATCAGAACACTCACTGACATTTCCCCTAACTGAAAGTCTGATAAACGCCAAAAAAATGACTAAGTCGAAAAAAAAAAATTTTTCCACTTTTTTCAATTTTACCCCCGTGGGATATATATTCTACCCACACACATTTGGAACTCTCCTGGGGTACCCTCACACATATTATTCCCTCATTTAGTGGATATTTTCACAAAAACGTGAAATTTTCAAAAATTCAGAAAATTGTCTGAAAACGACTAAATATGAAGGACTCATCGGGCGAATCGCTCTGGAACTGAAATCGGAACGCTCACTGACATTTCTCCTATCTGAAAGTCTGATAAACGTTGAAAAAATGACAGTCCAAAAAAAAAATTTTTTCACCTTTTTTCAAATTTACCCCCATGGGATATATATTCTACCCACACACATTTGGAACTCTCCTGGGGTACCCTCACACATATTATTCCCTCATTTAGTGGATATTTTCACAAAAAAAGTGAAATTTTCAAAAATTCAGAAAATTGGCTGAAAATGACTAAATATGAAGGACTCATCGGGCGAATCGCTCTGGAACTGAAATCGGAACGCTTACTGACATTTGCCCAAATTGAAAGTCTGATAAACGCCGGAAAAATGACTAAGTCCAAAAAAAATTTTTTTAAAACTTTTTTCAATTTTACCCCCGTGGGATATATATTCTACCCACACACATTTGGAACTCTCCTGGGGTACCCTCACATTCCCTCATTTAGTGGATATTTTCACAAAAAAGAGAAATTTTCAAAAATTCTGAAAATTGGCTGAAAACGACTAAATATGAAGGACTCATCGGGCGAATCGCTCTGGAACTGAAATCGGAACGCTCACTGACATTTCCCCTACCTGAAAGTCTGATAAACGCCAGAAAAATGACTAAGTCGAAAAAAAAAATTTTTTCAACTTTTTTCAATTTTACCCCCGTGGGATAAATGTTCTACCCACACACATTTGGAACTCTCCTGGGGTACCCTCACACATATTATTCCCTCATTTAGTGGATATTTTCACAAAAAAGTGAAATTTTCAAAAATTCAGAAAATTGGCTGAAAACGACTAAATATGAAGGACTCATCGGGCGAATCGCTCTGGAACTGAAATCGGAACGCTCACTGACATTTCCCCTAACTGAAAGTCTGATAAACGCTGGAAAAATGACTAAGTGCAAAAAAAAATTTTTTCAACTTTTTTAAATTCTACCCCCGTGGGATATATATTCTACCCACACACATTTGGAACTCTCCTGGGGTACCCTCACACATATTATTCCCTCATTTAGTGGATATTTTTACAAAAAAGAGAAATTTTCAAAAATTCTGAAAATTGGCTGAAAACGACTAAATATGAAGGACTCATCGGGCGAATCGCTCTGGAACTGAAATCGGAACGCTCACTGACATTTCCCCTACCTGAAAGTCTGATAAACGCCAGAAAAATGACTAAGTCGAAAAAAAAAATTTTTTCAACTTTTTTCAATTTTACCCCCGTGGGATATATCTTCTACCCACACACATTTGGAACTCTCCTGGGGTACCCTCACACATATTATTCCCTCATTTAGTGGATATTTTCACAAAAAAGTGAAATTTTCAAAAATTCAGAAAATTGGCTGAAAATGACTAAATATGAAGGACTCATCAGGCGAATCGCTCTGGAGCTGAAATCGGAACGCTTACTGACATTTGCCCAAATTGAAAGTCTGATAAACGCCGGAAAAATGACTAAGTCCCAAAAAAATTTTTTTTAAACTTTTTTCAATTTTACCCCCGTGGGATATATATTCTACCCACACACATTTGGAACTCTCCTGGGGTACCCTCACACATATTATTCCCTCATTTAGTGGATATTTTCACAAAAAAGTGAAATTTTCAAAAATTCAGAAAATTGGCTGAAAATGACTAAATATGAAGGACTCATCAGACGAATCGCTCTGGAGCTGAAATCGGAACGCTTACTGACATTTGCCCAAATTGAAAGTCTGATAATCGCCGGAAAAATGACTAAGTCCAAAAAAATTTTTTTTAAAACTATTTTCAATTTTACCCCCGTGGGATATATATTCTACCCACACACATTTGGAACTCTCCTGGGGTACCCTCACACATATTATTCCCTCATTTAGTGGATATTTTCACAAAAAAGTGAAATTTTCGAAAATTGGCTGAAAACAACTAAATATGAAGGACTCATCAGGCGAATCGCTCTGGAACTGAAATCGGAACGCTCACTGACATTTCTCCAATGTGAAAGTCTGATAAACGCTGAAAAAATGACTAAGTCCAAAAAAAAATTTTTTACAACTTTTTTCAATTTTACCCCCGTGGGATATATATTCTACCCACACACATTTGGAACTCTCCTGGGGTACCCTCACACATATTATTCCCCCATTCAGTGGATATTTTCACAAAAAAGTGAAATTTTCAAAAATTCTGAAAATTGGCTGAAAACAACTAAATATGAAGGACTCATCGGGCGAATCGCTCTGGAACTGAAATCGGAACGCTCACTGACATTTCCCCTATCTGAAAGTCTGATAAACGCCGGATAAATGACTAAGTCTAAAAAAAATTTTTTTTCAACTTTTTTCAATTTTACCGCCGTGGGATATATATTCTACCCACACACATTTGGAACTATCCTGGGGTGCCCTCACACATATTATTCCCTCATTTAGTGGATATTTTCACAAAAAAGTGAAATTTTCAAAAATTCTGAAAATTTGCTGAAAACTACTAAATATGAAGGACTCATTGGGCGAATCGCTCTGGAACTGAAATCGGAATGCTCATTGACATTTCCCCTATCTGAAAGTCTGATAAACGCCGGAAAAATGACTAAGTCTAAAAAAAATTTTTTTTCAACTTTTTTCAATTTTACCCCTGTGGGATATATATTCTACCCATACACATTTGGAACTCTCCTGGGGTACCCTCACGCATATTATTCCCTCATTTAGTGGATATTTTCACAAAAAAGTGAAATTTTCAAAAATTCTGAAAATTGGCTGAGAACGGCTAAATATGAAGGATTCATCGGGCGAATAGCTCTAGAACTGAAATTGGAACGCTCACTGAGATTTCCCCTATATGAAAGTCTGATAAATGCTGAAAAAATGACTAAGTCCAAAAAAAAAAATGTTTCACCTTTTTTCAATTTTACCCCCGTGGGATATATATTCTACCCACACACATTTGGAACTCTCCTGTTGTACCCTCACACGTATTATTCCCTCATTTAGTGGTTATTTTCACAAAAAAGTGACATTTTAAAAAATTCAGAAAATTGGCTGAAAACAACTGAATATGAAGGACTCATCAGGCGAATCGTGCTGGAACTGAAATCAGAAAGCTCACTGACATGTCCCCTATTTGAAAGTCTGATAAACGCTGAAAAAATGACTAAGTCCAAAAAAAAATTTTTTACAACTTTTTTCAATTTTACCCCCGTGGGATATATATTCTACCCACACACATTTGGAACTCTCCTGGGGTACCCTCACACATATTATTCCCTCATTTAGTGGATATTTTCACAAAAAAGTGAAATTTTCAAATATTCAGAATATTGCTGAAAACGACTAAATATGAAGGACTCATCGGGCGAATCGCTCTGGAACTGAAATTGGAACGCTCAATGACATTTGCCCTAATTGAAAGTCTGATAAACGCCGGAAAAATGACTAAGTCCAAAAAAAATTTTTTTTCATCTTTTTTCAATTTTACCCCCGTGGGATATATATTCTACCCACACACATTTGGAACTCTCCTGGGGTACCCTCACACATATTATTCCCTCATTTAGTGGATATTTTCACAAAAAAGTGAAATTTTCAAAAATTCTGAAAATTGGCTGAAAATGACTAAATATGAACGACTCATCGGGCAAATCGCTCTGGAACTGAAATTGGAACACTCACTGACATTTCCCCTATCTGAAAGTCTGATAAACGCTGAAAAAATGACTAAGTCCAAAAAAAATTTTTTTTTACCTTTTTTTAATTTTACCCCCGTGGGATATATATTCTACCCACACACATTTGGAACTCTTCTGGGGTACCCTCACACATATTATTCCCTCATTTAGTGGATATTTTCACAAAAAAGTGAAATTTTCAAATATTCAGAATATTGCTGAAAACGACTAAATTTGAAGGACACATGCTAAAAAGAAAGAAAAGAAATGTTTATTAAATGGAAAGAGGGAGGCATATCTAAAGAAGATTATAATGCAGTCTGCAGATCCTGTAGGGCACGTATCAGGTTAGCTAAAGCTGACAATGAATTAAGGCTTGCAAGAGATGTCAAAAGCAACAAAAAAGGATTTTGGGGGTATGTCAAAAGTAAAAGAAAAGTCAAAGATGCTATAGGATTTTTACAGGATGAAAATGGAGAAATGGTAAGAGAGGATGTTGAGAAGGCCGAACTTTTTAATTCCTATTTTGCATCTGTTTTCTCTCAGAAAGAAAATGTATCATCAACTGATCTTCACTGTCGTTTTAAAGGAATAGAAGAATCCAAGTTATCTGTAAACAGAAAGATTGTGAGGGAATATTTAGCTAACATAAATGAGTTCAAGTCTCCAGGTCCAGATGAATTACACCCCAGAGTACTGAAGGAGATCGTAGAAGAAATTTTAGAACCACTCTCCATAATCTTTGAAAATTCTTGGAGAACAGGAGAAGTCCCAGAAGACTGGAGAAGAGCAAATGTTGTTCCTATCTTCAAAAAGGGGAAGAAGGTGGACCCAGGGAACTATAGGCCGGTGAGTCTGACTTCTATACCAGGAAAGATCTCTGAACAAATTATTAAACAACATGTAGGTAAGTACATGGATAAGAATGAAGTGATTAACCAGAGTCAGCATGGGTTTGTAACTAACAAGTCATGTCAGACTAACTTAATTTCCTTCTATGACAGAATCACTGACTGGGTGGATCAGGGAAATGCTGTAGATATAGTATATCTTGACTTCAGCAAAGCATTTGACAAAGTATCTCACACCATCCTTATTGAAAAAATGACCAAGTATGCAATGGACCAGGCAACTGTTAGGTGGATTCATAACTGGCTTAGTGATCGGACTCAAAGGGTGGTTGTAAATGGCTTCACATCCAGCTGGATGAATGTCTCAAGTGGGGTACCACAGGGCTCCGTCCTGGGACCTGTATTGTTCAACATCTTTATCAATGATTTAGATGAAGGAATTGAGGGTAAACTGATTAAATTTGCTGATGACACAAAGCTAGGAGGGATAGCTAATACTAGAGAAGAGAGAGAGAGGATTCAAAAAGACCTAAATAAACTGGAGCAGTGGGCAGCAACCAACAGAATGGTTTTTAACAGGGAAAAATGCAAAGTACTACATCTGGGCAATAAAAATGAAAAAAGCATATACAGAATGGGAGGAATAGAGCTAAGCAACAGTACATGTGAAAAAGACTTAGGTATACTAATAGATCATAGACTGAACATGAGTCAACAGTGTGATGCAGCAGCAAAAAAGGCAAATACAATTCTGGGATGTATTAACAGAAGCATACAGTCTAGATCACGTGAAGTCATTATCGGACTTTACTCCTCTTTGGTCAGACCTCATCTGGAATACTGTGTACAGTTTTGGGCACCACATTTTAAAAAAGACATAGACAAACTGGAGCAAGTTCAGAGAAGAGCGACCAGAATGGTGACTGGTCTGCAAACCATGTCCTATGAGGAACGGTTGCAGGATTTGGGAATGTTTAGCTTGCAAAAAAGAAGACTGAGAGGAGACTTAATAGCTGTCTACAAATATGTCAAGGGCTGTCACATTGTAGAAGGATCATCTTTATTCTCATTTGCACAAGGAAAGACTAGAAGCAATGGGATGAAACTAAATGGGAGGAGACACAGATTAGATATTAGAAAAAACTTTTTGACAGTGAGGGTGATCAATGAGTGGAACAGGCTGCCACGAGAGGTGGTGAGTTCCCCTTCAATGGACGTCTTCAAACAGAGGCTGGACAGACATCTGTTTGAGATGATTTAGTGAATCCTGCTTTGAGCAGGGGGTTGGACCAGATGACCCAGGAGGTCCCTTCCAACTCTACATTCTATGATTCTATGATTCTATGATTCTATGACTCATCGGGCGAATCGCTCTGGAACTGAAATTGGAACGCTCAATGACATTTGCCCTAATTGAAAGTCTGATAAACGCCGGAAAAATGACTAAGTCCAAAAAAATTTTTTTTTCAATTTTACCCCCGTGGGATATATATTCTTCCCACACACATTTGAAACTCTGCTGGGGTACCCTCACACATATTATTCCCTCCTTTAGTGGATATTTTCACAAAAAAAGTGAAATTTTCAAAAATTCAGAAAATTGGCTGAAAATGACTAAATATGAACGACTCATTGGGCAAATCGCTCTGGAACTGAAATTGGAACGCTCACTGACATTTCCCCTAACTGAAAGTCTGATAAACGCCGGAAAAATGACTAAGACCCAAAAAAAAATTTTTAAAACTTTTTTCAATTTTACCCCCGTGGGATATATATTCTACCCACACACATTTGGAACTCTCCTGGGGTAGCCTCACACATATCATTCCCTCATTTAGTGGATATTTTCACAAAAAAGTGAAATTTTCAAAAATTCAGAAAATTGGCTGAAAATGACTAAATATGAACGACTCATCAGGCGAATCGCTCTGGAACTGAAATCGGAACGCTCACTGACATTTCTCCTATGTGAAAGTCTGATAAACGCTGAAAAAATGACTAAGTCCAAAAAAATTTTTTTTCATCTTTTTTCAAATTTACCCCCGTGGGATATATATTCTACCCACACACATTTGTAACTCTCCTGGGGTACCCTCACACATATTATTCCCTCATTTAGTGGATATTTTCACAAAAAAGTGAAATTTTCAAAAATTCTGAAAATTGGCTGAAAATCACTAAATATGAACGACTCATCGGGCAAATCGCTGTGGAACTGAAATTGGAAAGCTCACTGACATTTCCCCTATCTGAAAGTCTGATAAACGCTGAAAAAATGACTAAATCCCCCCCAAATTTTTTTTTACCTTTTTTCAATTTTACCCCCGTGGGATATATATTCTACCCACACACATTTGGAACTCTTCTGGGGTACCCTCACACATATTATTCCCTCATTTAGTGGATATTTTCACAAAAAAGTGAAATTTTCAAATATTCAGAATATTGCTGAAAACGACTAAATATGAAGGACACATGCTAAAAAGAAAGAAAAGAAATGTTTATTAAATGGAAAGAGGGAGACATATCTAAAGAAGATTATAATGCAGTCTGCAGATCCTGTAGGGCACGTATCAGGTTAGCTAAAGCTGACAATGAATTAAGGCTTGCAAGAGATGTCAAAAGCAACAAAAAAGGATTTTGGGGGTATGTCAAAAGTAAAAGAAAAGTCAAAGATGCTATAGGATTTTTACAGGATGAAAATGGAGAAATGGTAAGAGAGGATGTTGAGAAGGCCGAACTTTTTAATTCCTATTTTGCATCTGTTTTCTCTCAGAAAGAAAATGTATCATCAACTGATCTTCACTGTCGTTTTAAAGGAATAGAAGAATCCAAGTTATCTGTAAACAGAAAGATTGTGAGGGAATATTTAGCTAACATAAATGAGTTCAAGTCTCCAGGTCCAGATGAATTACACCCCAGAGTACTGAAGGAGATCGTAGAAGAAATTTTAGAACCACTCTCCATAATCTTTGAAAATTCTTGGAGAACAGGAGAAGTCCCAGAAGACTGGAGAAGAGCAAATGTTGTTCCTATCTTCAAAAAGGGGAAGAAGGTGGACCCAGGGAACTATAGGCCGGTGAGTCTGACTTCTATACCAGGAAAGATCTCTGAACAAATTATTAAACAACATGTAGGTAAGTACATGGATAAGAATGAAGTGATTAACCAGAGTCAGCATGGGTTTGTAACTAACAAGTCATGTCAGACTAACTTAATTTCCTTCTATGACAGAATCACTGACTGGGTGGATCAGGGAAATGCTGTAGATATAGTATATCTTGACTTCAGCAAAGCATTTGACAAAGTATCTCACACCATCCTTATTGAAAAAATGACCAAGTATGCAATGGACCAGGCAACTGTTAGGTGGATTCATAACTGGCTTAGTGATCGGACTCAAAGGGTGGTTGTAAATGGCTTCACATCCAGCTGGATGAATGTCTCAAGTGGGGTACCACAGGGCTCCGTCCTGGGACCTGTATTGTTCAACATCTTTATCAATGATTTAGATGAAGGAATTGAGGGTAAACTGATTAAATTTGCTGATGACACAAAGCTAGGAGGGATAGCTAATACTAGAGAAGAGAGAGAGAGGATTCAAAAAGACCTAAATAAACTGGAGCAGTGGGCAGCAACCAACAGAATGGTTTTTAACAGGGAAAAATGCAAAGTACTACATCTGGGCAATAAAAATGAAAAAAGCATATACAGAATGGGAGGAATAGAGCTAAGCAACAGTACATGTGAAAAAGACTTAGGTATACTAATAGATCATAGACTGAACATGAGTCAACAGTGTGATGCAGCAGCAAAAAAGGCAAATACAATTCTGGGATGTATTAACAGAAGCATACAGTCTAGATCACGTGAAGTCATTATCGGACTTTACTCCTCTTTGGTCAGACCTCATCTGGAATACTGTGTACAGTTTTGGGCACCACATTTTAAAAAAGACATAGACAAACTGGAGCAAGTTCAGAGAAGAGCGACCAGAATGGTGACTGGTCTGCAAACCATGTCCTATGAGGAACGGTTGCAGGATTTGGGAATGTTTAGCTTGCAAAAAAGAAGACTGAGAGGAGACTTAATAGCTGTCTACAAATATGTCAAGGGCTGTCACATTGTAGAAGGATCATCTTTATTCTCATTTGCACAAGGAAAGACTAGAAGCAATGGGATGAAACTAAATGGGAGGAGACACAGATTAGATATTAGAAAAAACTTTTTGACAGTGAGGGTGATCAATGAGTGGAACAGGCTGCCACGAGAGGTGGTGAGTTCCCCTTCAATGGACGTCTTCAAACAGAGGCTGGACAGACATCTGTTTGAGATGATTTAGTGAATCCTGCTTTGAGCAGGGGGTTGGACCAGATGACCCAGGAGGTCCCTTCCAACTCTACATTCTATGATTCTATGATTCTATGATTCTATGACTCATCGGGCGAATCGCTCTGGAACTGAAATTGGAACGCTCAATGACATTTGCCCTAATTGAAAGTCTGATAAACGCCGGAAAAATGACTAAGTCCAAAAAAATTTTTTTTTCAATTTTACCCCCGTGGGATATATATTCTTCCCACACACATTTGAAACTCTGCTGGGGTACCCTCACACATATTATTCCCTCCTTTAGTGGATATTTTCACAAAAAAAGTGAAATTTTCAAAAATTCAGAAAATTGGCTGAAAATGACTAAATATGAACGACTCATTGGGCAAATCGCTCTGGAACTGAAATTGGAACGCTCACTGACATTTCCCCTAACTGAAAGTCTGATAAACGCCGGAAAAATGACTAAGACCCAAAAAAAAATTTTTAAAACTTTTTTCAATTTTACCCCCGTGGGATATATATTCTACCCACACACATTTGGAACTCTCCTGGGGTAGCCTCACACATATCATTCCCTCATTTAGTGGATATTTTCACAAAAAAGTGAAATTTTCAAAAATTCAGAAAATTGGCTGAAAATGACTAAATATGAACGACTCATCAGGCGAATCGCTCTGGAACTGAAATCGGAACGCTCACTGACATTTCTCCTATGTGAAAGTCTGATAAACGCTGAAAAAATGACTAAGTCCAAAAAAATTTTTTTTCATCTTTTTTCAAATTTACCCCCGTGGGATATATATTCTACCCACACACATTTGTAACTCTCCTGGGGTACCCTCACACATATTATTCCCTCATTTAGTGGATATTTTCACAAAAAAGTGAAATTTTCAAAAATTCTGAAAATTGGCTGAAAATCACTAAATATGAACGACTCATCGGGCAAATCGCTGTGGAACTGAAATTGGAAAGCTCACTGACATTTCCCCTATCTGAAAGTCTGATAAACGCTGAAAAAATGACTAAATCCCCCCAAAATTTTTTTTTTCCTTTTTTCAATTTTACCCCCGTGGGATATATATTCTACCCACACACATTTGGAACTCTTCTGGGGTACCCTCACACATATTATTCCCTCATTTAGTGGATATTTTCACAAAAAAGTGAAATTTTCAAATATTCAGAATATTGCTGAAAACGACTAAATATGAAGGAATCATCGGGCAAATCGCTCTGGAACTGAAATTGGAAAGCTCACTGACATTTCCCCTATCTGAAAGTCTGATAAACGCCGGAAAAATGACTAAGTCCCAAAAAAAAATTTTTAAAACTTTTTTCAATTTTACCCCCGTGTGATATATATTCTACCCACACACATTTGGAACTCTCCTGGGGTAGCCTCACACATATCATTCCCTCATTTAGTGGATATTTTCACAAAAAAGTGAAATTTTCAAAAATTCAGAAAATTGGCTGAAAATGACTAAATATGAACGACTCATCGGGCGAATCACTCTGGAACTGAAATTGGAACGCTCAATAACATTTGCCCTAATTGAAAGTCTGATAAACGCCGGAAAAATGACTAAGTCCAAAAAAAATTTTTTTTCATCCTTTTTTCAATTTTACCCCCGTGGGATATATATTCTACCCACACACATTTGGAACTCTTCTGGGGTACCCTCACACATATTATTCCCTCATTTAGTGGATATTTTCACAAAAAAGTGAAATTTTCAAATATTCAGAATATTGCTGAAAACGACTAAATATGAACGACTCATCGGGCGAATCGCTCTGGAACAGAAATTGGAACGCTCAATGACATTTGCCCTAATTGAAAGTCTGATAAACGCCGGAAAAATGACTAAGTCCAAAAAAAATTTTTTTTCAACTTTTTTCAATTTTACCCCCGTTGGATATATATTCTACCCACACACATTTGGAACTCTGCTGGGGTACCCTCACACATATTATTCCCTCCTTTAGTGGATATTTTCACAAAAAAAGTGAAATTTTCAAAAATTCTGAAAATTGGCTGAAAATGACTAAATATGAACGACTCATCGGGCAAATCGCTCTGGAACTGAAATTGGAACGCTCACTGACATTTCCCCTAACTGAAAGTCTGATAAACGCCGGAAAAATGACTAAGTCCCAAAAAAATTTTGTTAAAACTTTTTTCAATTTTACCCCCGTGGGATATATATTCTACCCACACACATTTGGAACTCTCCTGGGGTACCCTCACACATATTATTCCCTCATTTAGTGGATATTTTCACAAAAAAGTGAAATTTTCAAAAATTCAGAAAATTGGCTGAAAATGACTAAATATGAACGACTCATCGGGCGAATCACTCTGGAACTGAAATTGGAACGCTCAATAACATTTGCCCTAATTGAAAGTCTGATAAACGCCGGAAAAATGACTAAGTCCAAAAAAAATTTTTTTTCATCCTTTTTTCAATTTTACCCCCGTGGGATATATATTCTACCCACACACATTTGGAACTCTTCTGGGGTACCCTCACACATATTATTCCCTCATTTAGTGGATATTTTCACAAAAAAGTGAAATTTTCAAATATTCAGAATATTGCTGAAAACGACTAAATATGAACGACTCATCGGGCGAATCGCTCTGGAACAGAAATTGGAACGCTCAATGACATTTGCCCTAATTGAAAGTCTGATAAACGCCGGAAAAATGACTAAGTCCAAAAAAAATTTTTTTTCAACTTTTTTCAATTTTACCCCCGTTGGATATATATTCTACCCACACACATTTGGAACTCTGCTGGGGTACCCTCACACATATTATTCCCTCCTTTAGTGGATATTTTCACAAAAAAAGTGAAATTTTCAAAAATTCTGAAAATTGGCTGAAAATGACTAAATATGAACGACTCATCGGGCAAATCGCTCTGGAACTGAAATTGGAACGCTCACTGACATTTCCCCTAACTGAAAGTCTGATAAACGCCGGAAAAATGACTAAGTCCCAAAAAAATTTTGTTAAAACTTTTTTCAATTTTACCCCCGTGGGATATATATTCTACCCACACACATTTGGAACTCTCCTGGGGTACCCTCACACATATTATTCCCTCATTTAGTGGATATTTTCACAAAAAAGTGAAATTTTCAAAAATTCGGAAAATTGGCTGAAAACTACTAAATATGACGGACTCATTGGGCGAATCACTCTGGAACTGAAATCGGAACGCTCACTGACATTTCCCCTATCTGAAAGTCTGATAAACGCTGGAAAAACGACTAAGTCCAAAAAAAATTTTTTTCAACTTTTTTAAATTTTACCCCCGTGGGATATATATTCTACCCATATACATTTGGAAGTCTCCTGGGGTACCCTCACACATATTATTCCCTCATTTAGTGGATATTTTCACAAAAAAGTGAAATTTTCAAAAATTCAGAAAATTGGCTGAAAACAACTAAATATGAAGGACTCATCGGGCGAATCGCTCTGGAACTGAAATCGGAATGCTCACTGACATTTCTCCTATGTGAAAGTCTGATAAACACTGAAAAAATGACTAAGTCCAAAAAAAATTTTTTCACCTTTTTTGAATTTTGCCCCTGTGGGATATATCTTCTACCCACACACATTTGGAACACTCCTGGGGTACCCTCACACATATTATTCCTGTTATGATCTGCTACAAGCACTAAGGAAAGACAGGAGATCTGTCCCTACAATCGAACTATACTGGATCCCTACGATGTAACGGGGAACCTGATCCTGCGATCAGACCCGCTAAAGTCCTCGGCTAGTCTGTACGAAGACCTATAGATGCAAGGGAGGAATCCCTACAAGAACTAGGGACTGGGATAAAGTTGGACACCTCCTAGCAGAAATTGTAGCAGTCAAAGACAAACACACAACAAAGAACATAGAGGTCCGAAGACCTAGCAAAACTAACAGAGAACGGTAACAGAGCACCAAGCTAGCTCAAGAGTAGTAAATACAATGAAGTCCAGCAAGGCCAAAAGGGCGGAGCCGGATTAAATAGGCAAAAATGGTCATGTGACCAGCAAACTAGAAAAAACCTAACAGGAGAGTTCTAACAGTACCCCCTCTTCTAAGAGGATCCTCCGGATCCCCTAGGACCGGGCTTATCAGGAAACCTCCTGTGAAATGCTCTGACAAGTCTGGAAGCAGAAACATCATCCGTCCTCACCCATGAGTTATCCTCGGGTCCGAAACCCTTCCAAGCGACGAGATACTGCAAACTCCCTCTATACCGTCTAGAATTTAGGATGCGGGAAATTTCATATTCCCCGTCCTCCACCACCGGAGGAACAGTGGCAGAGGCGTCACCAACCGACACATCAGCTTTTTTCAACAGAGAAACATGAAACACCAGATTATTCTTCCAGGAGGTAGGAACCTCCAACCTAACAGCAGATTGGTTAACTATCTGAAGCACCTTAAAGGGCCCTACAAACTTGGGACCCAATTTTTTCGAAGGAATCCTCAATCGCAGATTCTTAGAGGACAACCAAACCATGTCACCAATAGCAAACGAAACTTCTTGCCGTTTCCTATCAAAGTACCTCTTAGATTTTTTGTTAGCCTCCTGAAGATTAACATGCACATCCGTCCAAACTCTCTCCAAATCACCGCAAAAACTCTCCTCCTCCGGCACAGCCGATACCAATTTGGAGAATGACCCAAAAGACGGATGTCTCCCAGTACAACAAAAAAAAGGCGAACACCCAGCAGAAGAGGATGTATGGTTGTTAAGAGCATATTCAGCAAGTGGCAGAAACTCAGACCACCCCTCTTGATTGTCTGCCACAAAGCAACGCAAGAACTGCTCAACATCCTGGTTCTTTCTTTCTGTCTGGCCATTAGACTCAGGATGATATCCGGATGAAAACGACAAATGAACTCCCGACCTGTCACAAAAGGCACGCCAAAAATGAGCCACGAACTGAGGTCCCCTATCAGAAACAATGTCAGTAGGAACGCCATGTAGTCTGGCAATTTCCTTGACAAAGGCCTTCGCGAGTGTCTTAACGCAAGGCAGTTTGATGAAGGGAACCAAGTGACACATCTTGCTAAAATGGTCCACGACCACCCAGATGACCATGAAACCTTCAGAGGGGGGAAGGTCAGTAATAAAGTCCATAGCCAGATGTGTCCAAGGTGCACTAGGAACCTCCAGAGGGCAAAGCAACCCCGCAGCAGGAGCATGCGAAGACTTAGATCTAGCACACACAGTACATTGACGCACCCACTTAATGACTTCCTTCTGCCATCCAGGCCACCAAAAACTGTGACCCACAAGTCTCTTGGTCTCAGAAATTCCTGGATGACCTGCCAACCGAGACTCATGACACTCAACAAACAAATCTCTCCTAAAGGTCCTAGGCACAAACAACCTCCCATGGGGAGTGTTAGATGGGGCATTCTCTTGAGCTTTAAAAATCTCATCCTCCAAAACGGAGTCCAAAGCAGCAATCACAACACCTTCTTGTAAAATGCTCTCCTCCTCCTCCTCAGCACTGACCATAGGAGAAAAGCTGCGAGACAAAGCATCCGCTTTAACATTCTTGGTACCCGGGATGTAAGTAACGGAAAAATTAAACCGCAAGAAAAAAAGTGCCCACCTAGCCTGACGGGCATTCAAGCGCTTGGCAGCATCAAGATAGATCAGATTTTTATGATCAGTGAAAACCTGAATGGGAAATTCAGCACCTTCCAAGAGATGACGCCAGTGTTCAAATGCGAGTTTAATAGCCAGCAATTCCCGATTACCAATATCGTAATTAAGTTCAGTCTCAGAAATTTTTTTTGAAAAAAAGGCACAGGGATGTACTCCATCCTTGCTTTCCTGAGACAACACCGCACCGACCCCCACAGAAGAAGCATCAACCTCAACCAAAAACGACTTAGTCACATCAGGCTGCATAAGGATGGGAGCAGAGGTGAACCTCTAATTTAGAAACACAAAAGCTTCAATGGCCTCAGAAGTCCACTGAACCGCATTAGCACCTTTCCTGGTGAGATCGGTCAGTGGTTTGACAATAATAGAATTTTTTTTTATGAATTTTCTGTAATAATTGGCGAAACCCAAAAACCTCTGTATCGATTTCAAACCAATAGGCCTAGGCCATTCCTGCACAGCTTGAACTTTAACCGGGTCCATCTCAAAACCTTCACTGGAGATAATGTAACCCAAAAGACTAATTCTCTGTACAGCGAACTCACATTTCTCTAGCTTAGCAAAAAGCGAATTGTCCATTAATAACTGTAAAACCTCACGTACGCTCCGCCAATGAGACTCCAGATCAGGCGAATAAATCAGAATGTCATCCAAATACACAACCACATTTTTGCCGATCAAAGGTCTAAGGATGTCATTAATAAGATTCTGAAAAAATGCTGGAGCATTGGTAAGACCAAAAGGCATAACCAGATTCTCAAAATGACCCACAGGAGTGTTAAAAGCAGTCTTCCATTCATCACCCTCCTTCATGCGCAACAAATTGTATGCCCCCTGGAGATCAATTTTAGAGAACCACTTGGCCCCCACTAACTGGTTAAACAAATCAGGAATCAATGGCAGTGGGTAAGGATTGCGTACAGTAATTTTATTAATCTCACAAAAGTCCAGACAAGGACATAAACCGCCATCTTTTTTTTTAACAAAAAAAAATCCAACAGCCACAGGAGACTTGGAAGGCCTAATGTGACGGGCGGCCAAGCTTGTCTGTATGTATTCCTCCAAAGCCTTTCTCTCAGGAATAGTAAGATTAAATAAACGACTTTTAGGAAGAGTCGCTCCAGGGACAAATTCAATGGTACAATCATAGTCTCTATGGGGAGGCAAAATTTGTGACTCCTCCTCAGAAAAAACTCTCCAAAAATCCTGAATAGTTACAGGTAATTCCCCTTTTTCCACCGCAGCAATACGTCCGTTACAACACTTGTCATAACATTTAGGGCTCCAGGACTTAATTTCATTGGTAGACCAATCCAGTACAGGATTATGCAATTTTAACCAGGGCAACCCCAATATTACTGGAGAAGGCAAATTATTCAATACTACCAAATCCAAATTCTCTTGATGAATACCATTAATAGTGAGGGGAAATTCACAGACCTTGTGAGTAACACTCTTCAAGGGAGAGCCATCGACAGAAACCACAGCAATAGGGGATGACAAAGGTTTAGGTTTTAATGTAAGTTTTTCCAAGAATCCCCCATCAATCACATTCAGAGTAGAACCACAATCCACAAATACCCGAAATTCAATTAATTCTTCCTGAGCAGTGGTAGTAGCAGATAGGAATACCCCCTTAGAATTTAAACAGGCAATACGGGCATAACTGACCATTTTTTTTTCTTTGTTCATACGAAGCACACAGTTCTTAATAAAATGACCAGAATTTCCGCAATAGAAGCACAAACCTTCAGAAAGCCTGCGATCTTTTTCCTCAGAGCGGGGTGTCAGCGCCCCAATCTCCATCGGCTCTCCTTTGTCAGCACAGACCCTCTCAAGACTCGGAGCTGACATAGCAGAGGATTTGCTCTCATTAACCCTTGCACGCAGTCTCCTGTCCACCCGTATAGCTAATTGCATAGCCTCCTGCAAGTTTCCGGGTGTGGGATAAGCAATCAGCAAATCTTTAACCCTTTCACCTAGCCCCGCCAGAAACAAACTTTTCAAAGCTGAATCGTTCCACCCCACCTGGGCAGACCACCGACGGAAGTGAGAACAATACTTTTCCACATTACCTGATCCCTGCCTCAAACGTCTCAATTCAGACTCAGCAGATGAGACACGATCAGGATCATCGTACAACAAACCCAAAGCAGAAAAAAAACTATCCACTGATCTAAAGCAAGGATCACTAGGTTGAAGAGAAAAAGCCCATCCCTGAGGATCCTTGCGCAAAAGTGACATTATGAACGCTATGCGCTGTGATTCATCACCAGAGGATCCGGGTCTTAAACGAAAATACAATAAAGAAGCATTTTTAAAAGAAAAAAAATCTTGTTGTTCACCAAAAAATAGATCAGGCAGACGTACCTTTGGCTCTACCAAATGTGCTCCAGAACAGCTACTCACGTGTTGTTGGAGCTCGGCCACCTCCAGAGAGAGTCCCTGCAACGCCGGAAAAATGACTAAGTCTAAAAAAAACTTTTTTTCAACTTTTTTCAATTTTAACCCCGTGGGATATATATTCTACCCACACACATTTGGAACTCTCCTGGGTTGCCCTCACACATATTACTCCTCATTTAGTGGATATTTTCACAAAAAAGTGAAATTTTCAAAAATTCTGAAAATTTGCTGAAAACTACTAAATATGAAGGACTCATTGGGCGAATCGCTCTGGAACTGAAATCGGAACGCTCACTGACATTTCCCCTATCTGAAAGTCTGATAAACGCCGGATAAATGACTAAGTCTAAAAAAAATTTTTTTTAAACTTTTTTCAATTTTACCCCCGTGGGATATATATTCTACCCACACACATTTGGAACGCTCCTGGGGTACCCTCACGCATATTATTCCCTCATTTAGTGGATATTTTCACAAAAAAGTGAAATTTTCAAAAATTCTGAAAATTGGCTGAAAACGACTAAATATGAAGGACTCATCGGGCGAATCGCTCTAGAACTGAAATCGGAACGCTCACTGAGATTTCCCCTATATGAAAGTCTGATAAATGCTGAAAAAATGACTAAGTCCAAAAAAAAAAATGTTTCACCTTTTTTCACTTTTACCGCTGTGGGATATATATTCTACCCACACACATTTGGAACTCTCCTGTTGTACCCTCACACGTATTATTCCCTCATTTAGTGGTTATTTTCACAAAAAAGTGAAATTTTCAAAAATTCAGAAAATTGGCTGAAAACGACTGAATATGAAGGACTCATCGGGCGAATCGTGCTGGAACTGAAATCAGAAAGCTCACTGACATGTCCCCTATTTGAAAGTCTGATAAACGCTGAAAAAATGACTAAGTCCAAAAAAAAATTTTTTACAACTTTTTTCAATTTTACCCCCTTGGGATATATATTCTACCCACACACATGTGGAACTCTCCTGGGGTACCCTCACACATATTATTCCCCCATTTAGTGGATATTTTCACAAAAAAGTGAAATTTTCAAAAATTCAGAAAATTGGCTGAAAAGGACTAAATATGAACGACTCATCGGGCAAATCGCTCTGGAGCTGAAATTGAAACGCTCACTGACATTTCCCCTAACTGAAAGTCTGATAAACGCCGGAAAAATGACAAAGTCCCAAAAAAATTTTTATAAAACTTTTTTCAATTTTACCCCCGTGGGACATATATTCTACCCACACACATTTGGAACTCTCCTGGGGTACCCTCACACATATTATTCCCTTATTTAGTGGATATTTTCACAAAAAAGTAAAATTTTCAAAAATTCAGAAAATTGGCTGAAAATGACTAAATATGAACGACTCATCGGGCGAATCGCTCTGGAACTGAAATCGGAACGCTCACTGACATTTCCCCTATCTGAAAGTCTGATCAACGCCGGAAAAATGACTAAGTCTAAAAAAAACTTTTTTCAACTTTTTTCAATTTTACCCCCGTGGGATATATATTCTACCCACACACATTTGGAACTCTCCTGGGGTGCCCTCACACATATTATTCCCTCATTTAGTGGATATTTTCACAAAAAAGTGAAATTTTCAAAAATTCAGAAAATTGGCTGAAAATGACTAAATATGAACGACTCATCGGGCGAAACGCTCTGGAACTGAGATCGGAACGCTCACTGACATTTCCCATAACTGAAAGTCTGATAAACGCCGGAAAAATGACTAAGTCCAAAAAAATTTTTTTCAACTTTTTTCAATTTTACCCCCGTGGGATCTATCTTCTACCCACACACATTTGGAACTCTCCTGGGGTACCCTCACACATATTATTCCCTCATTTAGTGGATATTTTCACAAAAAAGTGAAATTTTCAAAAATTCTGAAAATTTGCTGAAAACAACTAAATATGAAGGACTCATCGGGCGAATCGCTCTGGAACTGAAATCGGAATGCTCACTGACATTTCCCCTATCTGAAAGTCTGCTAAACGCAGAAAAAATGACTAAGTCCAAAAAATATTTTTTTTCACCTTTTTTCAATTTTACCCCCGTGTGATATATCTTCTACCCACACACATTTGGAACTCTCCTGGGGTACCCTCACACATATTATTCCCTCATTTAGTGGATATTTTCACAAAAAAGTGAAATTTTCAAAAATTCTGAAAATTGGCTGAAAACGACTAAATATGAAGGACTCATCGGGCGAATCGCTCTGGAACTGAAATCGGAACGCTCACTGACATTTCCCCTAACTGAAAGTCTGATAAACGCCGGAAAAATGACTAAGTCCCTAAAAAAAATTTTAAAACTTTTTTCAATTTTACCCCCGTGGGATATATATTCTACCCACACACATTTGGAACTCTCCTGGGGTACCCTCACTCATATTATTCCCTCATTTAGTGGATATTTTCACAAAAAAGTGAAAATTTCAAAAATTCTGAAAATTGGCTGAAAATGACTAAATATGAACGACTCATCGGGCAAATCGCTCTGGAACTAAAATTCAAATGCTCACTGACATTTCCCCTAACTGAAAGTCTGATAAACGCAGGAAAAATGACAAAGTCCCAAAAAAAATGTTATAAAACTTTTTTCAATTTTACCCCCGTGGGATATATATTCTACCCACAAACATTTGGAACTCTCCTGGGGTACCCTCACACATATTATTCCGTCATTTAGTGGATATTTTCACAAAAAAGTGAAATTTTCAAAAATTCAGAAAATTGGCTGAAAATGACTAAATATGAAGGACTCATTGGGCGAAACGCTCTGGAACTAAGATCAGAACGCTCACTGACATTTCCACTAACTGAAAGTCTGATAAACGCCGGAAAAATGACTAAGTCCAAAAAAAAAATTTTTTCAACATTTTTCTATTTTACCCCCGTGGGATATATATTCTACCCATATACATTTGAAACTCTCCTGGGGTACTCTCACACATATTATTCCCTCATTTAGTGGATATTTTCACAAAAAAAGTGAAATTTTCAAAAATTCAGAAAATTTGCTGAAAATGACTAAATATGAACGACTCATCGGGCAAATCGCTCTGGAACTGAAATTGAAACGCTCACTGACATTTCCCCTAACTGAAAGTCTGATAAACGCCGGAAAAATGACTAAGTCCCTAAAAAAAATTTTAAAACTTTTTTCAATTTTACCCCCGTGGGATATATATTCTACCCACACACATTTGGAACTCTCCTGGGGTACCCTCACTTATATTATTCCCTCATTTAGTGGATATTTTCACAAAAAAGTGAAATTTTCAAAAATTCAGAAAATTTGCTGAAAATGACTAAATATGAACGACTCATTGGGCAAATCGCTCTGGAACTGAAATTGAAACGCTCACTGACATTTCCCCTAACTGAAAGTCTGATAAACGCTGGAAAAATGACTAAGTCCAAAAAAATTTTTTTTCAACTTTTTTCAATTTTACCCCCGTGGGATATATCTTCTACCACACACATTTGGAACTCTCCTGGGGTACCCTCACACATATTATTCCCTTATTTAGTGGATATTTTCACAAAAAAGTAAAATTTTCAAAAATTCAGAAAATTGGCTGAAAATGACTAAATATGAACGACTCATCGGGCGAATCGCTCTGGAACTGAAATCGGAACGCTCACTGACATTTCCCCTAACTGAAAGTCTGATCAACGCCGGAAAAATGACTAAGTCTAAAAAAAACTTTTTTCAACTTTTTTCAATTTTACCCCCGTGGGATATATATTCTACCCACACACATTTGGAACTCTCCTGGGGTGCCCTCACACATATTATTCCCTCATTTAGTGGATATTTTCACAAAAAAGTGAAATTTTCAAAAATTCTGAAAATTTGCTGAAAACTACTAAATATGAAGGACTCATTGGGCGAATCGCTCTGGAACTGAAATCGGAATGCTCACTGACATTTCCCCTATCTGAAAGTCTGATAAACGCCGGAAAAATGACTAAGTCCCTAAAAAAAATTTTAAAACTTTTTTCAATTTTACCCCCGTGGGATATATATTCTACCCACACACATTTGGAACTCTCCTGGGGTACCCTCACTCATATTATTCCCTCATTTAGTGGATATTTTCACAAAAAAGTGAAATTTTCAAAAATTCAGAAAATTGGCTGAAAATGACTAAATATGAACGACTCATCGGGCGAAACGCTCTGGAACTGAGATCGGAACGCTCACTGACATTTCCCATAACTGAAAGTCTGATAAACGCCGGAAAAATGACTAAGTCCAAAAAAATTTTTTTCAACTTTTTTCAATTTTACCCCCGTGGGATCTATCTTCTACCCACACACATTTGGAACTGTCCTGGGGTACCCTCACACATATTATTCCCTCATTTAGTTGATATTTTCACAAAAAAGTGAAATTTTCAAAAATTCTGAAAATTTGCTGAAAACAACTAAATATGAAGGACTCATCGGGCGAATCGCTCTGGAACTGATATCGGAACGCTCACTGACATTTCCCCTATCTGAAAGTCTGATAAACGCCGGAAAAATGACTAAGTCCAAAAAAAAATTTTTTAAACTATTTTCAATTTTACCTCCGTGGGATATATATTCTACCCACACACATTTGGAGCTCTCCTGGGGTACCCTCACTCATATTATTCCCTCATTTAGTGGATATTTTCACAAAAAAGTGAAATTTTCAAAAATTCAGAAAATTGGCTGAAAAGGACTAAATATGAACGACTCATCGGGCAAATCGCTCTGGAACTGAAATTGAAACGCTCACTGACATTTCCCCTAACTGAAAGTCTGATAAACGCCGGAAAAATGACAAAGTCCCAAAAAAAATTTTATAAAACTTTTTTCAATTTTACCCCCGTGGGACATATATTCTACCCACACACATTTGGAACTCTCCTGGGGTGCCTTCACACATATTATTCCCTCATTTAGTGGATATTTTCACAAAAAAGTGACATTTTCAAAAATTCTGAAAATTTGCTGAAAACTACTAAATATGAAGGACTCATTGGGCGAATCGCTCTGGAACTGAAATCGGAATGCTCACTGACATTTCCCCTATCTGAAAGTCTGATAAACGCCGGAAAAATGACTAAGTCCCTAAAAAAAATTTTAAAACTTTTTTCAATTTTACCCCCGTGGGATATATATTCTACCCACACACATTTGGAACTCTCCTGGGGTACCCTCACTCATATTATTCCCTCATTTAGTGGATATTTTCACAAAAAAGTAAAATTTTCAAAAATTCAGAAAATTGGCTGAAAATGACTAAATATGAACGACTCATCGGGCGAAACGCTCTGGAACTGAGATCGGAACGCTCACTGACATTTCCCATAACTGAAAGTCTGATAAACGCCGGAAAAATGACTAAGTCCAAAAAAATTTTTTTCAACTTTTTTCAATTTTACCCCCGTGGGATCTATCTTCTACCCACACACATTTGGAACTCTCCTGGGGTACCCACACACATATTATTCCCTCATTTAGTGGATATTTTCACAAAAAAGTGAAATTTTCAAAAATTCTGAAAACTGGCTGAAAATGACTAAATATGAACGACTCATCGGGCAAATCGCTCTGGAACTGAAATTGGAACTCTCACTGACATTTCCCCTAACTGAAAGTGTGATAAACACCGGAAAAATGACTAAGTCCCAAAAAAATTTTTTTTTTTACTTTTTTCAATTTTACCCCCGTGGGATCTATCTTCTACCCACACACATTTGGAACTCTCCTGGGGTACCCTCACTCATATTATTCCCTCATTTAGTGGATATTTTCACAAAAAAGTGAAATTTTCAAAAATTCAGAAAATTGGCTGAAAATGACTAAATATGAACGACTCATCGGGCGAAACGCTCTGGAACTGAGATCGGAACGCTCACTGACATTTGCCCTAATTGAAAGTCGGATAAACGCCGGAAAAATGACTAAGTCCAAAAAAAAATTTTTTTAAACTATTTTCAATTTTACCCCCGTGGGAAATATATTCTACCCACACACATTTGGAACTCTCCTGGGGTACCCTCACACATATTATTCCCTCATTTAGTGGATATTTTCACAAAAAAGTAAAATTTTCAAAAATTCATAAAATTGGCTGAAAATGACTAAATATGAAGGACTCATCGGGCAAATCGCTCTGTAACTGAAATTGGAACGCTCAATGACATTTGCCCTAATTGAAAGTCTGATAAACGCTGGAAAAATGACTAAGTCCCAAAAAAAAAATTTTAAAACTTTTTTCAATTTTACCCTCGTGGGATATATATTCTACCCACACACATTTGGAACTCTGCTGGGGTACCCTCACACATATTATTCCCTCATTTAGTGGATATTTTCACAAAAAAGTGAAATTTTCAAAACTTCAGAAAATTGGCTAAAAATGACTAAATATGAACGACTCATTGGGCAAATCGCTCTGTAACTGAAATTGGAACGCTCACTGACATATCCCCTAACTGAAAGTCTGATAAAAACGCCGGAAAAATGACTAAGTCCCAAAAAAAATTTTTAAAACTTTTTTCAATTTTACCTCCGTGGGATATATCTTCTACCCACACACATTTGGAACTCTCCTGGGGTACCCTCACACATATTATTCCCTCATTTAGTGGATATTTTCACAAAAAAGTGAAATTTTCAAAAATTCTGAAAATTGGCTGAAAATTACTAAATATGAAGAACTCATCGGGCGAATCGCTCTGGAACTGAAGTCGAAACGCTCACTGACATTTGCCCAAATTGAAAGTCTGATAAACGCCGGAAAAATGACTAAGTCCAAAAAAAATTTTTTTTCACCTTTTTTCAATTTTACCCCCGTGGGATATATCTTCTACCCACACACATTTGGAACTCTCCTGGGGTACCCTCACACATATTATTCCCTCATTTAGTGGATATTTTCACAAAAAAGTGAAATTTTCAAAAATTCAGAAAATTGGCTGAAAGCAACTAAATATGAAGGACACATATTATTCCCTCATTTAGCGGATATTTTCACAAAAAAGTGAAATTTTCAAAAATTCTGAAAATTGGCTGAAAACTACTAAATATGAAGGACTCATTGGGCGAATCGCTCTGGAACTGAAATCGGAACGCTCACTGACATTTCCCCTATCTGAAAGTCTGATAAACGCTGGAAAAATAACTAAGTCCAAAAAAAATATTTTTTCAACTTTTTCAATTTTACCCCCGTGGGATATATATTCTACCCATATACATTTGGAACTCTCCTGGGGTACCATCACACATATTATTCCCTCATTTAGTGGATATTTTCACAAAAAGTGAAATTTTCAAATATTCAGAATATTGGTTGAAAACGACTAAATATGAAGGACTCATCGGGCGAATCGCTCTAGAACTGAAATTGGAACACTCAATGACATTTGCCCTAATTGAAAGTCTGATAAACGCCGGAAAAATGACTAAGTCCAAAAAAAATTTTTATAAAACTTTTTTCAATTTTACCCCCGTGGGATACATATTCTACCCATATACATTTGGAACTCTCCTGTGGTACCCTCACACATATTATTCCCTCATTTAGTGGATATTTTCACAAAAAATTGAAATTTTCAAAAATTCTGAAAATTGGCTGAAAATGACTAAATATGAATGACTCATCGGGCGAATCGCTCTGGAACTGAGATCGGAACGCTCACTGACATTTCCCCTATCTGAAAGTCTGATAAACGCCGGAAAAATGACTAAGTCCAAAAAATTTCTTTTTCAACTTTTTTCAATTTTACCCCCGTGGGATCTATCTTCTACCCACACACATTTGGAACTCTCCTGGGGTACCCTCACACATATTATTCCCTCATTTAGTGGATATTTTCACAAAAAAGTGAAATTTTCAAAAATTCAGAAAATTGGCTGAAAGCAACTAAATATGAAGGACACATATTATTCCCTCATTTAGTGGATATTTTCACAAAAAAGTGAAATTTTCAAAAATTCTGAAAATTGGCTGAAAACTACTAAATATGAAGGACTCATTGGGCGAATCGCTCTGGAACTAAAATCGGAACGCTCACTGACATTTCCCCTATCTGAAAGTCTGATAAACGCTGGAAAAATAACTAAGTCCAAAAAAAATATTTTTTCAACTTTTTCAATTTTACCCCCGTGGGATATATATTCTACCCATATACATTTGGAACTCTCCTGGGGTACCATCACACATATTATTCCCTCATTTAGTGGATATTTTCACAAAAAGTGAAATTTTCAAATATTCAGAATATTGGTTGAAAATGACTAAATATGAAGGACTCATCGGGTGAATCGCTCTAGAACTGAAATTGGAACACTCAATGACATTTGCCCTAATTGAAAGTCTGATAAACGCCGGAAAAATGACTAAGTCCAAAAAAAATTTTTATAAAACTTTTTTCAATTTTACCCCCGTGGGATACATATTCTACCCATATACATTTGGAACTCTCCTGTGGTACCCTCACACATATTATTCCCTCATTTAGTGGATATTTTCACAAAAAATTGAAATTTTCAAAAATTCTGAAAATTGGCTGAAAATGACTAAATATGAATGACTCATCGGGCGAATCGCTCTGGAACTGAGATCGGAATGCTCACTGACATTTCCCCTATCTGAAAGTCTGATAAAAGCCGGAAAAATGACTAAGTCCAAAAAATTTCTTTTTCAACTTTTTTCAATTTTACCCCCGTGGGATCTATCTTCTACCGACACACATTTGGAACTCTCCTGGGGTACCCTCACACATATTATTCCCTCATTTAGTGGATATTTTCACAAAAAAGTGAAATTTTCAAAAATTCAGAAAATTGGCTGAAAGCAACTAAATATGAAGGACTCATCGGGCGAATCGCTCTGGAACTGAAATCGGAACGCTCACTGACATTTCCCCTATCCGAAAGTCTGATAAACGCCGGAAAAATGACTAAGTCCCAAAAAAAAAATTTTTTCCACTTTTTTCAATTTTACCCCCGTGGGATATATCTTCTACCCACACACATTTGGAACTATCCTGGGGTACCCTCACACATATTATTCCCTCATTTAGTTGATATTTTCACAAAAAAGTTAAATTTTCAAAAATTCAGAAAATTGGCTGAAAATGACTAAATATGAACGACTCATCGGGCGAAACGCTCTGGAACTGAGATCAGAACGCTCACTGACATTTGCCCTAATTGAAAGTCGGATAAACGCCGGAAAAATGACTAAGTCCAAAAAAAAATTTTTTTCAACTATTTTCAATTTTACCCCCGTGGGAAATATATTCTACCCACACACATTTGGAACTCTCCTGGGGTACCCTCACACCTATTATTCCCTCATTTAGTGGATATTTTCACAAAAAATTGAAATTTTCAAAAATTCTGAAAATTGGCTGAAAACTACTAAATATGAAGGACTCATTGGGCGAATCACTCTGGAACTGAAATCGGAACGCTCACTGACATTTCTCCTATGTGAAAGTCTGATAAACGCTGAAAAAATGACAAAGTCCAAAAAATATTTTTTTTCACCTTTTTTAAATTTTACCCCCGTGCTATATATCTTCTACCCACACACATTTGGAACTCTCCTGGGGTACCCTCACACATATTATTCCCTCATTTAGTGGATATTTTCACAAAAAAGTAAAATTTTCAAAAATTCATAAAATTGGCTGAAAATGACTAAATATGAAGGACTCATCGGGCAAATCGCTCTGTAACTGAAATTGGAACGCTCAATGACATTTGCCCTAATTGAAAGTCTGATAAACGCTGGAAAAATGACTAAGTCCCAAAAAAAAAATTTTAAAACTTTTTTCAATTTTACCCTCGTGGGATATATATTCTACCCACACACATTTGGAACTCTGCTGGGGTACCCTCACACATATTATTCCCTCATTTAGTGGATATTTTCACAAAAAAGTGAAATTTTCAAAAATTCTGAAAATTGGCTGAA
Organism: Phyllobates terribilis; assembly: GCF_046119375.1. Classification (NCBI taxonomy): domain Eukaryota; kingdom Metazoa; phylum Chordata; class Amphibia; order Anura; family Dendrobatidae; genus Phyllobates; species Phyllobates terribilis. The sequence goes on along the minus strand of NW_027363566.1, from coordinate 371,791 downwards.
AATTACTAAATATGAAGAACTCATCGGGCGAATCGCTCTGGAACTGAAGTCGGAACGCTCACTGACATTTGCCCAAATTGAAAGTCTGATAAACGCCGGAAAAATGACTAAGTCCAAAAAAAATTTTTTTTCACCTTTTTTCAATTTTACCCCCGTGGGATATATCTTCTACCCACACACATTTGGAACTCTCCTGGGGTACCCTCACACATATTATTCCCTCATTTAGTGGATATTTTCACAAAAAAGTGAAATTTTCAAAAATTCAGAAAATTGGCTGAAAGCAACTAAATATGAAGGACACATATTATTCCCTCATTTAGTGGATATTTTCACAAAAAAGTGAAATTTTCGAAAATTCTGAAAATTGGCTGAAAACTACTAAATATGAAGGACTCATTGGGCGAATCGCTCTGGAACTGAAATCGGAACGCTCACTGACATTTCCCCTATCTGAAAGTCTGATAAACGCTGGAAAAATAACTAAGTCCAAAAAAAATATTTTTTCAACTTTTTCAATTTTACCCCCGTGGGATATATATTCTACCCATATACATTTGGAACTCTCCTGGGGTACCATCACACATATTATTCCCTCATTTAGTGGATATTTTCACAAAAAGTGAAATTTTCAAATATTCAGAATATTGGTTGAAAACGACTAAATATGAAGGACTCATCGGGCGAATCGCTCTAGAACTGAAATTGGAACACTCAATGACATTTGCCCTAATTGAAAGTCTGATAAACGCCGGAAAAATGACTAAGTCCAAAAAAAATTTTTATAAAACTTTTTTCAATTTTACCCCCGTGGGATACATATTCTACCCATATACATTTGGAACTCTCCTGTGGTACCCTCACACATATTATTCCCTCATTTAGTGGATGTTTTCACAAAAAATTGAAATTTTCAAAAATTCTGAAAATTGGCTGAAAATGACTAAATATGAATGACTCATCGGGCGAATCGCTCTGGAACTGAGATCGGAACGCTCACTGACATTTCCCCTATCTGAAAGTCTGATAAACGCCGGAAAAATGACTAAGTCCAAAAAATTTCTTTTTCAACTTTTTTCAATTTTACCCCCGTGGGATCTATCTTCTACCCACACACATTTGGAACTCTCCTGGGGTACCCTCACACATATTATTCCCTCATTTAGTGGATATTTTCACAAAAAAGTGAAATTTTCAAAAATTCAGAAAATTGGCTGAAAGCAACTAAATATGAAGGACTCATCGGGCGAATCGCTCTGGAACTGAAATCGGAACGCTCACTGACATTTCCCCTATCCGAAAGTCTGATAAACGCCGGAAAAATGACTAAGTCCCAAAAAAAAAATTTTTTCCACTTTTTTCAATTTTACCCCCGTGGGATATATATTCTACCCACACACATTTGGAACTCTCCTGGGGTACCCTCACTCATATTATTCCCTCATTTAGTGGATATTTTCACAAAAACGTGAAATTTTCAAAAATTCAGAAAATTGGCTGAAAATGACTAAATATGAACGACTCATCGGGCGAAACGCTCTGGAACTGAGATCGGAACGCTCACTGACATTTGCTCTAATTGAAAGTCGGATAAACGCCGGAAAAATGACTAAGTCCAAAAAAAAATTTTTTTAAACTATTTTCAATTTTACCCCCGTGGGAAATATATTCTACCCACACACATTTGGAACTCTCCTGGGGTACCCTCACACATATTATTCCCTCATTTAGTGGATATTTTCACAAAAAAGTGAAATTTTCAAAACTTCAGAAAATTGGCTAAAAATGACTAAATATGAACGACTCATCGGGCAAATCGCTCTGTAACTGAAATTGGAACGCTCACTGACATTTCCCCTAACTGAAAGTCTGATAAAAACGCCGGAAAAATGACTAAGTCCAAAAAAAATTTTTTTTCACCTTTTTTCAATTTTACCTCCGTGGGATATATCTTCTACCCACACACATTTGGAACTCTCCTGGGGTACCCTCACACATATTATTCCCTCATTTAGTGGATATTTTCACAAAAAAGTGAAATTTTCAAAAATTCAGAAAATTGGCTGAAAGCAACTAAATATGAAGGACACATTGGGCGAATCGCTCTGGAACTGAAATCGGAACGCTCACTGACATTTCCCCTATCTGAAAGTCTGATAAACGCTGGAAAAATAACTAAGTCCAAAAAAAATATTTTTTCAACTTTTTCAATTTTACCCCCGTGGGATATATATTCTACCCATATACATTTGGAACTCTCCTGGGGTACCATCACACATATTATTCCCTCATTTAGTGGATATTTTCACAAAAAGTGAAATTTTCAAATATTCAGAATATTGGTTGAAAACGACTAAATATGAAGGACTCATCGGGTGAATCGCTCTAGAACTGAAATTGGAACACTCAATGACATTTGCCCTAATTGAAAGTCTGATAAACGCCGGAAAAATGACTAAGTCCAAAAAAAATTTTTATAAAAGTTTTTTCAATTTTACCCCCGTGGGATACATATTCTACCCATATACATTTGGAACTCTCCTGTGGTACCCTCACACATATTATTCCCTCATTTAGTGGATATTTTCACAAAAAATTGAAATTTTCAAAAATTCTGAAAATTGGCTGAAAATGACTAAATACGAATGACTCATCGGGCGAATCGCTCTGGAACTGAGATCGGAACGCTCACTGACATTTCCCCTATCTGAAAGTCTGATAAAAGCCGGAAAAATGACTAAGTCCAAAAAATTTCTTTTTCAACTTTTTTCAATTTTACCCCCGTGGGATCTATCTTCTACCGACACACATTTGGAACTCTCCTGGGGTACCCTCACACATATTATTCCCTCATTTAGTGGATATTTTCACAAAAAAGTGAAATTTTCAAAAATTCAGAAAATTGGCTGAAAGCAACTAAATATGAAGGACTCATCGGGCGAATCGCTCTGGAACTGAAATCGGAACGCTCACTGACATTTCCCCTATCCGAAAGTCTGATAAACGCCGGAAAAATGACTAAGTCCCAAAAAAAAAATTTTTTCCACTTTTTTCAATTTTACCCCCGTGGGATATATATTCTACCCACACACATTTGGAACTCTCCTGGGGTACCCTCACTCATATTATTCCCTCATTTAGTGGATATTTTCACAAAAAAGTGAAATTTTCAAAAATTCAGAAAATTGGCTGAAAATGACTAAATATGAACGACTTATCGGGCGAAACGCTCTGGAACTGAGATCGGAACGCTCACTGACATTTGCCCTAATTGAAAGTCGGATAAACGCCGGAAAAATGACTAAGTCCAAAAAAAAATTTTTTTCAACTATTTTCAATTTTACCCCCGTGGGAAATATATTCTACCCACACACATTTGGAACTCTCCTGGGGTACCCTCACACCTATTATTCCCTCATTTAGTGGATATTTTCACAAAAAATTGAAATTTTCAAAAATTCTGAAAATTGGCTGAAAACTACTAAATATGAAGGACTCATCGGGCGAATCGCTCTGGAACTGAAATCGGAACGCTCACTGACATTTCTCCTATGTGAAAGTCTGATAAACGCTGAAAAAATGACAAAGTCCAAAAAATATTTTTTTTCACCTTTTTTAAATTTTACCCCCGTGCTATATATCTTCTACCCACACACATTTGGAACTCTCCTGGGGTACCCTCACACATATTATTCCCTCATTTAGTGGATATTTTCACAAAAAAGTGAAATTTTCAAAAATTCTGAAAATTGGCTGAAAACGACTAAATATGAAGGACTCATCGGGCGAATCGCTCTGGAACTGAAATCGGAACGCTCACTGACATTTCCCCTAACTGAAAGTCTGATAAACGCCGGAAAAATGACTAAGTCCCAAAAAAAAAATTTTAAAACTTTTTTCAATTTTACCCCCGTGGGATATATCTTCTACCCACACACATTTGGAACTCTCCTGGGGTACCCTCACACATATTATTCCCTCATTTAGTGGATATTTTCACAAAAAAGTAAAATTTTCAAAAATTCATAAAATTGGCTGAAAATGACTAAATATGAAGGACTCATCGGGCAAATCGCTCTGTAACTGAAATTGGAACGCTCAATGACATTTGCCCTAATTGAAAGTCTGATAAACGCTGGAAAAATGACTAAGTCCCAAAAAAAAAATTTTAAAACTTTTTTCAATTTTACCCTCGTGGGATATATATTCTACCCACACACATTTGGAACTCTGCTGGGGTACCCTCACACATATTATTCCCTCATTTAGTGGATATTTTCACAAAAAAGTGAAATTTTCAAAACTTCAGAAAATTGGCTAAAAATGACTAAATATGAACGACTCATTGGGCAAATCGCTCTGTAACTGAAATTGGAATGCTCACTGACATTTCCCCTAACTGAAAGTCTGATAAAAACGCCGGAAAAATGACTAAGTCCCAAAAAATTTTTTTAAAACTTTTTTCAATTTTACCTCCGTGGGATATATCTTCTACCCACACACATTTGGAACTCTCCTGGGGTACCCTCACACATATTATTCCCTCATTTAGTGGATATTTTCACAAAAAAGTGAAATTTTCAAAAATTCTGAAAATTGGCTGAAAATGACTAAATATGAAGAACTCATCGGGCGAATCGCTCTGGAACTGAAGTCGGAACGCTCACTGACATTTGCCCAAATTGAAAGTCTGATAAACGCCGGAAAAATGACTAAGTCCAAAAAAAATTTTTTTTCACCTTTTTTCAATTTTACCCCCGTGGGATATATCTTCTACCCACACACATTTGGAACTCTCCTGGGGTACCCTCACACATATTATTCCCTCATTTAGTGGATATTTTCACAAAAAAGTGAAATTTTCAAAAATTCAGAAAATTGGCTGAAAGCAACTAAATATGAAGGACACATATTCCCTCATTTAGTGGATATTTTCACAAAAAAGTGAAATTTTCAAAAATTCTGAAAATTGGCTGAAAACGACTAAATATGAAGGACTCATTGGGCGAATCGCTCTGGAAATGAAATCGGAACGCTCACTGACATTTCCCCTATCTGAAAGTCTGATAAACGCTGGAAAAATAACTAAGTCCAAAAAAAATATTTTTTCAACTTTTTCAATTTTACCCCCGTGGGATATATATTCTACCCATATACATTTGGAACTCTCCTGGGGTACCATCACACATATTATTCCCTCACTTAGTGGATATTTTCACAAAAAGTGAAATTTTCAAATATTCAGAATATTGGTTGAAAACGACTAAATATGAAGGACTCATCGGGCGAATCGCTCTAGAACTGAAATTGGAACACTCAATGACATTTACCCTAATTGAAAGTCTGATAAACGCCGGAAAAATGACTAAGTCCAAAAAAAATTTTTATAAAACTTTTTTCAATTTTACCCCCGTGGGATACATATTCTACCCATATACATTTGGAACTCTCCTGTGGTACCCTCACACATATTATTCCCTCATTTAGTGGATATTTTCACAAAAAAGTGAAATTATCAAAAATTCTGAAAATTGGCTGAAAATGACTAAATATGAATGACTCATCGGGCGAATCGCTCTGGAACTGAGATCGGAACGCTCACTGACATTTCCCCTATCTGAAAGTCTGATAAACGCCGGAAAAATGACTAAGTCCAAAAAATTTCTTTTTCAACTTTTTTCAATTTTACCCCCGTGGGATCTATCTTCTACCCACACACATTTGGAACTCTCCTGGGGTACCCTCACACATATTATTCCCTCATTTAGTGGATAATTTCACAAAAAATTGAAATTTTCAAAAATTCTGAAAATTGGCTGAAAACTACTAAATATGAAGGACTCATCGGGCGAATCGCTCTAGAACTGAAATTGGAACACTCAATGACATTTACCCTAATTGAAAGTCTGATAAACGCCGGAAAAATGACTAAGTCCCAAAAAAATTTTTTTAAAACTTTTTTCAATTTTACCCCCGTGGGATATATATTCTACCGATATACATTTGGAACTCTCCTGGGGTACCATCACACATATTATTCCCTCATTTAGTGGATATTTTCACAAAAAGTGAAATTTTCAAATATTCAGAATATTGGCTGAAAACGAATAAATATGAAGGACTCATCGGGCGAATCGCTCTGGAACTGAAATTGGAATGGTCAATGACATTTGCCCTAACTGAAAGTCTGATAAACGCCGGAAAAATGACTAAGTCAAAAAAAAAATTTTTTCAACTTTTTTTATTTTACCCCCGTGGGATCTATCTTCTACCCACACACATTTGGAACTCTCCTGGGGTACCCTCACACATATTATTCCCTCATTTAGTGGATATTTTCACAAAAAATTGCAATTTTCAAAAATTCTGAAAATTGGCTGAAAACTACTAAATATGAAGGACTCATCGGGCGAATCGCTCTGGAACTCAAATCGGAACGCTCACTGACATTTCTCCTATGTGAAAGTCTGATAAACGCTGAAAAAATAACTAAGTCCATAAAAAAAAAATTTTCACCTTTTTTCAATTTTACCCCCGTCGGATATATATTCTACCCACACACATTTGGATCTCTCCTGGGGTACCGTCACACATATTATTCCCTCATTTAGTGGATATTTTCACAAAAAGTGAAATTTTCAAATATTCAGAATATTGGTTGAAAACGACTAAATATGAAGGACTCATCGGGCGAATCGCTCTGGAACTGAAATTGGAACACTCAATGACATTTGCCCTAATTGAAAGTCTGATAAACGCCGGAAAAATGACTAAGTCCAAAAAAAAATTTTTATAAAACTTTTTTCAATTTTACCCCCGTGGGATACATTTTCTACCCACACACATTTGGAACTCTCCTGTGGTACCCTCACACATATTATTCCCTCATTTAGTGGATATTTTCACAAAAAAGTGAAATTTTCAAAAATTCTGAAAATTGGCTGAAAATGACTAAATATGAACGACTCATCTGGCAAATCGCTCTGGAACTGAAATTGAAACGCTCACTGACATTTCCCCTAACTGAAAGTCTGATAAATGCCAGAAAAATGACAAAGTCCCAAAAAAATTTTTATAAAACTTTTTTCAATTTTACCCCCGTGGGATATATATTCTACCCACACACATTTGGAACTCTCCTGGGGTACCCTCACACATATTATTCCCTCATTTAGTGGATATTTTCACAAAAAAGTGAAATTTTCAAAAATTCAGAAAATTGGCTGAAAATGACTAAATATGAACGAATCATCGGGCGAAACGCTCTGGAACTGAGATCGGAACGCTCACTGACATTTCTCCAATGTGAAAGTCTGATAAACGCTGAAAAAATGACTAAGTCCAAAAAAATTTTTTTTTCACCTTTTTTCAATTTTACCCCCGTGGGATATATCTTCTACCCACACACATTTGTAAATCTCCTGGGGTACCCTCACACATATTATTCCCTCATTTAGTGGATATTTTCACAAAAAAGTGAAATTTTCAAAAATTCAGAAAATTGGCTGAAAATGAGTAAATATGAATGACACATCGGGCAAATCGCTCTGGAACTGAAACTGGAACGCTCACTGACATTTCCCCTAACTGAAAGTCTGATAAACGCCGGAAAAATGACTAAGTCCCAAAAAATTTTTTTTAAAACTTTTTTCAATTTTACCCCCGTGGGATATATATTCTACCCACACACATTTGGAACTCTACTAGGGTACCCTCACACATATTATGCCCTCATTTAGTGGATATTTTCACAATAAGTGAAATTTTCAAAAATTCTGAAAATTGGCTGAAAATGACTAAATATGAAGGACTCATTGGGCGAATCGCTCTGGAACTGAAATTGGAACGCTCAATGACATTTGACCTAACTGAAAGTCTGATAAACGCTGGAAAAATGACTAAGTCCAAAAAAAAATTTTTTTCAACTTTTTTCAATTTTACCCCCGTGGGATATATATTCTACCCACACACATTTGGAACTCTCCTGGGGTACCCTCACACATATTATTCCCTCATTTAGTGGATATTTTCACAAAAAAGTGAAATTTTCAAAAATTCTGAAAATTGGCTGAAAATGACTAAATATGAATGACTCATTGGGCAAATCGCTCTGGAACTGAAATTGGAACGCTCACTGACATTTCCCCTAACTGAAAGTCTGATAAACGCCAGAAAAATGACTAAGTCCCAAAAAAAATTTTTTAAAACTTTTTTCAATTTTACCCCCGTGGGATATATATTCTACCCACACATTTGGAACTCTCCTGGGGTGCCCTCACACATATTATTCCCTCATTTAGTGGATATTTTCACAAAAAGTGAAATTTTCAAATATTCAGAATATTGGCTGAAAACGACTAAATATGAAGGACTCATCGGGCGAATCGCTCTGGAACTGAAATTGAAACGCTCAATGACATTTGCCCTAATTGAAAGTCTGATAAACGCCAGAAAAATGACTAAGTCCATAAAAAAAATTTTTTCACCTTTTTTCAATTTTACCCCCGTGGGATATATATTCTACCCACACACATTTGGAACTCTCCTGGCGTACCCTCACACATATTATTCCCTCATTAAGTGGATATTTTCACAAAAAAGTGAAATTTTCAAATATTCAGAATATTGGCTGAAAATGACTAAATATGAAGGACTGATCGGGCAAATCGCTCTGCAACTGAAATCGGAACGCTCACTGACATTTCCCCTATCTGAAAGTCTGATAAACGCTGGAAAAATGACTAAGTCTAAAAAAAAAATTTTTTCAACTTTTTTCAATTTTACCCCCGTGGGATATATATTCTACCCATATACATTTGGAACTCTCCTGGGGTACCATCACACATATTATTCCCTCATTTAGTGGATATTTTCCCAAAAAGTGAAATTTTCAAATATTCAGAATATTGGCTGAAAACGACTAAATATGAAGGACTCATCGGGCAAATCGCTCTGGAACTGAAATTGGAATGCTCAATGACATTTGCCCTAACTGAAAGTCTGATAAACGCCGGAAAAATGACTAAGTCAAAAAAAAAATTTTTTCAACTTTTTTCAATTTTACCCCCGTGGGATCTATTTTCTACCCACACACATTTGGAACTCTCCTGGCGTACCCTCACACATATTATTCCCTCATTAAGTGGATATTTTCACAAAAAAGTGAAATTTTCAAATATTCAGAATATTGGCTGAAAACGACTAAATATGAAGGACTCATCGGGCAAATCGCTCTGCAACTGAAATCGGAACGCTGACTGACATTTCCCCTATCTGAAAGTCTGATAAACGCTGGAAAAATGACTAAGTCTAAAAAAAAAATTTTTTCAACTTTTTTCAATTTTACCCCCGTGGGATATATATTCTACCCATATACATTTGGATCTCTCCTGGGGTACCCTCACACATATTATTCCCTCATTTAGTGGATATTTTCACAAAAAAGTGAAATTTTCAAAAATTCAGAAAATTGGCTGAAAATGACTAAATATGAACGACTCATCGGGCGAAACGCTCTGGAACTGAGATCGGAACGCTCACTGACATTTGCCCTAATTGAAAGTCGGATAAACGCCGGAAAAATGACTAAGTCCAAAAAAAAATTTTTTTCAACTATTTTCAATTTTACCCCCGTGGGAAATATATTCTACCCACACACATTTGGAACTCTCCTGGGGTACCCTCACACCTAATATTCCCTCATTTAGTGGATATTTTCACAAAAAATTGAAATTTTCAAAAATTCTGAAAATTGGCTGAAAACTACTAAATATGAAGGACTCATCGGGCGAATCGCTCTGGAACTGAAATCGGAACGCTCATTGCCATTTCTCCTATGTGAAAGTCTGATAAACGCTGAAAAAATGACAAAGTCCAAAAAATATTTTTTTTCACCTTTTTTAAAATTTACCCCCGTGCTATATATCTTCTACCCACACACATTTGGAACTCTCCTGGGGTACCCTCACACATATTATTCCCTCATTTAGTGGATATTTTCACAAAAAAGTGAAATTTTCAAAAATTCTGAAAATTGGCTGAAAACGACTAAATATGAAGGACTCATCGGGCGAATCGCTCTGGAACTTAAATCGGAACGCTCACTGACATTTCCCCTAACTGAAAGTCTGATAAACGCCGGAAAAATGACTAAGTCCCAAAAAAAAAATTTTAAAACTTTTTTCAATTTTACCCCCGTGGGATATATCTTCTACCCACACACATTTGGAACTCTGCTGGGGTACCCTCACACATATTATTCCCTCATTTAGTGGATATTTTCACAAAAAAGTGAAATTTTCAAAACTTCAGAAAATTGGCTAAAAATGACTAAATATGAACGACTCATCGGGCAAATCGCTCTGTAACTGAAATTGGAACGCTCACTGACATTTCCCCTAACTGAAAGTCTGATAAAAACGCCGGAAAAATGACTAAGTCCCAAAAAAATTTTTTAAAACTTTTTTCAATTTTACCTCCGTGGGATATATCTTCTACCCACACACATTTGGAACTCTCCTGGGGTACCCTCACACATATTATTCCCTCATTTAGTGGATATTTTCACAAAAAAGTGAAATTTTCAAAAATTCTGAAAATTGGCTGAAAATGACTAAATATGAAGAACTCATCGGGCGAATCGCTCTGGAACTGAAGTCGGAACGCTCACTGACATTTGCCCAAATTGAAAGTCTGATAAACGCCGGAAAAATGACTAAGTCCAAAAAAAATTTTTTTTCACCTTTTTTCAATTTTACCCCCGTGGGATATATCTTCTACCCACACACATTTGGAACTCTCCTGGGGTACCCTCACACATATTATTCCCTCATTTAGTGGATATTTTCACAAAAAAGTGAAATTTTCAAAAATTCAGAAAATTGGCTGAAAGCAACTAAATATGAAGGACACATATTATTCCCTCATTTAGTGGATATTTTCACAAAAAAGTGAAATTTTCAAAAATTCTGAAAATTGGCTGAAAACTACTAAATATGAAGGACTCATTGGGCGAATCGCTCTGGAAATGAAATCGGAACGCTCACTGACATTTCCCCTATCTGAAAGTCTGATAAACGCTGGAAAAATAACTAAGTCCAAATAAAATATTTTTTCAACTTTTTAAATTTTACCCCCGTGGGATATATATTCTACCCATATACATTTGGAACTCTCCTGGGGTACCATCACACATATTATTCCCTCACTTAGTGGATATTTTCACAAAAAGTGAAATTTTCAAATATTCAGAATATTGGTTGAAAACGACTAAATATGAAGGACTCATCGGGCGAATCGCTCTAGAACTGAAATTGGAACACTCACTGACATTTCCCCTATCTGAAAGTCTGATAAACGCCGGAAAAATGACTAAGTCCAAAAAATTTCTTTTTCAACTTTTTTCAATTTTACCCCCGTGGGATCTATCTTCTACCCACACACATTTGGAACTCTCCTGGGGTACCCTCACACATATTATTCCCTCATTTAGTGGATAATTTCACAAAAAATTGAAATTTTCAAAAATTCTGAAAATTGGCTGAAAACTACTAAATATGAAGGACTCATCGGGCGAATCGCTCTGGAACTGAAATCGGAACGCTCACTGGCATTTCCCCTAACTGAAAGTCTGATAAACGCCGGAAAAATGACTAAGTCCCAAAAAAATTTTTTTAAAACTTTTTTCAATTTTACCCCCGTGGGATATATATTCTACCCATATACATTTGGAACTCTCCTGGGGTACCATCACACATATTATTCCCTCATTTAGTGGATATTTTCACAAAAAGTGAAATTTTCAAATATTCAGAATATTGGCTGAAAACGAATAAATATGAAGGACTCATCGGGCGAATCGCTCTGGAACTGAAATTGGAATGGTCAATGACATTTGCCCTAACTGAAAGTCTGATAAACGCCGGAAAAATGACTAAGTCAAAAAAAAATTTTTTTCAACTTTTTTTATTTTACCCCCGTGGGATCTATCTTCTACCCACACACATTTGGAACTCTCCTGGGGTACCCTCACACATATTATTCCCTCATTTAGTGGATATTTTCACAAAAAATTGCAATTTTCAAAAATTCTGAAAATTGGCTGAAAACTACTAAATATGAAGGACTCATCGGGCGAATCGCTCTGGAACTCAAATCGGAACGCTCACTGACATTTCTCCTATGTGAAAGTCTGATAAACGCTGAAAAAATAACTAAGTCCATAAAAAAAATTTTTTCACCTTTTTTCAATTTTACCCCCGTGGGATATATATTCTACCCACACACATTTGGATCTCTCCTGGGGTACCGTCACACATATTATTCCCTCATTTAGTGGATATTTTCACAAAAAGTGAAATTTTCAAATATTCAGAATATTGGTTGAAAACGACTAAATATGAAGGACTCATCGGGCGAATCGCTCTGGAACTGAAATTGGAACACTCAATGACATTTGCCCTAATTGAAAGTCTGATAAACGCCGGAAAAATGACTAAGTCCAAAAAAAAATTTTTATACAACTTTTTTCAATTTTACCCCCGTGGGATACATTTTCTACCCACACACATTTGGAACTCTCCTGTGGTACCCTCACACATATTATTCCCTCATTTAGTGGATATTTTCACAAAAAAGTGAAATTTTCAAAAATTCTGAAAATTGGCTGAAAATGACTAAATATGAACGACTCATCTGGCAAATCGCTCTGGAACTGAAATTGAAACGCTCACTGACATTTCCCCTAACTGAAAGTCTGATAAATGCCGGAAAAATGACAAAGTCCCAAAAAAATTTTTATAAAACTTTTTTCAATTTTACCCCCGTGGGATATATATTCTACCCACACACATTTGGAACTCTCCTGGGGTACCCTCACACATATTATTCCCTCATTTAGTGGATATTTTCACAAAAAAGTGAAATTTTCAAAAATTCTGAAAATTGGCTGAAAATGACTAAATATGAATGACTCATTGGGCAAATCGCTCTGGAACTGAAATTGGAACGCTCACTGACATTTCCCCTAACTGAAAGTCTGATAAACACCAGAAAAATGACTAAGTCCCAAAAAAAATTTTTTAAAACTTTTTTCAATTTTACCCCCGTGGGATATATATTCTACCCACACATTTGGAACTCTCCTGGGGTGCCCTCACACATATTATTCCCTCATTTAGTGGATATTTTCACAAAAAGTGAAATTTTCAAATATTCAGAATATTGGCTGAAAACGACTAAATATGAAGGACTCATCGGGCGAATCGCTCTGGAACTGAAATTGAAACGCTCAATGACATTTGCCCTAATTGAAAGTCTGATAAACGCCAGAAAAATGACTAAGTCCATAAAAAAATTTTTTTCACCTTTTTTCAATTTTACCCCCGTGGGATATATATTCTACCCACACACATTTGGAACTCTCCTGGCGTACCCTCACACATATTATTCCCTCATTAAGTGGATATTTTCACAAAAAAGTGAAATTTTCAAATATTCAGAATATTGGCTGAAAATGACTAAATATGAAGGACTCATCGGGCAAATCGCTCTGCAACTGAAATCGGAACGCTCACTGACATTTCCCCTATCTGAAAGTCTGATAAACGCTGGAAAAATGACTAAGTCTAAAAAAAAAATTTTTTCAACTTTTTTCAATTTTACCCCCGTGGGATATATATTCTACCCATATACATTTGGAACTCTCCTGGGGTACCATCACACATATTATTCCCTCATTTAGTGGATATTTTCCCAAAAAGTGAAATTTTCAAATATTCAGAATATTGGCTGAAAACGACTAAATATGAAGGACTCATCGGGCAAATCGCTCTGGAACTGAAATTGGAATGCTCAATGACATTTGCCCTAACTGAAAGTCTGATAAACGCCGGAAAAATGACTAAGTCAAAAAAAAAATTTTTTCAACTTTTTTCAATTTTACCCCCGTGGGATCTATTTTCTATCCACACACATTTGGAACTCTCCTGGGGTACCCTCACACATATTATTCCCTCATTTAGTGGATATTTTCACAAAAAATTGAAATTTTCAAAAATTCTGAAAATTGGCTGAAAACTGCTAAATATGAAGGACTCATCGGGCGAATCGCTCTGGAACTGAAATCGGAACGCTCACTGACATTTCCCCTATCTGAAAGTCTGATAAACTCCGGAAAAATAACGAAGTCCAAAAAAAATTTTTTTCAACTTTTTTCAATTTTACCACCGTGGGATATATATTCTAGCCACACACATTTGGAACTCTCCTGGGGTACCCTCACACATATTATTCCCTCATTTAGTGGATATTTTCACAAAAAAGTGAAATTTTCAAAAATTCAGAAAATTGGCTGAAAACGACTAAATATGAAGGACTCATCGGGGGAATAGCTCTGGAACTGAAATCGGAACGCTCACTGACATTTCCCCTATCTAAAAGTCTGATAAACGCCGGAAAAATAACTAAGTCCAAAAAAAATTTTTTTCACCTTTTTTCAATTTTACAGCCGTGGGATGTATATTCTACCCACACATATTTGGAACTCTCCTGGGGTACCCTCACATATATTATTCCCTCATTTAGTGGATATTTTCACAAAAAAGTGAAATTTTCAAAAATTCAGAAAATTGGCTGAAAACAACTAAATATGAAGGACTCATCGGGCGAATCGCTCTGGAACTGAAATGGGAACGCTCACTGACATTTCCCGTATCTGAAAGTCTGATAAACGCCGCAAAAATAACTAAGTTAAAAAAAAAAATTTTTCAACTTTTTTCAATTTTACCCCCGTGGGAAATATATATTCTACCCACACAAATTTGGATCTCTCCTGGGGTACCCTCACACATATTATTCCCTCATTTAGTGGATATTTTCACAAAAAAGTGAAATTTTCAAAAATTCAGAAAATTGGCTGAAAACGACTAAATATGAAGGACTCTTCGGGTGAATTGCTCTGGAACTGAAATCGAAACGCTCACTGACATTTCTCCTATCTGAAAGTCTGATAAACGCCGGAAAAATGACTAAGTCGAAAAAAAATTTTTTTCAACTTTTTTCAATTTTACCCCCGTGGGATATATATTCTACCCACACACATTTGGAACTCTCCTGGGGTACCCTCACACATATTATTCCCTCATTTAGTGGATATTTTCACAAAAAAGTGAAATTTTCAAAAATTCAGAAAATTGGCTGAAAACGACTAAATATGAAGGACTCATCGGGGGAATAGCTCTGGAACTGAAATCGGAACACTCACTGACATTTCCCCTATCTGAAAGTCTGATGAACGCCGGAAAAATAACTAAGTCCAAAAAAAATTTTTTTCACCCTTTTTCAATTTTACAGCCGTAGGATGTATATTCTACCCACACATATTTGGAACTCTCCTGGGGTACCCTCACATATATTATTCCCTCATTTAGTGGATATTTTCACAAAAAAGTAAAATTTTCAAAAATTCAGAAAATTGGCTGAAAACGACTAAATATGAAGGACTCATCGGGTGAATCGCTCTGGAACTGAAATTGGAACGCTCACTGACATTTCCGCTATCTGAAAGTCTGATAAACGCTGGAAAAATGACTAAGTCCCAAAAAAATGTGTTTTTTTCCACTTTTTTCAATTTTACCCCTGTGGAATATATATTCTACCCACACACATTTCGAACTCTCCTGGGGTACCCTCACATATATTATTCCCTCAATTAGTGGATATTTTTACAAAAAAGTGAAATTTTCAAAAATTCAGAAAAGTGGCTGAAAATGACTAAATATGAACGACTCATAGGGCGAATCGCTCTGGAACTGAAATCGGAACGCTCAATGACATCTCCCCTAACTGAAAGTCTATTAAACGCCAGAAAAATGACTAAGTCCAAAACATTTTTTTTTCAACTTTTTTCAATTTTACCCCCGTGGGATATATATTCTACCCACACACATTTGGAACTCTCCTGGGGTACCCTCACACATATTATTCCCTCATTTAGTGGATATTTTCACAAAAAAGTGAAATTTTCAAAAATTTTGAAAATTGTCTGAAAATGAATAAATATGAAGGACTCATCGGTCGAATCGCTCTGGAACTGAAATCGGAACGCTCACTGACATTTCCCCTATCTGAAAGTCTGATAAACGCCGGAAAAATGACTAAGTCCCAAAAAAATTTTTTTTTTCCACTTTTTTCAATTTTACCCCTGTGGGATATATATTCTACCCACACACATTTGGAACTCTCCTGTGGTACCCTCACACATATTATTCCCTCATTTAGTGGATATTTTTACAAAAAAGTGAAATTTTCAAAAATTCAGAAAAGTGGCTGAAAATGACTTAATATAAACGACTCATCGGGCGAATCGCTCTGGAACTGAAATCGGAACGCTCACTGACAACTCCCCTAACTGAAAGTCTGATAAACGCCGGAAAAATGACTAAGTCCAAAACATTTTTTTTTCAACTTTTTTCAATTTTACCCCCGTGGGATATATATTCTACCCACACACATTTGGAACTCTCCTGGGGTACCCTCACACATATTATTCCCTCATTTAGTGGATATTTTCACAAAAAAGTAAAATTTTCAAAAATTCTGAAAATTGGCTGAAAACGACTAAATATGAAGGACTCTACGGGCGAATTGCTCTGGAACTGAAATCGGAACGCTCACTGACATTTCCGCTATCTGAAAGTCTGATAAACGCTGGAAAAATGACTAAGTCCAAAAAAAATTTGTTTCAATTTTACCCCCGTGGGATATATATTCTACCCACACACATTTGGAACTCTCCTGGGGTACCCTCACACATATTATTCCCTCAATTAGTGGATATTTTTACAAAAAAGTGAAATTTTCAAAAATTCAGAAAATTGGCTGGAAACGACTAAATATGAAGGACTCATCGGGCGAATCGCTCTGGAACTGAAATCGGAACGCTCACTGACATTTCCCCTATCTGAAAGTCTGATAAACGCCGGAAAAATGACTAAGTTGAAAAAAAAAAATTTTTCAACTTTTTTCAATTTTACCCCCGTGGGATATATATTCTACCCGCACACATTTGGAACTCTCCTGGGGTACCCTCACACATATTATTCCCTCATTTAGTGGATATTTTCACAAAAAAGTGAAATTTTCAATAATTCAGAAAATTGGCTGGAAACGACTAAATATGAAGGACTCATCGGGTGAATCGCTCTGGAACTGAAATTGGAACGCTCACTGACATTTCCGCTGTCTGAAAGTCTGATAAACGCTGGAAAAATGACTAAGTCCCAAAAAAATTTGTTTTTTTCCACTTTTTTCAATTTTAGCCCTGTGGAATATATATTCTACCCACACACATTTCGAACTCTCCTGGGGTACCCTCACACATATTATTCCTTCAATTAGTGGATATTTTTACAAAAAAGTGAAATTTTCAAAAATTCAGAAGAGTGGCTGAAAATGACTAAATATGAACGACTCATAGGGCGAATCGCTCTGGAACTGAAATCGGAACGCTCAATGACATCTCCCCTAACTGAAAGTCTATTAAACGCCAGAAAAATGACTAAGTCCAAAACATTTTTTTTTCAACTTTTTTTAATTTTACCCCCGTGGGATACATATTCTACCCACACACATTTGGAACTCTCCTGGGGTACCCTCACACATATTATTCCCTCATTTAGTGGATATTTTCACAAAAAAGTGAAATTTTCAAAAATTCAGAAAATTGGCTGAAAACGACTAAATATGAAGGACTCATCGGTTGAATCGCTCTGGAACTGAAATTGGAACGCTCACTGACATTTCCGCTATCTGAAAGTCTGATAAACGCCGGAAAAATGACTAAGTCTCAAAAAAATTTTTTTCTTCCACTTTTTTCAATTTTACCCCTGTGGGATATATATTCTACCCACACACATTTGGAACTCTCCTGTGGTACCCTCACACATATTATTCCCTCATTTAGTGGATATTTTTACAAAAAAGTGAAATTTTCAAAAATTCAGAAAAGTGGCTGAAAATGACTTAATATAAACGACTCATCGGGCGAATCGCTCTGGAACTGAAATCGGAACGCTCACTGACAACTCCCCTAACTGAAAGTCTGATAAACGCCGGAAAAATGAGTAAGTTGAAAAAAAAATAAATTTTCAACTTTTTTCAATTTTACCCCCGTGGGATATATATTCTAGCCACACACATTTGGAACTCTCCTGGGGTACCCTCACATATATTATTCCCTCATTCAGTGGATATTTTCACAAGAAAGTGAAATTTTCAAAAATTCAGAAAATTGACTGAAAACGACTAAATATGAAGGACTCATTGGGCGAATCGCTCTGGAACTGAAATCGGAACACTCACTGACATTTCCCCTATCTGAAAGTCTGATAAACGCCGGAAAAATGAGTAAGTTGAAAAAAAATAAATTTTCAACTTTTTTCAATTTTACCCCCGTGGGATATATATTCTAGCCACACACATTTGGAACTCTCCTGGGGTACCCTCACACATATTATTCCCTCATTGAGTGGATATTTTTACAAAAAAGTGAAATTTTCAAAAATTCAGAAAAGTGGCTGAAAATGACTAAATATGAACGACTCATCGGGCGAATCGCTCTGGAACTGAAATCGGAACGCTCACTGACAACTCCCCTAACTGAAAGTCTGATAAACGCCGGAAAAATGACTAAGTCCAAAACATTTTTTTTTCAACTTTTTTCAATTTTACCCCCGTGGGATATATATTCTACCCACACACATTTGGAACTCTCCTGGGGTACCCTCACACATATTATTCCCTGATTTAGTGGATATTTTCACAAAAAAGTGAAATTTTCAAAAATTCAGAAAATTGGCTGGAAACGACTAAATATGAAGGACTCATCGGGCGAATCGCTCTGGAACTGAAATCGGAACGCTCACTGACATTTCCCCTATCTGAAAGTCTGATAAACGCCGGAAAAATGACTAAGTTGAAAAAAGAAAATTTTTCAACTTTTTTCAATTTTACCCCCGTGGGATATATATTCTACCCGCACACATTTGGAACTCTCCTGGGGTACCCTCACATATATTATTCCCTCATTTAGTGGATATTTTCACAAAAAAGTGAAATTTTCAAAAATTCAGAAAATTGGCTGAAAACGACTAAATATGAAGGACTCTTCGGGCGAATTGCTCTGGAACTGAAATCGGAACGCTCACTGACATTTCCGCTATCTGAAAGTCTGATAAACGCTAGAAAAATGACTAAGTCCAAAAAAAATTTGTTTCAATTTTACCCCCGTGGGATATATATTCTACCCACACACATTTGGAACTCTCCTGGGGTACCCTCACACATATTATTCCCTCAATTAGTGGATATTTTCACAAAAAAGTGAAATTTTCAAAAATTCAGAAAATTGGCTGAAAACGACTAAATATGAAGGACTCTTCGGGCGAATTGCTCTGGAACTGAAATCGGAACGCTCACTGACATTTCTCCCATCTGAAAGTCTGATAAACGCCGGAAAAATGACTAAGTCGAAAAAAAAAAATTTTTCAACTTTTTTCAATTTTACCCCCGTGGGATATATATTCTACCCACACACATTTGGAACTCTCCTGGGGTACCCTCACATATATTATTGCCTCATTCAGTGGATATTTTCACAAGAAAGTGAAATTTTCAAAAATTCAGAAAATTGACTGAAAACGACTAAATATGAAGGACTCATTGGGCGAATCGCTCTGGAACTGAAATCGGAACGCTCACTGACATTTCCCCTATCTGAAAGTCTGATAAACGCCGGAAAAATAACTAATTCAAAAAAAAATTTTTTTCAACTTTTTTCAATTTTACCCCCGTGGGATATATATTCTACCCACACACATTTGGAACTCTCCTGGGGTACCCTCACACATATTATTCCCTCATTTAGTGGATATTTTCACAAAAAAGTGAAATTTTCAAAAATTCTGAAAATTGGCTGAAAATGAATAAATATGAAGGACTCATCGGGCGAATGGCTCTGGAACTGAAATTGGAACGCTCACTGACATTTCCCCTATCTGAAAGTCTGATAAACGCCGGAAAAATGACTAAGTTGAAAAAAAAAAAATTTTCAACTTTTTTCAATTTTACCCCCGTGGGATATATATTCTACCCACACACATTTGGAACTCTCCTGGGGTACCCTCACACATATTATTCCCTCATTTAGTGGATATTTTCACAAAAAAGTGAAATTTTCAAAAATTCAGAAAATTGGCTGGAAACGACTAAATATGAAGGACTCATCGGGCGAATCGCTCTGGAACTGAAATCGGAACGCTCACTGACATTTCCGCTATCTGAAAGTCTGATAAACGCTGGAAAAATGACTAAGTCCAAAAAAAATTTGTTTCAATTTTACCCCCGTGGGATATATATTCTACCCACACACATTTGGAACTCTCCTGGGGTACCCTCACACATATTATTCCCTCATTTAGTGGATATTTTCACAAAAAAAGTGAAATTTTCAAAAATTCAGAAAATTGGCTGAAAATGACTAAATATGAAGGACTCATCGGGCGAATCGCTCTGGAACTGAAATCGGAACGCTCACTGACATTTCCCCTATCTGAAAGTCTGATAAACGCCGGAAAAATAACTAAGTCCAAAACATTTTTTTTTCAACTTTTTTCAATTTTACCCCCGTGGGATATATATTCTACCCACACACATTTGGAACTCTACTGGGGTACCCTCACATATATTATTCCCTCATTTAGTGGATATTTTGACAAAAAAGTGAAATTTTCAAAAATTCAGAAAATTGGCTGAAAACGACTAAATATGAAGGACTCATCGGGCGAATCGCTCTGGAACTGAAATCGGAACGCTCACTGACAACTCCCCTAACTGAAGTCTGATAAACGCTGGAAAAATGACTAAGTCCAAAACATTTTATTTTCAACTTTTTTCAATTTTATCCCCGTGGGATATATATTCTACCCACACACATTTGGAACTCTCCTGGGGTACCCTCACACATATTATTCCCTCATTTAGTGGATATTTTCACAAAAAAGTGAAATTTTCAAAAATTCTGAAAATTGGCTGAAAACGACTAAATATGAAGGACTCATCAGGTGAATCACTCTGGAACTGAAATTGGAATGCTCACTGACATTTCCGCTATCTGAAAGTCTGATAAACGCTGGAAAAATGACTAAGTCCCAAAAAAAAAACTTTTTCTACTTTTTTCAATTTTACCCCCGTGGGATATATATTCTTCCCATATACATTTGGAACTCTCCTGGGGTACCCTCACACATATTATTCCCTCACTTAGTGGATATTTTCACAAAAAAGTGAAATTTTCAAAAATTCAGAAAATTGGCTGAAAACGAATAAATATGAATGACTCATCGGGCGAATCGCTCTGGAACTGAAATCGGAATGCTCACTGACATTTCCCCTAACTGAAAGTCTGATAAACGCCGGAAAAATGACTAAGTCCCAAAAAAAATTTTTTTCACCTTTTTTCAATTTTACCCCCGTGGGATATATATTCTACCCACACACATTTGGAACTCTCCTGGGGTACCCTCACACATATTATTCCCTCATTTAGTGGATATTTTCACAAAAAAGTGAAATTTTCAAAAATTCTGAAAATTGGCTGAAAACGTCTAAATATGAAGGACTCATCGGTCGTATCACTCTGGAACTGAAGTCGAAATGCTCACTGATATTTCCCCTATTTGAAAGTCTGATAAAAGCTGAAAAAATGACTAAGTCTAAAAAAAATTTTTTTTCATCTTTTTTCAATTTTACCCTCGTGGGATATATGTTCTACCCACACACATTTGGAACTCTCCTGGGGTACCCTCACACATATTATTCCCTCATTTAGTGGATATTTTCACAAAAAAGTGAAATTTTCAAAAATTCAGAAAATTGGCTGAAAACGTCTAAATATGAAGGACTCATCGGTCGAATCGCTCTGGAACTGAAATCGGAACGCTCACTGATATTTCCCCTATCTGAAAGTCTGATAAAAGCTGAAAAAATGACTAAGTCTAAAAAAAATTTTTTTTCACTTTTTTTCAATTTTACCCCCGTGGGATATATATTCTACCCACACACATTTGGAACTCTCCTGGGGTACCCTCACACATATTATTCCCTCATTTAGTGGATATTTTCACAAAAAAGTGAAATTTTCAAAAATTGAGAAAATTGGCTGAAAACGAATAAATATGAAGGACTCAATGGGCGAATCGCTCTGGAACTTACATGGGAACGCTCACTGACATTTCCCCTATTTGAAAGTCTGATAAACGCCAGAAAAATGACTAAGTCGAAAAAAAAAAATTTTTCAACTTTTTTCAATTTTACCCCCGTGGGATATATATTCTACCCACACACATTTGGAACTCTCCTGGGGTACCCTCACACATATTATTCCCTCATTTAGTGGATATTTTCACAAAAAAGTGAAATTTTCAAAAATTAAGAAAATTGGCTGAAAATGAATAAATATGAACAAATCATCAGGCGAATCACTCTGGAACTGAAATTGGAACGCTCACTGACATTTCCCCAAGCTGAAAGTCTGATAAACGCCGTAAAAATGACTAAGTCCAAAAAAAATTTTTTTCAACTTTTTTCAATTTTACCCCCATGGGATATATATTCTACCACACACATTTGGAACTCTCCTGGGGTACCCTCATACATATTATTCCCTCATTTAGTGGATATTTTCACAAAAAAGTGAAATTTTCAGAAATTCAGAAAATTGGCTGAAAACGACAAAATATGAAGCACTCATCAGGCGAATCGCTTTGGAACTGAAATCGGAACGCTCACTGACATTTCTCCTATCTGAAAGTCTGATAAACGCCGGAAAAATGACCAAGTCTCAAAAAAAATTTTTTCAACTTTTTTCAATTTTACCCCCGTGGGATATATGTTCTACCCACACACATTTGGAACTCTCCTGGGGTACCCTCACACATATTATTCCCTCATTTAGTGGATATTTTCACAAAAAAGTGAAATTTTCAAAAATTGAGAAAATTGGCTGAAAACGAATAAATATGAAGGACTCAATGGGCGAATCGCTCTGGAACTTAAATGGGAACGCTCACTGACATTTCCCCTATTTGAAAGTCTGATAAACGCCAGAAAAATGACTAAGTCGAAAAAAAAAAATTTTTCAACTTTTTTCAATTTTACCCCCGTGGGATATATATTCTACCCACACACATTTGGAACTCTCCTGGGGTACCCTCACACATATTATTCCCTCATTTAGTGGATATTTTCACAAAAAAGTGAAATTTTCAAAAATTAAGAAAATTGGCTGAAAATGAATAAATATGAACAAATCATCAGGCGAATCACTCTGGAACTGAAATTGGAACGCTCACTGACATTTCCCCAAGCTGAAAGTCTGATAAACGCCGTAAAAATGACTGAGTCCAAAAAAAATTTTTTTCAACTTTTTTCAATTTTACCCCCATGGGATATATATTCTACCACACACATTTGGAACTCTCCTGGGGTACCCTCATACATATTATTCCCTCATTTAGTGGATATTTTCACAAAAAAGTGAAATTTTCAGAAATTCAGAAAATTGGCTGAAAACGACAAAATATGAAGCACTCATCAGGCGAATCGCTTTGGAACTGAAATCGGAACGCTCACTGACATTTCTCCTATCTGAAAGTCTGATAAACGCCGGAAAAATGACCAAGTCTCAAAAAAAATTTTTTCAACTTTTTTCAATTTTACCCCCGTGGGATATATGTTCTACCCACACACATTTGGAACTCTCCTGGGGTACCCTCACACATATTATTCCCTCATTTAGTGGATATTTTCACAAAAAAGTGAAATTTTCAAAAATTGAGAAAATTGGCTGAAAACGAATAAATATGAAGGACTCAATGGGCGAATCGCTCTGGAACTTAAATGGGAACGCTCACTGACATTTCCCCTATTTGAAAGTCTGATATACGCCAGAAAAATGACTAAGTCGAAAAAAAAAAATTTTTCAACTTTTTTAAATTTTACCCCCGTGGGATATATATTCTACCCACACACATTTGGAACTCTCCTGGGGTACCCTCACACATATTATTCCCTCATTTAGTGGATATTTTCACAAAAAAAGTGAAATTTTCAAAAATTAAGAAAATTGGCTGAAAATGACTAAATATGAACAAATTATCGGGCGAATCACTCTGGAACTGAAATTGTAACGCTCACTGACATTTCCCCTAGCTGAAAGTCTGATAAACGCCGTAAAAATGACTAAGTCCAAAAAAAATTTTTTTCAACTTTTTTCAATTTTACCCCCATGGGATATATATTCTACCACACACATTTGGAACTCTCCTGGGGTACCCTCATACATATTATTCCCTCATTTAGTGGATATTTTCACAAAAAAGTGAAATTTTCAGAAATTCAGAAAATTGGCTGAAAACGACTAAATATGAAGGACTCATCGGGCGAATCGCTCTGGAACTGAAATTGGAACGCTCAGTGACATTTCCGCTATCTGAAAGTCTGATAAACGGCGGAAAAATGACTTAAGTCCAAAAAAATTTTTTTTTCAACTTTTTTCAATTTTACCCCCGTGGGATATATATTCTACCCACACACATTTGGAACTCTCCTGGGGTACCCTCACACATATTATTCCCTCATTTAGTGGATATTTTCACAAAAACGTGAAATTTTCAAAAATTCAGAAAATTGGCTGAAAATGACTAAATATGAAAGACTCATCGGGCGAATCGCTCTGGAACTGAAATCGGAACGCTCACTGACATTTCCCCTATCTGAAAGTCTGATAAACGCCGGAAAAATGACTAAGTTGAAAAAAAAAAATTTTTCAACTTTTTTCAATTTTACCCCCGTGGGATATATATTCTACCCGCACACATTTGGAACTCTCCTGGGGTACCCTCACACATATTATTCCCTCATTTAGTGGATATTTTCACAAAAAAGTGAAATTTTCAATAATTCAGAAAATTGGCTGGAAACGACTAAATATGAAGGACTCATCGGGTGAATCGCTCTGGAACTGAAATTGGAACGCTCACTGACATTTCCGCTGTCTGAAAGTCTGATAAACGCTGGAAAAATGACTAAGTCCCAAAAAAATTTGTTTTTTTCCACTTTTTTCAATTTTAGCCCTGTGGAATATATATTCTACCCACACACATTTCGAACTCTCCTGGGGTACCCTCACACATATTATTCCTTCAATTAGTGGATATTTTTACAAAAAAGTGAAATTTTCAAAAATTCAGAAAAGTGGCTGAAAATGACTAAATATGAACGACTCATAGGGCGAATCGCTCTGGAACTGAAATCGGAACGCTCAATGACATCTCCCCTAACTGAAAGTCTATTAAACGCCAGAAAAATGACTAAGTCCAAAACATTTTTTTTTCAACTTTTTTTAATTTTACCCCCGTGGGATACATATTCTACCCACACACATTTGGAACTCTCCTGGGGTACCCTCACACATATTATTCCCTCATTTAGTGGATATTTTCACAAAAAAGTGAAATTTTCAAAAATTCAGAAAATTGGCTGAAAACGCCTAAATATGAAGGACTCATCGGTTGAATCGCTCTGGAACTGAAATTGGAACGCTCACTGACATTTCCGCTATCTGAAAGTCTGATAAACGCCGGAAAAATGACTAAGTCTCAAAAAAATTTTTTTCTTCCACTTTTTTCAATTTTACCCCTGTGGGATATATATTCTACCCACACACATTTGGAACTCTCCTGTGGTACCCTCACACATATTATTCCCTCATTTAGTGGATATTTTTACAAAAAAGTGAAATTTTCAAAAATTCAGAAAAGTGGCTGAAAATTACTTAATATAAACGACTCATCGGGCGAATCGCTCTGGAACTGAAATCGGAACGCTCACTGACAACTCCCCTAACTGAAAGTCTGATAAACGCCGGAAAAATGACTAAGTCCAAAACATTTTTTTTTCAACTTTTTTCAATTTTACCCCCGTGGGATATATATTCTACCCACACACATTTGGAACTCTCCTGGGGTACCCTCACATATATTATTCCCTCATTCAGTGGATATTTTCACAAGAAAGTGAAATTTTCAAAAATTCAGAAAATTGACTGAAAACGACTAAATATGAAGGACTCATTGGGCGAATCGCTCTGGAACTGAAATCGGAACGCTCACTGACATTTCCCCTATCTGAAAGTATGATAAACGCCGGAAAAATAACTAAGTCAAAAAAAAATTTTTTTCAACTTTTTTCAATTTTACCCCCGTGGGATATATATTCTACCCACACACATTTGGAACTCTCCTGGGGTACCCTCTCATATATTATTCCCTCATTTAGTGGATATTTTCACAAAAAAGTGAAATTTTCAAAAATTCTGAAAATTGGCTGAAAATGAATAAATATGAAGGACTCATCGGGCGAATCGCTCTGGAACTGAAATCGGAACGCTCACTGACATTTCCCCTATCTGAAAGTCTGATAAACGCCGGAAAAATGAGTAAGTTGAAAAAAAATAAATTTTCAACTTTTTTCAATTTTACCCCCGTGGGATATATATTCTAGCCACACACATTTGGAACTCTCCTGGGGTACCCTCACACATATTATTCCCTCATTGAGTGGATATTTTTACAAAAAAGTGAAATTTTCAAAAATTCAGAAAAGTGGCTGAAAATGACTAAATATGAACGACTCATCGGGCGAATCGCTCTGGAACTGAAATCGGAACGCTCACTGACAACTCCCCTAACTGAAAGTCTGATAAACGCCGGAAAAATGACTAAGTCCAAAACATTTTTTTTTCAACTTTTTTCAATTTTACCCCCGTGGGATATATATTCTACCCACACACATTTGGAACTCTCCTGGGGTACCCTCACACATATTATTCCCTCATTTAGTGGATATTTTCACAAAAAAGTGAAATTTTCAAAAATTCAGAAAATTGGCTGGAAACGACTAAATATGAAGGACTCATCGGGCGAATCGCTCTGGAACTGAAATCGGAACGCTCACTGACATTTCCCCTATCTGAAAGTCTGATAAACGCCGGAAAAATGACTAAGTTGAAAAAAAAAAATTTTTCAACTTTTTTCAATTTTACCCCCGTGGGATATATATTCTACCCGCACACATTTGGAACTCTCCTGGGGTACCCTCACATATATTATTCCCTCATTTAGTGGATATTTTCACAAAAAAGTGAAATTTTCAAAAATTCAGAAAATTGGCTGAAAACGACTAAATATGAAGGACTCTTCGGGCGAATTGCTCTGGAACTGAAATCGGAACGCTCACTGACATTTCCGCTATCTGAAAGTCTGATAAACGCTGGAAAAATGACTAAGTCCAAAAAAAATTTGTTTCAATTTTACCCCCGTGGGATATATATTCTACCCACACACATTTGGAACTCTCCTGGGGTACCCTCACACATATTATTCCCTCAATTAGTGGATATTTTCACAAAAAAGTGAAATTTTCAAAAATTCAGAAAATTGGCTGAAAACGACTAAATTTGAAGGACTCTTCGGGCGAATTGCTCTGGAACTGAAATCGGAACGCTCACTGACATTTCTCCCATCTGAAAGTCTGATAAACGCCGGAAAAATGACTAAGTCGAAAAAAAAAATTTTTTCAACTTTTTTCAATTTTACCCCCGTGGGATATATATTCTACCCACACACATTTGGAACTCTCCTGGGGTACCCTCACATATATTATTGCCTCATTCAGTGGATATTTTCACAAGAAAGTGAAATTTTCAAAAATTCAGAAAATTGACTGAAAACGACTAAATATGAAGGACTCATTGGGCGAATCGCTCTGGAACTGAAATCGGAACGCTCACTGACATTTCCCCTATCTGAAAGTCTGATAAACGCCGGAAAAATAACTAATTCAAAAAAAAATTTTTTTCAACTTTTTTCAATTTTACCCCCGTGGGATATATATTCTACCCACACACATTTGGAACTCTCCTGGGGTACCCTCACACATATTATTCCCTCATTTAGTGGATATTTTCACAAAAAAGTGAAATTTTCAAAAATTCTGAAAATTGGCTGAAAATGAATAAATATGAAGGACTCATCGGGCGAATGGCTCTGGAACTGAAATCGGAACGCTCACTGACATTTCCCCTATCTGAAAGTCTGATAAACGCCGGAAAAATGACTAAGTTGAAAAAAAAAAAATTTTCAACTTTTTTCAATTTTACCCCCGTGGGATATGTATTCTACCCACACACATTTGGAACTCTCCTGGGGTACCCTCACACATATTATTCCCTCATTTAGTGGATATTTTTACAAAAAAGTAAAATTTTCAAAAATTCAGAAAAGTGGCTGAAAATGACTAAATATGAACGACTCATCGGGCGAATCGCTCTGGAACTGAAATCGGAATGCTCACTGACAACTCCACTAACTGAAAGTCTGATAAACGCCGGAAAAATGACTAAGTCCAAAACATTTTTTTTTCAACTTTTTTCAATTTTACCCCCGTGGGATATATATTCTACCCACACACATTTGGAACTCTCCTGGGGTACCCTCACACATATTATTCCCTCATTTAGTGGATATTTTCACAAAAAAGTGAAATTTTCAAAAATTCAGAAAATTGGCTGGAAACGACTAAATATGAAGGACTCATCGGGCGAATCGCTCTGGAACTGAAATCGGAACGCTCACTGACATTTCCGCTATCTGAAAGTCTGATAAACGCTGGAAAAATGACTAAGTCCAAAAAAAATTTGTTTCAATTTTACCCCCGTGGGATATATATTCTACCCACACACATTTGGAACTCTCCTGGGGTACCCTCACACATATTATTCCCTCATTTAGTGGATATTTTCACAAAAAAAGTGAAATTTTCAAAAATTCAGAAAATTGGCTGAAAATGACTAAATATGAAGGACTCATCGGGCGAATCGCTCTGGAACTGAAATCGGAACGCTCACTGACATTTCCCCTATCTGAAAGTCTGATAAACGCCAGAAAAATAACTAAGTCCAAAACATTTTTTTTTCAACTTTTTTCAATTTTACCCCCGTGGGATATATATTCTACCCACACACATTTGGAACTCTACTGGGGTACCCTCACATATATTATTCCCTCATTTAGTGGATATTTTGACAAAAAAGTGAAATTTTCAAAAATTCAGAAAATTGGCTGAAAACGACTAAATATGAAGGACTCATCGGGCGAATCGCTCTGGAACTGAAATCGGAACGCTCACTGACAACTCCCCTAACTGAAGTCTGATAAACGCTGGAAAAATGACTAAGTCCAAAACATTTTATTTTCAACTTTTTTCAATTTTATCCCCGTGGGATATATATTCTACCCACACACATTTGGAACTCTCCTGGGGTACCCTCACACATATTATTCCCTCATTTAGTGGATATTTTCACAAAAAAGTGAAATTTTCAAAAATTCTGAAAATTGGCTGAAAACGACTAAATATGAAGGACTCATCAGGTGAATCACTCTGGAACTGAAATTGGAATGCTCACTGACATTTCCGCTATCTGAAAGTCTGATAAACGCTGGAAAAATGACTAAGTCCCAAAAAAAAAACTTTTTCTACTTTTTTCAATTTTACCCCCGTGGGATATATATTCTTCCCATATACATTTGGAACTCTCCTGGGGTACCCTCACACATATTATTCCCTCACTTAGTGGATATTTTCACAAAAAAGTGAAATTTTCAAAAATTCAGAAAATTGGCTGAAAACGAATAAATATGAATGACTCATCGGGCGAATCGCTCTGGAACTGAAATCGGAATGCTCACTGACATTTCCCCTAACTGAAAGTCTGATAAACGCCGGAAAAATGACTAAGTCCCAAAAAAAATTTTTTTCACCTTTTTTCAATTTTACCCCCGTGGGATATATATTCTACCCACACACATTTGGAACTCTCCTGGGGTACCCTCACACATATTATTCCCTCATTTAGTGGATATTTTCACAAAAAAGTGAAATTTTCAAAAATTCTGAAAATTGGCTGAAAACGTCTAAATATGAAGGACTCATCGGTCGTATCACTCTGGAACTGAAGTCGAAATGCTCACTGATATTTCCCCTATTTGAAAGTCTGATAAAAGCTGAAAAAATGACTAAGTCTAAAAAAAATTTTTTTTCATCTTTTTTCAATTTTACCCTCGTGGGATATATGTTCTACCCACACACATTTGGAACTCTCCTGGGGTACCCTCACACATATTATTCCCTCATTTAGTGGATATTTTCACAAAAAAGTGAAATTTTCAAAAATTCAGAAAATTGGCTGAAAACGTCTAAATATGAAGGACTCATCGGTCGAATCGCTCTGGAACTGAAATCGGAACGCTCACTGATATTTCCCCTATTTGAAAGTCTGATAAAAGCTGAAAAAATGACTAAGTCTAAAAAAAATTTTTTTTCACTTTTTTTCAATTTTACCCCCGTGGGATATATATTCTACCCACACACATTTGGAACTCTCCTGGGGTACCCTCACACATATTATTCCCTCATTTAGTGGATATTTTCACAAAAAAGTGAAATTTTCAAAAATTGAGAAAATTGGCTGAAAACGAATAAATATGAAGGACTCAATGGGCGAATCGCTCTGGAACTTAAATGGGAACGCTCACTGACATTTCCCCTATTTGAAAGTCTGATAAACGCCAGAAAAATGACTAAGTCGAAAAAAAAAAAATTTTCAACTTTTTTCAATTTTACCCCCGTGGGATATATATTCTACCCACACACATTTGGAACTCTCCTGGGGTACCCTCACACATATTATTCCCTCATTTAGTGGATATTTTCACAAAAAAGTGAAATTTTCAAAAATTAAGAAAATTGGCTGAAAATGAATAAATATGAACAAATCATCAGGCGAATCACTCTGGAACTGAAATTGGAACGCTCACTGACATTTCCCCAAGCTGAAAGTCTGATAAACGCCGTAAAAATGACTAAGTCCAAAAAAAATTTTTTTCAACTTTTTTCAATTTTACCCCCATGGGATATATATTCTACCACACACATTTGGAACTCTCCTGGGGTACCCTCATACATATTATTACCTCATTTAGTGGATATTTTCACAAAAAAGTGAAATTTTCAGAAATTCAGAAAATTGGCTGAAAACGACTAAATATGAAGGACTCATCGGGCGAATCGCTCTGGAACTGAAATTGGAACGCTCAGTGACATTTCCGCTATCTGAAAGTCTGATAAACGGCGGAAAAATGACTAAGTCCAAAAAAATTTTTTTTTCAACTTTTTTCAATTTTACCCCCGTGGGATATATATTCTACCCACACACATTTGGAACTCTCCTGGGGTACCCTCACACATATTATTCCCTCATTTAGTGGATATTTTCACAAAAACGTGAAATTTTCAAAAATTCAGAAAATTGGCTGAAAATGACTAAATATGAAAGACTCATCGGGCGAATCGCTCTGGAACTGAAATCGGAATGCTCACTGACATTTCCCCTATCTGAAAGTCTGATAAACGCCGGAAAAATGACTAAGTTGAAAAAAAAAAATTTTTCAACTTTTTTCAATTTTACCCCCGTGGGATATATATTCTACCCGCACACATTTGGAACTCTCCTGGGGTACCCTCACACATATTATTCCCTCATTTAGTGGATATTTTCACAAAAAAGTGAAATTTTCAATAATTCAGAAAATTGGCTGGAAACGACTAAATATGAAGGACTCATCGGGTGAATCGCTCTGGAACTGAAATTGGAACGCTCACTGACATTTCCGCTGTCTGAAAGTCTGATAAACGCTGGAAAAATGACTAAGTCCCAAAAAAATTTGTTTTTTTCCACTTTTTTCAATTTTAGCCCTGTGGAATATATATTCTACCCACACACATTTCGAACTCTCCTGGGGTACCCTCACACATATTATTCCTTCAATTAGTGGATATTTTTACAAAAAAGTGAAATTTTCAAAAATTCAGAAAATTGGCTGAAAACGACTAAATATGAAGGACTCATCGGGCGAATCGCTCTGAAACTGAAATCGGAACGCTCACTGACATTTCCCCTATCTGAAAGTCTGATAAACGCCGGAAAAATTACTAAGTCGAAAAAAACATTTTTTTAAACTTTTTTCAATTTTACCCCCGTGGGATATATATTCTACCCACACACATTTGGAACTCTCCTGGGGTACCCTGACACATATTATTCCCTCATTTAGTGGATATTTTCACAAAAAAGTGAAATTTTCAAAAATTCAGAAAATTGGCTGGAAACGACTAAATATTAAGGACTCATTGGGCGAATCACTCTGGAACTTAAATGGGAATGCTCACTGACATTTCCCCTATCTGAAATTCTGATAAACGCCGGAAAAATGACTAAGTCCCAAAAAAATTTTTTTTAAACTTTTTTCAATTTTACCCCCGTGGGATATATATTCTACCCACACACATTTGGAACTTTCCTGGGGTACCCTCACACATATTA
This sequence comes from Phyllobates terribilis, assembly GCF_046119375.1. Classification (NCBI taxonomy): domain Eukaryota; kingdom Metazoa; phylum Chordata; class Amphibia; order Anura; family Dendrobatidae; genus Phyllobates; species Phyllobates terribilis. The sequence goes on along the minus strand of NW_027363566.1, from coordinate 339,231 downwards.
TTCCCTCATTTAGTGGATATTTTCACAAAAAAAGTGAAATTTTCAAAAATTCAGAAAATTGGCTGAAAATGATTAAATATGTACGACTCATCGGGTGAATCACTCTGGAACCGAAATTGGAACTCTCACTGATATTTCTCCTATCTGAAAGTCTGATAAACGCCGGAAAAATGACTAAGTCCAAAAAAAATATTTTTTCAACTCTTTTCAATTTTACCCCCGAGGGATATATATTCTACCCACACACATTTGGAACTCTCCTGGGGTACCCTCACACATATTATTCCCTCATTTAGTGGATATTTCCACAAAAAAGTGAAATTTTCAAAAATTCAGAAAATTGGATGAGAACGACTAAATATGAAGGACTCATTGGGCGAATCGCTCTGGAACTGAAATCGGAACGCTCACTGACATTTCCTCTATCTGAAAGTCTGATAAACGCTGAAAAAATGACTAAGTCCAAAAAAAAATTTTTTTCACCTTTTTTCAATTTTACCCCCGTGGGATATATATTCCACCCACACACATTTGGAACTCTCCTGGGGTACCCTCACACATATTATTCCCTCATTTAGTGGATATTTTCACAAAAAAATGAAATTTTCAAAAATTTTGAAAATTGGCTGAAAACGAATAAATATGAAGGACTCATCGGGCGAATCGTTCTGGAACTGAAATCGGAACGCTCATTGACATTTCCCCTATCTGAAAGTCTGATAAACGCTGCAAAAATGACAAAGTCCAAAAAAGAATTTTTTTCAACTTTTTTCAACTTTACCCCGTGGGATATATATTCTACCCACACACATTTGGAACTCTCCTGGGGTACCCTCACACATATTATTCCCTCATTTAGTGGATATTTTCACAAAAAAGTGAAATTTTCAAAAATTCAGAAAATTGGCTGGAAACGCCTAAATATGAAGGACTCATCGGGCGAATCACTCTGGAACTTAAATGGGAACGCTCACTGACATTGCCCCTATCTGAAAGTCTGATAAACGCCGGAAAAATTACTAAGTCGAAAAAAAAATTTTTTTAAACTTTTTTCAATTTTACCCCCGTGGGATATATATTCTACCCACACACATTTGGAACTCTCCTGGGGTACCCTCACACATATTATTCCCTCATTTAGTGGATATTTTCACAAAAAAGTGAAATTTTCAAAAATTCAGAAAATTGGCTGAAAACGACTAAATATGAAGGACTCATCGGGCGAATCGCTCTGGAACTGAAATCGGAACGCTCACTGACATTTCCCCTATCTGAAAGTCTGATAAACGCCGGAAAAATTACTAAGTCGAAAAAAACATTTTTTTAAACTTTTTTCAATTTTACCCCCGTGGGATATATATTCTACCCACACACATTTGGAACTCTCCTGGGGTACCCTGACACATATTATTCCCTCATTTAGTGGATATTTTCACAAAAAAGTGAAATTTTCAAAAATTCAGAAAATTGGCTGGAAACGACTAAATATGAAGGACTCAGCGGGCGAATCACTCTGGAACTTAAATGGGAATGCTCACTGACATTTCCCCTATCTGAAAGTCTGATAAACGCCGGAAAAATGACTAAGTCCCCCAAAAATTTTTTTTTAACTTTTTTCAACTTTACCCCCGTGGGATATATATTCTACCCACACACATTTGGAACTCTCCTGGGGTACCCTCACACATATTATTCCCTCATTTAGTGGATATTTTCACAAAAAAGTGAAATTTTCAAAAATTCTGAAAATTGGCTGAAAACGACTAAATATGAAGGACTCATCGGGCGAATCGCTCTGGAACTGAAATCGGAACGCTCACTGACATTTCCACTATCTGAAAGTCTGATAAACGCTGAAAAAATGACTAAGTCCAAAAAAAAATTTTTTTCACCTTTTTTCAATTTTACCCCCGTGGGATATATATTCCACATTTGGAACTCTCCTGGGGTACCCTCACACATATTATTCCCTCATTTAGTGGATATTTTCACAAAAAAATGAAATTTTCAAAAATTTTGAAAATTGGCTGAAAATGACTATATATGAAGGACTCTTCGGGCGAATCGCTCTGGAACTGAAATCGGAACGCTCACTGACATTTCCACTATCTGAAAGTCTGATAAACGCCGGAAAAATGACTAGGTCCAAAAAAAATTTTTTATTAACTTTTTTCAATTTTACCCCCGTGGGATATATATTCTACTCACACACATTTGGAACTCTCCTGGGGTACCCTCACACATATTATTCCCTCATTTAGTGGATATTTTCACAAAAAAGTGAAATTTTCAAAAATTCTGAAAATTGGCTGAAAACGACTAAATATGAAGGACTCATCGGGCGAATCGCTCTGGAACTGAAATCGGAACGCTCACTGACATTTCCCCTATCTGAAAGTCTGATAAACGCCGGAAAAATTACTAAGTCGAAAAAAACATTTTTTTAAACTTTTTTCAATTTTACCCCCGTGGGATATATATTCTACCCACACACATTTGGAACTCTCCTGGGGTACCCTGACACATATTATTCCCTCATTTAGTGGATATTTTCACAAAAAAGTGAAATTTTCAAAAATTCAGAAAATTGGCTGGAAACGACTAAATATGAAGGACTCATCGGGCGAACCACTCTGGAACTTAAATGGGAATGCTCACTGACATTTCCCCTATCTGAAAGTCTGATAAATGCCGGAAAAATGACTAAGTCCCCCAAAAATTTTTTTTTAACTTTTTTCAACTTTACCCCCGTGGGATATATATTCTACCCACACACATTTGGAACTCTCCTGGGGTACCCTCACACATATTATTCCCTCATTTAGTGGATATTTTCACAAAAAAGTGAAATTTTCAAAAATTCAGAAAATTGACTGAAAACGAATAAATATGAAGGACTCAACGGGCGAATCGCTCTTCAACTGCAATCGGAACTCTCACTGACATTTCCCCTATCTGAAATTCTGATAAACGCCGGAAAAATGACTAAGTCCCAAAAAAATTTTTTTTAAACTTTTTTCAATTTTACCCCCGTGGGATATATATTCTACCCACACACATTTGGAACTTTCCTGAGGTACCCTCACACATATTATTCCCTCATTTAGTGGATATTTTCACAAAAAAAGTGAAATTTTCAAAAATTCAGAAAATTGGCTGAAAATGATTAAATATGAACGACTCATCGGGCGAATCACTCTGGAACTTAAATGGGAATGCTCACTGACATTTCCACTATCTGAAAGTCCGATAAACGCCGGAAAAATTACTAAGTCGAAAAAAAAAAATTTTTAAACTTTTTTCAATTTTACCCCCGAGGGATATATATTCTACCCACACACATTTGGAACTCTCCTGCGGTACCCTCACACATATTATTCCCTCATTTAGTGGATATTTTCACAAAAAAGTGAAATTTTCAAAAATTCTGAAAATTGGCTGAAAACGACTAAATATGAAGGACTCATCGGGCGAATCGCTCTGGAACTGAAATCGGAACGCTCACTGACATTTCCACTATCTGAAAGTCTGATAAACGCTGAAAAAATGACTAAGTCCAAAAAAAAATTTTTTTCACCTTTTTTCAATTTTACCCCCGTGGGATATATATTCCACCCACACACATTTGGAACTCTCCTGGGGTACCCTCACACATATTATTCCCTCATTTAGTGGATATTTTCACAAAAAAATGAAATTTTCAAAAATTTTGAAAATTGGCTGAAAATGACTATATATGAAGGACTCTTCGGGCGAATCGCTCTGGAACTGAAATCGGAACGCTCACTGACATTTCCACTATCTGAAAGTCTGATAAACGTCGGAAAAATGACTAGGTCCAAAAAAAATTTTTTATTAACTTTTTTCAATTTTACCCCCGTGGGATATATATTCTACCCACACACATTTGGAACTCTCCTGGGGTACCCTCACACATATTATTCCCTCATTTAGTGGATATTTTCACAAAAAAGTGAAATTTTCAAAAATTCATAAAATTGGCTGAAAACGACTAAATATGAAGGACTCATCGGGCGAATCGCTCTGGAACTGAAATCGGAACGCTCACTGACATTTCCACTATCTGAAAGTCTGATAAACGCTGAAAAAATGACTAAGTCCAAAAAAAAATTTTTTTCACCTTTTTTCAATTTTACCCCCGTGGGATATATATTCCACATTTGGAACTCTCCTGGGGTACCCTCACACATATTATTCCCTCATTTAGTGGATATTTTCACAAAAAAATGAAATTTTCAAAAATTTTGAAAATTGGCTGAAAATGACTATATATGAAGGACTCTTCGGGCGAATCGCTCTGGAACTGAAATCGGAACGCTCACTGACATTTCCACTATCTGAAAGTCTGATAAACGCCGGAAAAATGACTAGGTCCAAAAAAAATTTTTTATTAACTTTTTTCAATTTTACCCCCGTGGGATATATATTCTACTCACACACATTTGGAACTCTCCTGGGGTACCCTCACACATATTATTCCCTCATTTAGTGGATATTTTCACAAAAAAGTGAAATTTTCAAAAATTCTGAAAATTGGCTGAAAACGACTAAATATGAAGGACTCATCGGGCGAATCGCTCTGGAACTGAAATCGGAACGCTCACTGACATTTCCCCTATCTGAAAGTCTGATAAACGCCGGAAAAATTACTAAGTCGAAAAAAACATTTTTTTAAACTTTTTTCAATTTTACCCCCGTGGGATATATATTCTACCCACACACATTTGGAACTCTCCTGGGGTACCCTGACACATATTATTCCCTCATTTAGTGGATATTTTCACAAAAAAGTGAAATTTTCAAAAATTCAGAAAATTGGCTGGAAACGACTAAATATGAAGGACTCATCGGGCGAACCACTCTGGAACTTAAATGGGAATGCTCACTGACATTTCCCCTATCTGAAAGTCTGATAAATGCCGGAAAAATGACTAAGTCCCCCAAAAATTTTTTTTTAACTTTTTTCAACTTTACCCCCGTGGGATATATATTCTACCCACACACATTTGGAACTCTCCTGGGGTACCCTCACACATATTATTCCCTCATTTAGTGGATATTTTCACAAAAAAGTGAAATTTTCAAAAATTCAGAAAATTGACTGAAAACGAATAAATATGAAGGACTCAACGGGCGAATCGCTCTTCAACTGCAATCGGAACTCTCACTGACATTTCCCCTATCTGAAATTCTGATAAACGCCGGAAAAATGACTAAGTCCCAAAAAAAATTTTTTTAAACTTTTTTCAATTTTACCCCCGTGGGATATATATTCTACCCACACACATTTGGAACTTTCCTGAGGTACCCTCACACATATTATTCCCTCATTTAGTGGATATTTTCACAAAAAAAGTGAAATTTTCAAAAATTCAGAAAATTGGCTGAAAATGATTAAATATGAACGACTCATCGGGCGAATCACTCTGGAACTTAAATGGGAATGCTCACTGACATTTCCACTATCTGAAAGTCCGATAAACGCCGGAAAAATTACTAAGTCGAAAAAAAAAAATTTTTAAACTTTTTTCAATTTTACCCCCGAGGGATATATATTCTACCCACACACATTTGGAACTCTCCTGCGGTACCCTCACACATATTATTCCCTCATTTAGTGGATATTTTCACAAAAAAGTGAAATTTTCAAAAATTCTGAAAATTGGCTGAAAACGACTAAATATGAAGGACTCATCGGGCGAATCGCTCTGGAACTGAAATCGGAACGCTCACTGACATTTCCACTATCTGAAAGTCTGATAAACGCTGAAAAAATGACTAAGTCCAAAAAAAAATTTTTTTCACCTTTTTTCAATTTTACCCCCGTGGGATATATATTCCACCCACACACATTTGGAACTCTCCTGGGGTACCCTCACACATATTATTCCCTCATTTAGTGGATATTTTCACAAAAAAATGAAATTTTCAAAAATTTTGAAAATTGGCTGAAAATGACTATATATGAAGGACTCTTCGGGCGAATCGCTCTGGAACTGAAATCGGAACGCTCACTGACATTTCCACTATCTGAAAGTCTGATAAACGTCGGAAAAATGACTAGGTCCAAAAAAAATTTTTTATTAACTTTTTTCAATTTTACCCCCGTGGGATATATATTCTACCCACACACATTTGGAACTCTCCTGGGGTACCCTCACACATATTATTCCCTCATTTAGTGGATATTTTCACAAAAAAGTGAAATTTTCAAAAATTCATAAAATTGGCTGAAAACGAATAAATATGAAGGACTCATCGGGCGAATCGCTCTGGAACTGAAATTGGAATGCTCACTGACATTTCCCCTTTCTGAAAGTCTGATAAACGCGGGAAAAATGACTAAGTCCAAAAAAAATATTTTTTCAACTCTTTTCAATTTTACCCCTGAGGGGTATATATTCTACCCACACACATTTGGAACTCTCCTGGGGTACCCTCACACATATTATTCCCTCATTTAGTGGATATTTTCACAAAAAAGTGAAATTTTCAAAAATTCAGAAAATTGGCTGAAAATGACTATATAAGAAGGACTCTTCGGACGAATCGCTCTATAACTGAAATCAGAACGCTCACTGACATTTCCACTATCTGAAAGTCTGATAAACACCGGAAAAATGACTAGGTCCAAAAAAAATTTTTTATTAACTTTTTTCAATTTTACCCCCGTGGGATATATATTCTACCCACACACATTTGGAACTCTCCTGGGGTACCCTCACACATATTATTCCCTCATTTAGTGGATATTTTCACAAAAAAGTGAAATTTTCAAAAATTCTAAAAATTGGCTGAAAACGAATAAATATGAAGGACTCATCGGGCGAATCGCTCTGGAACTGAAATCGGAACGCTCATTGACATTTCCCCCATCTGAAAGTCTGATAAACGCTGCAAAAATGACAAAGTCCAAAAAAGAGTTTTTTTCAACTTTTTTCAACTTTACCCCCGTGGGATATATCTTCTACCCACACAGATTTGGAACTCTCCTGGGGTACCCTCACACATATTATTCCCTCATTTAGTGGATATTTTCACAAAAAAGAGAAATTTTCAAAAATTCGGAAAATTGGCTGAAAACTACTAAATATGAAGGACTCTTCGGGCGAATCGCTCTGGAACTGAAATCGGAACGCTCACTGACATTTCCCCTTACTGAAAGTCTGATAAACGCCGGAAAAATGACTAGGTCCAAAAAAAATTTTTTCTCAACTTTTTTCAATTTTACCCCCCGTGGTTAATATCTTCTACCCACACACATTTGGAACTGTCCTGGGGTACCCTCACACATATTATTCCCTCATTTAGTGGATATTTTCACAAAAAAGAGAAATTTTCAAAAATTCGGAAAATTGGCTAAAAACGACTAAATATGAAGGACTCATCGGGCGAATCGCTCTGGAACTGAAATCGGAATGCTCACTGACATTTCCCCTAACTGAAAGTCTGATAAACGCCGGAAAAATGACTAGGTCCAAAATTAATTTTTTATCAACTTTTTTCAATTTTACCCCCGTGGTATATATCTTCTACCCACACACATTTGGAACTCTCCTGGGGTACCCTCACACATATTTTTCCCTCATTTAGTGGATATTTTCACAAAAAAGTGAAATTTTCAAAAATTCAGAAAATTGGCTGAAAATGACTAAATATGAACGACTCATCGGGCGAATCGCTCTGGAACTGAAATCGGAATGCTCACTGACATTTCCCCTAACTGAAAGTCTGATAAACGCCGGAAAAATGACTAAGTCCAAAAAAAATTTTTTATCAACTTTTTTCAATTTTACCCCTGTGGGATATATACGCTACCCACACACATTTGGAACTCTCCTGGGGTACCCTCACACATATTATTCCCTCATTTAGTGGATATTTTCACAAAAAAGTGAAATTTTTAAAAATTCTGAAAATTGGCTGAAAACGATTAAATATGAAGGACTCATCGGGCGAATCGCTCTGGAACTGAAATCGGAACGCTCACTGACATTTCCCCTAACTAAAAGTCTGATAAACGCCGGAAAAATGATTAAGACCAAAAAAAATGTTTCACCTTTTTTCAATTTTACCTCCGTGGGATATATATTCTTCCCACATGCATTTGGAACTCTCCTGTTATACGCTCACACGTATTGTTCCCTCATTTAGTGGATATTTTCACAAAAAAGTGAAATTTTCAAAAATTCTGAAAATTGGCTGAAAACGACTAAATATGAAGGACTCATCGGGCGAATCGCTCTGGAACTGAAATTGGAACGCTCACTGACATTTCCCCTATCTGAAAGTCTGATAAACGGCAGAAAAATGACTAAGTCCAAAAAAAAATTTTTTTCAACTTTTTTCAATTTTACCCCCGTGGGATATATATTCTACCCACACACATTTGGATCTCTCCTGGGGTACCCTCACACATATTATTCCCTCATTTAGTGGATATTTCCACAAAAAAGTGAAATTTTCAAAAATTCTGAAAATTGTCTGAAAACGATTAAATATGAAGGAATCATCGGGCGAATCGCTCTGGAACTGAAATCAGAACGCTCACTGACATTTCCCCTATCTGAAAGTCTGATAAATGCCGGAAAAATGACTAAGTCGAAAAAAAAAAAATTTTCAACTTTTTTCAATTTTACCCCCGTGGGATATATACTCTACCCACACACATTTGGAACTCTCCTAGGGTACCATCACACATATTATTCCCTCATTTAGTGGATATTTTCACAAAAAAGTGAAAATTTCAAAAATTCTGAAAATTGGCTGAAAACGACTAAATATGAAGGACTCATCGGGCGAATCGCTCTGGAACTGAAATTGGAACGCTCACTGACATTTCCCCTATCTGAAAGTCTGATAAACGCCGGAAAAATGAGAAAGTCAAAAAAAAAATTTTTTTCAACTTTTTTCAATTTTACCTCCGTGGGCTATATATTCTTCCCAAATGCATTTGGAACTCTCCTGTTATACACTCACACATATTGTTCCCTCATTTAGTGGATATTTTCACAAAAAAGTGAAATTTTCAAAAATTCAGAAAATTGGCTGAAAATGACTAAATATGAACGACTCATCGGGCGAATCGCTCTGGAACTGAAATCGGAACGCTCACTGACATTTCCCCTAACTGAAAGTCTGATAAACGCCGGAAAAATGACTAAGTCCAAAAAAAATTTTTATCAACTTTTTTCAATTTTACCCCTGTGGGATATATACGCTACCCACACACATTTGGAACTCTCCTGGGGTACCCTCACACATATTATTCCCTCATTTAGTGGATATTTTCACAAAAAAGTGAAATTTTTAAAAATTCTGAAAATTGGCTGAAAACGATTAAATATGAAGGACTCATCGGGCGAATCGCTCTGGAACTGAAATCGGAACGCTCACTGACATTTCCCCTAACTAAAAGTCTGATAAACGCCGGAAAAATGATTAAGACCAAAAAAAATGTTTCACCTTTTTTCAATTTTACCTCCGTGGGATATATATTCTTCCCACATGCATTTGGAACTCTCCTGTCATACGCTCACACATATTGTTCCCTCATTTAGTGGATATTTTCACAAAAAAGTGAAATTTTCAAAAATTCAGAAAATTGGCTGAAAACGACTAAATATGAAGGACTCATCGGGCGACTCACTCTGGAACTGAAATCGGAATGCTCACTGACATTTCCCCTATCTGAAAGTCTGATAAATGCCGGAAAAATGACTTAAGTCCAAAAAAAAATTTTTTTTCACCTTTTTTCAATTTTACCCCCGTGGGATATATATTCTACCCACACACATTTGGAACTCTCCTGGGGTACCCTCACACATATTATTCCCTCATTTAGTGGATATTTTCACAAAAAAGAGAAATTTTCAAAAATTCGGAAAATTGGCTGAAAACTACTAAATATGAAGGACTCATCGAGCGAATCGCTCTGGAACTGAAATCGGAACGCTCACTGACATTTCCCCTTACTGAAAGTCTGATAAACGCCGGAAAAATGACTAGGTCCAAAAAAAATTTTTTCTCAACTTTTTTCAATTTTACCCCCCGTGGTTAATATCTTCTACCCACACACATTTGGAACTGTCCTGGGGTACCCTCACACATATTATTCCCTCATTTAGTGGATATTTTCACAAAAAAGAGAAATTTTCAAAAATTCGGAAAATTGGCTAAAAACGACTAAATATGAAGGACTCATCGGGCGAATCGCTCTGGAACTGAAATCGGAATGCTCACTGACATTTCCCCTAACTGAAAGTCTGATAAACGCCGGAAAAATGACTAGGTCCAAAATTAATTTTTTATCAACTTTTTTCAATTTTACCCCTGTGGTATATATCTTCTACCCACACACATTTGGAACTCTCCTGGGGTACCCTCACACATATTGTTCCCTCATTTAGGGGATATTTTCACAAAAAAGAGAAATTTTCAAAAATTCGGAAAATTGGCTGAAAACTACTAAATATGAAGGACTCATCGAGCGAATCGCTCTGGAACTGAAATCGGAACGCTCACTGACATTTCCCCTTACTGAAAGTCTGATAAACGCCGGAAAAATGACTAGGTCCAAAAAAAATTTTTTCTCAACTTTTTTCAATTTTACCCCCCGTGGTTAATATCTTCTACCCACACACATTTGGAACTGTCCTGGGGTACCCTCACACATATTATTCCCTCATTTAGTGGATATTTTCACAAAAAAGAGAAATTTTCAAAAATTCGGAAAATTGGCTAAAAACGACTAAATATGAAGGACTCATCGGGCGAATCGCTCTGGAACTGAAATCGGAATGCTCACTGACATTTCCCCTAACTGAAAGTCTGATAAACGCCGGAAAAATGTCTAGGTCCAAAATTAATTTTTTATCAACTTTTTTCAATTTTACCCCTGTGGTATATATCTTCTACCCACACACATTTGGAACTCTCCTGGGGTACCCTCACACATATTGTTCCCTCATTTAGTGGATATTTTCACAAAAAAGTGAAATTTTCAAAAATTCAGAAAATTGGCTGAAAACGACTAAATATGAAGGACTCATCAGGAGAATCGCTCTGGAACTGAAATCGGAATGCTCACTGACATTTCCCCTATCTGAAAGTCTGATAAATGCCGGAAAAATGACTAAGTCGAAAAAAAAAAAATTTTCAACTTTTTTCAATTTTACCCCCGTGGGATATATATTCTACCCACACACATTTGGAACTCTCCTGGGGTACCCTCACACATATTATTCCCTCATTTAGTGGATACTTTCACAAAAAAGTGAAATTTTCAAAAATTCCGAACATTGGCTGAAAATGACTAAATATGAACGCCACATCGGGCGAATCGCTCTGGAACTGAAATTGGAACGCTCACTGACATTTCCCCTAACTGAAAGTCTGATAAACGCCGGAAAAATGACTAGGTCCAAAAAAAAATTTTTTATCAACTTTTTTCAATTTTACCCCCCCCCGTGGTATATATCTTCTACCCACACACACTTGGAACTCTCCTGGGGTATCCTCACACATATTATTCCCTCATTTAGTGGATATTTTCACAAAAAAGTGACATTTTCAAAAATTCATAAAATTGGCTGAAAATGACTAAATATGAACGAATCATCGGGCGAATCGCTCTGGAACTGAGATCGTAACACTCTCTGACATTTCCCCTAACTGAAAGTCTGATAAACGTCAGAAAAATGACTAGGTCCTAAAAAAATTTTTCAACTTTTTTCAATTTTACCCCCGTGGGATATATATTCTACCCACACACATTTGGAACTCTCCTGGGGTACCCTCACACATATTATTCCCTCATTTAGTGGATATTTTCACAAAAAAGAGAAATTTTCAAAAATTCGGAAAATTGGCTGAAAACGATTAAATATGAAGGAATCATCGGGCGAATCGCTCTGGAACTGAAATCGGAACGCTCACTGACATTTCCCCTAACTGAAAGTCTGATAAACGCCGGAAAAATGACTAGGTCCAAAAAAAATTTTTTATCAACTTTTTTCAATTTTACCCCCCCGTGGTATATATGTTCTACCCACACACACTTGGAACTCTCCTGGGGTACCCTCACACATATTATTCCCTCATTTAGTGGATATTTTCACAAAAAAGTGAAATTTTCAAAAATTCTGAAAATTGGCTGAAAACTACTAAATATGAAGGACTCATCGGGCGAATCGCTCTGGAACTGAAATTGGAACGCTCACTGACATTTCCCCTATCTGAAAGTCTGATAAACACCGGAAAAATGAGAAAGTCCAAAAAAAAATTTTTTTCAACTTTTTTCAATTTTACCTCCGTGGGATATATATTCTACCCACATGCATTTGGAACTCTCCTGTTATACGCTCACACATATTGTTCCCTCATTTAGTGGATATTTTCACAAAAAAGTGAAATTTTCAAAAATTCAGAAAATTGGCTGAAAACGACTAAATATGAAGGACTCATTGGGCGAATCGCTCTGGAACTGAAATCGGAACGCTCACTGACATTTCCCCTAACTAAAAGTCTGATAAACGCCGGAAAAATGACTAGGTCCAAAAAAAATTTTTTTATCAACTTTTTTCAATTTTACCCCCCGTGGTATATATCTTCTTCCCACACACATTTTGAACTGTCCTGGGGTACCGTCACACATATTATGCCCTCATTTAGTGGATATTTTCACAAAAAAGAGAAATTTTCAAAAATTCGGAAAATTGGCTAAAAACGACTAAATATGAAGGACTCATCGGGCGAATCGCTCTGGAACTGAAATCGGAACGCTCACTGACATTTCCCCTAACTGAAAGTCTGATAAACGCCGGAAAAATGACTAGGTCCAAAAAAAATTTTTCAACTTTTTTCAATTTTACCCCCGTGGGATATATATTCTACCCACACACATTTGGAACTCTCTTGGGGTACCCTCACACATATTAGTCCCTCATTTAGTGGATATTTTTACAAAAAAGTGAAATTTTCAAAAATTCTGAAAATTGGTGAAAACGACTAAATATGAAGGACTCACCGGGCGAATCCCTCTGGAACTGAAATCGGAACGCTCACTGACATTTCCCCTATCTGCAAGTCTGATAAATGCTGGAAAAATGACTAAGTCGAAAAAAATAATTTTTTTAACTTTTTTCAATTTTACCCCCGTGGGATATATATTCTACCCACACACATTTGGAACTCTCCTGGGGTACCCTCACACATATTATTCCCTCATTTAGTGGATATTTTCACAAAAAAGTGAAATTTTCAAAAATTCAGAAAATTGGCTGAAAATGACTAAATATGAACGACTCATCGGGCGAATCGCTCTGGAACTTAAATCGGAATGCTCACTGACATTTCCCCTATCTGAAAGTCTGCTAAACGCTGAAAAAATGACTAAGTCCGAAAAAAAAATGTTTTCACCTTTTTTCAATTTTACCCCGTGGGATATATCTTCTACCCACACACATTTGGAACTCTTCTGGGGTACCGTCACACATATTATTCCCTCATTTAGTGGATATTTTTACAAAAAAGTGAAATTTTCAAAAATTCAGAAATGTGGCTGAAAATGACTAAATATGAACGACTCATCGGGCGAATCGCTCTGGAACTGAAATCGGAACGCTCACTGACATTTCCCCTAACTAAAAGTCTGATAAACGCCGGAAAAATGATTAGGTCCAAAAAAAATTTTTTTATCAACTTTTTTCAATTTTACCACCCGTGGTATATATCTTCTTCCCACACACATTTGGAACTGTCCTGGGGTACCCTCACACATATTATGCCCTCATTTAGTGGATATTTTCACAAAAAAGAGAAATTTTCAAAAATTCGGAAAATTGGCTAAAAACAACTAAATATGAAGGACTCATCGGGCGAATCGCTCTGGAACTGAAATCGGAACGCTCACTGACATTTCCCCTAACTGAAAGTCTGATAAACACCGGAAAAATGACTAGGTCCAAAAAAAATTTTTTATCAACTTTTTTCAATTTTACCCACGTGGGATATATACTCTACCCACACACATTTGGAACTCTCCTGGGGTACCCTCACACATATTATTCCCTCATTTAGTGGATATTTTCACAAAAAAGTGAAATTTTCAAAAATTCTGAAAATTGGCTGAAAACGACTAAATATGAAGGACTCATCGGGCGAATCGCTCTGGAACTGAAATTGGAACGCTCACTGACATTTCCCCTACCTGAAAGTCTGATAAACGCCGGAAAAATGAGAAAGTCCAAAAAAATATTTTTTTCAACTTTTTTCAATTTTACCCACGTGGGATATATATTCTTCCCACATGCATTTGGAACTCTCCTGTTATACGCTCACACATATTGTTCCCTCATTTAGTGGATATTTTCACAAAAAAGTGAAATTTTCAAAAATTCAGAAAATTGGCTGAAAACGACTAAAAATGAAGGACTCATCGGGCGAATCGCTCTGGAACTGAAATCGGAATGCTCACTGACATTTCCCCTATCTGAAAGTCTGATAAATGCCGGAAAAATGACTTAAGTCCAAAAAAAATTTTTTTTTCACCTTTTTTCAATTTTACCCCCGTGGGATATATATTCTACCCACACACATTTGGAACTCTCCTGGGGTACCCTCACACATATTATTCCCTCATTTAGTGGATATTTTCACAAAAAAGTTAAATTTTCAAAAATTCAGAAAATTGGCTGAAAATGACTAAATATGAACGACTCATCGCGCGAATCGCTCTGGAACTGAAATTGGAACGCTCACTGACATTTCCCCTAACTGAAAGTCTGATAAACGCTGGAAAAATGACTAGGTCCAAAATAAAATTTTTTATCATCTTTTTTCAATTTTACCCCGCCGTGGTATATATCTTCTACCCACACACACTTGGAACTCTCCTGGGGTACCCTCACACATATTATTCCCTCATTTAGTGGATATTTTCACAAAAAAGTGACATTTTCAAAAATTCAGAAAATTGGCAGAAAACGACTAAATATGAAGGACTCACCGGGCGAATCGCTCTGGAACTGAAATCGGAACGCTCACTGACATTTCCCCTATCTGAAAGTCTGATAAATGCTGGAAAAATGACTAAGTCGAAAAAAATAATTTTTTAAACTTTTTTCAATTTTACCCCCGTGGGATATATATTCTACCCACACACATTTGGAACTCTCCTGGGGTACCCTCACACATATTATTCCCTCATTTAGTGGATATTTTCACAAAAAAGTGAAATTTTCAAAAATTGGCTGAAAATGAGTAAATATGAACGACTCATCGGGCGAATCGCTCTGGAACTTAAATCGGAATGCTCACTGACATTTCCCCCATCTGAAAGTCTGCTAAACGCTGAAAAAATGACTAAGTCCGAAAAAAAATTGTTTTCACCTTTTTTCAATTTTACCCCCGTGGGATATATCTTCTACCCACACACATTTGGAACTCTTCTGGGGTACCCTCACACATATTATTCCCTCATTTAGTGGATATTTTCACAAAAAAGTGAAATTTTCAAAAATTCTGAAAATTGGCTGAAAACGACTAAATATGAAGGACTCATCGGGCGAATTGCTCTGGAACTGAAATCGGAACACTCACTGACATTTCCCCTATCTGAAAGTCTGATAAATGCTGGAAAAATGACTATGTCCAAAAAAAATTTTTTATCAACTTTTTTCAATTTTACCCCGTGTGGGATATATCTTCTACCCACACACATTTGGAACTCTCCTGGGGTACCCTCACACATATTATTTCCTCATTTAGTGGATATTTTCACAAAAAAGTGACATTTTCAAAAATTCTGAAAATTGGCTGAATACGACTAAATATGAAGGACTCATCGGGCGAATCGCTCTGGAACTGAAATCGGAACACTCACTGACATTTCCCCTATCTGAAAGTCTGATAAACGCTGAAAAAATGACTAGGTCCAAAAAAAATTTTTTATTAACTTTTTTCAATTTTACCCCCGTGGTATATATATTCTACCCACACACATTTGGAACTCTACTGGGGTACCCTCACACATATTATTCCCTCATTTAGTGGATATTTTCACAAAAAAGTGAAATTTTCAAAAATTCGGAAAATTGGCTGAAAATGACTAAATATGAAGGACTCATCGTGCGAATCGCTCTGGAACTGAAATCGGAATGCTCACTGACATTTGCCCTAAGTGAAAGTCTGATAAACGCAGGAAAAATGACTAAGTCCAAAAAAAAATTTTTTTTCAACTTTTTTCAATTTTACCCCCCGTGGTATATATCTTCTACCCACACACACTTGGAACTCTCCTGGGGTACCCTCACACATATTATTCCCTCATTTAATGGATATTTTGACAAAAAAAGAGAAATTTTCAAAAATACGGAAAATTGGCTGAAAACGACTAAATATGAATTACTCATCGGGCGAATCGCTCTGGAACTGAAATCGGAAAGCTCACTGACATTTCCCCTATCTGAAAGTCTGATAAATGGCGGAAAAATGACTAAGTCGAAAAAAATTTTTTTTCACCTTTTTTCTATTTTACCCCCGTGGGATATATATTCTACCCACACACATTTTGAACTCTCCTGGGGTACCCTCACACATATTATTCCCTCATTTAGTGGATATTTTCACAAAAAAGTGAAATTATCAAAAATTCTGAAAATTGGCTGAAAACGACTAAATATGAAGGACTCATCGGGCGAATCGCTCTGGAACTGAAATTGGAACGCTCACTGACATTTCCCCTATCTGAAAGTCTGAAAAACGCCGGAAAAATGAGAAAGTCCAAAAAAAAATTTTTTTCAACTTTTTTCAATTTTAACCCCGTGGGATATATATTCTACCCACACACATTTGGAACTCTCCTGGGGTACCCTCACACATATTATTCCCTCATTTAGTGGATATTTTCACAAAAAAGTGAAATTTTCAAAAATTCGGAAAATTGGCTGAAAACGACTAAATATGAAGGACTCATCGGGCAAATCGCTCTGGAACTGAAATCGGAACGCTCACTGACATTTCCCCTATCTGAAAGTCTATAAACGCTGAAAAAATGACTAAGTCCAAAAAAAAATTTTTTTCACCTTTTTTCAATTTTACCCCCGTGGGATATATATTCTACCCACACACATTTGGAACTCTCCTGGGGTATCCTCACACATATTATTCCCTCATTTAGTGGATATTTTCACAAAAAAGTGAAATTTTCAAAAATTCTGAAAATTGGCTGAAAATGACTAAATATGAACAACTCATCGGGCGAATCGCTCTGGAACTGAAATCGGAACGCTCACTGACATTTCCCCTATCTGAAAGTCTGATAAACGCCGGAAAAATGACTAATAGTGTTGAGCATTCCGATACTGAAATATCGGGTATCGGCCGATATTCGCGGTATCGGAATTCCGATACTTAATTCCGGTACTTTTGCATTATCGTATACCGGAATCGGAAGTTCCCATAATGCAATGAGCCATTTTCATTTTATTCAGCCAATGAGGATCCTAAGAAGTGTGGGCACATCCTGTTAGGCATGTAGGCATCTTAACTAATGGCATGGCTGTGATTGGCTGCTGAAATGATGTCATGATGCACTATAAAAGCCGCCGCCGCCATTTTGAGCTCACTCTGCTGGGAATTCAGTTAGGGATAGGATGCTGTTGTTCTGAGGGACAGTTTTAGCTACCTATTTGGTCTATTCTGCTTTACCCAAGCTACTTTATAAATCGCTGTGCCTTGCAGTGCTAGTGCACAGTTCTCTGTGCTGTTCACCTCTTTCTGCAAGGTCTCTGTGTGTGAGTGCAGCTCACCCTGTAGTGTGTGCTTCAGCCACATCTGGTTATAGTGCACTCAGTGTGTGTCACTGCCTCATACATTGTCCTTTTTTGCCAATTCATAATTTTTCCTGATTTCTCCTATTAGTGTGGTGGTTCCATCCATATGCAGCTAAATTGGTTCCAAACACACTATATAGGTGTAGTTAGAGGAGCCTTTCTGCAGCATTGGGCCCTGCAGCCCCAGCCAGATTAGTATTAGCCTATTTTTTGCAGCCTCATCTATTGCATTGCAGGTTACCTTCCTACATTGTAATAGCTAAAAAAAGTTTGTGATACTATCGTTATTACATCTTTAGGCACATCCAGTGTCTTTTTGTGACAAAAAAACCCTAAATGAAGTTCACCAAACACTCCACTTTACAGTTGTGTAGGCCACATTAGCTCATATTAAAGTCTAGTCCACACTTTATAAAATTAGTGTTTCTTATACCTGTTAGCAGCTGTTCAGGAATAAGCACACTAAGCCCTTAGTACTTTTCTGCCTATCTTTATCAGTCTACCAAGATGAAGAAGGCAGGGAGTAAGGCATGTTGTCGTGGGCGTGGGCGTGGAGTTTCTGCAGGGAGAGGACGTGAGGATTCTGTGCCTGCAGGGAGAGGACGTGGGGATTCTGTGCCTGCTGCGGGCACCAGTGACTCAGCATCCCCCAGTTTTACCAGGGAACAGTCCTTTATGCGCAGCTTTGTAGGAGCTAGCCGTACCCCACTGCTGTGGGAGGACCAAATTGAAGCCATTGTCGGATGGATGGCAGCTAACGCATCGACTTCAATTAGTTCCAGATCCTCTCAGGTCCTGAGCACTGAAGAGCACCCATCTGTCTCTTCACCACCTGCCACATTGCCCAGGCAGTCAGAGAGCCCTGGACAGGAGCCATCTCTACTTCTGTTCTCTGAATCTATTGGCTTGGAAAGAGGGGGCCAGCCAAGCAGAATTCGAGAATTTGAAGAAGAGGTAGTATGCAGTGATGCGCAACCGTTTTGTCTCTCTGAATCTGAAGACGCGGGTGGGCCAGTGCCTATGGTCAGCAGCACACCTCAGTATGCATCTGATGATGAGACTCAGGTGCCACTTTCTGGTGCGTACTGTGCTGTCGAGACTACCCAGGAGAGGCAGTTGTTTGAAGAGGGTGGTGTAGATGATGAGGTCCTTGACCCATCATGGCCTGAGGGACAGGAAGGTGGTGGGAGCAGCTCTGAGGAAGAGATTCCCCGAACAGCCCAAAAAGGAGGGAGAGGGAGGGGGCAGACTTGGTTGCCTGTAGCCTCCACTTCGGCACCCATTAGGAGCATGGCTCTTCCAAAATCCAAAGCGGGCGCTCCCAAGACTTGCAGTGCCTGGTCCTTTTTTGACACAGTTGCAGATGACATTTGCTTTGTCAAATGCAAGCTGTGTAATCAGAAGGTGAAAAGAGGGAAAAGTGTCAGCAACCTCAATGCCACAAATATGTGGAAACATGTGCGGACCAAGCACGTGGTGGAGTTACAAAAACACACTGAAGACCTAGGCCAACCTACAGCGCCACTTACCACCTCTTCAGCTCGTGTTGTAGCCTCTTCCTTCAGCTCACACACAGCTGGTTCGGCTTCCTCACAGGATCGCCATGGAAGAATCTCTGGCACTGTTGTACAGAGACACAGTGTAATTCCACCCACAGCACCACTTTCCCAGTCATCCTCACACTCCCAGGCCAGTCTACAGCCATCGTTAGCACAGGCATGGGAGAAAAGGTGCCCATACTCGGCAAACCACCCCCGAGCACAGGCTCTGAATGCTGGCATAGCTAAACTACTGGCCCTTGAAATGCTATCATTCAGGCTGGTGGAGACTGACACATTCCGTAACTTTATGGCATTGGCAGTCCCACAATACAACGTGCCCAGCCGATTTTATTTCAGCAGGCAAGCCGTCCCTGCCCTGCAACATCATGTGGAGGGAAAAATTAAACATGCGCTACAAAACGCCATCAGTAGCAAGGTCCACCTGACCACCGATGCGTGGACCAGTAAGCATGGACAGGGACGATACCTTTCCCTCACTGCCCATTGGGTAAATGTTGTGGAGCCGGGTACAGATCTTGAGAGTGGCGCTGTATGTGTTCTGCCAACTCCAAAGATTGCAGGAATCCAGTATGTACACATTGACTCCTTCTCATACTCCAGTTCCTCTGAATCAGCGCTGCAGGAGCCGTCACGGTCTACCTCCACATCGACCCGTGAACGGTTACCTGTTATGGTGACTAATATGAGCACAGCCGTGGCCAAACGTCAACAGGCCGTATTAAAATTAATTTCTTTGGGTAATCGAAGCCACACAGCGCAGGAGCTATGGAATGCCATCAAGCAGCAGAGCGACGTGTGGTTTGTGCCAGCGAATCTCCAGCCAGGCATGGTAGTGTGTGACAATGGCCGAAATCTGGTGGCAGCTCTGGGCCTAGGCAACCTCACTCACATCCCATGTCTGGCACATGTGCTCAACTTGGTCGTGCAGAGTTTTTTGAGGGACTATCCGGATCTTGATGCACTGCTTCACAAGGTCCGCATAGAGTGCGCTCACTTGCGGCGTTCCAGCAATGCAAGATCACGCATTGCAGCTCTGCAGCGCCGATTACGTCTTCCGGAACATCGCATCATATGTGACCTACCCACCAGGTGGAATTCAACGTTACATATGTTGGAGAGGTTGTGTGAGCAGCAGGCAGCAGTAATGGAGTACCAGCTGCAGCAGGCGCAAACAAGTCGCAGTGCGCGCCGTTCACACTTCACCACCACTGAGTGGGCCTCTATGAAGGACATTTGCCACGTTTTGCGTGCCTTCGATTATTCCACGCGGATGGCGAGTGCAGATGATGCACTAGTCAGCATGACTATCCCCCTTATCTGCCTGCTTGAAAAAACACTGCAAGCACTAAGGGATGAGGTTTTGGAAGAGGTGGAGGATGAGGAGTCACAAATGCCATCTGCTTCTCTACAGTCTGCGCAACGTGGTTCCTCACAAAGGCCTAGGCAGGGGACACTTTGTGAGGAGGATGAGGAGGAGTCAATGGATGAGGAAGACATCTGTCCAGAGGAGGGAGGTACACA
This sequence comes from Phyllobates terribilis, assembly GCF_046119375.1. Classification (NCBI taxonomy): domain Eukaryota; kingdom Metazoa; phylum Chordata; class Amphibia; order Anura; family Dendrobatidae; genus Phyllobates; species Phyllobates terribilis. The sequence continues at coordinate 318,293 of NW_027363566.1, read as the reverse complement.
ATGCTCTAGTAGTCAGTATCTAGAGCGAGGGTGGGGTGATGCAGAGCAGGCAGAGATCACGCCTCAAGCAGGGGACAGCGTTTCTTGGCCATTTGGCAGTCTGCAGCACATGGTTGATTTCATGCTGCAGTGCCTGAGAAACGACCGCCGCATCGCCCACATTCTCAACACGGTTGATTATTGGGTGTCCACCCTCCTAGATCCTCGCTACCGGGACAACTTACAAAGTCTCATAACACCGTTGAACCGGGAGCGTTAAATGCAGGAGTACCAAGATGCACTGGTGCATTCCATCATGTTCTCCATTCCAGCCGAGAGCAGTGCTGCTAGTGCTTTACAAAGCAGCTCAGTGCGTCGAGGCAGTGGAGGAAACTCTGCACAAAGATGGAGCAGAAGCAGCGCCTCAGCACAAGGTAAGACCAGTATGGCCGAAATGTGGCAAAGTTTTGTGTCCCCGCCGCCACAAATGTCTACACCATCACAGACGGCTCCAGTCAGCAGGAGGCAACGTTTCCGTCAGATGGTGACAGACTACATGTCTTGCCCTCTTAGTGTACTCCCAGACGGCTCTTCTCCCTTCAAGTTTTGGGTTTGTAAGCTAGATACATGGCCAGAGCTAAGTCAGTTTGCATTGGAGGTGCTAGCTTGCCCTGCTGCTAGTGTATTATCGGAACGCGTCTTTAGTGCCGCAGGTGGTGTACTAACAGACCGTCGCATGCGACTATCCTCTGATAACGTTGACTGGCTTACTTTTCTCAAAATGAACAAGGCCTGGATCTCTCATGAATTTGCCAGTCCTCTTCCAGAATAAATAATTGTTGGCAAAAGTATCCAGGTCTCCTGTTCTGTTCATGTTTCTACCACCTGAACTGTAATCCCTGACCTCCAACACCGCCAGTTGGCGATCGGAAGTGCCGTCTGCACAGTCAACACTTGCTGCCGTGTCATTGGGGTTCAGTAACGTCAGCTGTTCCCCGGCTGTGCGGACGGCAATTTCTCCTGCTCTGTCCACATTCTCACTACTACAGATTTTAAAGTTGCTCCAATTACACCTCTGGCTCCTCTGTTTTCAGTATTATCCCTGAGCTCCAACACCGCCAGTTGGCGCTCGGAAGTGCCGCCTGCACAGTCAACACTTGCTGCCATGTCATTGGGGTTCAGTAACGTCAGCTGTTCCCCTGCTGTGCGGACGGCAATTTCTCCTGCTCTGTCCACATTCTCACTACTACAGATTTTAAAGTTGCTCCAATTACACCTCTGGCTCCTCTGTTTTCAGTATTATCCCTGAGCTCCAACACCGCCAGTTGGTGCTCGGAAGTGCCATCTGCACAGTCAACACTTGCTGCCATGTTATTGGGGTTCAGTAACGTCAGCTGTTCCCCTGCTGTGCGGACGGCAATTTCTCCTGCTCTGTCCACATTCTCACTACTACTGATTTTAAAGTTGCTCCAATTACACCTCTGGCTCCTCTGTTTTCAGTATTATCCCTGAGCTCCAACACTGCCAGTTGGCACTCGGAAGTGCCGTCTGCACAGTCAATACTTGCTGCCGTGTTATTGGGGTTCATTAACGTCAGCTGTTCCCCTGCTGTGCGGGCGGCACTTTCTCCTGCTCTGTCCACATCCACTGTACTACTGATTTAAAATCTCCTCCAAATACACCTCTGGCTCCTCTGTTTCCAGTATTGTCCCTGAGCTCCAACACCGCCAGTTGGCGCTCGGAAGTGCCGCCTGCACAGTCAACACTTGCTGCCATGTTATTGGGGTTCAGTAACGTCAGCTGTTCCCCTGCTGTGCGGACGGCAATTTCTCCTGCTCTGTCCACATTCTCACTACTACAGATTTTAAAGTTGCTCCAATTACACCTCTGGCTCCTCTGTTTTCAGTATTATCCCTGAGCTCCAACACCGCCAGTTGGCGCTCGGAAGTGCCGTCTGCACAGTCAACACTTGCTGCCATGTTATTCGGGTTCAGTAACGTCAGCTGTTCCCCTGCTGTGCGGACGGCAATTTCTCCTGCTCTGTCCACATCCACTGTACTACTGATTTAAAACCTCCTCCAAATACACCTCTGGCTCCTCTGTTTTCAGTATTATCCCTGAGCTCCAACATCGCCAGTTGGCGCTCGGAAGTGCCGTCTGCACAGTCAACACTTACTGCCATGTTATTGGGGTTCGGTAACGTCAGCTGTTCCCCTGCTGTGCGGACGGCAATTTCTCCTGCTCTGTCCACATTCTCACTACTACAGATTTTAAAGTTGCTCCAATTACACCTCTGGCTCCTCTGTTTTCAGTATTATCCCTGAGCTCCAACACCGTCAGTTGGCGCTCGGAAGTGCCGTCTGCACAGTCAACACTTGCTGCCGTGTCATTGGGGTTCAGTAACGTCAGCTGTTACCCTGCTGTGCGGACGACAATTTCTCCTGATCTGTCCACATTCTCATTACTACAGATTTTAGAGTTGCTCCAATTACACCTCTGGCTCCTCTGTTTTCAGTATTATCCCTAAGCTCCAACACCGCCAGTTGGCGCTCGGAAGTGCCGTCTGCACAGTCAACACTTGCTGCCATGTTATTGGTGTTCGGTAACGTCAGCTGTTCCCCTGCTGTGCGGACGGCAATTTCTCCTGCTCTGTCCACATTCTCACTACTACAGATTTTAAAGTTGCTCCAATTACACCTCTGGCTCCTCTGTTTTCAGTATTATCCCTGAGCTCCAACACCGCCAGTTGGCACTTGGAAGTGCCGTCTGCACAGTCAACACTTGCTGCCTTGTTATTGTGGTTCAGTAACGTCAGCTGTTCCCCTGCTGTGCGGACGGCAATTTCTCCTGCTCTGTCCACATCCACTGTACTACTGATTTAAAACCTCCTCCAAATACACCTCTGGCTCCTCTGTTTTCAGTATTATCCCTGAGCTCCAACACCGCCAGTTGGCGCTTGGAAGTGCCGTCTGCACAGTCAACACTTGCTGCCGTGTTATTGGGGTTTGGTAACGTCAGCTGTTCCCCTGCTGTGCGGACGGCAATTTCTCCTGCTTTGTCCATATCCACTGTACTACTGATTTAAAACTTTCTCCAATTACACCTCTGGCTCCACTCTGTTTTTAGTATTTACCCTGGGTTCCAGCACCGCCAGCTGATTCTCGGTAGTTCCATTTGCTCTTGAACCTTCTACTACCCATCCGGGTTCCAGTACCGTCAGCTGGTTCTCGGCAGTGTCTTTGGCACGGGTACTCCCTCCAGCCCAGCCTGGTTCCAACACGCCAGCTGTTTCTGGGTAGTGTCAACGTCACTTTGCCTCCAATGCGTTGTCCTGTCGTGTTGCGGTCGAGTTAGCCGACTCTATGGTGCCTGCAGTTTAGGTGACTCCTATGTTGGCTGCGGGATCTGGCAATGAAGACTGGTTCCATAGTGCCTATAGGACAAGCACCCCCTGTAGGACTGTGGGTTTTGGTAACTGCGGCCGGCTCGCGGCCTTGAACTTTTTTTTACATGGGTACCTTCTGCTACCCATCCGGGTTCCAGTACCGTCAGCTGGTTCTCGGCAGTGCCTTTGGATTAGGTGCCTCCTTCTCGGTATCCAAGTTCTACCAATGTCTGCTGGTCCTTGGTAGTGCTTTCTGGCACAGGTACCTCCTGCTTAGTAACCAAGTTCCAGTACCGTCAGCTGGTCTTCGGCAGTTCCATTGGCTCTTGTACCTTCTGCTACCCATCCTGGTTCCAGTTCCGTCAGCTGGTCCTCGGTAGTTCCATTTGCTCTTGTACCTTCTACTACCCATCCGGGCTCCAGTACCGTCAGCTGGTTCTCGGCAGTGACTTTGGCACGGGTACTCCCTCCTGCCCAGCCTGGTTCCAGCACGCCAGCTGTTTCTGGGTAGTGTCAATGTCACTTTGCCTCCAATGCGCTGTCCTGTCGTGTTGCGGTCGGGTTAGCCGACTCTAAGGTGCCTGCAGTTTAGGTGACTCCTATGTGGGCTGCGGGATCAGGCAATGAAGGCTGGTTCCATAGTGCCAATAGGACAAGCACCCCCTGTAGGACTATGGGTTTTGGTAACTGCGGCCGGCACGCGGCCTTGAACTTTTTTTTACATGGGTACCTTCTGCTACCCATCCGGGTTCCAGTACCGTCAGCTGGTTCTCGGCAGTGCCTTTGGATTAGGTGCCTCCTTCTCGGTATCCAAGTTCCACCAACGTCTGCTGGTCCTTGGTAGTGCTTTCTGGCACAGGTACCTCCTGCTTAGTAACCGAGTTCCAGTAGCGTCAGCTGGTCTTCGGCAGTTCCATTGGCTCTTGTACCTTCTACTACTCATCCGGGTTCCAGTACCGTCAGCTGGTTCTCGGCAGTGTCTTTGGCACGGGTACTCCCTCCTGCCCAACCTGGTTCCAGCACGCCAGCTGTTTCCGGGTAGTGTCAACGTCACTTTGCCTCCAATGCGTTGTCCTGTCGTGTTGCGGTCGGGTTAGCCGACTCTATGGTGCCTGCAGTTTAGGTGACTCCTATGTGGGATGCGGGATCTGGCAATGAAGGCTGGTTCCATAGTGCCTATAGGACAAGCACCCCCTGTAGGACTGTGAGTTTTGGTAACTGCGGCCGGCTCGCGACCTTGAACTTTTTTTTACATGGGTACCTTCTGCTACCCATCCGGGTTCCAGTACCGTCAGCTGGTTCTCGGCAGTGCCTTTGGATTAGGTGCCTCCTTCTCGGTATCCAAGTTCCACCAACGTCTGCTGGTCCTTGGTGGTGCTTTCTGGCACAGGTACCTCCTGCTTAGTAACCGAGTTCCAGTACCGTCAGCTGGTCTTCGGCAGTTCCATTGGCTCTTGTACCTTCTGCTACCCATCCGGGTTCCAGTACCGTCAGCTGGTCCTCGGTAGTTCCATTTGCTCTTGTACCTTCTACTACCCATCCGGGTTCCAGTACCGTCAGCTGGTTCTCGGCAGTGACTTTGGCACGGGTACTCCCTCCTGCCCAGCCTGGTTCCAGCACGCCAGCTGTTTCCGGGTAGTGTCAACGTCACTTTGCCTCCAATGCGTTGTCCTGTCGTGTTGCGGTCGGGTTAACTGACTCTATGGTGCCTGCAGTTTAGATGACTCCTATGTGGGCTGCGGGATCAGGCAATGAAGGCTGGTTCCATAGTGCCAATAGGACAAGCACCCCCTGTAGGACTGTGGGTTTTGGTAACTGCGGCCGGCTCGCGGCCTTGAACTTTTTTTTACATGGGTACCTTCTGCTAAGCATCCGGGTTCCAGTACCGTCAGCTGGTTCTCGGCAGTGCCTTTGGATTAGGTGCCTCCTTCTCGGTATCCAAGTTCCACCAACGTCTGCTGGTCCTTGGTAGTGCTTTCTGGCACAGGTACCTCCTGCTTAGTAACCGAGTTCCAGTAGCGTCAGCTGGTCTTCGGCAGTTCCATTGGCTCTTGTACCTTCTACTACTCATCCGGGTTCCAGTACCGTCAGCTGGTTCTCGGCAGTGTCTTTGGCACGGGTACTCCCTCCTGCCCAGCCTGGTTCCAGCACGCCAGCTGTTTCCGGGTAGTGTCAACGTCACTTTGCCTCCAATGCGTTGTCCTGTCGTGTTGCGGTCGGGTTAGCCGACTCTATGGTGCCTGCAGTTTAGGTGACTCCTATGTGGGATGCGGGATCTGGCAATGAAGGCTGGTTCCATAGTGCCTATAGGACAAGCACCCCCTGTAGGACTGTGAGTTTTGGTAACTGCGGCCGGCTCGCGACCTTGAACTTTTTTTTACATGGGTACCTTCTGCTACCCATCCGGGTTCCAGTACCGTCAGCTGGTTCTCGGCAGTGCCTTTGGATTAGGTGCCTCCTTCTCGGTATCCAAGTTCCACCAACGTCTGCTGGTCCTTGGTGGTGCTTTCTGGCACAGGTACCTCCTGCTTAGTAACCGAGTTCCAGTACCGTCAGCTGGTCTTCGGCAGTTCCATTGGCTCTTGTACCTTCTGCTACCCATCCGGGTTCCAGTACCGTCAGCTGGTCCTCGGTAGTTCCATTTGCTCTTGTACCTTCTACTACCCATCCGGGTTCCAGTACCGTCAGCTGGTTCTCGGCAGTGACTTTGGCACGGGTACTCCCTCCTGCCCAGCCTGGTTCCAGCACGCCAGCTGTTTCCGGGTAGTGTCAACGTCACTTTGCCTCCAATGCGTTGTCCTGTCGTGTTGCGGTCGGGTTAGCCGACTCTATGGTGCCTGCAGTTTAGATGACTCCTATGTGGGCTGCGGGATCAGGCAATGAAGGCTGGTTCCATAGTGCCAATAGGACAAGCACCCCCTGTAGGACTGTGGGTTTTGGTAACTGCGGCCGGCTCGCGGCCTTGAACTTTTTTTTACATGGGTACCTTCTGCTAAGCATCCGGGTTCCAGTACCGTCAGCTGGTTCTCGGCAGTGCCTTTGGATTAGGTGCCTCCTTCTCGGTATCCAAGTTCCACCAACGTCTGCTGGTCCTTGGTAGTGCTTTCTGGCACAGGTACCTCCTGCTTAGTAACCGAGTTCCAGTAGCGTCAGCTGGTCTTCGGCAGTTCCATTGGCTCTTGTACCTTCTGCTACCCATCCGGGTTCCAGTACCGTCAGCTGGTTCTCGGTAATTCCTCAGCTTTCTTGTACCTTCTGCTACATTTCCAAGTTCAAGCTTTTTGAAATGGTTCTTGGTAATCACTCTGGATCTCCCTGACGAGGATCCTGAAGACGAGGACCCTGAAGACCAACCCTAAGAAGATGAGGACCCCGAAGACAACGACCCTGAAGATGAGGACCCTGAAGACCACCCCGAAGAAGATGAGGACCCTGAAGACCACCCCAAAGAAGACGAGGACCCTGAAGACCACCCCGAAGAAGACGAGGACCCTGAAGACCACCCCGAAGAAGATGAGGACCCCGAAGACGAGGACCCAGAAGACCAACCCGAAGAAGACGAGGACCCCGAAGACGAGGACCCCCGAAGATGACGACCCTGAAGACCACCCCGAAGAAGACCAAGAAGATGACCCTGAAGAAGTTGACCAAGAGGACAAAGAATAGAAGACAAGCACCAAGATACAGAAGAACAAGAGACAGAAAACCAAGAAGCAGAAATACAAGAAGCTGCAGAACAAAAAGCGGAAGAACATTAAGCATAAGACTAAAAATCAGAGCAAAAGATAATATCTAAATTATAAGCAGAAGATGACTAAGCAGTGCATGGGGGTGAGTCCGTTCCTCCTCGTGGTGCCCCTGGAAAAGACCTGCTGCTGCAGGCCAAACTGAACGCGGACAAATCCTGTTGTAAATCTTTTGTGACGGGCAGAACGAAAGGTGTAATGTCCAACCTTTTATAGATAACAACTACAGGAATGCCTGTCACAAATAAGAATATGATGAAGAAGAAGAATATGAAGAAGATGAAGAAGTAGAATATGAAGAATGTAAAAAAAAAGAATAATACGAAGAAGGTGAAGAAGAAGAAGATGAAGAAGGTGAAGAAGAAGAGGATGAAAAAGATGCTGAGGATGATGAAGGAGAAAGTGTGGGAGAAGTAAAAAAGAAGGTGAAGAGCATGGAAGTAGTGAAACATAAATATCTGACAAAATATAAAAATACTTAACATAGTCAATATTTCCGTAACTCAGAAAGTCTTAAAAAAAATATGAATTCCTGCTACTCCATTTGATTGGGCTAAACCTCTATGCCTTTATTGTCTCCCCCACCTCACCCAATACATTCTACATTATTCTTAGTTGTTTTCCTTCATGTAGAAATAACCTACAAGGAAAGAAAGTGTTTATTTTCATTCCGATATTTCTGTCCCATTGACTTGCATTGGTTTCCAGTATCGGAATCCGATACTTTTTCGGTATCAGTCCGATCCAATCCGATATTTCCCGATATCGGAAGGTATCGCTCAACACTAATGACTAAGTCGAAAAAAAAATTTTTTCAACTTTTTTCAATTTTACCCCCGTGGGATATATATTCTACCCACACACATTTGGAACTCTCCTGGAGTACCCTCACACATATTATTCCCTCATTTAGTGGATATTTTTACAAAAACGTGAAATTTTCAAAAATTCTGAAAATTGGCTGAAAACGACTAAATATGAAGGACTCATCGGGCGAATCGCTCAGGAACTGAAATCGGAACGCTCACTGACATTTCCCCCATCTGAAAGTCTGATAAACGCCGGAAAAATTACTAAGTCCAAAAAAAAATTTTTTTAAACTTTTTTCAATTTTACCCCCGTGGGATATATATTCTACCCACACACATTTGGAACTCTCCTGGGGTACCCTCACACATATTATTCCCTCATTTAGTGGATATTTTCACAAAAAAGTGAAATTTTCAAAAAATTCTGAAAATTGGCTGAAAACGACTAAATATGAAGGACTCATCAGGCGAATCGCTCTGGAACTGAAATTGGAACGCTCACTGACATTTCCCCTAACTGAAAGTCTGATAAACGCCGGAAAAATGACTAAGTCCCAAAAAAAAGTTTTTTAAAACTTTTTTCAATTTTACCCCCGTGGGATATATCTTCTACCAACACACATTTGGAACTCTCCTGGGGTACCCTCACACATATTATTCCCTCATTTAGTGGATATTTTCACAAAAAAGTGAAATTTTCAAAAATTCAGAAAATTGGCTGAAAATGACTAAATATGAACGATTCATCGGGCGAATCGCTCTGGAACTGAAATCGGAACACTCTCTGACATTTGCCCAAATTGAAAGTCTGATAAACGCCGGAAAAATGACTAAGTCCCAAAAAAATTTTTTTTCAACTTTTTTCAATTTTACCCCCGTGGGATATATCTTCTACCCACACACATTTGGAACTATCCTGGGGTACCCTCACACATATTATTCCCTCATTTAGTGGATATTTTCACAAAAAAGAGAAATTTTCAAAAATTCAGAAAATTGGCTGAAAACAACTAAATATGAAGGACTCATCGGGCGAATCGCTCTGGAACTGAAATCGGAACGCTCACTGACATTTCCCCTATCTGAAAGTCTGATAAACGCCGGAAAAATGACTAAGTCTAAAAAAAATTTTTCTTCATCTTTTTTCAATTTTACCCCCGTGGGATATATATTCTACCCACACACATTTGGAATTCTCTTGGGGTACCCTCACACATATTATTCCCTCATTTAGTGGATATTTTCACAAAAAAGTGAAATTTTCAAAAATTCTTAAAATTGGCTGAAAACGACTAAATATGAAGGACTCATCGGGCGAATCGCTCTGGCACTGAAATCAGAATGCTCACTGACATTTCCCCTATATGAAAGTCTGATAAACGTTGAAAAAATGACTAAGTCTAAAAAAAAAATTTTTTCATCTTTTTTCAATTTTACCCCCGTGGGATATATATTCTACCCACACACATTTGGAACTCTCCTGGGGTACCCTCACACATATTATTCCCTCATTTAGTGGATATTTTCACAAAAAAGAGAAATTTTCAAAAATTCAGAAAATTGGCTGAAAACAACTAAATATGAAGGACTCATCGGGCGAATCGCTCTGGAACTGAAATCGGAACGCTCACTGACATTTCTCCTATCTGAAAGTCTGATAAATGCTGAAAAAATGACTGAGTCCAAAAAAAATTTTTTTCACCTTTTTTCAAATTTACCCCCATGGGATATATATTCTACCCACACACATTTGGAACTCTCCTGGGGTACCCTCACACATATTATTCCCTTATTTAGTGGATATTTTCACAAAAAAGTGAAATTTTCAAAAATTCAGAAAATTGGCTGAAAACGACTAAATATGAAGGACTCATCGGGCGAATCGCTCTCAAACTGAAATCGGAACGCTCACTGACATTTCCCCTATCTGAAAGTCTGATAAACGCCGGAAAAATGACTAAGTCTAAAAAAAATTTTTCTTCATCTTTTTTCAATTTTACCCCCGTGGGATATATATTCTACCCACACACATTTGGAATTCTCTTGGGGTACCCTCACACATATTATTCCCTCATTTAGTGGATATTTTCACAAAAAAGTGAAATTTTCAAAAATTCTGAAAATTGGCTGAAAACGACTAAATATGAAGGACTCATCGGGCGAATCGCTCTGGCACTGAAATCGGAATGCTCACTGACATTTCCCCTATCTGAAAGTCTGATAAACATTGAAAAAATGACTAAGTCTAAAAAAAAAATGTTTTCAACTTTTTTCAATTTTACCCCCGTGGGATATATATTCTACCCACACACATTTGGAACTCTCCTGGGGTACCCTCACACATATTATTCCCTCATTTAGTGGATATTTTCACAAAAAAGTGAAATTTTCAAAAATTCTGAAATTGGCTGAAAACGACTAAATATGAAGGACTCATCGGGCGAATCGCTCTGGAACTGAAATCGGAACGCTCACTGACATTTCTCCTATCTGAAAGTCTGATAAACGCTGAAAAAATGACTGAGTCCAAAAAAAAATTTTTCACCTTTTTTAAAATTTACCCCCATGGGATATATATTCTACCCACACACATTTGGAACTCTCTTGGGGTACCCTCACACATATTATTCCCTCATTTAGTGGATATTTTCACAAAAAAGTGAAATTTTCAAAAATTCAGAAAACTGGCTGAAAACGACTAAATATGAAGGACTCATCGGGCGAATCGCTCTGGAACTGAAATCGGAACGTTCACTGACATTTCCCCTATCTGAAAGTCTGATAAACGCCGGAAAAATGACTAAGTCTAAAAAAAATTTTTCTTCATCTTTTTTCAATTTTACCCCCGTGGGATATATATTCTACCCACACACATTTGGAATTCTCTTGGGCTACCCTCACACATATTATTCCCTCATTTAGTGGATATTTTCACAAAAAAGTGAAATTTTCAAAAATTCTTAACATTGGCTGAAAACGACTAAATATGAAGGACTCATCGGGCGAATCGCTCTGGCACTGAAATCGGAATGCTCACTGACATTTCCCCTATATGAAAGTCTGATAAACGTTGAAAAAATGACTAAGTCTAAAAAAAAAATTTTTTCATCTTTTTTCAATTTTACCCCCGTGGGATATATATTCTACCCACACACATTTGGAACTCTCCTGGGGTACCCTCACACATATTATTCCCTCATTTAGTGGATATTTTCACAAAAAAGAGAAATTTTCAAAAATTCAGAAAATTGGCTGAAAACAACTAAATATGAAGGACTCATCGGGCGAATCGCTCTGGAACTGAAATCGGAACGCTCACTGACATTTCTCCTATCTGAAAGTCTGATAAATGCTGAAAAAATGACTGAGTCCAAAAAAAATTTTTTTCACCTTTTTTCAAATTTACCCCCATGGGATATATATTCTACCCACACACATTTGGAACTCTCCTGGGGTACCCTCACACATATTATTCCCTCATTTAGTGGATATTTTCACAAAAAAGTGAAATTTTCAAAAATTCTGAAAATTGGCTGAAAACGACTAAATATGAAGGACTCATCGGGCGAATCACTCTGGAACTGAAATCGGAACGATCACTGACATTTGCCCAAATTGAAAGTCTGATAAACGCCGGAAAAATGACTAAGTCCAAAAAAAATTTTTTTTTAACTTTTTTCAATTTTACCCCTGTGGGATATATATTCTACCCACACACATTTGGAACTCTCCTGGGGTACCCTCACACATATTATTCCCTCATTTAGTGGATATTTTCACAAAAAAGTGAAATTTTCAAAAATTCTGAAAATTGGCTGAAAACTACTAAATATGAAGGACTCATCTGGCGAATCGCTCTATAACTGAAATCGGAACCCTCACTGACATTTGCCCTATCTGAAAGTCTGATAAACGCCAGAAAAATGATAAGTCCAAAGAAAAAAAATTTTTCACGTTTTTTCAATTTTACCCCCGTGGGATATATATTCTACCCACACACATTTGGAACTCTCCTGGGGTACCCTCACCCATAATATTCCCTCATTTAGTGGATATTTTCACAAAAAAGTGAAATTTTCAAATATTCAGAAAATTGGCTGAAAACAACTAAATATGAAGGACTCATCGGGCGAATCGCTTTGGAACTGAAATCGGAACGCTCACTGACATTTGCCCTATCTGAAAGTCTGATAAACGCCGGAAAAATGACTAAGTCCAAAAAAAATTTTTTTTTAACTTTTTTCAATTTTACCCCTGTGGGATATATATTCTACCCACACACATTTGGAACTCTCCTGGGGTACCCTCACACATATTATTCCCTTATTTAGTGGATATTTTCACAAAAAAGTGAAATTTTCAAAAATTCAGAAGATTGGCTGAAAATGACTAAATATGAAGGATTCATCAGGCGAATCGCTCTGGAACTGAAATCAGAACGCTCACTGACATTTGCCCAAATTGAAAGTCTGATAAATGCCGGAAAAATGACTAAGTCCAAAAAAATTTTTTTTTTAACTTTTTTCAATTTTACCGCCGTGGGATATATATTCTACCCACACACATTTGGAACACTACTGGGGTACCCTCACACATATTATTCCCTTATTTAGTGGATATTTTCACAAAAAAGTGAAATTTTCAAAAATTCAGAAAATTGGCTGAAAACGACTAAATATGAAGGACTCATCGGGCGAATCGCTCTGGAACTGAAATCGGAACGCTCACTGACATTTCACCTATCTGAAAGTCTGATAAACGCTGAAAAAATTACTGAGTCCAAAAAAAAAATTTTTTCACCTTTTTTCAATTTTACCCCCGTGGGATATATCTTCTACCCACACACATTTGGAACTCTCCTGGGGTACCCTCACACATATTATTCCCTCATTTAGTGGATATTTTCACAAAAAAGTGAAATTTTCAAAAATTCTGAAAATTGGCTGAAAACTACTAAATATGAAGGACTCATCTGGCGAATCGCTCTGGAAATGAAATCGGAACCCTCACTGACATTTGCCCTATCTGAAAGTCTGATAAACGCCAGAAAAATGACTAAGTCCAAAGAAAAAAAATTTTTCTTTATCTTTTTTCAATTTTACCCCCGTGGGATATATATTCTACCCACACACATTTGGAATTCTCTTGGGGTACCCTCACACATATTATTCCCTCATTTAGTGGATATTTTCACAAAAAAGTGACATTTTCAAAAATTCTGAAAATAGGATGAAAACGACTAAATATGAAGGACTCATCGGGCGAATCGCTCTGGAACTGAAATCGGAACGCTCACTGACATTTCCCCTATCTGAAAGTCTGATAAACGCCGGAAAAATGACTAAGTCCAAAAAAAATTTTTTTTTAACTTTTTTCAATTTTACCCCTGTGGGATATATATTCTACCCACACACATTTGGAACTCTCCTGGGGTACCCTCACACATATTATTCCCTTATTTAGTGGATATTTTCACAAAAAAGTGAAATTTTCAAAAATTCAGAAGATTGGCTGAAAATGACTAAATATGAAGGATTCATCAGGCGAATCGCTCTGGAACTGAAATCAGAACGCTCACTGACATTTGCCCAAATTGAAAGTCTGATAAACGCCGGAAAAATGACTAAGTCCAAAAAATTTTTTTTTTTTACTTTTTTCAATTTTACCGCCGTGGGATATATATTCTACCCACACACATTTGGAACACTCCTGGGGTACCCTCACACATATTATTCCCTTATTTAGTGGATATTTTCACAAAAAAGTGAAATTTTCAAAAATTCAGAAAATTGGCTGAAAACGACTAAATATGAAGGACTCATCGGGCGAATCGCTCTGGAACTGAAATCGGAACGCTCACTGACATTTCACCTATCTGAAAGTCTGATAAACGCTGAAAAAATTACTGAGTCCAAAAAAAAAATTTTTTCACCTTTTTTCAATTTTACCCCCGTGGGATATATCTTCTACCCACACACATTTGGAACTATCCTGGGGTACCCTCACACATATTATTCCCTCATTTAGTGGATATTTTCACAAAAAAGTGAAATTTTCAAAAATTCAGAAAATTGGCTGAAAACGACTAAATATGAAGGACTTATCAGGCGAATCGCTCTGGAACTGAAATCGGAACGCTCACTGACATTTCCCCTATCTGAAAGTCTGATAAACGCCGGAAAAATGACTGAGTCCAAAAAAATTTTTCTTCATCTTTTTTCAATTTTACCCCCGTGGGATATATATTCTACCCACACACATTTGGAATTCTCTTGGGGTACCCTCACACATATTATTCCCTCATTTAGTGGATATTTTCACAAAAAAGTGACATTTTCAAAAATTCTGAAAATTGGCTGAAAACGACTAAATATGAAGGACTCATCGGGCGAATCGCTCTGGAACTGAAATCGGAACGCTAACTGACATTTCCCCTATCTGAAAGTCTGATAAACGCTGAAAAAATGACTGAGTCCAAAAAAATTTTTCTTCATCTTTTTTCAATTTTACCCCCGTGGGATATATATTCTACCCACACACATTTGGAATTCTCCTGTTGTACCCTCACACATATTATTCCCTCATTTAGTGGATATTTTCACAAAAAAGTGAAATTTTCAAAAATTCTGAAAATTGGCTGAAAACGACTAAATATGAACGACTCATCAGGCGAATCGCTCTGGAACTGAAATCAGAACACTCTCTGACATTTGCCCAAATTGAAAGTCTGATAAACGCCGGAAAAATGACTAAGTCCAAAAACAATTTTTTTTCAACTTTTTTCAATTTTACCCCCGTGGGATATATATTCTACCCACACACATTTGGAACTCTCCTGGGGTACCCTCACCCATAATATTCCCTCATTTAGTGGATATTTTCACAAAAAAGTGAAATTTTCAAATATTCAGAAAATTGGCTGAAAACAACTAAATATGAAGGACTCATCGGGCGAATCGCTCTGGAACTGAAATCGGAACGCTCACTGACATTTCACCTATCTGAAAGTCTGATAAACGCTGAAAAAATGACTGAGTCCAAAAAAAAAATTTTTTCACCTTTTTTCAATTTTACCCCCGTGGGATATATCTTCTACCCACACACATTTGGAACTCTCCTGGGGTACCCTCACACATATTATTCCCTCATTTAGTGGATATTTTCACAAAAAAGTGAAATTTTCAAAAATTCTGAAAATTGGCTGAAAACTACTAAATATGAAGGACTCATCTGGCGAATCGCTCTGGAAATGAAATCGGAACCCTCACTGACATTTGCCCTATCTGAAAGTCTGATAAACGCCAGAAAAATGACTAAGTCCAAAGAAAAAAAATTTTTCACCTTTTTTCAATTTTACCCCCGTGGGATATATATTCTACCCACACACATTTGGAACTCTCCTGGGGTACCCTCACCCATAATATTCCCTCATTTAGTGGATATTTTCACAAAAAAGTGAAATTTTCAAATATTCAGAAAATTGGCTGAAAACAACTAAATATGAAGGACTCATCGGGCGAATCGCTCTGGAACTGAAATCGGAACGCTCACTGACATTTCCCCTATCTGAAAGTCTGATAAACGCTGAAAAAATGACTGAGTCCAAAAAAATTTTTCTTCATCTTTTTTCAATTTTACCCCCGTGGGATATATATTCTACCCACACACATTTGGAATTCTCTTGGGGTACCCTCACACATATTATTCCCTCATTTAGTGGATATTTTCACAAAAAAGTGACATTTTCAAAAATTCTGAAAATAGGATGAAAACGACTAAATATGAAGGACTCATCGGGCGAATCGCTCTGGAACTGAAATCGGAACGCTCACTGACATTTCCCCTATCTGAAAGTCTGATAAACGCCGGAAAAATGACTAAGTCCAAAAAAAATTTTTTTTTAACTTTTTTCAATTTTACCCCCGTGGGATATATCTTCTACCCACACACATTTGGAACTCTCCTGGGGTACCCTCACACATATTATTCCCTCATTTAGTGGATATTTTCACAAAAAAGTGAAATTTTCAAAAATTCTGAAAATTGGCTGAAAACTACTAAATATGAAGGACTCATCTGGCGAATCGCTCTGGAAATGAAATCGGAACCCTCACTGACATTTGCCCTATCTGAAAGTCTGATAAACGCCAGAAAAATGACTAAGTCCAAAGAAAAAAAATTTTTCACCTTTTTTCAATTTTACCCCCGTGGGATATATATTCTACCCACACACATTTGGAACTCTCCTGGGGTACCCTCACCCATAATATTCCCTCATTTAGTGGATATTTTCACAAAAAAGTGAAATTTTCAAATATTCAGAAAATTGGCTGAAAACAACTAAATATGAAGGACTCATCGGGCGAATCGCTCTGGAACTGAAATCGGAACGCTCACTGACATTTCCCCTATCTGAAAGTCTGATAAACGCTGAAAAAATGACTGAGTCCAAAAAAATTTTTCTTCATCTTTTTTCAATTTTACCCCCGTGGGATATATATTCTACCCACACACATTTGGAATTCTCTTGGGGTACCCTCACACATATTATTCCCTCATTTAGTGGATATTTTCACAAAAAAGTGACATTTTCAAAAATTCTGAAAATAGGATGAAAACGACTAAATATGAAGGACTCATCGGGCGAATCGCTCTGGAACTGAAATCGGAACGCTCACTGACATTTCCCCTATCTGAAAGTCTGATAAACGCCGGAAAAATGACTAAGTCCAAAAAAAATTTTTTTTTAACTTTTTTCAATTTTACCCCTGTGGGATATATATTCTACCCACACACATTTGGAACTCTCCTGGGGTACCCTCACACATATTATTCCCTTATTTAGTGGATATTTTTAAAAAAAAGTGAAATTTTCAAAAATTCAGAAGATTGGCTGAAAATGACTAAATATGAAGGATTCATCAGGCGAATCGCTCTGGAACTGAAATCAGAACGCTCACTGACATTTGCCCAAATTGAAAGTCTGATAAACGCCGGAAAAATGACTAAGTCCAAAAAAATTATTTTTTTAACTTTTTTCAATTTTACCGCCGTGGGATATATATTCTACCCACACACATTTGGAACACTCCTGGGGTACCCTCACACATATTATTCCCTTATTTAGTGGATATTTTCACAAAAAAGTGAAATTTTCAAAAATTCAGAAAATTGGCTGAAAACGACTAAATATGAAGGACTCATCGGGCGAATCGCTCTGGAACTGAAATCGGAATGCTCACTGACATTTCACCTATCTGAAAGTCTGATAAACGCTGAAAAAATTACTGAGTCCAAAAAAAAAATTTTTTCACCTTTTTTCAATTTTACCCCCGTGGGATATATCTTCTACCCACACACATTTGGAACTATCCTGGGGTACCCTCACACATATTATTCCCTCATTTAGTGGATATTTTCACAAAAAAGTGAAATTTTCAAAAATTCAGAAAATTGGCTGAAAATGACTAAATATGAACGACTCATCGGGCAAATCGCTTTGGAACTGAAATTGGAACGCTCACTGACATTTCACCTAACTGAAAGTCTGATAAACGCCGGAAAAATGACTAAGTCTAAAAAAAATTTTTCTTCATCTTTTTTCAATTTTACCCCCGTGGGATATATATTCTACCCACACACATTTGGAATTCTCTTGGGGTACCCTCACACATATTATTCCCTCATTTAGTGGATATTTTCACAAAAAAGTGACATTTTCAAAAATTCTGAAAATTGGCTGAAAACGACTAAATATGAAGGACTCATCGGGCGAATCGCTCTGGAACTGAAATCGGAACACTCACTGACATTTCCCCTATCTGAAAGTCTGATAAACGCTGAAAAAATGACTGAGTCCAAAAAAATTTTTTTTCAACTTTTTTCAATTTTACCCCCGTGGGATATATTTTCTACCCACACACATTTGGAACTATCCTGGGGTACCCTCACACATATTATTCCCTCATTTAGTGGATATTTTCACAAAAAAGTGAAATTTTCAAAAATTCAGAAAATTGGCTGAAAACGACTAAATATGAAGGACTCATCGGGCGAATCGCTCTGGAACTGAAATCGGAACGCTCACTGACATTTCCCCTATCTGAAAGTCTGATAAACGCCGGAAAAATGACTAAGTCTAAAAAAAATTTTTCTTCATCTTTTTTCAATTTTACCCCCGTGGGATATATATTCTACCCACACACATTTGGAATTCTCTTGGGGTACCCTCACACATATTATTCCCTCATTTAGTGGATATTTTCACAAAAAAGTGACATTTTCAAAAATTCTGAAAATTGGCTGAAAATGACTAAATGTGAAGGACTCATCGGGCGAATCGCTCTGGAACTGAAATCGGAATGCTCACTGACATTTCACCTATCTGAAAGTCTGATAAACGCTGAAAAAATTACTGAGTCCAAAAAAAAAATTTTTTCACCTTTTTTCAATTTTACCCCCGTGGGATATATCTTCTACCCACACACATTTGGAACTATCCTGGGGTACCCTCACACATATTATTCCCTCATTTAGTGGATATTTTCACAAAAAAGTGAAATTTTCAAAAATTCAGAAAATTGGCTGAAAACGACTAAATATGAAGGACTTATCAGGCGAATCGCTCTGGAACTGAAATCGGAACGCTCACTGACATTTCCCCTATCTGAAAGTCTGATAAACGCCGGAAAAATGACTAAGTCTAAAAAAAATTTTTTTTCATCTTTTTTCAATTTTATCCCCGTGGGATATATATTCTACCCACACACATTTGGAACTCTCCTGGGGTACCCTCACACATATTATTCCCTCATTTAGTGGATATTTTCACAAAAAAGTGAAATTTTCAAAAATTCTGAAAATTGGCTGAAAATGACTAAATATGAACGACTCATCGGGCAAATCGCTCTGGAACTGAAATTGGAACGCTCACTGACATTTCCCCTAACTGAAAGTGTGATAAACGCCGGAAAAATGACTAAGTCTAAAAAAAATTTTTCTTCATCTTTTTTCAATTTTACCCCCGTGGGATATATATTCTACCCACACACATTTGGAATTCTCTTGGGGTACCCTCACACATATTATTCCCTCATTTAGTGGATATTTTCACAAAAAAGTGACATTTTCAAAAATTCTGAAAATTGGCTGAAAATGACTAAATATGAAGGACTCATCGGGCGAATCGCTCTGGAACTGAAATCGGAACGCTCACTGACATTTCACCTATCTGAAAGTCTGATAAACGCTGAAAAAATTACTGAGTCCAAAAAAAAAATTTTTTCACCTTTTTTCAATTTTACCCCCGTGGGATATATCTTCTACCCACACACATTTGGAACTCTCCTGGGGTACCCTCACACATATTATTCCCTCATTTAGTGGATATTTTCACAAAAAAGTGAAATTTTCAAAAATTCTGAAAATTGGCTGAAAACTACTAAATATGAAGGACTCATCTGGCGAATCGCTCTGGAAATGAAATCGGAACCCTCACTGACATTTGCCCTATCTGAAAGTCTGATAAACGCCAGAAAAATGACTAAGTCCAAAGAAAAAAAATTTTTCACCTTTTTTCAATTTTACCCCCGTGGGATATATATTCTACCCACACACATTTGGAACTCTCCTGGGGTACCCTCACCCATAATATTCCCTCATTTAGTGGATATTTTCACAAAAAAGTGAAATTTTCAAATATTCAGAAAATTGGCTGAAAACAACTAAATATGAAGGACTCATCGGGCGAATCGCTCTGGAACTGAAATCGGAACGCTCACTGACATTTCCCCTATCTGAAAGTCTGATAAACGCTGAAAAAATGACTGAGTCCAAAAAAATTTTTCTTCATCTTTTTTCAATTTTACCCCCGTGGGATATATATTCTACCCACACACATTTGGAATTCTCTTGGGGTACCCTCACACATATTATTCCCTCATTTAGTGGATATTTTCACAAAAAAGTGACATTTTCAAAAATTCTGAAAATAGGATGAAAACGACTAAATATGAAGGACTCATCGGGCGAATCGCTCTGGAACTGAAATCGGAACGCTCACTGACATTTCCCCTATCTGAAAGTCTGATAAACGCCGGAAAAATGACTAAGTCCAAAAAAAATTTTTTTTTAACTTTTTTCAATTTTACCCCCGTGGGATATATCTTCTACCCACACACATTTGGAACTCTCCTGGGGTACCCTCACACATATTATTCCCTCATTTAGTGGATATTTTCACAAAAAAGTGAAATTTTCAAAAATTCTGAAAATTGGCTGAAAACTACTAAATATGAAGGACTCATCTGGCGAATCGCTCTGGAAATGAAATCGGAACCCTCACTGACATTTGCCCTATCTGAAAGTCTGATAAACGCCAGAAAAATGACTAAGTCCAAAGAAAAAAAATTTTTCACCTTTTTTCAATTTTACCCCCGTGGGATATATATTCTACCCACACACATTTGGAACTCTCCTGGGGTACCCTCACCCATAATATTCCCTCATTTAGTGGATATTTTCACAAAAAAGTGAAATTTTCAAATATTCAGAAAATTGGCTGAAAACAACTAAATATGAAGGACTCATCGGGCGAATCGCTCTGGAACTGAAATCGGAACGCTCACTGACATTTCCCCTATCTGAAAGTCTGATAAACGCTGAAAAAATGACTGAGTCCAAAAAAATTTTTCTTCATCTTTTTTCAATTTTACCCCCGTGGGATATATATTCTACCCACACACATTTGGAATTCTCTTGGGGTACCCTCACACATATTATTCCCTCATTTAGTGGATATTTTCACAAAAAAGTGACATTTTCAAAAATTCTGAAAATAGGATGAAAACGACTAAATATGAAGGACTCATCGGGCGAATCGCTCTGGAACTGAAATCGGAACGCTCACTGACATTTCCCCTATCTGAAAGTCTGATAAACGCCGGAAAAATGACTAAGTCCAAAAAAAATTTTTTTTTAACTTTTTTCAATTTTACCCCTGTGGGATATATATTCTACCCACACACATTTGGAACTCTCCTGGGGTACCCTCACACATATTATTCCCTTATTTAGTGGATATTTTTAAAAAAAAGTGAAATTTTCAAAAATTCAGAAGATTGGCTGAAAATGACTAAATATGAAGGATTCATCAGGCGAATCGCTCTGGAACTGAAATCAGAACGCTCACTGACATTTGCCCAAATTGAAAGTCTGATAAACGCCGGAAAAATGACTAAGTCCAAAAAAATTATTTTTTTAACTTTTTTCAATTTTACCGCCGTGGGATATATATTCTACCCACACACATTTGGAACACTCCTGGGGTACCCTCACACATATTATTCCCTTATTTAGTGGATATTTTCACAAAAAAGTGAAATTTTCAAAAATTCAGAAAATTGGCTGAAAACGACTAAATATGAAGGACTCATCGGGCGAATCGCTCTGGAACTGAAATCGGAATGCTCACTGACATTTCACCTATCTGAAAGTCTGATAAACGCTGAAAAAATTACTGAGTCCAAAAAAAAAATTTTTTCACCTTTTTTCAATTTTACCCCCGTGGGATATATCTTCTACCCACACACATTTGGAACTATCCTGGGGTACCCTCACACATATTATTCCCTCATTTAGTGGATATTTTCACAAAAAAGTGAAATTTTCAAAAATTCAGAAAATTGGCTGAAAATGACTAAATATGAACGACTCATCGGGCAAATCGCTTTGGAACTGAAATTGGAACGCTCACTGACATTTCACCTAACTGAAAGTCTGATAAACGCCGGAAAAATGACTAAGTCTAAAAAAAATTTTTCTTCATCTTTTTTCAATTTTACCCCCGTGGGATATATATTCTACCCACACACATTTGGAATTCTCTTGGGGTACCCTCACACATATTATTCCCTCATTTAGTGGATATTTTCACAAAAAAGTGACATTTTCAAAAATTCTGAAAATTGGCTGAAAACGACTAAATATGAAGGACTCATCGGGCGAATCGCTCTGGAACTGAAATCGGAACACTCACTGACATTTCCCCTATCTGAAAGTCTGATAAACGCTGAAAAAATGACTGAGTCCAAAAAAATTTTTTTTCAACTTTTTTCAATTTTACCCCCGTGGGATATATTTTCTACCCACACACATTTGGAACTATCCTGGGGTACCCTCACACATATTATTCCCTCATTTAGTGGATATTTTCACAAAAAAGTGAAATTTTCAAAAATTCAGAAAATTGGCTGAAAACGACTAAATATGAAGGACTCATCGGGCGAATCGCTCTGGAACTGAAATCGGAACGCTCACTGACATTTCCCCTATCTGAAAGTCTGATAAACGCCGGAAAAATGACTAAGTCTAAAAAAAATTTTTCTTCATCTTTTTTCAATTTTACCCCCGTGGGATATATATTCTACCCACACACATTTGGAATTCTCTTGGGGTACCCTCACACATATTATTCCCTCATTTAGTGGATATTTTCACAAAAAAGTGACATTTTCAAAAATTCTGAAAATTGGCTGAAAATGACTAAATGTGAAGGACTCATCGGGCGAATCGCTCTGGAACTGAAATCGGAATGCTCACTGACATTTCACCTATCTGAAAGTCTGATAAACGCTGAAAAAATTACTGAGTCCAAAAAAAAAATTTTTTCACCTTTTTTCAATTTTACCCCCGTGGGATATATCTTCTACCCACACACATTTGGAACTATCCTGGGGTACCCTCACACATATTATTCCCTCATTTAGTGGATATTTTCACAAAAAAGTGAAATTTTCAAAAATTCAGAAAATTGGCTGAAAACGACTAAATATGAAGGACTTATCAGGCGAATCGCTCTGGAACTGAAATCGGAACGCTCACTGACATTTCCCCTATCTGAAAGTCTGATAAACGCCGGAAAAATGACTAAGTCTAAAAAAAATTTTTTTTCATCTTTTTTCAATTTTATCCCCGTGGGATATATATTCTACCCACACACATTTGGAACTCTCCTGGGGTACCCTCACACATATTATTCCCTCATTTAGTGGATATTTTCACAAAAAAGTGAAATTTTCAAAAATTCTGAAAATTGGCTGAAAATGACTAAATATGAACGACTCATCGGGCAAATCGCTCTGGAACTGAAATTGGAACGCTCACTGACATTTCCCCTAACTGAAAGTGTGATAAACGCCGGAAAAATGACTAAGTCTAAAAAAAATTTTTCTTCATCTTTTTTCAATTTTACCCCCGTGGGATATATATTCTACCCACACACATTTGGAATTCTCTTGGGGTACCCTCACACATATTATTCCCTCATTTAGTGGATATTTTCACAAAAAAGTGACATTTTCAAAAATTCTGAAAATTGGCTGAAAATGACTAAATATGAAGGACTCATCGGGCGAATCGCTCTGGAACTGAAATCGGAACGCTCACTGACATTTCACCTATCTGAAAGTCTGATAAACGCTGAAAAAATTACTGAGTCCAAAAAAAAAATTTTTTCACCTTTTTTCAATTTTACCCCCGTGGGATATATCTTCTACCCACACACATTTGGAACTATCCTGGGGTACCCTCACACATATTATTCCCTCATTTAGTGGATATTTTCACAAAAAAGTGAAATTTTCAAAAATTCAGAAAATTGGCTGAAAACGACTAAATATGAAGGACTTATCAGGCGAATCGCTCTGGAACTGAAATCGGAACGCTCACTGACATTTCCCCTATCTGAAAGTCTGATAAACGCCGGAAAAATGACTAAGTCTAAAAAAAATTTTTCTTCATCTTTTTTCAATTTTACCCCCGTGGGATATATATTCTACCCACACACATTTGGAATTCTCTTGGGGTACCCTCACACATATTATTCCCTCATTTAGTGGATATTTTCACAAAAAAGTGACATTTTCAAAAATTCTGAAAATTGGCTGAAAACGACTAAATATGAACGACTCATCAGGCGAATCGCTCTGGAACTGAAATCGGAACACTCTCTGACATTTGCCCAAATTGAAAGTCTGATAAACGCCGGAAAAATGACTAAGTCCAAAAACAATTTTTTTTCAACTTTTTTCAATTTTACCCCCGTGGGGTATATATTCAACCCACACACATTTGGAACTCTCCTGGGGTACCCTCACACATATTATTCCCTCATTTAGTGGATATTTTCACAAAAAAGTGAAATTTTCAAAAATTCAGAAAATTGGCTGAAAACGACTAAATATGAAGGACTCATCGGGCGAATTGCTCTGGAACTGAAATCGGAACGCTCACTGACATTTCCCCTATCTGAAAGTCTGATAAACGCCGGAAAAATGACTAAGTCTAAAAAAAATTTTTCTTCATCTTTTTTCAATTTTACCCCCGTGGGATATATATTCTACCCACACACATTTGGAATTCTCTTGGGGTACCCTCACACATATTATTCCCTCATTTAGTGGATATTTTCACAAAAAAGTGACATTTTCAAAAATTCTGAAAATTGGCTGAAAACGACTAAATATGAAGGACTCATCGGGCGAATCGCTCTGGAACTGAAATCGGAACACTCACTGACATTTCCCCTATCTGAAAGTCTGATAAACGCTGAAAAAATGACTGAGTCCAAAAAAATTTTTTTTCAACTTTTTTCAATTTTACCCCCGTGGGATATATCTTCTACCCACACACATTTAGAACTATCCTGGGGTACCCTCACACATATTATTCCCTCATTTAGTGGATATTTTCACAAAAAAGTGAAATTTTCAAAATATCAGAAAATTGGCTGAAAACGACTAAATATGAAGGACTCATCGGGCGAATCGCTCTGGAACTGAAATCGGAACGCTCACTGACATTTCTCCTATCTGAAAGTCTGATAAACGCCGGAAAAATGACTAAGTCTAAAAAAAATTTTTCTTCATCTTTTTTCAATTTTACCCCCGTGGGATATATATTCTACCCACACACATTTGGAATTCTCTTGGGGTACCCTCACACATATTATTCCCTCATTTAGTGGATATTTTCACAAAAAAGTGACATTTTCAAAAATTCTGAAAATTGGCTGAAAATGACTAAATATGAAGGACTCATCGGGCGAATCGCTCTGGAACTGAAATCGGAACGCTCACTGACATTTCACCTATCTGAAAGTCTGATAAACGCTGAAAAAATTACTGAGTCCCAAAAAAAAATTTTTTCACCTTTTTTCAATTTTACCCCCGTGGGATATATCTTCTACCCACACACATTTGGAACTATCCTGGGGTACCCTCACACATATTATTCCCTCATTTAGTGGATATTTTCACAAAAAAGTGAAATTTTCAAAAATTCAGAAAATTGGCTGAAAACGACTAAATATGAAGGACTCATCGGGCGAATCGCTCTGGAACTGAAATCGGAACGCTCACTGACATTTCCCCTATCTGAAAGTCTGATAAACGCCGGAAAAATGACTAAGTCTAAAAAAAATTTTTCTTCATCTTTTTTCAATTTTACCCCCGTGGGATATATATTCTACCCACACACATCTGGAATTCTCTTGGGGTACCCTCACACATATTATTCCCTCATTTAGTGGATATTTTCACAAAAAAGTGACATTTTCAAAAATTCTGAAAATTGGCTGAAAACGACTAAATATGAAGGACTCATCGGGCGAATCGCTCTGGAACTGAAATCGGAACGCTCACTGACATTTCTCCTAACTGAAAGTCTGATAAATGCCGGAAAAATAACTAAGTCCAAAAAAAATGTTTTTTTAACTTTTTTCAATTTTACCCCTGTGGGATATATATTCTACCCACACACATTTGGAACTCTCCTGGGGTACCCTCACACATATTATTCCCTCATTTAGTTGATATTTTCACAAAAAAGTGAAATTTTCAAATATTCAGAAAATTGGCTGAAAACTACTAAATATGAAGGACTCATTGGGCGAATCGCTCTGGAACTGAAATCGGAACGCTCACTGACATTTCCCCTATCTGAAAGTCTGATAAAGGCTGGAAAAATGACTAAGTCCAAAAAAAAATTTTTTTAAACTTTTTTAAATTTTACCCCCGTGGGATATATATTCTACCCATATACATTTGGAACTCTCCTGGGGTACCCTCACACATATTATTCCCTCATTTAGTGGATATTTTCACAAAAAAGTGAAATTTTCAAAAATTCAGAAAATTGGCTGAAAACAACTAAATATGAAGGACTCATCAGGCGAATCGCTCTGGAACTGAAATTGGAACGCTCACTGACATTTCTACTATGTGAAAGTCTGATAAACGCTAAAAAAATGACTAAGCCCAAAAAAATTTTTTTTCATCTTTTTTCAAATTTACCCCCGTGAGATATATATTCTACCCACACACATTTGGAACTCTCCTGGGGTACCCTCACACATATTATTCCCTCATTTAGTGGATATTTTCACAAAAAAGTGAAATTTTTCAAATATTCAGAAAATTGGCTGAAAACGACTAAATATGAAGGACACATCGGGCGAATCACTCTGGAACTGAAATTAGAACGCTCACTGACATTTCCCCTATCTGAAAGTCTGATAAACGCTGAAAAAATGACTAAGTCCAAAAAAAATTTTTTCACCTTTTTTCAATTTTACCCCCGTGGGATATATCTTCTACCCACACACATTTGGAACTATCCTGGGGTACCCTCACACATATTATTCCCTCATTTAGTGGATATTTTCACAAAAAAGTGAAATTTTCAAAAATTCAGAAAATTGGCTGAAAACGACTAAATATGAAGGACTCATCGGGCGAATCGCTCTGGAACTGAAATCGGAACGCTCACTGACATTTCCCCTATCTGAAAGTCTGATAAACGCCGGAAAAATGACTAAGTCTAAAAAAAATTTTTCTTCATCTTTTTTCAATTTTACCCCCGTGGGATATATATTCTACCCACACACATCTGGAATTCTCTTGGGGTACCCTCACACATATTATTCCCTCATTTAGTGGATATTTTCACAAAAAAGTGACATTTTCAAAAATTCTGAAAATTGGCTGAAAACGACTAAATATGAAGGACTCATCGGGCGAATCGCTCTGGAACTGAAATCGGAACGCTCACTGACATTTCTCCTAACTGAAAGTCTGATAAATGCCGGAAAAATAACTAAGTCCAAAAAAAATGTTTTTTTAACTTTTTTCAATTTTACCCCTGTGGGATATATATTCTACCCACACACATTTGGAACTCTCCTGGGGTACCCTCACACATATTATTCCCTCATTTAGTTGATATTTTCACAAAAAAGTGAAATTTTCAAATATTCAGAAAATTGGCTGAAAACTACTAAATATGAAGGACTCATTGGGCGAATCGCTCTGGAACTGAAATCGGAACGCTCACTGACATTTCCCCTATCTGAAAGTCTGATAAAGGCTGGAAAAATGACTAAGTCCAAAAAAAAATTTTTTTAAACTTTTTTAAATTTTACCCCCGTGGGATATATATTCTACCCATATACATTTGGAACTCTCCTGGGGTACCCTCACACATATTATTCCCTCATTTAGTGGATATTTTCACAAAAAAGTGAAATTTTCAAAAATTCAGAAAATTGGCTGAAAACAACTAAATATGAAGGACTCATCAGGCGAATCGCTCTGGAACTGAAATTGGAACGCTCACTGACATTTCTACTATGTG
Organism: Phyllobates terribilis; assembly: GCF_046119375.1. NCBI lineage: Eukaryota > Metazoa > Chordata > Amphibia > Anura > Dendrobatidae > Phyllobates > Phyllobates terribilis. The sequence goes on along the minus strand of NW_027363566.1, from coordinate 290,685 downwards.
AAAGTCTGATAAACGCTAAAAAAATGACTAAGCCCAAAAAAATTTTTTTTCATCTTTTTTCAAATTTACCCCCGTGAGATATATATTCTACCCACACACATTTGGAACTCTCCTGGGGTACCCTCACACATATTATTCCCTCATTTAGTGGATATTTTCACAAAAAAGTGAAATTTTTCAAATATTCAGAAAATTGGCTGAAAACGACTAAATATGAAGGACACATCGGGCGAATCACTCTGGAACTGAAATTAGAACGCTCACTGACATTTCCCCTATCTGAAAGTCTGATAAACGCTGAAAAAATGACTAAGTCCAAAAAAAATTTGTTTTTACCTTTTTTCAATTTTACCCCCGTGGGATATATATTCTACCCACACACATTTGAAACTCTCCTGGGGTACCCTCACACATATTATTCCCTCATTTAGTGGATATTTTCACAAAAAAGTAAAATTTTCAAAAATTCTGAAAATTGGCTGATAATGACTAAATATGAACGACTCATCGGGCAAATCGCTCTGGAACTGAAATTGGAACGCTCACTGACATTTCCCCTAACTGAAAGTCTGATAAACGCTGGAAAAACGACTAAGTCCAAAAAAAAAATTTTTTCAACTTTTTTAAATTTTACCCCCGTGGGATCTATATTCTACCCATATACATTTGGAAGTCTCCTGGGGTACCCTCACACATATTATTCCTGTTATGATCTGCTACAAGCACTAAGGAAATACAGGAGATCTGTCCCTACAATCGAACTATACTGGATCCCTACGATGTAACGGGGAACCTGATCCTGCGATCAGACCCGCTAAAGTCCTCGGCTAGTCTGTACGAAGACCTATAGATGCAAGGGAGGAATCCCTACAAGAACTAGGGACTGGGATAAAGTTGGACACCTCCTAGCAGAAATTGTAGCAGTCAAAGACAAACACACAACAAAGAACATAGAGGTCCGAAGACCTAGCAAAACTAACAGAGAACGGTAACAGAGCACCAAGCTAGCTCAAGAGTAGTAAATACAATGAAGTCCAGCAAGGCCAGAAGGGCGGAGCCGGATTAAATAGGCAAAAATGGTCATGTGACCAGCAAACTAGAAAAAACCTAACAGGAGAGTTCTAACAGTACCCCCTCTTCTAAGAGGATCCTCCGGATCCCCTAGGACCGGGCTTATCAGGAAACCTCCTGTGAAATGCTCTGACAAGTCTGGAAGCAGAAACATCATCCGCCCTCACCCATGAGTTATCCTCGGGTCCGAAACCCTTCCAAGCGACGAGATACTGCAAACTCCCTCTATACCGTCTAGAATTTAGGATGCGGGAAATTTCATATTCCCCGTCCTCCACCACCGGAGGAACAGTAGCAGAGGCGTCACCAACCGACACATCAGCTTTTTTCAACAGAGAAACATGAAACACCGGATTAATCTTCCAGGAGGTAGGAACCTCCAACCTAACAGCAGATTGGTTAACTATCTGAAGCACCTTAAAGGGCCCTACAAACTTGGGACCCAATTTTTTCAAAGGAATCCTCAATCGCAGATTCTTAGAGGACAACCAAACCATGTCACCAATAGCAAACGAAACCTCTTGCCGTTTCCTATCAAAGTACCTCTTAGATTTTTTGTTAGCCTCCTGAAGATTATCACGCACATCCGTCCAAACTCTCTCCAAATCACCGCAAAAACTCTCCTCCTCCGGCACAGCCGATACCAATTTGGAGAATGACCCAAAAGACGGATGTCTCCCAGTACAACAAACAAAAAGGCGAACACCCAGCAGAAGAGAATGTATGGTTGTTAAGAGCAAATTCAGCAAGTGGCAGAAACTCAGACCACCCCTCTTGATTGTCTGCCACAAAGCAACGCAAGAACTGCTCAACATCCTGGTTCTTTCTTTCTGTCTGGCCATTAGACTCAGGATGATATCCGGATGAAAACGACAAATGAACTCCCAACCTGTCACAAAAGGCACGCCAAAAATGAGCCACGAACTGAGGTCCCCTATCAGAAACAATGTCAGTAGGAACGCCATGTAGTCTGACAATTTCCTTGACAAAGGCCTTAGCGAGTGTCTTAGCGCAAGGCAGTTTGATGAAGGGAACCAAGTGACACATCTTGCTAAAACGGTCCACGACCACCCAGATGACCGTGAAACCTTCAGAGGGGGGAAGGTCAGTAATAAAGTCCATAGCCAGATGTGTCCAAGGTGCACTAGGAACCTCCAGAGGGCAAAGCAACCCCGCAGCAGGAGCATGCGAAGACTTAGATCTAGCACACACAGTACATTGATGCACCCACTTAATGACTTCCTTCTGCTATCCAGGCCACCAAAAACTGTGACCCACAAGTCTCTTGGTCTCAGAAATTCCTGGATGACCTGCCAACCGAGACTCATGACACTCAGCAAACAAATCTCTCCTAAAGGTCCTAGGCACAAACAACCTCCCATGGGGAGTGTTAGATGGGGCATTCTCTTGAGCTTTAAAAATCTCATCCTCCAAAACGGAGTCCAAAGCAGCAATCACAACACCTTCTTGTAAAATGCTCTCCTCCTCCTCCTCAGCACTGACCATAGGAGAAAAGCTGCGAGACAAAGCATCCGCTTTAACATTCTTGGTACCCGGGATGTAAGTAACGGAAAAATTAAACCGCGAGAAAAAAAGTGCCCACCTAGCCAGACGGGCATTCAAGCGCTTGGCAGCATCAAGATAGATCAGATTTTTATGATCAGTGAAAACCTGAATGGGAAATTCAGCACCTTCCAAGAGATGACGCCAGTGTTCAAATGCGAGTTTAATAGCCAGTAATTCCCGATTACCAATATCGTAATTAAGTTCAGTCTCAGAAATTTTATTTGAAAAAAAGGCACAGGGATGTACTCCATCCTTGCTTTCCTGAGACAACACCGCACCGACCCCCACAGAAGAAGCATCAACCTCAACCAAAAACGGCTTAGTCACATCAGGCTGCATAAGGATGGGAGCAGAGGTGAACCTCTCCTTTAGAAACACAAAAGCTTCAATGGCCTCAGAAGTCCACTGAACCGCATTAGCACCTTTCCTGGTGAGATCGGTCAGTGGTTTGACAATAATAGAAATTTTTTTTATGAATTTTCTGTAATAATTGGCGAAACCCAAAAACCTCTGTATCGATTTCAAACCAATAGGCCTAGGCCATTCCTGCACAGCTTGAACTTTAACCGGGTCCATCTCAAAACCTTCACTGGAGATAATGTAACCCAAAAGACTAATTCTCTGGACAGCGAACTCACATTTCTCTAGCTTAGCAAAAAGCGAATTGTCCATTAATAACTGTAAAACCTCACGTACGCTCCGCCAATGAGACTCCAGATCAGGCGAATAAATCAGAATGTCATCCAAATACACAACCACATTTTTGCCGATCAAAGGTCTAAGGATGTCATTAATAAGATTCTGAAAAAATGCTGGAGCATTGGTAAGACCAAAAGGCATAACCAGATTCTCAAAATGACCCACAGGAGTGTTAAAAGCAGTCTTCCATTCATCACCCTCCTTCATGCGCAACAAATTGTATGCCCCCCGGAGATCAATTTTAGAGAACCACTTGGCCCCCACTAACTGGTTAAACAAATCAGGAATCAATGGCAGTGGGTAAGGATTGCGTACAGTAATTTTATTAATCTCACAAAAGTCCAGACAAGGACGTAAACCGCCATCTTTTTTTTTAACAAAAAAAAATCCAACAGCCACAGGAGACTTGGAAGGCCTAATGTGACCGGCGGCCAAGCTTGTCTGTATGTATTCCTCCAAAGCCTTTCTCTCAGGAATATTAAGATTAAATAAACGACTTTTAGGAAGAGCCGCTCCAGGGACAAATTCAATGGTACAATCATAGTCTCTATGGGAAGGCAAAATTTGTGACTCCTCCTCAGAAAAAACTCTCCAAAAATCCTGAATAGTTACAGGTAATTCCCCTTTTTCCACCGCAGCAATACGTCCGTTACAACACTTGTCATAACATTTAGGGCTCCAGGACTTAATTTCATTGGTAGACCAATCCAGTACAGGATTATGCAATTTTAACCAGGGCAACCCCAATATTACTGGAGAAGGCAAATTATTCAATACTACCAAATCCAAATTCTCTTGATGAATACCATTAATAGTGAGGGGAAATTCACAGACCTTGTGAGTAACACTCTTCAAGGGAGAGCCATCGACAGAAACCACAGCAATAGGGGATGACAAAGGTTTAGGTTTTAATGTAAGTTTTTCCAAGAATCCCCCATCAATCACATTCAGAGTAGAACCACAATCCACAAATACCCGAAATTCAATTAATTCTTCCTGAGCAGTGGTAGTAGCAGATAGGAATACCCCCTTAGAATTTAAACAGGCAATACGGGCATAACTGACCATTTTTTTTTCTTTGTTCATACGAAGCACACAGTTCTTAATAAAATGACCAGAATTTCCACAATAGAAGCACAAACCTTCAGAAAGCCTGCGGTCTTTTTCCTCAGAGCGGGGTGTCAGCGCCCCAATCTCCATCGGCTCTCCTTTGTCAGCACAGACCCTCTCAAGACTCGGAGCTGACATAGCAGAGGATTTGCTCTCATTAACCCTTGCACGCAGTCTCCTGTCCACCCGTAAAGCTAATTGCATAGCCTCCTGCAAGTTTCCGGGTGTGGGATAAGCAATCAGCAAATCTTTAACCCTTTCACCTAGCCCCGCCAGAAACAAACTTTTCAAAGCTGAATCGTTCCACCCCACCTGGGCAGACCACCGACGGAAGTGAGAACAATACTTTTCCACATTACCTGATCCCTGCCTCAAACGTCTCAATTCAGACTCAGCAGATGAGACACGATCAGGATCATCGTACAACAAACCCAAAGCAGAAAAAAAACTATCCACTGATCTAAAGCACGGATCACTAGGTTGGAGAGAAAATGCCCATCCCTGAGGATCCTTGCGCAAAAATGACATTATGAACCCTATGCGCTGTGATTCATCACCAGAGGATCCGGGTCTTAAACGAAAATACAATAAACAAGCATTTTTAAAAGAAAAAAAATCTTGTTGTTCTCCAAAAAATAGATCAGGCAGACGTACCTTTGGTTCTACCAAATGTGCTTCAGAACAGCTACTCACGTGTTGTTGGAGCTCGGCCACCTCCAGAGAGAGTCCCTGCAAGCATTGAGCCAAATCTTGAACCGAGACCATGATGGAAACTGGAGGTCTTTCCTTAGAGAAATTTTTTTTTTGGGCTGGACTTACTGTTATGATCTGCTACAAGCACTAAGGAAAGACAGGAGATCTGTCCCTACAATCGAACTAAACTGGATCCCTACGATGTAACGGGGAACCTGATCCTGCGATCAGACCCGCTAAAGTCCTCGGCTAGTCTGTACGAAGACCTATAGATGCAAGGGAGGAATCTCTACAAGAACTAGGGACTGGGATAAAGTTGGACACCTCCTAGCAGAAATTGTAGCAGTCAAAGACAAACACACAACAAAGAACATAGAGGTCCGAAGACCTAGCAAAACTAACAGAGAACGGTAACAGAGCACCAAGCTAGCTCAAGAGTAGTAAATACAATGAAGTCCAGCAAGGCCAGAAGGGCGGAGCCGGATTAAATAGGCAAAAATGGTCATGTGACCAGCAAACTAGAAAAAACCTAACAGGAGAGTTCTAACAATTCCCTTATTTAGTGGATATTTTCACAAAAAAGTTAAATTTTCAAAAATTCAGAAAATTGGCTGAAAATGACTAAATATGAAGGACTGATCGGGCGAATCGCTCTAGAACTGAAGTCGGAACGCTCACCGACATTTGCCCAAATTGAAAGTCTGATAAACGCCGGAAAAATGACTAAGTCCAAAAAAAAATTCTTTTCAACTTTTTTCAATTTTACCCCCGTGGGATATATATTCTACCCACACACATTTGGAAGTCTCCTGGGGTACCCTCACACATATTATTCCCTCATTTAGTGGATATTTTCACAAAAAATTGAAATTTTCAAAAATTCTGAAAATTGGCTGAAAACGACTAAATATGAAGGACTCATCGGGCGAATCGCTGTGGAACTGAAATCAGAACGCTCACTGACATTTCTCCTATGTGAAAGTCTGATGAACGCTGAAAAAATGACTAAGTCCAAAAAAAATTTTTTTTCACCTTTTTTCTATTTTACCCCCGTGAGATATATCTCCTACCCACACACATTTGGAACTCTCCTGGGGTACCCTCACACATATTATTCCCTCATTTAGTGGATATTTTCACAAAAAAGTGAAATTTTCAAAAATTCTGAAAATTGGCTGAAAACGACTAAGTATGAAGGACTCATCGGGCGAATCACTCTGGAACTGAAATCGGAACACTCACTGACATTTCCCCTAACTGAAAGTCTGATAGACGCCGGAAAAATGACTAAGTCCCAAAAAAAAAATTTTAAAACTTTTTTCAATTTTACCCCCGTGGGATATATATTCTACCCACACACATTTGGAACTCTCCTGGGGTACCCTCACACATATTATTCCCTCATTTAGTGGATATTTTCACAAAAAAGTGAAATTTTCAAAAATTCAGAAAATTGGCTGAAAATGACTAAATATGAACGACTCATTGGGCGAATAGCTCTGGAACTGAAATTGGAACGCTCAATGACATTTGCCCTAATTGAAAGTCTGATAAACGCTGGAAAAATGACTAAGTCCCCAAAAAAATTTTTTTAAACTTTTTTCAATTTTACCCCCGTGGGATATATATTCTACCCACACACATTTGGAACCCTCCTGTGGTACCCTCACACATATTATTCCCTCATTTAGTGGATATTTTCACAAAAAAGTGAAATTTTCAAATATTCAGAATATTGGCTGAAAACGACTAAATATGAACGACTCATCGGGCAAATCGCTCTGGAACTGAAATTGGAACGCTCACTGACATTTCCCCTAACTGAAAGTCTGATAAACGCCGGAAAAATGACTAAGTCCCAAAAAAATTTTTTTTAAACTTTTTTCAATTTTACCCCCGTGGGATATATATTCTACCCACATACATTTGGAACTCTCCTGGGGTACCCTCACACATATTATTCCCTCATTTAGTGGATATTTTCACAAAAAGTGAAATTTTCAAATATTCAGAATATTGGCTGAAAACGACTAAATATGAAGGACTCATTGGGCGAATCGCTCTGGAACTGAAATTGGAACGCTCAATGACATTTGCCCTAACTGAAAGTCTGATAAACGCTGGAAAAATGACTAAGTCCAAAAAAAATTTTTTTTCAACTTTTTTCAATTTTACCCACGTGGGATATATATTCTACCCACACACATTTGGAACTCTCCTGGGGTACCCTCACACATATTATTCCCTCATTTAGTGGATATTTTCACAAAAAGTGAAATTTTCAAAAATTCTGAAAATTGGCTGAAAATGACTAAATATGAACGAATCATTGGGCAAATCGCTCTGGAACTGAAATTGGAGCGCTCACTGACATTTCCCCTAACTGAAAGTCTGATAAACGCCGGAAAAATGACTAAGTCCCAAAAAAAAAATTTTAAAACTTTTTTCAATTTTACCCCCGTGGGATATATATTCTACCCACACACATTTGGAACTCTCCTGGGGTACCCTCACACATATTATTCCCTCATTTAGTGGATATTTTCACAAAAAAGTGAAATTTTCAAAAATTCTGAAAATTGGCTGAAAGCAACTAAATATGAAGGACTCATCGGGTGGATCGCTCTGGAACTGAAATCGGAACGCTCACTGACATTTCCCCTATCTGAAAGTCTGATAAACGCCGGAAAAATGACTAAGTTCAAAAAAAAATTTTTTTCAACTTTTTTCAATTTTACCCCCGTGGGATATATATTCTACCCACACACATTTGGAACTCTACTAGGGTACCCTCACACATATTATTCCCTCATTTAGTGGATATTTTCACAAAAAGTGAAATTTTCAAAAATTCTGAAAATTGGCTGAAAATGACTAAATATGAAGGACTCATTGGGCGAATTGCTCTGGAACTGAAATTGGAACGCTCAATGACATTTGCCCTAATTGAAAGTCTGATAAACGCTGGAAAAATGACTAAGTCCAAAAAAAAATTTTTTTCAACTTTTTTCAATTTTACCCCCGTGGGATATATATTCTACCCACACACATTTGGAACTCTACTAGGGTACCCTCACACATATTATTCCCTCATTTAGTGGATATTTTCACAAAAAAGTGAAATTTTCAAAAATTCTGAAAATTGGCTGAAAATGACTAAATATGAACGACTCATTGGGCAAATCGCTCTGGAACTGAAATTGGAGCGCTCACTGACATTTCCCCTAACTGAAAGTCTGATAAACGCCGGAAAAATGACTAAGTCCCAAAAAAAAATTTTTTCAACTTTTTTCAATTTTACCCCCGTGGGATATATATTCTACCCACACAGATTTGGAACTCTCCTGGGGTACCCTCACACATATTATTCCCTCATTTAGTGGATATTTTCACAAAAAAGTGAAATTTTCAAAAATTCAGAAAATTGGCTGAAAATGACTAAATATGAACGACTCATCGGGCAAATCGCTCTGGAACTGAAATTGGAACGCTCACTGACATTTCCCCTAACTGAAAGTCTGATAAACGCCGGAAAAGTGACTAGGTCCAAAAAAAATTTTTTTCAACTTTTTTCAATTTTACCCCCTTGGGATGTATATTCTACCCACACACATTTGGAAATCTCCTTCCCACACACATTTGGAATTCTACTACGGTACCCTCACATATTATTCCCTCATTTAGTGGATATTTTCACAAAAAAGTGAAATTTTCAAAAATTCAGAAAATTGGCTGAAAATGACTAAATATGAAGGACTCATTGGGCGAATCGCTCTGGAACTGAAATTGGAACGCTCACTGACATTTCCCTTAACTGAAAGTGTGATAAACGCCGAAAAAATGACTAAGTCCCAAATAATTTTTTTTAAAACTTTTTTCAATTTTTCCCCCGTGGGATATATATTCTACCCACACACATTTGGAACTCTCCTGGGGTACCCTCACACATATTATTCCCTCATTTAGTGGATATTTTCACAAAAAAGTGAAATTTTCAAAAATTCTGAAAATTGGCTGAAAATGACTAAATATGAACGACTCATCGGGCAAATCGCTCTGGAACTGAAATTGGAATGCTCACTGACATTTCCCCTAACTGAAAGTCTGATAAACGCTGGAAAAATGACTAAGTCCCAAAAAAAAATTTTTAAAACTTTTTTCAATTTTACCCCCGTGGGATATATATTCTACCCACACACATTTGGAACTCTCCTGGGGTACCCTCACACATATTATTCCCTCATTTAGTGGATATTTTCACAAAAAGTGAAATTTTCAAATATTCAGAATATTGGCTGAAAACGACTAAATATGAAGGACTCATCGGGCGAATCGCTCTGGAACTGAAATTGGAACGCCCAATGACATTTGCACTAATTGAAAGTCTGATAAACGCCGGAAAAGCGACTAGGTCCAAAAAAAAATTTTTTTCAACTTTTTTCAATTTTACCCCCGTGGGATATATATTCTACCCACACACATTTGGAACTCTCCTGGGGTACCCTCACACATATTATTCCCTCATTTAGTGGATATTTTCACAAAAAAGTGAAATTTTCAAAAATTCAGAAAATTGGCTGAAAATGACTAAATATGAAGGACTCATCGGGCGAATCACTCTGGAACTGAAATCGGAACGCTCACTGACATTTCCCCTATCTGAAAGTCTGATAAACGCCGGAAAAATGACTAAGTCCAAAAAAATTTTTTTTTCAACTTTTTTCAATTTTACCCCCGTGGGATATATATTCTACCCACACACACTTGGAACTCTCCTGGGGTACCCTCACACATATTATTCCCTCATTTAGTGGATATTTTCACAAAAAAGTGAAATTTTCAAAAATTCTGAAAATTGGCTGAAAGAGACTAAATATGAATGACTCATCGGGCAATTCGCTCTGGAACTGAAATCGGAACGCTCACTGACATTTCCCCTATCTAAAAGTCTGATAAACGCCGGAAAAATGACCAGGTCCAAAAAAATTTTTTTTTCAACTTTTTTCAATTTTACCCCGGTGGGATATATATTCTACCCATATACATTTGGAACTCTCCTGGGGTACCCTCACACATATTATTCCCTCATTTAGTGGATATTTTCACAAAAAAGTGAAATTTTCAAAAATTCAGAAAATTGGCTGAAAATGACTAAATATGAACGACTCATCGGGCGAATCGCTCTGGAACTGAAATCGGAACGCTCACTGACATTTCCCCTAACTGAAAGTCTGATAAACGCCGGAAAAATTACTAAGTAAAAAAAATTTTTTTTTAAACTTTTTTCAATTTTACCCCCGTGGGATCTATCTTCTACCCACACATATTTTGAACTCTCCTGGGGTACCCTCACACATATTATTCCCTCATTTAGTGGATATTTTCACAAAAAAGTGAAATTTTCAAAAATTCTGAAAATTGGCTGAAAACTACTAAATATGAAGGACTCATTGGGCGAATCGCTCTGGAACTGAATCGGAACGCTCACTGATATTTACCCTAACTGAAAGCTGATAAACGCCGGAAAAATGACTAAGTCCCCAAAAAATTTTTTGAAAACTTTTTTCAATTTTACCCCCGTGGGATATATATTCTACCCACACACATTTGGAACTCTCCTGGGGTACCCTCACACATATTATTCCCTCATTTAGTGGATATTTTCACAAAAAAGTGAAATTTTCAAAAATTCTGAAAATTGGCTGAAAGAGACTAAATATGAATGACTCATCGGGCAATGCGCTCTGGAACTGAAGTCGGAACGCTCACTGACATTTCCCCTATCTAAAAGTCTGATAAACGCCGGAAAAATGACTAGGTCCAAAAAAATTTTTTTTTCAACTTTTTTCAATTTTACCCCCGTGGGATATATATTCTACTCATATACATTTGGAACTCTCCTGGGGTACCCTCACACATATTATTCCCTCATTTAGTGGATATTTTCACAAAAAAGTGAAATTTTCAAAAATTCTGAAAATTGGCTGAAAACTACTAAATATGAACGACTGATCGGGCAAATCGCTCTGGAACTGAAATTGTAACGCTCACTGACATTTCCCCTAACTGAAAGTCTGATAAACGCCGGAAAAATGACTAAGTCCAAAAAAAAATTTTTTAAAACTTTTTTCAATTTTACACCCGTGGGATATATCTTCTACCCACACACATTTGGAACTCTCCTGGGGTACCCTCACACATATTATTCCCTCATTTAGTGGATATTTTCACAAAAAAGTTAAATTTTCAAAAATTCAGAAAATTGGCTGAAAATGACTAAATATGAATGACTCATCGGGCGAATCGCTCTGGAACTGAAATTGGAACGCTCCCTGACATTTCCCCTAACTGAAAGTCTGATAAACGCCGGAAAAATGACTAAGTCCAAAAAAATTTTTTTTAAAACTTTTTTCAATTTTACCCCCGTGGGATCTATCTTCTACCCACACACATTTTGAACTCTCCTGGGGTACCCTCACACATATTATTCCCTCATTTAGTGGATATTTTCACAAAAAAGTGAAATTTTCAAAAATTCTGAAAATTGGCTGAAAACTACTAAATATGAAGGACTCATTGGGCGAATCGCTCTGGAACTGAAATCGGAACGCTCACTGACATTTCCCCTATCTGAAAGTCTGATAAACGCTGGAAAAATGAATAAGTCCAAATAAAAAAATTTTTCAACTTTTTTCAATTTTACCCCCGTGGGATATATATTCTACACATGTATACATTTGGAACTCTCCTGGGGTACCCTCACACATATTATTCCCTCATTTAGTGGATATTTTCACAAAAAAGTGAAATTTTCAAAAATTCAGAAAATTGGCTGAAAACAACTAAATATTAAGGACTCATCGGGCGATTCGCTCTGGAACTGAAATCGGAACGCTCACTGACATTTCTCCTATGTGAAAGTCTGATAAACGCTGAAAAAATGGCTAAGTCCAAAAAAAATTTTTTTTCAACTTTTTTCAATTTTACCCCGTGGGATATATATTCTACCCATATACATTTGGAACTCTCCTGGGGTACCCTCACACATATTATTCCCTCATTTAGTGGATATTTTCACAAAAAAGTGAAATTTTCAAAAATTCTGAAAATTGGCTGAAAACGACTAAATATGAATGACTCATCGGGCAAATCGCTCTGGAACTGAAATTGGAACGCTCACTGACATTTCCCCTAACTGACAGTCTGAAAAACGCCGGAAAAATGACTAAGTCCAAAAAAATTTTTTTTAAAACTTTTTTCAATTTTACCCCCGTGGGATATAACTTCTACCCACACACATTTGGAACACTCCTGGGGTATCCTCACACATATTATTCCCTCATTTAGTGGATATTTTCACAAAAATAGTGAAATTTTCAAAAATTCTGAAAATTGGCTGAAATAGACTAAATATGAAGGACTCATCGGGCGAATCGCTCTGGAACTGAAATCGGAACGGTCACTGACATTTCCCCTAACTGAAAGTCTGATAAACTCCGGAAAAATGACTAAGTCCAAAAAAATTTCTTTTAAAACTTTTTTCAATTTTACCCCCGTGGGATATATATTCTACCCACACACATTTGGAACTCTCCTGGGGTACCCTCACACATATTATTCCCTCATTTAGTGGATATTTTCACAAAAAAGTGAAATTTTCAAAAATTCAGAAAATTTGCTGAAAACAACTTAATATGAAGGACTCATCGGGCAAATCGCTCTGGAACTGAAATTGGAATGCTCACTGACATTTCCCCTAACTGAAAGTCTGATAAACGCAGGAAAAATGACTAAGTCCAAAAAAATTTTTTTTAAAACTTTTTTCAATTTTACCCCCGTGGGATCTATCTTCTACCCACACACATTTGGAACTCTCCTGGGGTACCCTCACACATATTATTCCCTCATTTAGTGGATATTTTCACAAAAAAGTGAAATTTTCAAAAATACTGAAAATTGGCTGAAAACTACTAAATATGAAGGACTCATTGGGCAAATCGCTCTGGAACTGAAATCGGAACGCTCACTGACATTTCCCCTATCTGAAAGTCTGATAAACGCTGGAAAAATGACTAAGTCCAAAAAAAAAATTTTTTCAACTTTTTTCAATTTTACCCCCGTGGGATATATATTCTACCCATATACATTTGGAACTCTCCTGGGGTACCCTCACACATATTATTCCCTCATTTAGTGGATATTTTCACAAAAAAGTGAAATTTTCAAAAATTCAGAAAATTGGCTGAAAACAACTAAATATGAAGGACTCATCGGGCGAATCGCTCTGGAACTGAAATCGGAACGCTCACTGACATTTCTCCTATGTAAAAGTCTAATAAACGCTGAAAAAATGGCTAAGTCCAAAAAAAAATTTTTTTCAACTTTTTTCAATTTTACCTCGTGGGATATATATTCTACCCATATACATTTGGAACTCTCCTGGGTACCCTCACACATATTATTCCCTCATTTAGTGGATATTTTCACAAAAAAGTTAAATTTTCAAAAATTCTGAAAATTGGCTGAAAACGACTAAATATGAATGACTCATCGGGCAAATCGCTCTGGAACTGAAATTGGAACGCTCACTGACATTTCCCCTAACTGAAAGTCTGATAAACGCCGGAAAAATGACTAAGTCCAAAAAAAATTTTTTTTAAACTTTTTTCAATTTTACCCCCGTGGGATATATCTTCTACCCACACACATTTGGAACTCTCCTGGGGTACCCTCACACATATTATTCCCTCATTTAGTGGATATTTACACAAAAAAGTGAAATTTTCAAAAATTCAAAAAATTGGCTGAAAATGACTAAATATGAACGACTCATCGGGCAAATCGCTCTGGAACTGAAATTGGAACGCTCACTGACATTTCCCCTAACTGAAAGTCTGATAAACGCCGGAAAAATGACTAAGTCCAAAAAAAATTTTTTTAAAACTTTTTTCAATTTTACCCCCGTGGGATATATCTTCTACCCACACACATTTGGAACTCTCCTGGGGTACCCTCACACATATTATTCCCTCATTTAGTGGATATTTACACAAAAAAGTGAAATTTTCAAAAATTCAGAAAATTGGCTGAAAATGACTAAATATGAACGACTCATCGGGCAAATCGCTCTGGAACTGAAATTGGAACGCTCACTGACATTTCCCCTAACTGAAAGTCTGATAAACGCCGGAAAAATGACTAAGTCCCAAAAAAATTTTTTTAAAACTTTTTTCAATTTTACCCCCGTGGGATATACACTGCTCAAAAAAATAAAGGGAACACTTAAACAACAGAATATAACTCCAAGTAAATCAAACTTCTGTGAAATCAAACTGTCCACTTAGGAAGAAACACTGATTGACAATCAATTTCACATGCTGTTGTGCAAATGGAATAGACAATAGATGGAAATTATTGGCAATTATCAAGAGACACTCAATAAAAGGAGTGGCTCTGCAAGTGGGACCACAGACCACTTCTCAGTAGCAATGCTTTCTGGCTGATGTTTTGGTCACTTTTGAATGTTGGTTGTGCTTTCACACTCATGGTAGCATGAGACGGACTCTACAACCCACAGAAGTTGCTCAGGTAGTGCAGCTCATCCAGGATGGCACATCAATGCGAGCTGTGGCAAGAAGGTTTGCTTTGTCTGTCAGCGTAGCGTACAGAGACTGGAGGCACTACCAGGAGACAGGCCAGTACACCAGGAGACGTGGAGGGGGCCGTAGGAGGGCAACAACCCAGCAGCAAGACCGCTACCTCCGCTTTTGTGCAAGGAGGAACAGGAGAAGCACTGCCAGAGCCCTGCAAAATGACCTCCAGCAGGCCACAAATGTGCATGTGTCTGCACAAACGGTTAGAAACCGACTCCATGAGGTTGGTATGAGGGCCCGACGTCCACAGATAGGGGTTGTGCTCACAGCCCAAGACCGTGCAGGACGCTTGGCATTTGCCACAGAACACCAGGATTGGCAAAGTCACCACTGGCGCCCTGTGCTCTTCACAGATGAAAGCAGGTTCACACTGAGCACATGTGACAGACGTGACAGAGTCTGGATACGACGTGGAGAGCGATCTGCAGCCTGCAACATCCTTCAGCATGATCGGTTTGGCACTGGGTCAGTAATGGTGTGGGGTGGCATTTCTTTGGAGGGCCGCACAGCCCTCCATAAGCTCGCCAGAGGTAGCCTGACTGCCATTAGGTACCGAGATGAGATCCTCAGACCCCTTGTGAGACCATATGCTGGTGCGGTTGGCCCTGGGTTCCTCCTAATGCAGGACAATGCCAGACCTCATGTGGCTGGAGTGTGTCAGCAGTTCCTGCAAGATGAAGGCATTGAAGCTGTGGACTGGCCCGCCCGTTCCCCAGACCTGAATCCGATTGAGCACATCTGGGACATCATGTCTCGCACCATCCATCAACGTCACGTTGCACCACAGGCTGTCCAGGAGTTGTCAGATGCTTTAGTCCAGGTCTGGGCGGAGATCTCACAGGAGACCATCCGCAACCTCATCAGGAGCATGCCCAGGCATCGTAGGGAGGTCATACAGGCACGTGGAGGCCACACACAATACTGAGCTTCATTTTGACTTGTTTTAAGGACATTACATCTAAGTTGGATCAGCCTGTAGTGTGTTTTACAACTTTAATTTTGGGGGTGACTCCAAATCCAGGCCTCCATTGGTTAATAAATTTGATTTCCATTGATGATTTTTGTGTGATTTTAATGTCAGCACATTCAACTTTCTACAGAACAAAGTATTCAATGAGAATATTTCATTCATTCAGATCTAGGATGTGTTATTTGAGTGTTCCCTTTATTTTTTTGAGCAGTGTATATTCTACCCATATACATTTGGAACTCTCCTGGGGTACCCTCACACATATTATTCCCTCATTTAGTGGATATTTTCACAAAAAAGTGAAATTTCAAAAATTCAGAAAATTGGCTGAAAATGACTAAATATGAACGACTCATCGGGCGAATCGCTCTGGAACTGAAATCGGAACGCTCACTGACATTTCCCCTATCTGAAAGTCTGATAAACGCCGGAAAAATGACTAAGTCCAAAAAAATTTTTTTTTCAACTTTTTTCAATTTTACCCCCGTGGGATATATATTCTACCCACACACGTTTGGAACTCTCCTGGGGTACCCTCACACATATTATTCCCTCATTTAGTGGATATTTTCACAAAAAAGTTAAATTTTCAAAAATTCTGAAAATTGGCTGAAAACGACTAAATATGAAGGACTCATCAGGCGAATCACTCTGGAACTGAAATCGGAACGCTCACTGACATTTCCCCTAACTGAAAGTCTGATGAACGCCGGAAAAATGACTAAGTCCAAAAAAATTTTTTTCAACTTTTTTCAATTTTACCCCCGTGGGATATATATTCTACCCATATACATTTGGAACTCTCCTGGGGTACCCTCACACATATTATTCCCTCATTTAGTGGATATTTTCACAAAAAAGTGAAATTTTCAAAAATTCTGAAAATTGGCTGAAAATGACTAAATATGAACGACTCATCGGGCGAATCGCTCTGGAACTGAAATCGGAACGCTCACTGACATTTCCCCTATCTGAAAGTCTGATAAACGCTGGAAAAATGACTAAGTCCAAAAAAAAAATTTTTTCAACTTTTTTCATTTTTACCCCCGTGGGATATATATTCTACCCATATACATTTGGAACTCTCCTGGGGTACCCTCACACATATTATTCCCTCATTTAGTGGATATTTTCACAAAAAAGTGAAATTTTCAAAAATACAGAAAATTGGCTGAAAACAACTAAATATGAAGGACTCATCAGGCGAATCACTCTGGAACTGAAATCGGAACGCTCACTGACATTTCCCCTATCTGAAAGTCTGATAAACGCCGGAAAAATGACTAAGTTCAAAAAAAAAATTTTTTCACCTTTTTTCAAATTTACCCCCGTGGGATATATATTCTACCCACACACATTTGGAACTCTCCTGGGGTACCCTCACACATATTATTCCCTCATTTAGTGGATATTTTCACAAAAAAGTGAAATTTTCAAAAATTCTGAAAATTGGCTGAAAATTACTAAATATGAAGGACTCATTGGGCGAACCGCTCTGGAACTGAAATCGGAACGCTCACTGACATTTGCCCTAATTGAAAGTCTGAAAAACGCCGGAAAAATGACTAAGTCCCAAAACATTTTTTTCACCTTTTTTCAATTTTACCCCCGTGGGATATATATTCTACCCACACACATTTGGAACTCTACTGGGGTACCCTCACACATATGATTCCCTCATTTAGTGGATATTTTCACAAAAAAGTGAAATTTTCAAATATTTAGAAAATTGGCTGAAAACGACAAAATATGAAGGACTCATCGGGCGAATCGCTCTGGAACTGAAATCGGAACGCTCACTGACAGTTCTCCTATCTGAAAGTCTGATAAACGCTGAAAAAATGACTAAGTCCAAAAAAAAAAATTTTTCACCTTTTTTCAATTTTACCCCCGTGGGATATATATTCTACCCACACACATTTGGAACTCTCCTGGGGTACCCTCACACATATTATTCCCTCATTTAGTGGATATTTCCACAAAAAAGTAAAATTTTAAAAAATTAAAAAAATTGGCTGAAAACAACTAAATATGAAGGACTCATCGGGCGAATCGCTCTGGAACTGTAATCGGAATGCTCACTGATATTTCTCCTATCTGAAAGTCTGATAAAAGCTGAAAAAATGACTAAGTCCAAAAAAAATTTTTTTTCACGTTTTTTCAAATTTACCCCCGTGGGATATATATTCTACCCACACACATTTGGAACTCTCCTGGGGTACCCTCACACATATTATTCCCTCATTTAGTGGATATTTTCACAAAAAAGTGAAATTTTCAAAAATTCTGAAAATTGGCTGAAAATGACTAAATATGAAGGACTCATTGGGCGAATCGCTGTGGAACTGAAATCGGAAAGCTCACTGACATT
This sequence comes from Phyllobates terribilis, assembly GCF_046119375.1. NCBI lineage: Eukaryota > Metazoa > Chordata > Amphibia > Anura > Dendrobatidae > Phyllobates > Phyllobates terribilis. The sequence goes on along the minus strand of NW_027363566.1, from coordinate 272,552 downwards.
TGCCCTAATTGAAAGTCTGATAAACGCCGGAAAAATGACTAAGTCCAAAAAAAATTTTTTTTCAACTTTTTTCAATTTTACCCCTGTGGGATATATATTCTACCCACACACATTTGGAACTCTCCTGGGGTACCCTCACACATATTATTCCCTCATTTAGTGGATATTTTCACAAAAAAGTGAAATTTTCAAAAATTCAGAAAATTGGCTGAAAACGACTGAATATGAAGGACTCATCGGGCGAATCACGCTGGAACTGAAGTCGGAACGCTCACTGACATTTCCCCTATCTGAAAGTCTGATAAACGCTGAAAAAATGACTAAGTCCAAAAAAAAATTTTTTTCACCTTTTTTCAATTTTACCCCCGTGGGATATATATTCTACCCACACACATTTGGAACTCTCCTGGGGTACCCTCACACATATTATTCCCTCATTTAGTGGATATTTTCACAAAAAAGTGAAATTTTCAAAAATTCAGAAAATTGGCTGAAAACGACTAAATATGAAGGACTCATCGGGCGAATCGCTCTGGAACTGAAATTGGAACGCTCACTGACATTTCCCCTATCTGAAAGTCTGATAAACGCTGTAAAAATGACTAAGTCCAAAAAAAATTTTTTTTCACCTTTTTTCAATTTTACCCTCGTGGGATATATATTCTACCCACACACATTTGGAACTCTCCTGGGGTACCCTCACACATATTATTCCCTCATTTAGTGGATATTTTCACAAAAAAGTGAAATTTTCAAAAATTCTGAAAATTGGCTGAAAACGACTAAATATGAAGGACTCATCGGGCGAATCGCTCTGGAACTGAAATCGGAACGCTCACTGACAGTTCTCCTATCTGAAAGTCTGATAAACGCTGAAAAGATGACTAAGTCCAAAAAAAAAAATTTTTCACCTTTTTTCAATTTTACCCCCGTGGGATATATATTCTACCCACACACATTTGGAACTCTCCTGGGGTACCCTCACACATATTATTCCCTCATTTAGTGGATATTTTCACAAAAAAGTGAAATTTTCAAAAATTCAGAAAATTGGCTGAAAACAACAGAATATGAAGGACTCATCGGGCGAATCGCGCTGGAACTGAAATCGGAACGCTCACTGACATTTCCCCTATCTGAAAGTCTGATAAACGCTGTAAAAATGACTAAGTCCAAAAAAAATTTTTTTTCACCTTTTTTCAATTTTACCCCCGTGGGATATATATTCTACCCACACACATTTGGAACTCTCCTGGGGTACCCTCACACATATTATTCCCTCATTTAGTGGATATTTTCACAAAAAAGTGAAATTTTCAAAAATTCATAAAATTGGCTGAAAACGACTAAATATGAAAGACTCATCGGGCGAATCGCTCTGGAACTGAAATTGGAACGCTTACTGACATTTCCCCTATCTGAAAGTCTGATAAACGCTGAAAAAATGACTAAGTCTCAAAAAAAATTTTTTTCACCTTTTTTCAATTTTACCCCCATGGGATATATATTCTACCCACACACATTTGGAACTCTCCTGGGGTACCCTCACACATATTATTCCCTCATTTAGTGGATATTTCCACAAAAAAGTGAAATTTTCAAAAATTCAGAAAATTGGCTGAAAACGACTAAATATGAAGGACTCATCGGGCGAATCGCTCTGGAACTGAAATCGGAACGCTCACTGACATTTGCCCTAATTGAAAGTCTGATAAACGCCGGAAAAATGACTAAGTCCATAAAAAAATTTTTTTCAACTTTTTTCAATTTTACCCCCGTGGGATACATATTCTACCCACACACATTTTGAACTCTCCTGGGGTACCCTCACACATATTATTCCCTCATTTAGTGGATATTTTCCCAAAAAAGTGAAATTTTCAAAAATACAGAAAATTGGCAGAAAACGACGAATTATGAAGGACTCATCGGGCGAATCGCTCTGGAACTGAAATCGGAACGCTCACTGACATTTTACTTTTCTGAAAGTCTGATAAACGCTGAAAAAATGACTAAGTCCAAAAAAAAAATTTTTTCCCCTTTTTTCAATTTTACCCCCGTGGGATATATATTCTACCCACACACATTTGGAACTCTCCTGGGGTACCCTCACACATATTATTCCCTCATTTAGTGGATATTTTCACAAAAAAGTGAAATTTTCAAAAATTTTAAAAATTGGCTGAAAATGACTAAATATGAAGGACTCATCGGGCGAATCGCTCTGAAACTGAAATTGGAACGCTCACTGACATTTCCCCTATCTGAAAGTCTGATAAACGCTGAAAAAATGACTAAGTCCAAAAAAAATTTTTTTTCAACTTTTTTCAATTTTACCCCCGTGGGATATATATTCTACCCACACACATTTGGAACTCTCCTGGGGTACCCTCACACATATTATTCCCTCATTTAGTGGATATTTTCCCAAAAAAGTGAAATTTTCAAAAATTCAGAAAATTGGCTGAAAACGACGAAATATGAAGGACTCATCGGGCGAAACGCTCTGGAACTGAAATCGGAACCCTCACTGACATTTTCCTTATCTGAAAGTCTGATAAACGCTGAAAAAATGACTAAGGCTGTGTGCCCACGTAGCGTTTTTCAAGCGTTTATGCTGCGGAATTTCCGCAGCGTAAACGCTTGAAAAACGCATGTATATCCGCACCCCATGGTCCCCAATGGCATTCCGCAATGTCAATGCCCATGCTGCGGATTTTTCCGCAGCGTATATGCTGCGGTCAAAAATCCGCAGCATGTATATTAATTTTGCGGAAGCGCAGCGGAATCAATGTGCGGATGGTACCCAAGTCTGGATGAGAGGAGACTCTCATCCAGACCTGGGTACCAAAGAACCTGTAAAAAAAAGAATAAAATAAAGTTTATACTTATCTTCTGATGTTTTCCCTCCGTCGCGCTGTTGTCTGAAGGACCTGCCACGTCAGTGAGTCATGTGACCCATCACATGACTCAATGACGTCACCGCAGGTCCTGCACACAACAGCGTGAGCCGCTCAAGACTCCGGACGGGGCAGAGAATGCATCAGAAGGTGAGTATAAACTTTATTTTTTTATTTTTTACCATTCTGAACAAGTTGTCAAGCACTTTTCCAAGTGATGCTTGGAGAAGTGCTTGATAACCCGCATGCGGAAATGCATGCAAAGACGCCTCACAAATGCTTCTACCTGGCGGGAAAACCGCATGTAATATCCGCATGCGATTTTCCCGCCAGGGAGAAGCGTAAAAAATATGCTTCAGGTCCGCAACGTGGGCACATAGCCTAAGTTCAAAAAAATAATTTTTCACCTTTTTTCAATTTTACCCCCGTGGGATATATATTCTACCCACACACATTTGGAACTCTCCTGGGATACCCTCACACATATTATTCCCTCATTTAGTGGATATTTTCACAAAAAAGTGAAATTTTCAAAAATTCTGAAAATTGGCTGAAAATGACTAAATATGAAGGACTCATCCGGCGAATCGCTCTGGAACTGAAATCGAAACGCTCACTGACAGTTCCCCTATCTGAAAGTCTGATAAACGCTGAAAAAATGACGAAGTCCAAAAAAATTTTTTTTTCAACTTTTTTCAATTTTACCCCCGTGGGATATATATTCTACCCAAACACATTTGGAACTCTCCTGGGGTACCCTCACACATATTATTCCCTCATTTAGTGGATATTTTCACAAAAAAGTGAAATTTTCAAATATTTAGAAAATTGGCTGAAAACGACTAAATATGAAGGACTCATCGGGCGAATCGCTCTGGAACTGAAATCGGAACGCTCACTGACATTTGCCCTAATTGAAAGTCTGATAAACGCCGGAAAAATGACCAAGTCCAAAAAAAAATTTTTTTCAACTTTTTTCAATTTTACCCCCGTGTGATATATATTCTACCCACACACATTTGGAACTCTCCTGGGGTACCCTCACACATATTATTCCCTCATTTAGTGGGTATTTTCACAAAAAAGTGAAATTTTCAAAAATTCTGAAAATTGGCTGAAAATGACTAAATATGAAGGACTCATCGGGCGAATCGCTCTGGAACTGAAATTGGAATGCTCACTGACATTTGCCCTAATTGAAAGTCTGATAAATGCCAGAAAAATGACTAAGTCCAAAAAAAATTTTTTTTCACCTTTTTTCAATTTTACCCCCGTGGGATATATATTCTACCCACACACATTTGGAACTCTCCTGGGGTACTCTCACACATATTATTCCCTCATTTAGTGGATATTTTCACAAAAAAGTGAAATTTTCAAAAATTCTGAAAATTGGCTGAAAACGACGAAATATGAAGGACTCATTGGGCAAATCGCTCTGGAACTGAAATCGGAACGCTCACTGACAGTTCCCCTATCTGAAAGTCTGATTAACGCTGAAAAGATGACTAAGTCCAAAAAAAAAAATTATTCACCTTTTTTCAATTTTACCCCCGTGGGATATATATTCTACCCACACACATTTGGAACTCTCCTGGGGTACCCTCACACATATTATTCCCTCATTTAGTGGATATTTTCACAAAAAAGTGAAATTATCAAAAATTCTGAAAATTGGCTGAAAACGACTAAATATGAAGGACTCATCGGGCGAATCGCTCTGGAACTGAAATTGGAACGCTCACTGACATTTCCCCTATCTGAAAGTCTGATAAACGCTGAAAAAATGATTAAGGCTGTGTGCCCACGTAGCGTTTTTCAAGCGTTTATGCTGCGGAATTTCCGCAGCGTAAACGCTTGAAAAACGCATGTATATCCGCACCCCATGGTCCCCAATGGCATTCCGCAATGTCAATGCCCATGCTGCGGATTTTTCCGCAGCGTATATGCTGCGGTCAAAAATCCGCAGCATGTATATTAATTTTGCGGAAGCGCAGCGGAATCAATGTGCGGATGGTACCCAAGTCTGGATGAGAGGAGACTCTCATCCAGACCTGGGTACCAAAGAACCTGTAAAAAAAAGAATAAAATAAAGTTTATACTTATCTTCTGATGTTTTCCCTCCGTCGCGCTGTTGTCTGAAGGACCTGCCACGTCAGTGAGTCATGTGACCCATCACATGACTCAATGACGTCACCGCAGGTCCTGCACACAACAGCGTGAGCCGCTCAAGACTCCGGACGGGGCAGAGAATGCATCAGAAGGTGAGTATAAACTTTATTTTTTTATTTTTTACCATTCTGAACAAGTTGTCAAGCACTTTTCCAAGTGATGCTTGGAGAAGTGCTTGATAACCCGCATGCGGAAATGCATGCAAAGACGCCTCACAAATGCTTCTACCTGGCGGGAAAACCGCATGTAATATCCGCATGCGATTTTCCCGCCAGGGAGAAGCGTAAAAAATATGCTTCAGGTCCGCAACGTGGGCACATAGCCTAAGTTCAAAAAAATAATTTTTCACCTTTTTTCAATTTTACCCCCGTGGGATATATATTCTACCCACACACATTTGGAACTCTCCTGGGATACCCTCACACATATTATTCCCTCATTTAGTGGATATTTTCACAAAAAAGTGAAATTTTCAAAAATTCAGAAAATTGGCTGAAAATGACTAAATATGAAGGACTCATCAGGCGAATCGCTCTGGAACTGAAATCGAAACGCTCACTGACAGTTCCCCTATCTGAAAGTCTGATAAACGCTGAAAAAATGACGAAGTCCAAAAAAAATTTTTTTTCAACTTTTTTCAATTTTACCCCCGTGGGATATATATTCTACCCACACACATTTGGAACTCTTCTGGGGTACCTTCACACATATTATTCCCTCATTTAGTGGATATTTTCACAAAAAAGTGAAATTTTCAAAAATTCTGAAAATTGGCTGAAAACGACGAAATATGAAGGACACATTGGGCGAATCGCTCTGGAACTGAAATCGGAACGCTCACTGACATTTCCCCTATCTAAAAGTCTGATAAACGCCGGAAAAATGACTAAGTCCCAAAAAAATTTTTTTCACCTTTTTTCAATTTTACCCCCGTGGGATATAGATTCTACCCACACACATTTGGAACTCTCCTGGGGTACCCTCACACATATTATTCCCTCATTTAGTGGATATTTTCCCAAAAAAGTGAAATTTTCAAAAATTCAGAAAATTGGCTGAAAACGACTAAATATGAAGGACTCATCGGGCGAATCGCTCTGGAACTGAAATCGGAACGCTCACTGACATTTTCCTTATCTGAAAGTCTGATAAACGCTGAAAAAATGACTAAGTCCAAAAAAAAAATTTTTTCCCCTTTTTTCAATTTTACCCCCGTGGGATATATATTCTACCCACACACATTTGGAACTCTCCTGGGGTACCCTCACACATATTATTCCCTCATTTAGTGGATATTTTCACAAAAAAGTGAAATTTTCAAAAATTCTGAAAATTGGCTGAAAATGACTAAATATGAAGGACTCATCGGGCGAATCGCTCTGGAATTGAAATTGGAACGCTCACTGACATTTCCCCTATCTGAAAGTCTGATAAACGCTGAAAAAATGACTAAGGCTGTGTGCCCACGTAGCATTTTTCAAGCGTATATGCTGCGGAATTTCCGCAGCGTAAACGCTTGAAAAACGCATGTATATCCGCACCCCATGGTCCCCAATGGCATTCCGCAATGTCAATGCCCATGCTGCGGATTTTTCCGCAGCGTATATGCTGCGGTCAAAAATCCGCAGCATGTTCATTAATTTTGCGGAAGCGCAGCGGAATCAATGTGCGGATGGTACCCAAGTCTGGATGAGAGGAGACTCTCATCCAGACCTGGGTACCAAAGAACCTGTAAAAAAAAGAATAAAATAAAGTTTATACTTATCTTCTGATGTTTTCCCTCCGTCGCGCTGTTGTCTGAAGGACCTGCCACGTCATTGAGTCATGTGACCCATCACATGACTCAATGACGTCACCGCAGGTCCTGCACACAACAGCGTGAGCCGCTCAAGACTCCGGATGGGGCAGAGAATGCATCAGAAGGTGACTATAAACTTTATTTTTTTATTTTTTACCATTCTGAACAAGTTGTCAAGCACTTTTCCAAGTGATGCTTGGAGAAGTGCTTGATAACCCGCATGCGGAAATGCATGCAAAGACGCCTCACAAACGCTTCTACCTGGCGGGAAAACCGCATGTAATATCCGCATGCGATTTTCCCGCCAGGGAGAAGCGTAAAAAATATGCTTCAGGTCCGCAACGTGGGCACATAGCCTAAGGTCAAAAAAAATAATTTTTCACCTTTTTTCAATTTTACCCCCGTGGGATATATATTCTACCCACACACATTTGGAACTCTCCTGGGGTACCCTCACACATATTATTCCCTCATTTAGTGGATATTTTCACAAAAAAGTGAAATTTTCAAAAATTCAGAAAATTGGCTGAAAACGACTAAATATGAAGGACTCATCAGGCGAATCGCTCTGGAACTGAAATCGGAACGCTCACTGACAGTTCCCCTATCTGAAAGTCTGATAAACGCTGAAAAAATGACTTAAGCCCCCGTCTCACGGTTTTGGTGACTCACCAGCGACCTCACCAGCGATGTCGCTGTGTGTGACACTTTGCAACGATCAGGCCCCTGCTGTGAGGTCGCTGATCGTTGCAAAGTGTCCTGGACCATTTTTTGGTCGTTGGCCTCCCGCTGGCCAGCACACATCGCTGTGTGTGACCAGCGGGACCAACGATCTGGCTGGTATCCATGGTAAATATCGGGTTACTAGGGGCACGCGCGCACTTAGTAACCCGCTGTTTACCATGGATACCACTCTGCTACGGTGCGCGGAGGCTCCCTCGCACCGTAGCAGAGTGGTATCCATGGTAAACAGCGGGTTACTAGGGGCACACGCGCATTTAGTAAGCCGATGTTTACCATAGTTACCAGCCTGCTCCTGCTTGCAGCAGGCTGGTGACGAGAGCAGGACATCGTGGAACGATTCTTTCCACGATATCGCTGCTCCCCTGATCGCTGGTGAGCCTGCCTATTTGACAGCTCACCAGCGATGTATTAGCGATGCAACAACGATCCCTGACTGGTCGTATCGTTGTCGGGATCGCTGCTGCATCGCTTAGTGTGACGGGGCCCTAAGTCCAAAAAAAATTTTTTTTCAACTTTTTTCAATTTTACCCCCGTGGGATATATATTCTACCCACACACATTTGGAACTCTCCTGGGGTACCCTCACACATATTATTCACTCATTTAGTGGATATTTTCACAAAAAAGTGAAATTTTCAAAAATTCAGAAAATTGGCTGAAAACGACTAAATATGAAGGACTCATCGGGCGAATCGCTCTGGAACTCACATCGGAATGCTCACTGACATTTTCCTTATCTGAAAGTCTGATAAACGCTGAAAAAATGACTAAGTCCAAAAAAAAAAATTTTTCACCTTTTTTCAATTTTACCCCGTGGGATATATATTCTACCCACACACATTTGGAACTCTCCTGGGGTACCCTCACACATATTATTCCCTCATTTAGTGGATATTTTCACAAAAAAGTGAAATTTTCAAAAATTCTGAAAATTGGCTGAAAACAACTAAATATGAAGGACTCTCGGGTGAATCGCTCTGGAACTGAAATCGGAATGCTCACTGACATTTTCCTTATCTGAAAGTCTGATAAACGCTGAAAAAATGACTAAGTCCAAAAAAAATTTTTTTTCAACTTTTTTCAATTTTACCCCCGTGGGATATATATTCTACCCACACACATTTGGAACTCTCCTGGGGTACCCTCACACATATTATTCCCTCATTTAGTGGATATTTTCACAAAAAAGTGAAATTTTCAAAAATACTGAAAATTGGCTGAAAATGACTAAATATGAAGGACTCATCGGGCGAATCGCTCTGGAACTGAAATCGAAACGCTCACTGACAATTCCCCTATCTGAAAGTCTGATAAACGCTGAAAAAATGACTAAGTTCAAAAAAATTTTTTTTCAACTTTTTTCAATTTTACCCCCGTGGGATATATATTCTACCCACACACATTTGGAACTCTCCTGGGGTACCCTCACACATATTATTCCCTCATTTAGTGGATATTTTCCCAAAAAAGTAAAATTTTCAAAAATTCAGAAAATTGTCTGAAAACGACGAAATATGAAGGACTCATTGGGCGAATCGCTCTGGAACTGAAATCGGTACGCTCACTGACATTTTCCTTATCTGAAAGTCTGATAAACGCTGAAAAAATGACTAAGTCCAAAAAAAAAAAATTTTTCACCTTTTTTCAATTTTACCCCCGTGGGATATATATTCTACCCACACACATTTGGAACTCTCCTGGGGTACCCTCACACATATTATTCCCTCATTTAGTGGATATTTTCACAAAAAAGTGAAATTTTCAAAAATTCAGAAAATTGGCTGAAAACGACTAAATATGAAGGACTCATCGGGCGAATCGCTCTGGAACTGAATTCGGAATGCTCACTGACATTTGCCCTAATTGAAAGTCTGATAAACGCTGAAAAAATGACTAAGTCCAAAAAAAATAATTTTTCACCTTTTTTCAATTTTACCCCCGTGGGATATATATTCTACCCACACACATTTGGAACTCTCCTGGGGTACCCTCACACATATTATTCCCTCATTTAGTGGATATTTTGACAAAAAAGTGAAATTTTCAAAAATTCAGAAAATTGGCTGAAAACGACTAAATATGAAGGACTCATCGCGCGAATCGCTCTGGAACTGAAATCGGAACGCTCACTGACATTTGCCCTAATTGAAAGTCTGATAAACGCTGAAAAAATGACTAAGTCCAAAAAAAATAATTTTTCACCTTTTTTCAATTTTACCCCCGTGGGATATATATTCTACCCACACACATTTGGAACTCTCCTGGGGTACCCTCACACATATTATTCCCTCATTTAGTGGATATTTTCACAAAAAAGTGAAATTTTCAAAAATTCAGAAAATTGGCTGAAAACAATTAAATATGAAGGACTCATCGGGTGAATCGCTCTGGAACTGAAATCGGAACGCTCACTTCCATTTTCCTTATCTGAAAGTCTGATAAACGCTGAAAAAATGACTAAGTCCAAAAAAAAAAAATTTTCCCCTTTTTTCAATTTTACCCCCGTGGGATATATATTCTACCCACACACATTTTTAACTCTCCTGGGGTACCCTCACACATATTATTCCCTCATTTAGTGGATATTTTCACAAAAAAGTGAAATTTTCAAAAATTCAGAAAATTGGCTGAAAACGACTAAATATGAAGGACTCATCGGGCGAATCGCTCTGGAACTGAAATCGGAACGCTCACTGACATTTCCCCTATCTGAAAGTATGATAAACGCTGAAAAAATGATTAAGTCCAAAAAAAAAATGTTTTCACCTTTTTTCAATTTTACCCCCGTGGGATATATATTCTACCCACACACATTTGTAACTCTCCTGGGGTACCCTCACACATATTATTCCCTCATTTAGTGGATATTTTGACAAAAAAGTGAAATTTTCAAAAATTCTGAAAATTGGCTGAAAACAACTAAATATGAAGGACTCATCGGGCGAATCGCTCTGGAACTGAATTCGGAACGCTCACTGACATTTCCCCTATCTGAAAGTCTGATAAACGCTGAAAAAATGACAAAGTCTGAAAAAATTTTTTTTTCACCTTTTTTCAATTTTACCCCCGTGGGATATATATTCTACCCACACACATTTGGAACTCTCCTGGGGTACCCTCACACATATTATTCCCTCATTTAGTGGATATTTTCACAAAAAAGTGAAATTTTCAAAAATTCTGAAAATTGGCTGAAAACAACTAAATATGAAGGACTCATCGGGTGAATCGCTCTGGAACTGAAATCGGAACGCTCACTGACATTTTCCTTATCTGAAAGTCTGATAAACGCTGAAGAAATGGCTAAGTCCAAAAAAAAAAATTTTTCCCCTTTTTTCAATTTTACCCCCGTGGGATATATATTCTACCCACACACATTTTTAACTCTCCTGGGGTACCCTCACACATATTATTCCCTCATTTAGTGGATATTTTGACAAAAAAGTGAAATTTTCAAAAATTCAGAAAATTGGCTGAAAACGACTAAATATGAAGGACTCATCGCGCGAATCGCTCTGGAACTGAAATCGGAACGCTCACTGACATTTGCCCTAATTGAAAGTCTGATAAACGCTGAAAAAATGACTAAGTCCAAAAAAAATAATTTTTCACCTTTTTTCAATTTTACCCCCGTGGGATATATATTCTACCCACACACATTTGGAACTCTCCTGGGGTACCCTCACACATATTATTCCCTCATTTAGTGGATATTTTCACAAAAAAGTGAAATTTTCAAAAATTCAGAAAATTGGCTGAAAACAATTAAATATGAAGGACTCATCGGGTGAATCGCTCTGGAACTGAAATCGGAACGCTCACTTCCATTTTCCTTATCTGAAAGTCTGATAAACGCTGAAAAAATGACTAAGTCCAAAAAAAAAAATTTTTCCCCTTTTTTCAATTTTACCCCCGTGGGATATATATTCTACCCACACACATTTTTAACTCTCCTGGGGTACCCTCACACATATTATTCCCTCATTTAGTGGATATTTTCACAAAAAAGTGAAATTTTCAAAAATTCAGAAAATTGGCTGAAAACAATTAAATATGAAGGACTCATCGGGTGAATCGCTCTGGAACTGAAATCGGAACGCTCACTTCCATTTTCCTTATCTGAAAGTCTGATAAACGCTGAAAAAATGACTAAGTCCAAAAAAAAAAATTTTTCCCCTTTTTTCAATTTTACCCCCGTGGGATATATATTCTACCCACACACATTTTTAACTCTCCTGGGGTACCCTCACACATATTATTCCCTCATTTAGTGGATATTTTGACAAAAAAGTGAAATTTTCAAAAATTCAGAAAATTGGCTGAAAACGACTAAATATGAAGGACTCATCGGGCGAATCGCTCTGGAACTGAATTCGGAACGCTCACTGACATTTCCCCTATCTGAAAGTCTGATAAACGCTGAAAAAATGACTAAGTCCAAAAAAAAAATGTTTTCACCTTTTTTCAATTTTACCCCCGTGGGATATATATTCTACCCACACACATTTGGAACTCTCCTGGGGTACCCTCACACATATTATTCCCTCATTTAGTGGATATTTTCACAAAAAAGTGAAATTTTCAAAAATTCTGAAAATTGGCTGAAAACAACTAAATATGAAGGACTCATCGGGTGAATCGCTCTGGAACTGAAATCGGAACGCTCACTGACATTTTCCTTATCTGAAAGTCTGATAAACGCTGAAGAAATGACTAAGTCCAAAAAAAAAAATTTTTCACCTTTTTTCAATTTTACCCCCGTGGGATATATATTCTACCCACACACATTTGGAACTCTCCTGGGGTACCCTCACACATATTATTCCCTCATTTAGTGGATATTTTCACAAAAAAGTGAAATTTTCAAAAATTCTGAAAATTGGCTGAAAACAACTAAATATGAAGGACTCATCGGGCGAATCGCTCTGGAACTGAAATCGGAACGCTCACTGACATTTTCCTTATCTGAAAGTCTGATAAACGCTGAAGAAATGACTAAGTCCAAAAAAAAAAATTTTTCCCCTTTTTTCAATTTTACCCCCGTGGGATATATATTCTACCCACACACATTTTTAACTCTCCTGGGGTACCCTCACACATATTATTCCCTCATTTAGTGGATATTTTCCCCAAAAAGTGAAATTTTCAAAAATTCAGAAAATTGGCTGAAAACGACGAAATATGAAGGACTCATCGGGCGAATCGCTCTGGAACTGAAATCGGAACGCTCACTGACATTTGCCCTAATTGAAAGTCTGATAAATGCCGGAAAAATGACTAAGTCCAAAAAAAAAATTTTTTCACCTTTTTTCAATTTTACCCCCGTGGGATATATATTCTACCCACACACATTTTTAACTCTCCTGGGGTACCCTCACACATATTATTCCCTTATTTAGTGGATATTTTCACAAAAAAGTGAAATTTTCAAAAATTCAGAAAATTGGCTGAAAACGACTAAATATGAAGGTCTCATCGGGCGAATCGCTCTGGAACTGAAATCGGAACGCTCACTGACATTTGCCCTAATTGAAAGTCTGATAAACGCTGAAAAAATGACTAAGTCCAAAAAAAAAATTTTTTCACCTTTTTTCAATTTTACCCCCGTGGGATATATATTCTACCCACACACATTTGGAACTCTCCTGGGGTACCCTCACACATATTATTCCCTCATTTAGTGGATATTTTCACAAAAAAGTGAAATTTTCAAAAATTCAGAAAATTGGCTGAAAACGACTAAATATGAAGGACTCATCGGGCAAATCGCTCTGGAACTGAAATCGGAACGCTCACTGACATTTTCCTTATCTGAAAGTTTGATAAACGCTGAAAAAATGACTAAGTCCAAAAAAAAAAATTTTCACCTTTTTTCAATTTTACCCCCGTGGGATATATATTCTACCCACACACATTTGGAACTCTCCTGGGGTACCCTCACACATATTATTCCCTCATTTAGTGGATATTTTCACAAAAAAGTGAAATTTTCAAAAATTCAGAAAATTGGCTGAAAACGACTAAATATGAAGGACTCATCGGGCGAATCGCTCTGGAACTGAATTCGGAACGCTCACTGACATTTCCCCTATCTGAAAGTCTGATAAACGCTGAAAAAATGACTAAGTCCAAAAAAAAAATGTTTTCACCTTTTTTCAATTTTACCCCCGTGGGATATATATTCTACCCACACACATTTGGAACTCTCCTGGGGTACCCTCACACATATTATTCCCTCATTTAGTGGATATTTTCACAAAAAAGTGAAATTTTCAAAAATTCTGAAAATTGGCTGAAAACAACTAAATATGAAGGACTCATCGGGTGAATCGCTCTGGAACTGAAATCGGAACGCTCACTGACATTTTCCTTATCTGAAAGTCTGATAAACGCTGAAGAAATGACTAAGTCCAAAAAAAAAAATTTTTCACCTTTTTTCAATTTTACCCCCGTGGGATATATATTCTACCCACACACATTTGGAACTCTCCTGGGGTACCCTCACACATATTATTCCCTCATTTAGTGGATATTTTCACAAAAAAGTGAAATTTTCAAAAATTCTGAAAATTGGCTGAAAACAACTAAATATGAAGGACTCATCGGGCGAATCGCTCTGGAACTGAAATCGGAACGCTCACTGACATTTTCCTTATCTGAAAGTCTGATAAACGCTGAAGAAATGACTAAGTCCAAAAAAAAAAATTTTTCCCCTTTTTTCAATTTTACCCCCGTGGGATATATATTCTACCCACACACATTTTTAACTCTCCTGGGGTACCCTCACACATATTATTCCCTCATTTAGTGGATATTTTCCCCAAAAAGTGAAATTTTCAAAAATTCAGAAAATTGGCTGAAAACGACGAAATATGAAGGACTCATCGGGCGAATCGCTCTGGAACTGAAATCGGAACGCTCACTGACATTTGCCCTAATTGAAAGTCTGATAAATGCCGGAAAAATGACTAAGTCCAAAAAAAAAATTTTTTCACCTTTTTTCAATTTTACCCCCGTGGGATATATATTCTACCCACACACATTTTTAACTCTCCTGGGGTACCCTCACACATATTATTCCCTTATTTAGTGGATATTTTCACAAAAAAGTGAAATTTTCAAAAATTCAGAAAATTGGCTGAAAACGACTAAATATGAAGGACTCATCGGGCGAATCGCTCTGGAACTGAAATCGGAACGCTCACTGACATTTGCCCTAATTGAAAGTCTGATAAACGCTGAAAAAATGACTAAGTCCAAAAAAAAAATTTTTTCACCTTTTTTCAATTTTACCCCCGTGGGATATATATTCTACCCACACACATTTGGAACTCTCCTGGGGTACCCTCACACATATTATTCCCTCATTTAGTGGATATTTTCACAAAAAAGTGAAATTTTCAAAAATTCAGAAAATTGGCTGAAAACGACTAAATATGAAGGACTCATCGGGCAAATCGCTCTGGAACTGAAATCGGAACGCTCACTGACATTTTCCTTATCTGAAAGTTTGATAAACGCTGAAAAAATGACTAAGTCCAAAAAAAAAAATTTTCACCTTTTTTCAATTTTACCCCCGTGGGATATATATTCTACCCACACACATTTGGAACTCTCCTGGGGTACCCTCACACATATTATTCCCTCATTTAGTGGATATTTTCACAAAAAAGTGAAATTTTCAAAAATTCAGAAAATTGGCTGAAAACGACTAAATATGAAGGACTCATCGGGCAAATCGCTCTGGAACTGAAATCGGAACGCTCACTGACATTTCCCCTATCTGAAAGTTTGATAAACGCTGAAAAAATGACTAAGTCCCAAAAAAAAAATTTTTCCCCTTTTTTCAATTTTACCCCCGTGGGATATATATTCTACCCACACACATTTGGAACTCTCCTGGGGTACCCTCACACATATTATTCCCTCATTTAGTGGATATTTTGACAAAAAAGTGAAATTTTCAAAAATTCAGAAAATTGGCTGAAAACGACTAAATATGAAGGACTCATCGGGCGAATCGCTCTGGAACTGAAATCGGAACGCTCACTGACATTTCCCCTATCTGAAAGTCTGATAAACGCTGAAAAAATGACTAAGTCCCAAAAAAAAAATTTTTCCCCTTTTTTCAATTTTACCCCCGTGGGATATATATTCTACCCACACACATTTGGAACTCTCCTGGGGTACCCTCACACATATTATTCCCTCATTTAGTGGATATTTTCACAAAAAAGTGAAATTTTCAAAAATTCAGAAAATTGGCTGAAAACGACTAAATATGAAGGACTCATCGGGCGAATCGCTCTGGAACTGAAATCGGAACGCTCACTGACATTTGCCCTAATTGAAAGTCTGATAAACGCTGAAAAAATGACTAAGTCCAAAAAAAAAATTTTTTCACCTTTTTTCAATTTTACCCCCGTGGGATATATATTCTACCCACACACATTTGGAACTCTCCTGGGGTACCCTCACACATATTATTCCCTCATTTAGTGGATATTTTCACAAAAAAGTGAAATTTTCAAAAATTCAGAAAATTGGCTGAAAACGACTAAATATGAAGGACTCATCGGGCGAATCACTCTGGAACTGAAATCGGAACGCTCACTGACATTTTCCTTATCTGAAAGTCTGATAAACGCTGAAAAAATGACTAAGTCCAAAAAAAAAATTTTTCACCTTTTTTCAATTTTACCCCCGTGGGATATATATTCTACCCACACACATTTGGAACTCTCCTGGGGTACCCTCACACATATTATTCCCTCATTTAGTGGATATTTTCACAAAAAAGTGAAATTTTCAAAAATTCAGAAAATTGGCTGAAAACGACTAAATATGAAGGACTCATCGGGCAAATCGCTCTGGAACTGAAATCGGAACGCTCACTGACATTTCCCCTATCTGAAAGTTTGATAAACGCTGAAAAAATGACTAAGTCCAAAAAAAAAATGTTTTCACCTTTTTTCAATTTTACCCCCGTGGGATATATATTCTACCCACACACATTTGTAACTCTCCTGGGGTACCCTCACACATATTATTCCCTCATTTAGTGGTTATTTTGACAAAAAAGTGAAATTTTCAAAAATTCAGAAAATTGGCTGAAAACGACTAAATATGAAGGACTCATCGGGCGAATCGCTCTGGAACTGAATTCGGAACGCTCACTGACATTTCCCCTATCTGAAAGTCTGATAAACGCTGAAAAAATGACAAAGTCTGAAAAAAAATTTTTTTCACCTTTTTTCAATTTTACCCCCGTGGGATATATATTCTACCCACACACATTTGGAACTCTCCTGGGGTACCCTCACACATATTATTCCCTCATTTAGTGGATATTTTCACAAAAAAGTGAAATTTTCAAAAATACTGAAAATTGGCTGAAAATGACTAAATATGAAGGACTCATCGGGCGAATCGCTCTGGAACTGAAATCGAAACGCTCACTGACAATTCCCCTATCTGAAAGTCTGATAAACGCTGAAAAAATGACTAAGTTCAAAAAAATTTTTTTTCTACTTTTTTCAATTTTACCCCCGTGGGATATATATTCTACCCACACACATTTGGAACTCTCCTGGGGTACCCTCACACATATTATTCCCTCATTTAGTGGATATTTTCCCAAAAAAGTAAAATTTTCAAAAATTCAGAAAATTGTCTGAAAACGACGAAATATGAAGGACTCATTGGGCGAATCGCTCTGGAACTGAAATCGGTACGCTCACTGACATTTTCCTTATCTGAAAGTCTGATAAACGCTGAAAAAATGACTAAGTCCAAAAAAAAAAAATTTTTCACCTTTTTTCAATTTTACCCCCGTGGGATATATATTCTACCCACACACATTTGGAACTCTCCTGGGGTACCCTCACACATATTATTCCCTCATTTAGTGGATATTTTGACAAAAAAGTGAAATTTTCAAAAATTCAGAAAATTGGCTGAAAACGACTAAATATGAAGGACTCATCGGGCGAATCGCTCTGGAACTGAATTCGGAACGCTCACTGACATTTGCCCTAATTGAAAGTCTGATAAACGCTGAAAAAATGACTAAGTCCAAAAAAAATAATTTTTCACCTTTTTTCAATTTTACCCCCGTGGGATATATATTCTACCCACACACATTTGGAACTCTCCTGGGGTACCCTCACTCATATTATTCCCTCATTTAGTGGATATTTTGACAAAAAAGTGAAATTTTCAAAAATTCAGAAAATTGGCTGAAAACGACTAAATATGAAGGACTCATCGCGCGAATCGCTCTGGAACTGAAATCGGAATGCTCACTGACATTTGCCCTAATTGAAAGTCTGATAAACGCTGAAAAAATGACTAAGTCCAAAAAAAAATAATTTTTCACCTTTTTTCAATTTTACCCCCGTGGGATATATATTCTACCCACACACATTTGGAACTCTCCTGGGGTACCCTCACACATATTATTCCCTCATTTAGTGGATATTTTCACAAAAAAGTGAAATTTTCAAAAATTCAGAAAATTGGCTGAAAACGACTAAATATGAAGGACTCATCGGGCGAATCGCTCTGGACCTGAAATCGGAACGCTCACTGACATTTTCCTTATCTAAAAGTCTGATAAACGCTGAAAAAATGACTAAGTCCAAAAAAAAAAATTTCTCACCTTTTTTCAATTTTACCCCCGTGGGATATATATTCTACCCACACACATTTGGAACTCTCCTGGGGTACCCTCACACATATTATTCCCTCATTTAGTGGATATTTTGACAAAAAAGTGAAATTTTCAAAAATTCAGAAAATTGGCTGAAAACGACTAAATATGAAGGACTCATCGGGCGAATCGCTCTGGAACTGAATTCGGAACGCTCACTGACATTTCCCCTATCTGAAAGTCTGATAAACGCTGAAAAAATGACTAAGTCCCAAAAAAAAAATTTTTCCCCTTTTTTCAATTTTACCCCCGTGGGATATATATTCTACCCACACACATTTGGAACTCTCCTGGGGTACCCTCACACATATTATTCCCTCATTTAGTGGATATTTTCACAAAAAAGTGAAATTTTCAAAAATTCAGAAAATTGGCTGAAAACGACTAAATATGAAGGACTCATCGGGCGAATCGCTCTGGAACTGAATTCGGAACGCTCACTGACATTTGCCCTAATTGAAAGTCTGATAAACGCTGAAAAAATGACTAAGTCCAAAAAAAATTTTTTTTCACCTTTTTTCAATTTTACCCCCGTGGGATATATATTCTACCCACACACATTTGGAACTCTCCTGGGGTACCCTCACACATAGTATTCCCTCATTTAGTGGATATTTTCACAAAAAAGTGAAATTTTCAAAAATTCAGAAAATTGGCTGAAAACGACTAAATATGAAGGACTCATCGGGCGAATCACTCTGGAACTGAAATCGGAACGCTCACTGACATTTTCCTTATCTGAAAGTCTGATAAACGCTGAAAAAATGACTAAGTCCAAAAAAAAAAATTTTCACCTTTTTTCAATTTTACCCCCGTGGGATATATATTCTACCCACACACATTTGTAACTTTCCTGGGGTACCCTCACACATATTATTCCCTCATTTAGTGGATATTTTGACAAAAAAGTGAAATTTTCAAAAATTCAGAAAATTGGCTGAAAACGACTAAATATGAAGGACTCATCGGGCAAATCGCTCTGGAACTGAATTCGGAACGCTCACTGACATTTCCCCTATCTGAAAGTCTGATAAACGCTGAAAAAATGACAAAGTCTGAAAAAAAATTTTTTTCACCTTTTTTCAATTTTACCCCCGTGGGATATATATTCTACCCACACACATTTGGAACTCTCCTGGGGTACCCTCACACATATTATTCCCTCATTTAGTGGATATTTTCACAAAAAAGTGAAATTTTCAAAAATACTGAAAATTGGCTGAAAATGACTAAATATGAAGGACTCATCGGGCGAATCGCTCTGGAACTGAAATCGAAACGCTCACTGACAATTCCCCTATCTGAAAGTCTGATAAACGCTGAAAAAATGACTAAGTTCAAAAAAATTTTTTTTCAACTTTTTTCAATTTTACCCCCGTGGGATATATATTCTACCCACACACATTTGGAACTCTCCTGGGGTACCCTCACACATATTATTCCCTCATTTAGTGGATATTTTCCCAAAAAAGTAAAATTTTCAAAAATTCAGAAAATTGTCTGAAAACGACGAAATATGAAGGACTCATTGGGCGAATCGCTCTGGAACTGAAATCGGTACGCTCACTGACATTTTCCTTATCTGAAAGTCTGATAAACGCTGAAAAAATGACTAAGTCCAAAAAAAAATAATTTTTCACCTTTTTTCAATTTTACCCCCGTGGGATATATATTCTACCCACACACATTTGGAACTCTCCTGGGGTACCCTCACACATATTATTCCCTCATTTAGTGGATATTTTGACAAAAAAGTGAAATTTTCAAAAATTCAGAAAATTGGCTGAAAACGACTAAATATGAAGGACTCATCGGGCGAATCGCTCTGGAACTGAATTCGGAACGCTCACTGACATTTGCCCTAATTGAAAGTCTGATAAACGCTGAAAAAATGACTAAGTCCAAAAAAAATAATTTTTCACCTTTTTTCAATTTTACCCCCGTGGGATATATATTCTACCCACACACATTTGGAACTCTCCTGGGGTACCCTCACACATAGTATTCCCTCATTTAGTGGATATTTTCACAAAAAAGTGAAATTTTCAAAAATTCAGAAAATTGGCTGAAAACGACTAAATATGAAGGACTCATCGCGCGAATCGCTCTGGAACTGAAATCGGAACGCTCACTGACATTTGCCCTAATTGAAAGTCTGATAAACGCTGAAAAAATGACTAAGTCCAAAAAAAATAATTTTTCACCTTTTTTCAATTTTACCCCCGTGGGATATATATTCTACCCACACACATTTGGAACTCTCCTGGGGTACCCTCACACATATTATTCCCTCATTTAGTGGATATTTTCACAAAAAAGTGAAATTTTCAAAAATTCAGAAAATTGGCTGAAAACAATTAAATATGAAGGACTCATCGGGTGAATCGCTCTGGAACTGAAATCGGAACGCTCACTTCCATTTTCCTTATCTGAAAGTCTGATAAACGCTGAAAAAATGACTAAGTCCAAAAAAAAAAATTTTTCCCCTTTTTTCAATTTTACCCCCGTGGGATATATATTCTACCCACACACATTTTTAACTCTCCTGGGGTACCCTCACACATATTATTCCCTCATTTAGTGGATATTTTCACAAAAAAGTGAAATTTTCAAAAATTCAGAAAATTGGCTGAAAACGACTAAATATGAAGGACTCATCGGGCGAATCGCTCTGGAACTGAAATCGGAACGCTCACTGACATTTCCCCTATCTGAAAGTATGATAAACGCTGAAAAAATGACTAAGTCCAAAAAAAAAATGTTTTCACCTTTTTTCAATTTTACCCCCGTGGGATATATATTCTACCCACACACATTTGTAACTCTCCTGGGGTACCCTCACACATATTATTCCCTCATTTAGTGGATATTTTGACAAAAAAGTGAAATTTTCAAAAATTCAGAAAATTGGCTGAAAACGACTAAATATGAAGGACTCATCGGGCGAATCGCTCTGGAACTGAATTCGGAACGCTCACTGACATTTCCCCTATCTGAAAATCTGATAAACGCTGAAAAAATGACAAAGTCTGAAAAAAATTTTTTTTCACCTTTTTTCAATTTTACCCCCGTGGGATATATATTCTACCCACACACATTTGGAACTCTCCTGGGGTACCCTCACACATATTATTCCCTCATTTAGTGGATATTTTCACAAAAAAGTGAAATTTTCAAAAATTCTGAAAATTGGCTGAAAACAACTAAATATGAAGGACTCATCGGGTGAATCGCTCTGGAACTGAAATCGGAACGCTCACTGACATTTGCCCTAATTGAAAGTCTGATAAATGCCGGAAAAATGACTAAGTCCAAAAAAAAATTTTTTTCCAACTTTTTTCAATTTTACCCCCGTGGGATATATATTCTACCCACACACATTTTGAACTCTCCTGGGGTACCCTCACACATATTATTCCCTCATTTAGTGGATATTTTCCCAGAAAAGTGAAATTTTCAAAAATTCAGAAAATTGGCTGAAAACGACGAAATATGAAGGACTCATTGGGCGAATCGCTCTGGAACTGAAATCGGAACGCTCACTGACATTTTCCTTATCTGAAAGTCTGATAAACGCTGAAAAAATGACTAAGTCCAAAAAAAAAAATTTTTCACCTTTTTTCAATTTTACCCCCGTGGGATATATATTCTACCCACACATTTGGAACTCTCCTGGGGTACCCTCACACATATTATTCCCTCATTTAGTGGATATTTTGACAAAAAAGTGAAATTTTCAAAAATTCAGAAAATTGGCTGAAAACGACTAAATATGAAGGACTCATCGGGCGAATCGCTCTGGAACTGAAATCGGAACGCTCACTGACATTTGCCCTAATTGAAAGTCTGATAAACGCTGAAAAAATGACTAAGTCCAAAAAAAATAATTTTTCACCTTTTTTCAATTTTACGCCCGTGGGATATATATTCTACCCACACACATTTGGAACTCTCCTGGGGTACCCTCACACATATTATTCCCTCATTTAGTGGATATTTTCACAAAAAAGTGAAATTTTCAAAAATTCAGAAAATTGGCTGAAAACGACTAAATATGAAGGACTCATCGGGCGAATCGCTCTGGACCTGAAATCGGAACGCTCACTGACATTTTCCTTATCTAAAAGTCTGATAAACGCTGAAAAAATGACTAAGTCCAAAAAAAAAAATTTCTCACCTTTTTTCAATTTTACCCCCGTGGGATATATATTCTACCCACACACATTTGGAACTCTCCTGGGGTACCCTCACACATATTATTCCCTCATTTAGTGGATATTTTGACAAAAAAGTGAAATTTTCAAAAATTCAGAAAATTGGCTGAAAACGACTAAATATGAAGGACTCATCGGGCGAATCGCTCTGGAACTGAATTCGGAACGCTCACTGACATTTCCCCTATCTGAAAGTCTGATAAACGCTGAAAAAATGACTAAGTCCCAAAAAAAAAATTTTTCCCCTTTTATCAATTTTACCCCCGTGGGATATATATTCTACCCACACACATTTTTAACTCTCCTGGGGTACCCTCACACATATTATTCCCTCATTTAGTGGATATTTTCACAAAAAAGTGAAATTTTCAAAAATTCAGAAAATTGGCTGAAAACGACTAAATATGAAGGACTCATCGGGCGAATCGCTCTGGAACTGAAATCGGAACGCTCACTGACATTTGCCCTAATTGAAAGTCTGATAAACGCTGAGAAAATGACTAAGTCCAAAAAAAAAATTTTTTCACCTTTTTTCAATTTTACCCCCGTGGGATATATATTCTACCCACACACATTTGGAACTCTCCTGGGGTACCCTCACACATATTATTCCCTCATTTAGTGGATATTTTCACAAAAAAGTGAAATTTTCAAAAATTCAGAAAATTGGCTGAAAACGACTAAATATGAAGGACTCATCGGGCGAATCACTCTGGAACTGAAATCGGAACGCTCACTGACATTTTCCTTATCTGAAAGTCTGATAAACGCTGAAAAAATGACTAAGTCCAAAAAAAAAAATTTTCACCTTTTTTCAATTTTACCCCCGTGGGATATATATTCTACCCACACACATTTGGAACTCTCCTGGGGTACCCTCACACATATTATTCCCTCATTTAGTGGATATTTTCACAAAAAAGTGAAATTTTCAAAAATTCAGAAAATTGGCTGAAAACGACTAAATATGAAGGACTCATCGGGCAAATCGCTCTGGAACTGAAATCGGAACGCTCACTGACATTTCCCCTATCTGAAAGTTTGATAAACGCTGAAAAAATGACTAAGTCCAAAAAAAAAATGTTTTCACCTTTTTTCAATTTTACCCCCGTGGGATATATATTCTACCCACACACATTTGTAACTGTCCTGGGGTACCCTCACACATATTATTCCCTCATTTAGTGGTTATTTTGACAAAAAAGTGAAATTTTCAAAAATTCAGAAAATTGGCTGAAAACGACTAAATATGAAGGACTCATCGGGCGAATCGCTCTGGAACTGAAATCGGAACGCTCACTGACATTTGCCCTAATTGAAAGTCTGATAAACGCTGAAAAAATGACTAAGTCCAAAAAAAATAATTTTTCACCTTTTTTCAATTTTACGCCCGTGGGATATATATTCTACCCACACACATTTGGAACTCTCCTGGGGTACCCTCACACATATTATTCCCTCATTTAGTGGATATTTTCACAAAAAAGTGAAATTTTCAAAAATTCAGAAAATTGGCTGAAAACGACTAAATATGAAGGACTCATCGGGCGAATCGCTCTGGAACTGAAATCGGAACGCTCACTGACATTTCCCCTATCTGAAAGTTTGATAAACGCTGAAAAAATGACTAAGTCCAAAAAAAAAAATGTTTTCACCTTTTTTCAATTTTACCCCCGTGGGATATATATTCTACCCACACACATTTGTAACTCTCCTGGGGTACCCTCACACATATTATTCCCTCATTTAGTGGTTATTTTGACAAAAAAGTGAAATTTTCAAAAATTCAGAAAATTGGCTGAAAACGACTAAATATGAAGGACTCATCGGGCGAATCGCTCTGGAACTGAATTCGGAACGCTCACTGACATTTCCCCTATCTGAAAGTCTGATAAACGCTGAAAAAATGACAAAGTCTGAAAAAAAATTTTTTTCACCTTTTTTCAATTTTACCCCCGTGGGATATATATTCTACCCACACACATTTGGAACTCTCCTGGGGTACCCTCACACATATTATTCCCTCATTTAGTGGATATTTTCACAAAAAAGTGAAATTTTCAAAAATTCTGAAAATTGGCTGAAAACGACTAAATATGAAGGACTCATCGGGCGAATCGCTCTGGAACTGAATTCGGAACGCTCACTGACATTTCCCCTATCTGAAAGTCTGATAAACGCTGAAAAAATGACAAAGTCTGAAAAAAAATTTTTTTCACCTTTTTTCAATTTTACCCCCGTGGGATATATATTCTACCCACACACATTTGGAACTCTCCTGGGGTACCCTCACACATATTATTCCCTCATTTAGTAGATATTTTCACAAAAAAGTGAAATTTTCAAAAATTCTGAAAATTGGCTGAAAACGACAAAATATGAAGGACTCATCGGGTGAATCGCTCTGGAACTGAAATCGGAACGCTCACTGACATTTTCCTTATGTGAAAGTCTGATAAACGCTGAAAAAATGACTAAGTCCAAAAAAAATTTTTTTTACAACTTTTTTCAATTTTACCCCCGTGGGATATATATTCTACCCACACACATTTTGAACTCTCCTAGGGTACCCTCACACATATTATTCCCTCATTTAGTGGATATTTTCCCAAAAAAGTGAAATTTTCAAAAATTCAGAAAATTGGCTGAAAACGAATAAATATGAAGGACTCATCGGGCGAATCGCTCTGGAACTGAAATCGAAACGTTCACTGACAGTTCCCCTATCTGAAAGTCTGATAAACGCTGAAAAAATGACTAAGTCCAAAAAAAAAATGTTTTCACCTTTTTCAATTTTACCCCGTGGGATATATATTCTACCCACACACATTTGGAACTCTCCTGGGGTACCCTCACACATATTATTCCCTCATTTAGTGGATATTTTGACAAAAAAGTGAAATTTTCAAAAATTCAGAAAATTGGCTGAAAACGACTAAATATGAAGGACTCATCGGGCGAATCGCTCTGGAACTGAATTCGGAACGCTCACTGACATTTCCCCTATCTGAAAGTCTGATAAACGCTGAAAAAATGACTAAGTCCCAAAAAAAAAATTTTTCCCCTTTTATCAATTTTACCCCCGTGGGATATATATTCTACCCACACACATTTTTAACTCTCCTGGGGTACCCTCACACATATTATTCCCTCATTTAGTGGATATTTTCACAAAAAAGTGAAATTTTCAAAAATTCAGAAAATTGGCTGAAAACGACTAAATATGAAGGACTCATCGGGCGAATCGCTCTGGAACTGAAATCGGAACGCTCACTGACATTTGCCCTAATTGAAAGTCTGATAAACGCTGAGAAAATGACTAAGTCCAAAAAAAAAATTTTTTCACCTTTTTTCAATTTTACCCCCGTGGGATATATATTCTACCCACACACATTTGGAACTCTCCTGGGGTACCCTCACACATATTATTCCCTCATTTAGTGGATATTTTCACAAAAAAGTGAAATTTTCAAAAATTCAGAAAATTGGCTGAAAACGACTAAATATGAAGGACTCATCGGGCGAATCACTCTGGAACTGAAATCGGAACGCTCACTGACATTTTCCTTATCTGAAAGTCTGATAAACGCTGAAAAAATGACTAAGTCCAAAAAAAAAAATTTTCACCTTTTTTCAATTTTACCCCCGTGGGATATATATTCTACCCACACACATTTGGAACTCTCCTGGGGTACCCTCACACATATTATTCCCTCATTTAGTGGATATTTTCACAAAAAAGTGAAATTTTCAAAAATTCAGAAAATTGGCTGAAAACGACTAAATATGAAGGACTCATCGGGCAAATCGCTCTGGAACTGAAATCGGAACGCTCACTGACATTTCCCCTATCTGAAAGTTTGATAAACGCTGAAAAAATGACTAAGTCCAAAAAAAAAATGTTTTCACCTTTTTTCAATTTTACCCCCGTGGGATATATATTCTACCCACACACATTTGTAACTGTCCTGGGGTACCCTCACACATATTATTCCCTCATTTAGTGGTTATTTTGACAAAAAAGTGAAATTTTCAAAAATTCAGAAAATTGGCTGAAAACGACTAAATATGAAGGACTCATCGGGCGAATCGCTCTGGAACTGAAATCGGAACGCTCACTGACATTTGCCCTAATTGAAAGTCTGATAAACGCTGAAAAAATGACTAAGTCCAAAAAAAATAATTTTTCACCTTTTTTCAATTTTACGCCCGTGGGATATATATTCTACCCACACACATTTGGAACTCTCCTGGGGTACCCTCACACATATTATTCCCTCATTTAGTGGATATTTTCACAAAAAAGTGAAATTTTCAAAAATTCAGAAAATTGGCTGAAAACGACTAAATATGAAGGACTCATCGGGCGAATCGCTCTGGAACTGAAATCGGAACGCTCACTGACATTTCCCCTATCTGAAAGTTTGATAAACGCTGAAAAAATGACTAAGTCCAAAAAAAAAAATGTTTTCACCTTTTTTCAATTTTACCCCCGTGGGATATATATTCTACCCACACACATTTGTAACTCTCCTGGGGTACCCTCACACATATTATTCCCTCATTTAGTGGTTATTTTGACAAAAAAGTGAAATTTTCAAAAATTCAGAAAATTGGGTGAAAACGACTAAATATGAAGGACTCATCGGGCGAATCGCTCTGGAACTGAATTCGGAACGCTCACTGACATTTCCCCTATCTGAAAGTCTGATAAACGCTGAAAAAATGACAAAGTCTGAAAAAAAATTTTTTTCACCTTTTTTCAATTTTACCCCCGTGGGATATATATTCTACCCACACACATTTGGAACTCTCCTGGGGTACCCTCACACATATTATTCCCTCATTTAGTGGATATTTTCACAAAAAAGTGAAATTTTCAAAAATTCTGAAAATTGGCTGAAAACGACTAAATATGAAGGACTCATCGGGCGAATCGCTCTGGAACTGAATTCGGAACGCTCACTGACATTTCCCCTATCTGAAAGTCTGATAAACGCTGAAAAAATGACAAAGTCTGAAAAAAAATTTTTTTCACCTTTTTTCAATTTTACCCCCGTGGGATATATATTCTACCCACACACATTTGGAACTCTCCTGGGGTACCCTCACACATATTATTCCCTCATTTAGTAGATATTTTCACAAAAAAGTGAAATTTTCAAAAATTCTGAAAATTGGCTGAAAACGACAAAATATGAAGGACTCATCGGGTGAATCGCTCTGGAACTGAAATCGGAACGCTCACTGACATTTTCCTTATGTGAAAGTCTGATAAACGCTGAAAAAATGACTAAGTCCAAAAAAAATTTTTTTTACAACTTTTTTCAATTTTACCCCCGTGGGATATATATTCTACCCACACACATTTTGAACTCTCCTAGGGTACCCTCACACATATTATTCCCTCATTTAGTGGATATTTTCCCAAAAAAGTGAAATTTTCAAAAATTCAGAAAATTGGCTGAAAACGAATAAATATGAAGGACTCATCGGGCGAATCGCTCTGGAACTGAAATCGAAACGTTCACTGACAGTTCCCCTATCTGAAAGTCTGATAAACGCTGAAAAAATGACTAAGTCCAAAAAAAAAATGTTTTCACCTTTTTCAATTTTACCCCGTGGGATATATATTCTACCCACACACATTTGGAACTCTCCTGGGGTACCCTCACACATATTATTCCCTCATTTAGTGGATATTTTGACAAAAAAGTGAAATTTTCAAAAATTCAGAAAATTGGCTGAAAACGACAAAATATGAAGGACTCATTGGGCGAATCGCTCTGGAACTGAAATCGGAACGCTCACTGACATTTTCCTTATGTGAAAGTCTGATAAACGCTGAAAAAATGACTAAGTCCAAAAAAAATTTTTTTTCCAACTTTTTTCAATTTTACCCCCGTGGGATATATATTCTACCCACACACATTTTGAACTCTCCTGGGGTACCCTCACACATATTATTCCCTCATTTAGTGGATATTTTCCCAAAAAAGTGAAATTTTCAAAAATTCAGAAAATTGGCTGAAAACGACAAAATATGAAGGACTCATTGGGCGAATCGCTCTGGAACTGAAATCGGAACGCTCACTGACATTTTCCTTATCTGAAAGTCTGATAAACGCTGAAAAAATGACTAAGACCAAAAAAAAAAAATTTTTCACCTTTTTTCAATTTTACCCCCGTGGGATATATATTCTACCCACACACATTTGGAACTCTCCTGGGGTACCCTCACACATATTATTCCCTCATTTAGTGGATATTTTGACAAAAAAGTGAAATTTTCAAAAATTCAGAAAATTGGCTGAAAACGACTAAATATGAAGGACTCATCGGGCGAATCGCTCTGGAACTGAAATCGGAACGCTCACTGACATTTGCCCTAATTGAAAGTCTGATAAATGCCGGAAAAATGACTAAGTCCAAAAAAAATTTTTTTTCCAACTTTTTTCAATTTTACCCCCGTGGGATATATATTCTACCCACACACATTTGGAACTCTCCTGGGGTACCCTCACACATATTCTTCCCTCATTTAGTGGATATTTTCCCAAAAAAGTGAAATTTTCAAAAATTCAGAAAATTGGCAGAAAACGACGAAATATGAAGGACTCATCGGGCGAATCGCTCTGGAAATGAAATCGGAACCCTCACTGACATTTTCCTTATCTGAAAGTCTGATAAACGCTGAAAAAATGACTAAGGCTGTGTGCCCACGTAGCGTTTTTCAAGCGTATATGCTGCGGAATTTCCGCGGCGTAAACGCTTGAAAAACGCATGTATATCCGCACCCCATGGTCCCCAAAGGCATTCCGCAATGTCAATGCCCATGCTGCGGATTTTTCCGCAGCGTATATGCTGCGGTCAAAAATCCGCAGCATGTTCATTAATTTTGCGGAAGCGCAGCGGAATCAATGTGCGGATGGTACCCAAGTCTGGATGAGAGGAGACTCTCATCCAAACCTGGGTACCAAAGAACCTGTAAAAAAAAGAATAAAATAAAGTTTATACTTATCTTCTGATGTTTTCCCTCCGTCGCGCTGTTGTCTGAAGGACCTGCCACGTCATTGAGTCATGTGACCCATCACATGACTCAATGACGTCACCGCAGGTCCTGCACACAACAGCGTGAGCCGCTCAAGACTCCGGACGGGGCAGAGAATGCATCAGAAGGTGAGTATAAACTTTATTTTTTTATTTTTTACCATTCTGAACAAGTTGTCAAGCACTTTTCCAAGTGATGCTTGGAGAAGTGCTTGATAACCCGCATGCGGAAATGCATGCAAAGACGCCTCACAAACGCTTCTACCTGGCGGGAAAACCGCATGTAATATCTGCATGCGATTTTCCCGCCAGGGAGAAGCGTAAAAAATATGCTTCAGGTCCGAAACGTGGGCACATAGCCTAAGTTCAAAAAAAATAATTTTTCACCTTTTTTCAATTTTACCCCCGTGGGATATATATTCTACCCACACACATTTGGAACTCTCCTGGGGTACCCTCACACATATTATTCCCTCATTTAGTGGATATTTTCACAAAAAAGTGAAATTTTCAAAAATTCTGAAAATTGGCTGAAAATGACTAAATATGAAGGACTCATCGGGCGAATCGCTCTGGAACTGAAATCGAAACGCTCACTGACAGTTCCCCTATCTGAAAGTCTGATAAACGCTGAAAAAATGACAAAGTCTGAAAAAAAATTTTTTTCACCTTTTTTCAATTTTACCCGCGTGGGATATATAATCTACCCACACACATTTGGAACTCTCCTGGGGTATCCTCACACATATTATTCCCTCATTTATTGGATATTTTCACAAAAAGTGAAATTTTCAAAAATTCTGAAAATTGGCTGAAAACGACTAAATATGAAGGACTCATCAGGCGAATCCCTCTGGAACTGAAATCGGAACGCTCACTGACATTTCCCCTATCTGAAAGTCTGATAAACGCCGGAAAAATGACTAAGTCCAAAAAAAAATTTTTTCAACTCTTTTCAATTTTACCCCCGTGGGATATATATTCTACCCACGCACATTTGGAACACTCCTGGGGTATCCTCACACATATTATTCCCTCATTTAGTGCATATTTTAACAAAAAAAAGTGAAATTTTCAAAAATTCTGAAAATTGGCTGAAAACGACTAAATATGAAGGACTCATCGGGCGAATCGCTCTGGAACTGAAATCGGAACGCTCACTGACATTTCCCCTATCTGAAAGTCTGATAAACGCCGGAAAAATGACTAAGTCCAAAAAACATTTTTTTCACCTTTTTTCAATTTTACCCCCGTGGGATATATATTCTACCCACACACATTTGGAACTCTCCTGGGGTACTCTCACACATATTATTCCCTCATTTAGTGGATATTTTGACAAAAAAGTGAAATTTTCAAAAATTCAGAAAATTGGCTGAAAACGACTAAATATGAAGGACTCATCGGGCGAATCGCTCTGGAACTGAATTCGGAACGCTCACTGACATTTCCCCTATCTGAAAGTCTGATAAACGCTGAAAAAATGACAAAGTCTGAAAAAAAATTTTTTTCACCTTTTTTCAATTTTACCCCCGTGGGATATATAATCTACCCACACACATTTGGAACTCTCCTGGGGTATCCTCACACATATTATTCCCTCATTTATTGGATATTTTCACAAAAAGTGAAATTTTCAAAAATTCTGAAAATTGGCTGAAAACGACTAAATATGAAGGACTCATCAGGCGAATCCCTCTGGAACTGAAATCGGAACGCTCACTGACATTTCCCCTATCTGAAAGTCTGATAAACGCCGGAAAAATGACTAAGTCCAAAAAAAAAAATTTTTCACCTTTTTTCAATTTTACCCCCGTGGGATATATATTCTACCCACACACATTTGGAACTCTCCTGGGGTACCCTCACACATATTATTCCCTCATTTAGTGGATATTTTGACAAAAAAGTGAAATTTTCAAAAATTCAGAAAATTGGCTGAAAACGACTAAATATGAAGGACTCATCGGGCGAATCGCTCTGGAACTGAAATCGGAACGCTCACTGACATTTGCCCTAATTGAAAGTCTGATAAATGCCGGAAAAATGACTAAGTCCAAAAAAAATTTTTTTTCCAACTTTTTTCAATTTTACCCCCGTGGGATATATATTCTACCCACACACATTTGGAACTCTCCTGGGGTACCCTCACACATATTCTTCCCTCATTTAGTGGATATTTTCCCAAAAAAGTGAAATTTTCAAAAATTCAGAAAATTGGCAGAAAACGACGAAATATGAAGGACTCATCGGGCGAATCGCTCTGGAAATGAAATCGGAACCCTCACTGACATTTTCCTTATCTGAAAGTCTGATAAACGCTGAAAAAATGACTAAGGCTGTGTGCCCACGTAGCGTTTTTCAAGCGTATATGCTGCGGAATTTCCGCGGCGTAAACGCTTGAAAAACGCATGTATATCCGCACCCCATGGTCCCCAAAGGCATTCCGCAATGTCAATGCCCATGCTGCGGATTTTTCCGCAGCGTATATGCTGCGGTCAAAAATCCGCAGCATGTTCATTAATTTTGCGGAAGCGCAGCGGAATCAATGTGCGGATGGTACCCAAGTCTGGATGAGAGGAGACTCTCATCCAAACCTGGGTACCAAAGAACCTGTAAAAAAAAGAATAAAATAAAGTTTATACTTATCTTCTGATGTTTTCCCTCCGTCGCGCTGTTGTCTGAAGGACCTGCCACGTCATTGAGTCATGTGACCCATCACATGACTCAATGACGTCACCGCAGGTCCTGCACACAACAGCGTGAGCCGCTCAAGACTCCGGACGGGGCAGAGAATGCATCAGAAGGTGAGTATAAACTTTATTTTTTTATTTTTTACCATTCTGAACAAGTTGTCAAGCACTTTTCCAAGTGATGCTTGGAGAAGTGCTTGATAACCCGCATGCGGAAATGCATGCAAAGACGCCTCACAAACGCTTCTACCTGGCGGGAAAACCGCATGTAATATCTGCATGCGATTTTCCCGCCAGGGAGAAGCGTAAAAAATATGCTTCAGGTCCGAAACGTGGGCACATAGCCTAAGTTCAAAAAAAATAATTTTTCACCTTTTTTCAATTTTACCCCCGTGGGATATATATTCTACCCACACACATTTGGAACTCTCCTGGGGTACCCTCACACATATTATTCCCTCATTTAGTGGATATTTTCACAAAAAAGTGAAATTTTCAAAAATTCTGAAAATTGGCTGAAAATGACTAAATATGAAGGACTCATCGGGCGAATCGCTCTGGAACTGAAATCGAAACGCTCACTGACAGTTCCCCTATCTGAAAGTCTGATAAACGCTGAAAAAATGACAAAGTCTGAAAAAAATTTTTTTCACATTTTTTCAATTTTACCCGCGTGGGATATATAATCTACCCACACACATTTGGAACTCTCCTGGGGTATCCTCACACATATTATTCCCTCATTTATTGGATATTTTCACAAAAAGTGAAATTTTCAAAAATTCTGAAAATTGGCTGAAAACGACTAAATATGAAGGACTCATCAGGCGAATCCCTCTGGAACTGAAATCGGAACGCTCACTGACATTTCCCCTATCTGAAAGTCTGATAAACGCCGGAAAAATGACTAAGTCCAAAAAAAAATTTTTTCAACTCTTTTCAATTTTACCCCCGTGGGATATATATTCTACCCACGCACATTTGGAACACTCCTGGGGTATCCTCACACATATTATTCCCTCATTTAGTGCATATTTTAACAAAAAAAAGTGAAATTTTCAAAAATTCTGAAAATTGGCTGAAAACGACTAAATATGAAGGACTCATCGGGCGAATCGCTCTGGAACTGAAATCGGAACGCTCACTGACATTTCCCCTATCTGAAAGTCTGATAAACGCCAGAAAAATGACTAAGTCTAAAAAAAAATTTTTTTCACCTTTTTTCAATTTTACCCCCGTGGGATATATATTCTACCCACACACATTTGGAACTCTCCTGGGGTACCCTCACACATATTCTTCCCTCATTTAGTGGATATTTTCCCAAAAAAGTGAAATTTTCAAAAATTCAGAAAATTGGCAGAAAACGACGAAATATGAAGGACTCATCGGGCGAATCGCTCTGGAAATGAAATCGGAACCCTCACTGACATTTTCCTTATCTGAAAGTCTGATAAACGCTGAAAAAATGACTAAGGCTGTGTGCCCACGTAGCGTTTTTCAAGCGTTTATGCTGCGGAATTTCCGCGGCATAAACGCTTGAAAAACGCATGTATATCCGCACCCCATGGTCCCCAAAGGCATTCCGCAATGTCAATGCCCATGCTGCGGATTTTTCCGCAGCGTATATGCTGCGGTCAAAAATCCGCAGCATGTTCATTAATTTTGCGGAAGCGCAGCGGAATCAATGTGCGGATGGTACCCAAGTCTGGATGAGAGGAGACTCTCATCCAGACCTGGGTACCAAAGAACCTGTAAAAAAAAGAATAAAATAAAGTTTATACTTATCTTCTGATGTTTTCCCTCCGTCGCGCTGTTGTCTGAAGGACCTGCCACGTCATTGAGTCATGTGACCCATCACATGACTCAATGACGTCACCGCAGGTCCTGCACACAACAGCGTGAGCCGCTCAAGACTCCGGACGGGGCAGAGAATGCATCAGAAGGTGAGTATAAACTTTATTTTTTTATTTTTTACCATTCTGAACAAGTTGTCAAGCACTTTTCCAAGTGATGCTTGGAGAAGTGCTTGATAACCCGCATGCGGAAATGCATGCAAAGACGCCTCACAAACGCTTCTACCTGGCGGGAAAACCGCATGTAATATCTGCATGCGATTTTCCCGCCAGGGAGAAGCGTAAAAAATATGCTTCAGGTCCGAAACGTGGGCACATAGCCTAAGTTCAAAAAAAATAATTTTTCACCTTTTTTCAATTTTACCCCCGTGGGATATATATTCTACCCACACACATTTGGAACTCTCCTGGGGTACCCTCACACATATTATTCCCTCATTTAGTGGATATTTTCACAAAAAAGTGAAATTTTCAAAAATTCAGAAAATTGGCTGAAAATGACTAAATATGAAGGACACATCGGGCGAATCGCTCTGGAACTGAAATCGAAACGCTCACTGACAGTTCCCCTATCTGAAAGTCTGATAAACACTGAAAAAATGACAAAGTCTGAAAAAAAATTTTTTTCACCTTTTTTCAATTTTACCCGCGTGGGATATATAATCTACCCACACACATTTGGAACTCTCCTGGAGTACCCTCACACATATTATTCCCTCATTTAGTGGATATTTTCACAAAAAAGTGAAATTTTCAAAAATTCAGAAAATTGGCTGAAAACGACTAAATATGAAGGACTCATCGGGCGAATCGCTCTGGAACTGAAATCGGAACGTTCACTGACATTTCCCCTATCTGAAAGTCTGATAAACGCTGAAAAAATGACTAAGTCCAAAAAAAAATAATTTTCACCTTTTTTCAATTTTACCCCCGTGGGATATATATTCTACCCACACACATTTGGAACTCTCCTGGGGTACCCTCACACATATTATTCCCTCATTTAGTGGATATTTTCACAAAAAAGTGAAATTTTCAAAAATTCAGAAAATTGGCTGAAAACGACTAAATATGAAGGACTCATCGGGCGAATCGCTCTGGAACTGAAATCGGAACGCTCACTGACATTTCCCCTATCTGAAAGTTTGATAAACGCTGAAAAAATGACTAAGTCCAAAAAAAAAATGTTTTCACCTTTTTTCAATTTTACCCCCGTGGGATATATATTCTACCCACACACATTTGGAACTCTCCTGGGGTACCCTCACACATATTATTCCCTCATTTAGTGGATATTTTGACAAAAAAGTGAAATTTTCAAAAATTCAGAAAATTGGCTGAAAACGACTAAATATGAAGGACTCATCGGGCGAATCGCTCTGGAACTGAATTCGGAACGCTCACTGACATTTCCCCTATCTGAAAGTCTGATAAACGCTGAAAAAATGACAAAGTCTGAAAAAAAATTTTTTTCACCTTTTTTCAATTTTACCCCCGTGGGATATATAATCTACCCACACACATTTGGAACTCTCCTGGGGTATCCTCACACATATTATTCCCTCATTTATTGGATATTTTCACAAAAAGTGAAATTTTCAAAAATTCTGAAAATTGGCTGAAAACGACTAAATATGAAGGACTCATCAGGCGAATCCCTCTGGAACTGAATTCGGAACGCTCACTGACATTTCCCCTATCTGAAAGTCTGATAAACGCCGGAAAAATGACTAAGTCCAAAAAAAAATTTTTTCAACTCTTTTCAATTTTACCCCCGTGGGATATATATTCTACCCACGCACATTTGGAACACTCCTGGGGTATCCTCACACATATTATTCCCTCATTTAGTGCATATTTTAACAAAAAAAAGTGAAATTTTCAAAAATTCTGAAAATTGGCTGAAAACGACTAAATATGAAGGACTCATCGGGCGAATCGCTCTGGAACTGAAATCGGAACGCTCACTGACATTTCCCCTATCTGAAAGTCTGATAAACGCCAGAAAAATGACTAAGTCTAAAAAAAAATTTTTTTCACCTTTTTTCAATTTTACCCCCGTGGGATATATATTCTACCCACACACATTTGGAACTCTCCTGGGGTACCCTCACACATATTATTCCCTCATTTAGTGGATATTTTCACAAAAAAGTAAAATTTTCAAAAATTCTGAAAATTGGCTGAAAACGACTAAATATGAAGGACTCATTGGGCGAATCGCTCTGGAATTGAAATCGGAACGCTCACTGACATTTCCCCTATCTGAAAGTCTGATAAACGCTGAAAAAATGATTAAGACCAAAAAAAAGTTTCACCTTTTTTCAATTTTACCCCCGTGGGATATATATTCTACCCACACACATTTGGAACTCTCCTGGGGTACCCTCACACATATTATTCCCTCATTTAGTGGATATTTTCGCAAAAAAGTGAAATTTTCAAAAATTCTGAAAATTGGCTGAAAACGACTAAATATGAAGGACTCATCGGGCGAATCGCTCTGGAACTGAAATCGGAATGCTCACTGACATCTCCCCTATCTAAAAGTCTGATAAACACCAGAAAAATGACTAAGTCTAAAAAAATTTTTTTTCAACTTTTTTCAATTTTACCCCCGTGGGATATATATTCTACCCACACACATTTGGAACTCTCCTGGGGTACCCTCACACATATTATTCCCTCATTTAGTGGATATTTTCACAAAAAAGTGAAATTTTCAAAAATTCAGAAAATTGGCTGAAAACGACTAAATATGAAGGACTCATTGGGCGAATCGCTCTGGAACTGAAATCGGAACGCTCACTGACAATTTCTCTATCTGAAAGTCTGATAAACACCGGAAAAATGACAGTCCAAAAAAAATTTTTTTCACCTTTTTTCAATTTTACCTCCGTGGGATATATATTCTACCCACACACATTTGGAACTCTCCTGGGGTACACTCACACATATTATTCCCTCATTTAGTGGATATTTTCACAAAAAAGTTAAATTTTCAAAAATTCAGAAAATTGGCAGAAAACGACGAAATATGAAGGACTCATCGGGCGAATCGCTCTGGAAATGAAATCGGAACCCTCACTGACATTTTCCTTATCTGAAAGTCTGATAAACGCTGAAAAAATGACTAAGGCTGTGTGCCCACGTAGCGTTTTTCAAGCGTATATGCTGCGGAATTTCCGCGGCGTAAACGCTTGAAAAACGCATGTATATCCGCACCCCATGGTCCCCAAAGGCATTCCGCAATGTCAATGCCCATGCTGCGGATTTTTCCGCAGCGTATATGCTGCGGTCAAAAATCCGCAGCATGTTCATTAATTTTGCGGAAGCGCAGCGGAATCAATGTGCGGATGGTACCCAAGTCTGGATGAGAGGAGACTCTCATCCAGACCTGGGTACCAAAGAACCTGTAAAAAAAAGAATAAAATAAAGTTTATACTTATCTTCTGATGTTTTCCCTCCGTCGCGCTGTTGTCTGAAGGACCTGCCACGTCATTGAGTCATGTGACCCATCACATGACTCAATGACGTCACCGCAGGTCCTGCACACAACAGCGTGAGCCGCTCAAGACTCCGGATGGGGCAGAGAATGCATCAGAAGGTGACTATAAACTTTATTTTTTTATTTTTTACCATTCTGAACAAGTTGTCAAGCACTTTTCCAAGTGATGCTTGGAGAAGTGCTTGATAACCCGCATGCGGAAATGCATGCAAAGACGCCTCACAAACGCTTCTACCTGGCGGGAAAACCGCATGTAATATCTGCATGCGATTTTCCCGCCAGGGAGAAGCGTAAAAAATATGCTTCAGGTCCGAAACGTGGGCACATAGCCTAAGTTCAAAAAAAATAATTTTTCACCTTTTTTCAATTTTACCCCCGTGGGATATATATTCTACCCACACACATTTGGAACTCTCCTGGGGTACCCTCACACATATTATTCCCTCATTTAGTGGATATTTTCACAAAAAAGTGAAATTTTCAAAAATTCTGAAAATTGGCTGAAAATGACTAAATATGAAGGACTCATCGGGCGAATCGCTCTGGAACTGAAATCGAAACGCTCACTGACAGTTCCCCTATCTGAAAGTCTGATAAACGCTGAAAAAATGACAAAGTCTGAAAAAAAAATTTTTTCACCTTTTTTCAATTTTACCCCCGTGGGATATATAATCTACCCACACACATTTGGAACTCTCCTGGGGTATGCTCACACATATTATTCCCTCATTTAGTGCATATTTTAACAAAAAAAAGTGAAATTTTCAAAAATTCAGAAAATTGGCTGAAAACGACTAAATATGAAGGACTCATCGGGCGAATCGCTCTGGAACTGAAATCGGAACGTTCACTGACATTTCCCCTATCTGAAAGTCTGATAAACGCTGAAAAAATGACTAAGTCCAAAAAAAAATAATTTTCACCTTTTTTCAATTTTACCCCCGTGGGATATATATTCTACCCACACACATTTGGAACTCTCCTGGGGTACCCTCACACATATTATTCCCTCATTTAGTGGATATTTTCACAAAAAAGTGAAATTTTCAAAAATTCAGAAAATTGGCTGAAAACGACTAAATATGAAGGACTCATCGGGCGAATCGCTCTGGAACTGAAATCGGAACGCTCACTGACATTTCCCCTATCTGAAAGTTTGATAAACGCTGAAAAAATGACTAAGTCCAAAAAAAAAATGTTTTCACCTTTTTTCAATTTTACCCCCGTGGGATATATATTCTACCCACACACATTTGGAACTCTCCTGGGGTACCCTCACACATATTATTCCCTCATTTAGTGGATATTTTGACAAAAAAGTGAAATTTTCAAAAATTCAGAAAATTGGCTGAAAACGACTAAATATGAAGGACTCATCAGGCGAATCCCTCTGGAACTGAAATCGGAACGCTCACTGACATTTCCCCTATCTGAAAGTCTGATAAACGCCGGAAAAATGACTAAGTCCAAAAAAAAATTTTTTCAACTCTTTTCAATTTTACCCCCGTGGGATATATATTCTACCCACGCACATTTGGAACACTCCTGGGGTATCCTCACACATATTATTCCCTCATTTAGTGCATATTTTAACAAAAAAAGGTGAAATTTTCAAAAATTCTGAAAATTGGCTGAAAACGACTAAATATGAAAGACTCATCGGGCGAATCGCTCTGGAACTGAAATCGGAACGCTCACTGACATTTCCCCTATCTGAAAGTCTGATAAACGCCAGAAAAATGACTAAGTCTAAAAAAAAATTTTTTTCACCTTTTTTCAATTTTACCCCCGTGGGATATATATTCTACCCACACACATTTGGAACTCTCCTGGGGTACCCTCACACATATTATTCCCTCATTTAGTGGATATTTTCACAAAAAAGTAAAATTTTCAAAAATTCTGAAAATTGGCTGAAAACGACTAAATATGAAGGACTCATTGGGCGAATCGCTCTGGAATTGAAATCGGAACGCTCACTGACATTTCCCCTATCTGAAAGTCTGATAAACGCTGAAAAAATGATTAAGACCAAAAAAAAGTTTCACCTTTTTTCAATTTTACCCCCGTGGGATATATATTCTACCCACACACATTTGGAACTCTCCTGGGGTACCCTCACACATATTATTCCCTCATTTAGTGGATATTTTCGCAAAAAAGTGAAATTTTCAAAAATTCGGAAAATTGGCTGAAAACGACTAAATATGAAGGACTCATCGGGCGAATCGCTCTGGAACTGAAATCGGAATGCTCACTGACATCTCCCCTATCTAAAAGTCTGATAAACACCAGAAAAATGACTAAGTCTAAAAAAATTTTTTTTCAACTTTTTTCAATTTTACCCCCGTGGGATATATATTCTACCCACACACATTTGGAACTCTCCTGGGGTACCCTCACACATATTATTCCCTCATTTAGTGGATATTTTCACAAAAAAGTGAAATTTTCAAAAATTCAGAAAATTGGCTGAAAACGACTAAATATGAAGGACTCATTGGGCGAATCGCTCTGGAACTGAAATCGGAACGCTCACTGACAATTTCCCTATCTGAAAGTCTGATAAACACCGGAAAAATGACAGTCCAAAAAAAATTTTTTTCACCTTTTTTCAATTTTACCTCCGTGGGATATATATTCTACCCACACACATTTGGAACTCTCCTGGGGTACACTCACACATATTATTCCCTCATTTAGTGGATATTTTCACAAAAAAGTAAAATTTTCAAAAATTCTGAAAATTGGCTGAAAACGACTAAATATGAAGGACTCATCGGGCGAATCGCTCTGGAACTGAAATCGGAACACTCACTGACATTTTCCCTATCTGAAAGTCTGATAAACACCGGAAAAATGACATTCCAAAAAATTTTTTTTCAACTTTTTTCAATTTTACCCCCGTGAGATATATATTCTACCCACACACATTTGGAACTCTCCTGGGGTACCCTCACACATATTATTCCCTCATTTAGTGGATATTTTCACAAAAAAGTTAAATTTTCAAAAATTCTGTAAAATTGGCATAAAACGACTAAATATGAAGGACTCATCGGTCGAATCGCTCTGGAACTGAAATCGCAATGCTCACTGACATTTCCCCTATCTAAAAGTCTGATACACGCCAGAAAAATGTCTAAGTCTAAAAAAATTTTTTTTTCACCTTTTTTCAATTTTACCCCCGTGGGATATATATTCTACCCACACACATTTGGAACTCTCCTGGGGTACCCTCACACATATTATTCCCTCATTTAGTGGATATTTTCACAAAAAAGTGAAATTTTCAAAAATTCTGAAAATTGGCTGAAAACGACTAAATATGAAGGACTCATTGGGCGAATCGCTCTGGAACTGAAATCGGAACGCTCACTGACATTTTCCCTATCTGAAAGTCTGATAAACACCGGAAAAATGACAGTCCAAAAAATTTTTTTCAACTTTTTTCAATTTTATCCCCGTGAGATATATATTCTACCCACACACATTTGGAACTCTCCTGGGGTACCCTCACACATATTATTCCCTCATTTAATGGATATTTTCACAAAAAAGTGAAATTTTCAAAAATTCTGAAAATTGGCTGAAAACGACTAAATATGAAGGACTCATCGGGCGAATCTCTCTGGAACTGAAATCGGAACGCTCACTGACATTTTCCCTATCTGAAAGTCTGATAAATGTCGGAAAAATGACTAAGTCCAAAAAAAATTTTTTTCACCTTTTTTCAATTTTACCCCCGTGGGATATATATTCTACCCACACACATTTGGAACTCTCCTGGGGAACCCTCACACATATTATTCCCTCATTTAGTGGATATTTTCACAAAAATGTGAAATTTTCAAAAATTCTGAAAATTGGCTGAAAACGACTAAATATGAAGGAATCATTGGGTGAATCGCTCTGGAACTGAAATCGGAACGCTCACTGACATTTTCCCTATCTGAAAGTCTGATAAACACCGGAAAAATGACAGTCCAAAAAAATTTTTTTCAACTTTTTTCAATTTTACCCCCGTGAGATATATATTCTACCCACACACATTTGGAACTCTCCTGGGGTACACTCACACATATTATTCCCTCATTTAGTGGATATTTTCACAAAAAAAGTTAAATTTTCAAAAATTCAGAAAATTGGCTGAAAACGACTAAATATGAAGGACTCATCGGGCGAATCGCTCTGGAACTGAAATCGGAATGCTCACTGACATTTCCCCTATCTGAAAGTCTGATAAACGCTGAAAAAATGATTAAGACCAAAAAAAATTTTTCACCTTTTTTCAATTTTACCCCCGTGGGATATATATTCTACCCACACACATTTGGAACTCTCCTGGGATACCCTCACACATATTATTCCCTCATTTAGTGGATATTTTCACAAAAAAGTGAAATTTTCAAAAATTCAGAAAATTGGCTGAAAACGACTAAATATGTAGGACCCATTGGGCGAATCGCTCTGGAACTGAAATCGGAATGCTCACTGACATTTCCCCTATCTGAAAGTCTGATAAACGCTGAAAAATTGACTAAGTCCAAAAAAAAAAATTTTTCACCTTTTTTCAATTTTACCCCCGTGGGATATATATTCTACCCACACACATTTGGAACTCTCCTGGGGTACACTCACACATATTATCCCATCATTTAGTGGATATTTTCACAAAAAAGTGAAATTTTCAAAAATTCAGAAAATTGGCTGAAAACTACTGAATATGAAGTACTCATCGAGCAAATCGCGCTGGAACTGAAATCGGAATGCTCACTGACATTTCCCCTATCTGAAAGTCTGATAAACGCCAGAAAAATGACTAAGTCTAAAAAAAATTTTTTTCACCTTTTTTCAATTTTACCCCCGTGGGATATATATTCTACTCACACACATTTGGAACTCTCCTGGGGTACCCTCACACATATTATTCCCTCATTTAGTGGATATTTTCACAAAAAAGTGAAATTTTAAAAAATTCAGAAAATTGGCTGAAAACGACTAAATATGAATGACTCATCAGGCGAATCGCTCTGGAACTGAAAGCAGAACGCTCACTGACATTTCCCCTATCTGAAAGTCTGATAAACGCCGGAAAAATGACTAAGTCCAAAAAAAAAATTTTTCAACTCTTTTCAATTTTACCCCCGTGGGATATATATTCTACCCACGCACATTTGGAACACTCCTTTGGTTCCCTCACACATATTATTCCCTCATTTAGTGGATATTTTCACAAAAAAGTGAAATTTTCAAAAATTCAGAAAATTGGCTGAAAACTACTGAATATGAAGGACTCATCGGGCGAATCGCGCTGGAACTGAAATCGGAATGCTCACTGACATTTCCCCTATCTGAAAGTCTGATAAACGCTGAAAAAATGATTAAGACCAAAAAAAATTTTTCACCTTTTTTCAATTTTACCCCCGTGGGATATATATTCTACCCACACACATTTGGAACTCTCCTGGGGTACCCTCACACATATTATTCCCTCATTTAGTGGATATTTTCACAAAAAAGTGAAATTTTCAAAAATTCAGAAAATTGGCTGAAAACTACTGAATATGAAGTACTCATCGGGCAAATCGCGCTGGAACTGAAATCGGAATGCTCACTGACATTTCCCCTATCTGAAAGTCTGATAAACGCCAGAAAAATGACTAAGTCTAAAAAAAATTTTTTTCACCATTTTTCAATTTTACCCCCGTGGGATATATATTCTACCCACACACATTTGGAACTCTCCTGGGGTACCCTCACACATATTATTCCCTCATTTAGTCGATATTTTCACAAAAAAGTAAAATTTTCAAAAATTCTGAAAATTGGCTGAAAACGACTAAATATGAAGGACTCATTGGGCGAATCACTCTGGAACTGAAATCAGAACGCTCACTGACATTTTCCCTATCTGAAAGTCTGATAAACACCGGAAAAAAGACAGTCCAAAAAAATTTTTTTCAACTTTTTTCAATTTTACCCCCGTGAGATATATATTCTACCCACACACATTTGGAACTCTCCTGGGGTACCCTCACACATATTATACCCTCATTTAGTGGATATTTTCACAAAAAAGTGAAATTTTCAAAAATTCAGAAAATTGGCTGAAAACGACTAAATATGAAGGACTCATCGGGCGAATCGCTCTGGAACTGAAATCGGAACGCTCACTGACATTTCCCCTATCTGAAAGTCTGATAAAAGTCGGAAAAATCACTAAGTCCCAAAAAAATTT
The DNA here is from genome assembly GCF_046119375.1 of Phyllobates terribilis. Taxonomy (NCBI): domain Eukaryota; kingdom Metazoa; phylum Chordata; class Amphibia; order Anura; family Dendrobatidae; genus Phyllobates; species Phyllobates terribilis. Next base: position 228,665 of record NW_027363566.1, on the reverse strand, counting down.
TTTTCACCTTTTTTCAATTTTACCCCCGTGGGATATATATTCTACCCACACACATCTGGAACTCTCCTGGGGTACACTCACACATATTATTCCCTCATTTAGTGGATATTTTCACAAAAAAGTGAAATTTTCAAAAATTCAGAAACTTGGCTGAACACGACTAAATATGAAGGACTCATCGGGCGAATCGCTCTGGAACTGAAATCGGAATGCTCACTGACATTTCCCCTATCTGAAAGTCTGATAAACGCTGAAAAAATGATTAAGACCCAAAAAAATTTTTCACCTTTTTTCAATTTTACCCCCGTGGGATATATATTCTACCCACACACATTTGAAACTCTCCTGGGGTACCCTCACACATATTATTCCCTCATTTAGTGGATATTTTCACAAAAAAGTGAAATTTTCAAAAATTCAGAAAATTGGCTGAAAACTACTGAATATGAAGTACTCATCGGGCAAATCGCGCTGGAACTGAAATCGGAATGCTCACTGACATTTCCCCTATCTGAAAGTCTGATAAACGCCAGAAAAATGACTAAGTCTAAAAAAAATTTTTTTTCACCTTTTTTCAATTTTACCCCCGTGGGATATATATTCTAACCACACACATTTGGAACTCTCCTGGGGTACCCTCACACATATTATTCCCTCATTTAGTGGATATTTTCACAAAAAAGTAAAATTTTCAAAAATTCCGAAAATTGGCTGAAAACGACTAAATATGAAGGACTCATCGGGCGAATCGCTCTGGAACTGAAATCGGAACGCTCACTGACATTTCCCCTATCTGAAAGTCTGATAAATGCTGAAAAAATGACTAAGTCGAAAAAAAAAAATTTTCACCTTTTTTCAATTTTACCCCCTTGGGATATATATTCTACCCACACACATTTGGAACTCTCCTGGGGTACCCTCACACATATTATACCCTCATTTAGTGGATATTTTCACAAAAAAGTAAAATTTTCAAAAATTCTGAAAATTGGCTGAAAACGACTAAATATGAAGGACTCATTGGGCGAATGGCTCTGGAACTGAAATCGGAACGCTCACTGACATTTTCCCTATCTGAAATTCTGATAAACACCGGAAAAATGACAGTCCAAAAAATTTTTTTTCAACTTTTTTCAATTTTACCCCCGTGAGATATATATTCTACCCACACACATTTGGAACTCTCCTGGGGTACCCTCACACATATTATTCCCTCATTTAGTGGATATTTTCACAAAAAAGTGAAATTTGAAAAAATTCTGAAAATTGGCTGAAAACGACTAAATATGAAGGACTCATTGGGCGAATCGCTCTGGAACTGAAATCGGAATGCTCACTGACATTTCCCCTATCTGAAAGTTTGATAAACGCCAGAAAAATGACTAAGTCTAAAAAAATTTTTTTTTCACCTTTTTTCAATTTTACCCCCGTGGGATATATATTCTACCCACACACATTTGGAACTCTCCTGGGGTACCCTCACACATATTATTCCCTCATTTAGTGGATATTTTCACAAAAAAGTGAAATTTTAAAAAATTCTGAAAATTGGCTGAAAACGACTAAATATGAAGGACTCATTGGACGTATCGCTCTGGAACTGAAATCGGAATGCTCACTGACATTTCCCCTATCTGAAAGTTTGATAAACGCCAGAAAAATGACTAAGTCTAAAAAAATTTTTTTTTCACCTTTTTTCAATTTTACCCCCGTGGGATATATATTCTACCCACACACATTTGGAACTCTCCTGGAGTACCCTCACACATATTATTCCCTCATTTAGTGGATATTTATACAAAAAAGTGAAATTTTCAAAAATTCTGAAAATTGGCTGAAAATGACTAAATATGAAGGACTCAATGGGCGCATCGCTCTGGAACTTAAATCGGAACGCTCACTGACATTTCCCCTATCTGAAAGTCTGATAAACGCTGAAAAAATGATTAAGACCAAAAAAAAGTTTCACCTTTTTTCAATTTTACCCCCGTGGGATATATATTCTACCCACACACATTTGGAACTCTCCTGGGGTACCCTCACACATATTATTCCCTCATTTAGTGGATATTTTCACAAAAAAGTGAAATTTTCAAAAATTCAGAAAATTGGCTGAAAACTACTGAATATGAAGGACTCATCGGGCGAATCGCGCTGGAACTGAAATCGGAAAGCTCACTGACATTTCCCCTATCTGAAAGTCTGATGAACGCTGAAAAAATGACTAAGTATAAAAAAAATTTTTTTCACCTTTTTTCAATTTTACCCCCGTGGGATATATATTCTACCCACACACATTTGGAACTCTCCTGGAGTACCCTCACACATATTATTCCCTCATTTAGTGGATATTTTCACAAAAAAGTGAAATTTTCAAAAATTCAGAAAATTGGCTGAAAACGACAAAATATGAAGGACTCATCGGTCGAATCGCTCTGGAACTGAAATTGGAACGCTCACTGACATTTCCCCTATCTGAAAGTCTGATAAAAGTCGGAAAAATGACTAAGGCCAAAAAAATATTTTTCACCTTTTTTCAATTTTACCCCCGTGGGATATATATTCTACCCACACACATTTGGAACTCTCCTGGGGTACCTTCACATATTATTCCCTCATTTAGTGGATATATTCACAAAAAAGTGAAATTTTCAAAAATTCAGAAAATTGGCTGAAAACTACTGAATATGAAGGACTCATCGGGCAAATCGTGCTGGAACTGAAATCGGAATGCTCACTGACATTTCCCCTATCTGAAAGTCTGATAAACACTGAAAAAATGACTAAGTTCAAAAAAAAAATTTTTCACCTTTTTTCAATTTTACCCCCGTGGGATATATATTCTACCCACACACATTTGGAACTCTCCTGGGGTACCCTCACACATATTATTCCCTCATTTAGTGGATATTTTCACAAAAAAGTGAAATTTTCAAAAATTCAGAAAATTGGCTGAAAACGACTAAATATGAAGGACTCATCAGGCGAATCGCTCTGGAACTGAAAGCAGAACGCTCACTGACATTTCCCCTATCTGAAAGTCTGATAAACACCGGAAAAATGACAGTCCAAAAAAATTTTTTTAAACTTTTTTCAATTTTACCCCCGTGAGATATATATTCTACCCACACACATTTGGAACTCTGCTGGGGTACCCTCACACATATTATACCCTCATTTAGTGGATATTTTCACAAAAAAGTGAAATTTTCAAAAATTCAGAAAATTGGCTGAAAATGACTAAATATGAAGGACTAATCAGGCGAATCGCTCTGGAACTGAAATCGGAACGCTCACTGACATTTCCCCTATCTGAAAGTCTGATAAACGCTGAAAAAATTACTAAGTCGAAAAAAAAATTTTTTCACCTTTTTTCAATTTTACCCCCGTGGGATATATATTCTACCCACACACATTTGGAACTCTCCTGGGGTACGTTCACATATTATTCCCTCATTTAGTGGATATATTCACAAAAAAGTGAAATTTTCAAAAATTCAGAAAATTGGCTGAAAACTACTGAATATGAAGGACTCATCGGGCAAATCGTGCTGGAACTGAAATCGGAATGCTCACTGACATTTCCCCTATCTGAAAGTCTGATAAACACTGAAAAAATGACTAAGTTCAAAAAAAAAATTTTTCACCTTTTTTCAATTTTACCCCCGTGGGATATATATTCTACCCACACACATTTGGAACTCTCCTGGGGTACCCTCACACATATTATTCCCTCATTTAGTGGATATTTTCACAAAAAAGTGAAATTTTCAAAAATTCAGAAAATTGGCTGAAAACGACTAAATATGAAGGACTCATCAGGCGAATCGCTCTGGAACTGAAAGCAGAACGCTCACTGACATTTCCCCTATCTGAAAGTCTGATAAACACCGGAAAAATGACAGTCCAAAAAAATTTTTTTAAACTTTTTTCAATTTTACCCCCGTGAGATATATATTCTACCCACACACATTTGGAACTCTGCTGGGGTACCCTCACACATATTATACCCTCATTTAGTGGATATTTTCACAAAAAAGTGAAATTTTCAAAAATTCAGAAAATTGGCTGAAAATGACTAAATATGAAGGACTAATCAGGCGAATCGCTCTGGAACTGAAATCGGAACGCTCACTGACATTTCCCCTATCTGAAAGTCTGATAAACGCTGAAAAAATTACTAAGTCGAAAAAAAATTTTTTTCACCTTTTTTCAATTTTACCCCCGTGGGATATATATTCTACCCACACACATTTGGAACTCTCCTGGGGTACCCTCACACATATTATTCCCTCATTTAGTGGATATTTTCACAAAAAAGTGAAATTTTCAAAAATTCTGAAAATTGGCTGAAAACGACTAAATATGAAGGACTGATTGGGCGAATCGCTCTGGAACTGAAATCGGAATACTCACTGACATTTCCCCTATCTGAAAGTTTGATAAACGCCAGAAAAATGACTAAGTCTAAAAAATTTTTTTTTTCACCTTTTTTCAATTTTACCCCCGTGGGATATGTATTCTACCCACACACCTTTGGAACTCTCCTGGGGTACCCTCACACATATTATTCCCTCATTTAGTGGATATTTTCACAAAAAAGTAAAATTTTCAAAAATTCTGAAAATTGGCTGAAAACGACTAAATATGAAGGACTCAAAGGGCGAATCGCTCTGGAACTGAAATCGGAACGCTCACTGACATTTCCCCTATCTGAAAGTCTGATAAACGCCAGAAAAATGACTAAGTCTAAAAAAAAATTTTTTTCACCTTTTTTCAATTTTACCCCCGTGGCATATATATTCTACCCACACACATTTGGAACTCTCCTGGGGTACCCTCACACATATTATTCCCTCATTTAGTTGATATTTTCACAAAAAAGTGACATTTTCAAAAATTCAGAAAATTGGCTGAAAACTACTGAATATGAAGGACTCATCGGGCGAATCGCGCTGGAACTGAAATCGGAACGCTCACTGACATTTCCCCTATCTGAAAGTCTGATAAACGCCGGAAAAATGACTAAGTCTAAAAAAAAATGTTTTTAAACTTTTTTTAATTTTACCCCCGTGGGATATATATTCTACCCACACACATTTGGAACTCTCCTGGGGTACCCTCACACATATTATTCCCTCATTTAGTGGATATTTTCACAAAAAAGTCAAATTTTCAAAAATTAAGAAAATTGGCTGAAAACGACTAAATATGAAGGACTCATCGGGCGAATCGCTCTGGAACTGAAATCGGAACGCTCACTGACATTTCCCATATCTGAAAGTCTGATAAACGCCGGAAAAATGACTAAGTCTAAAAAAAAATTTTTTTCAACTTTTTTTAATTTTACCCCCGTGGGATATATATTCTACCCACACACATTTGGAACTCTCCTGGGGTACCCTCACACATATTATTCCCTCATTTAGTGGATATTTTCACAAAAAAGTGAAATTTTCAAAAATTCAGAAAATTGGCTGAAAACGACTAAATATGAAGGACTCATCGGGCGAATCGCTCTGGAACTGAAATCGGAACGCTCACTGACATTTCCCCTATCTGAAAGTCTGATAAACGCTGAAAAAATGACTAAGTCCAAAAAAAAAAATTTTTCACCTTTTTTCAATTTTACCCCGTGGGATATATATTCTACCCACACACATTTGGAACTCTCCTGGGGTACCCTCACACATATTATTTCCTCATTTAGTGGATATGTTCACAAAAAAGTAAAATTTTCAAAAATTCTGAAAATTGGCTGAAAACGACTAAATATCAAGGACTCATCGGGCGAATCGCTCTGGAACTGAAATCGGAACGCTCACTGACATTTCCCCTATCTGAAAGTCTGAAAAACGCTAAAAAAATGACTAAGTCCAAAAAATAATTTTTTTCAACTTTTTTCAATTATACCCCCGTGGGATATATATTCTACCCACACACATTTGGAACCCTCCTGAGGTACCCTCACACATATTATTCCCTCATTTAGTGGATATTTTCACAAAAAAGTGAAATTTTCAAAAATTCAGAAAATTGGCTGAAAATGACAAAATATGAAGGACTCATCGGGCGAATCGTTCTGGAACTGAAATCGGAATGCTCACTGACATTTCCCCTATCTGAAAGTCTGATAAACGCTGAAAAAATGACTAAGTCCAAAAAAAAAAATTTTTTCACCTTTTTTCAATTTTACCCCCGTGGGATATATACTCTACCCACACACATTTGGAACTCTCCTGGGGTACCCTCACACATATTATTCCCTCATTTAGTGGATATTTTCACAAAAAAGTGAAATTTTCAAAAATTCAGAAAATTGGCTGAAAACGACTAAATATGAAGGACTCATCGGGCGAATCGCTCTGGAACTGAAATCGGAACGCTCACTGACATTTCCCCTATCTGAAAGTCTGATAAACGCTGAAAAAATGACTAAGTCCAAAAAAAAAATTTTTTCACCTTTTTTCAATTTTACCCCCGTGGGATATATACTCTACCCACACACATTTGGAACTCTCCTGAGGTACCCTCACACATATTATTCCCTCATTTAGTGGATATTTTCACAAAAAAGTGAAATTTTCAAAAATTCAGAAAATTGGCTGAAAACGACTAAATATGAAGGACTCATCGGGCGAATCGCTCTGGAACTGAAATCGGAACGCTCACTGACATTTCCCCTATCTGAAAGTCTGAAAAACGCTAAAAAAATGACTAAGTTCAAAAAAAAAATTTTTTCACCTTTTTTCAATTTTACCCCCATGGGATATATATTCTACCCACACACATTTGGAACTCTCCTGGGGTACCCTCACACATATTATTTCCTCATTTAGTGGATATTTTCACAAAAAAGTGAAATTTTCAAAAATTCTGAAAATTGCCTGAAAACGACTAAATATGAAGGACTCATCGGGCGAATTGCTCTGGAACTGAAATCGGAACACTCACTGACATTTCCCCTATCTGAAAGTCTGATAAATGCTGAAAAAATGACTAAGTCCAAAAAAAATTTTTTTTTCACCTTTTTTCAATTTTACCCCTGTGGGATATATATTCTACCCACACACATTTGGAACTCTCCTGGGGTACCCTCACACATATTATTTCCTCATTTAGTGGATATGTTCACAAAAAAGTGAAATTTTCAAAAATTCTGAAAATTGCCTGAAAACGACTAAATATGAAGGACTCATCGGGCGAATCGCTCTGAACTGAAATCGAAACACTCACTGACATTTCCCCTATCTGAAAGTCTGATAAATGCTGAAAAAATGACTAAGTCCAAAAAAATAATTTTTTTCACCTTTTTTCAATTTTACCCCCGTGGGATATATATTCTACCCACACACATTTGGAACTCTCCGGGGGTACCCTCACACATATTATTCCCTCATTTAGTGGATATTTTCACAAAAAAGTGAAATTTTCAAAAATTCTGAAATTTGGCTGAAACAACTAAATATTAAGGACTCATCGGGCGAATCGCTCTGGAACTGAAATCGGAACGCTCACTGACATTTCCCCTATCTGAAAGTCTGATAAACGCTGAAAAAATGACTAAGTCCAAAAAAAAAATTTTTTACCTTTTTTCAATTTTACCCCCGTGGGATATATATTCTACCCACACACATTTGGAACTCTCCTGGGGTACCCTCACACATACTATTCCCTCATTTAGTGGATATTTTCACAAAAAAGTGAAATTTTCAAAAATTCTGAAAATTGGCTGAAAATGACTAAATATGATGGAATCATCGGGCGAATAGCTCTGGAACTGAAATCGGAACGCTCACTGACATTTCCCCTATCTGAAAGTCTGAAAAATGCTAAAAAAATGACTAAGTTCAAAAAAAAATTTTTTTCACCTTTTTTCAATTTTACCCCCGTGGGATATATATTCTACCCACACACATTTGGAACTCTCCTGGGGTACCCTCACACATATTATTCCCTCATTTAGTGGATATTTTCACAAAAAAGTGAAATTTTCAAAAATTCAGAAAATTGGCTGAAAACGACTAAATATGAAGGACTCATCGGGCGAATCGCTCTGGAACTGAAATCGGAACGCTCACTGACATTTCCCCTATCTGAAAGTCTGATAAACGCTGAAAAAATGACTAAGTTCAAAAAAAAAAATTTTCACCTTTTTTCAATTTTACCCCCGTGGGATATATATTCTACCCACACACATTTGGAACTCTCCTGGGGTACCCTCACACATATTATTCCCTCATTTAGTGGATATTTTCACAAAAAAGTGAAATTTTCAAAAATTCTGACAATTGGCTGAAAATGACGAAATATGATGGACTCATCGGGCGAATAGCTCTGGAACTGAAATCGGAACGCTCCCTGACATTTCCCCTATCTGAAAGTCTGAAAAATGCTAAAAAAATGGCTAAGTTCAAAAAAAAAATTTTTTCACCTTTTTTCAATTTTACCCCCGTGGGATATATATTCTACCCACACACATTTGGAACTCTCCTGGGGTACCCTCACACATATTATTCCCTCATTTAGTGGATATTTTCACAAAAAAGTGAAATTTTCAAAAATTCAGAAAATTGGCTGAAAACGACTAAATATGAAGGACTCATCGGGCGAATCGCTCTGGAACTGAAATCGGAACGCTCACTGACATTTCCCCTATCTGAAAGTCTGATAAACGCTGAAAAAATGACTAAGTCCAAAAAAAAAAATTTTTCACCTTTTTTCAATTTTACCCCGTGGGATATATATTCTACCCACACACATTTGGAACTCTCCTGGGGTACCCTCACACATATTATTTCCTCATTTAGTGGATATGTTCACAAAAAAGTAAAATTTTCAAAAATTCTGAAAATTGGCTGAAAACGACTAAATATCAAGGACTCATCGGGCGAATCGCTCTGGAACTGAAATCGGAACGCTCACTGACATTTCCCCTATCTGAAAGTCTGAAAAACGCTAAAAAAATGACTAAGTCCAAAAAATAATTTTTTTCAACTTTTTTCAATTATACCCCCGTGGGATATATATTCTACCCACACACATTTGGAACCCTCCTGAGGTACCCTCACACATATTATTCCCTCATTTAGTGGATATTTTCACAAAAAAGTGAAATTTTCAAAAATTCAGAAAATTGGCTGAAAATGACAAAATATGAAGGACTCATCGGGCGAATCGTTCTGGAACTGAAATCGGAATGCTCACTGACATTTCCCCTATCTGAAAGTCTGATAAACGCTGAAAAAATGACTAAGTCCAAAAAAAAAAATTTTTTCACCTTTTTTCAATTTTACCCCCGTGGGATATATACTCTACCCACACACATTTGGAACTCTCCTGGGGTACCCTCACACATATTATTCCCTCATTTAGTGGATATTTTCACAAAAAAGTGAAATTTTCAAAAATTCAGAAAATTGGCTGAAAACGACTAAATATGAAGGACTCATCGGGCGAATCGCTCTGGAACTGAAATCGGAACGCTCACTGACATTTCCCCTATCTGAAAGTCTGATAAACGCTGAAAAAATGACTAAGTCCAAAAAAAAAATTTTTTCACCTTTTTTCAATTTTACCCCCGTGGGATATATACTCTACCCACACACATTTGGAACTCTCCTGAGGTACCCTCACACATATTATTCCCTCATTTAGTGGATATTTTCACAAAAAAGTGAAATTTTCAAAAATTCAGAAAATTGGCTGAAAACGACTAAATATGAAGGACTCATCGGGCGAATCGCTCTGGAACTGAAATCGGAACGCTCACTGACATTTCCCCTATCTGAAAGTCTGAAAAACGCTAAAAAAATGACTAAGTTCAAAAAAAAAATTTTTTCACCTTTTTTCAATTTTACCCCCATGGGATATATATTCTACCCACACACATTTGGAACTCTCCTGGGGTACCCTCACACATATTATTTCCTCATTTAGTGGATATTTTCACAAAAAAGTGAAATTTTCAAAAATTCTGAAAATTGCCTGAAAACGACTAAATATGAAGGACTCATCGGGCGAATTGCTCTGGAACTGAAATCGGAACACTCACTGACATTTCCCCTATCTGAAAGTCTGATAAATGCTGAAAAAATGACTAAGTCCAAAAAAAATTTTTTTTTCACCTTTTTTCAATTTTACCCCTGTGGGATATATATTCTACCCACACACATTTGGAACTCTCCTGGGGTACCCTCACACATATTATTTCCTCATTTAGTGGATATGTTCACAAAAAAGTGAAATTTTCAAAAATTCTGAAAATTGCCTGAAAACGACTAAATATGAAGGACTCATCGGGCGAATCGCTCTGAACTGAAATCGAAACACTCACTGACATTTCCCCTATCTGAAAGTCTGATAAATGCTGAAAAAATGACTAAGTCCAAAAAAATAATTTTTTTCACCTTTTTTCAATTTTACCCCCGTGGGATATATATTCTACCCACACACATTTGGAACTCTCCGGGGGTACCCTCACACATATTATTCCCTCATTTAGTGGATATTTTCACAAAAAAGTGAAATTTTCAAAAATTCTGAAATTTGGCTGAAACAACTAAATATTAAGGACTCATCGGGCGAATCGCTCTGGAACTGAAATCGGAACGCTCACTGACATTTCCCCTATCTGAAAGTCTGATAAACGCTGAAAAAATGACTAAGTCCAAAAAAAAAATTTTTTACCTTTTTTCAATTTTACCCCCGTGGGATATATATTCTACCCACACACATTTGGAACTCTCCTGGGGTACCCTCACACATACTATTCCCTCATTTAGTGGATATTTTCACAAAAAAGTGAAATTTTCAAAAATTCTGAAAATTGGCTGAAAATGACTAAATATGATGGAATCATCGGGCGAATAGCTCTGGAACTGAAATCGGAACGCTCACTGACATTTCCCCTATCTGAAAGTCTGAAAAATGCTAAAAAAATGACTAAGTTCAAAAAAAAATTTTTTTCACCTTTTTTCAATTTTACCCCCGTGGGATATATATTCTACCCACACACATTTGGAACTCTCCTGGGGTACCCTCACACATATTATTCCCTCATTTAGTGGATATTTTCACAAAAAAGTGAAATTTTCAAAAATTCAGAAAATTGGCTGAAAACGACTAAATATGAAGGACTCATCGGGCGAATCGCTCTGGAACTGAAATCGGAACGCTCACTGACATTTCCCCTATCTGAAAGTCTGATAAACGCTGAAAAAATGACTAAGTTCAAAAAAAAAAATTTTCACCTTTTTTCAATTTTACCCCCGTGGGATATATATTCTACCCACACACATTTGGAACTCTCCTGGGGTACCCTCACACATATTATTCCCTCATTTAGTGGATATTTTCACAAAAAAGTGAAATTTTCAAAAATTCTGACAATTGGCTGAAAATGACGAAATATGATGGACTCATCGGGCGAATAGCTCTGGAACTGAAATCGGAACGCTCCCTGACATTTCCCCTATCTGAAAGTCTGAAAAATGCTAAAAAAATGGCTAAGTTCAAAAAAAAAATTTTTTCACCTTTTTTCAATTTTACCCCCGTGGGATATATATTCTACCCACACACATTTGGAACTCTCCTGGGGTACCCTCACACATATTATTCCCTCATTTAGTGGATATTTTCACAAAAAAGTGAAATTTTCAAAAATTCTGAAATTTGGCTGAAAACGACTAAATATGAAGGACTCATCGGGCGAATCGCTCTGGAACTGAAATCGGAATGCTCACTGACATTTCCCCTATCTGAAAGTCTGATAAACGCTGAAAAAATGACTAAGTCCAAAAAAAAAAATTTTTCACCTTTTTTCAATTTTACCCCGTGGGATATATATTCTGCCCACACACATTTGGAACTCTCCTGGGGTACCCTCACACATATTATTCCCTCATTTAGTGGATATTTTCACAAAAAAGTGAAATTTTCAAAAATTCTGAAATTTGGCTGAAACAACTAAATATTAAGGACTCATCGGGCGAATCGCTCTGGAACTGAAATCGGAACGCACACTGACATTTCCCCTATCTGAAAGTCTGATAAACGCTGAAAAAATGACTAAGTCCAAAAAAAAAAATTTTTCACCTTTTTTCAATTTTAACCCCTGTGGGATATATATTCTACCCACACACCTTTGGAACTCTCCTGGGGTACCCTCACACATATTATTTCCTCATTTAGTGGATATTTTCACAAAAAAAGTGAAATTTTCAAAAATTCTGAAAATTGGCTGAAAACGACTAAATATGAAGGACTCATCGGGCGAAACGCTCTGGAACTAAAATCGGAACGCTTACTGACATTTCACCTATCTGAAAGTCTGATAAATGCCGGAAAATGACAGTCTAAAAAAAATTTTTTTTTAACTTTTTTCAATTTTACCCCCGTGGGATATATATTCTAGCCACACACATTTGGAACTCTCCTGAGGTACCCTCACACATATTATTCCCTCATTTAGTGGATATTTTCTCAAAAAAGTGAAATTTTCAAAAATTCAGAAAATTTGCTGAAAACGACTAAATATGATGGACTCATCGGGCGAATCGCTCTGGAACTGAAATCGGAACGCTCACTGACATTTCCCCTATCTGAAAGTCTGATAAACGCTGAAAAAATGACTAAGTCCAAAAAAAAAAATTTTTCACCTTTTTTCAATTTTACCCCCGTGGGATATATATTCTACCCACACACATTTGGAACTCTCCTGGGGTACCCTCACACATATTATTTCCTCATTTAGTGGATATTTTCACAAAAAAAGTGAAATTTTCAAAAATTCTGAAAATTGGCTGAAAACGACTAAATATGAAGGACTCAATGGGCGAATCGCTCTGGAAATAAAATCGGAACGCTCACTGACATTTCACCTATCTGAAAGTCTGATAAACGCCGGAAAATGACTAAGTCTAAAAAAAATTTTTTTTTAACTTTTTTCAATATTACCCCCGTGGGATATATATTCTAGCCACACACATTTGGAACTCTCCTGGGATACCCTCACACATATTATTCCCTCATTTAGTGGATATTTTCCCACAAAAGTGAAATTTTCAAAAATTCAGAAAATTGGCTGAAAACGACTAAATATGAAAAACTCATCGGGCGAATGTCTCTGAAGCTGAAATCAGAACGCTCACTGACATTTCCCCTATCTGAAAGTCTGATAAATGCCGGAAAATGACAGTCTAAAAAAAATTTTTTTTTAACTTTTTTCAATTTTACCCCCGTGGGATATATATTCTAGCCACACACATTTGGAACTCTCCTGAGATACCCTCACACATATTATTCCCTCATTTAGTGGATATTTTCACAAAAAAGTGAAATTTTAAAAAATTCTGAAATTTGGCTGAAACAACTAAATATTAAGGATTCATCGGGCGAATCGCTCTGGAACTGAAATCGGAACGCTCACTGACATTTCCCCTATCTGAAAGTCTGATAAACGCTGAAAAAATGACTAAGTCCAAAAAAAAAAAATTTTCACCTTTTTTCAATTTTACCCCCGTGGGATATATATTCTACCCACACAAATTTGGAACTCTCCTGAGGTACCCTCACACATATTATTCCCTCATTTAGTGGATATTTTCACAAAAAAGTGAAATTTTCAAAAATTCAGAAAATTGGCTGAAAACGACTAAATATGAAGGACTCATCGGGCGAATCGTTCTGGAACTGAAATCGGAACGCTCACTGACATTTCCCCTATCTGAAAGTCTGATAAACGCTGAAAAAATGACTAAGTCCAAAAAAAAAATTTTTTCACCTTTTTTCAATTTTACCCCCGTGGGATATATACTCTACCCACACACATTTGGAACTCTCCTGAGGTACCCTCACACATATTATTCCCTCATTTAGTGGATATTTTCACAAAAAAGTGAAATTTTCAAAAATTCAGAAAATTGGCTGAAAACAACTAAATATGAAGGACTCATCGGGCGAATCGCTCTGGAACTGAAATCAGAACACTCACTGACATTTCCCCTATCTGAAAGTCTGATAAATGCTGAAAAAATGACTAAGTCCAAAAAAAAAATTTTTTTCACCTTTTTTCAATTTTACCCCCGTGGGATATATATTCTACCCACACACATTTGGAACTCTCCTGGGGTACCCTCACACATATTATTCCCTCATTTAGTGGATATTTTCACAAAAAAGTGAAATTTTCAAAAATTCTGAAATTTGGCTGAAACAAATAAATATAAAGGACTCATCGGGCGAATCGCTCTGGAACTGAAATCGGAACGCTCACTGACATTTCCCCTATCTGAAAGTCTGATAAACGCTGAAAAAATGACTAAGTCCAAAAAAAAAATGTTTTCACCTTTTTTCAATTTTACCCCCGTGGGATATATACTCTACCCAGACACATTTGGAACTCTCCTGAGGTACCCTCACACATATTATTCCCTCATTTAGTGGATATTTTCACAAAAAAGTGAAATTTTCAAAAATTCAGAAAATTGGCTGAAAACGACTAAATATGAAGGACTCATCGGGCGAATCGCTCTGGAACTGAAATCAGAACACTCGATGACATTTCCCCTATCTGAAAGTCTGATAAATGCTGAAAAAATGACTAAGTCCAAAAAAAAAATTTTTTTCACCTTTTTTCAATTTTACCCCCGTGGGATATATATTCTACACACACACAGTTGGAACTCTCCTGGGGTACCCTCACACATATTATTCCCTCATTTAGTGGATATTTTCACAAAAAAGTGAAATTTTCAAAAATTCTGAAAATTGGCTGAAAACGACTAAATATGAAGGACTCATCGGGCGAATCGCTCTGGAACTGAAATCTGAATGCTCACTGACATTTCCCTTATCTGAAAGTCTGATAAACGCTGAAAAAATGACTAAGTCCAAAAAAAAAAATTTTTCACCTTTTTTCAATTTTACCCCCTTGGGATATATATTCTACCCACACACATTTGGAACTCTCCTGGGGTACCATCACACATATTATTCCCTCATTTAGTGGATATTTTCACAAAAAAGTGAAATTTTCAAAAATTCTGAAAATTGGCTGAAAACGACTAAATATGAAAAACTCATTGGGCGAATGTCTCTGAAACTGAAATCGGAACGCTCACTGACATTTCCCCTATCTGGAAGTCTGATAAATGCTGAAAAAATGACTAAGTCCAAAAAAAAAATTTTTTCACCTTTTTTCAATTTTACCCCCGTGGGATATATATTCTACCCACACACATTTGGAACTCTCCTGGGGTACCCTCACACATATTATTCCCTCATTTAGTGGATATTTTCACAAAAAAGTGAAATTTTCAAAAATTCTGAAAATTGGCTGAAAACGACTAAATATGAAGGACTCATCGGGCGAATCGTTCTGGAACTGAAATCGGAACACTCACTGATATTTCCCCTATCTGAAAGTCTGATAAACGCTGAAAAAATGACTAAGTCCAAAAAAAAAATTTTTTCACCTTTTTTTAATTTTACCCCCGTGGTATATATACTCTACCCACACACATTTGGAACTCTCCTGGGGTACCCTCACACATATTATTTCCTCATTTAGTGGATATTTTCACAAAAAAGTGAAATTTTCAAAAATTCTGAAAATTGGCTGAAAATGACTAAATATGAAGGACTCATCGGGCGAATCGCTCTGGAACTGAAATCGGAATGCTCACTGACATTTCCCCTATCTGAAAGTCTGATAAACGCTGAAAAAATGACTAAGTCCAAAAAAAAAAATTTTTCACCTTTTTTCAATTTTACCCCCGTGGGATATATATTCTACCCACACACATTTGGAACTCTCCTGGGGTACCATCACACATATTATTCCCTCATTTAGTGGATATTTTCACAAAAAAGTGAAATTTTCAAAAATTCTGAAAATTGGCTGAAAACGACTAAATATGAAAAACTCATCGGGCGAATGTCTCTGAAACTGAAATCGGAACGCTCACTGACATTTCCCCTATCTGAAAGTCTGATAAATGCTGAAAAAATGACTAAGTCCAAAAAAAAAATTTTTTCACCTTTTTTCCATTTTACCCCCGTGGGATATATATTCTACCCACACAAATTTGGAACTCTCCTGAGGTACCCTCACACATATTATTCCCTCATTTAGTGGATATTTTCACAAAAAAGTGAAATTTTCAAAAATTCAGAAAATTGGCTGAAAACGACTAAATATGAAGGACTCATCGGGCGAATCGTTCTGGAACTGAAATCGGAACGCTCACTGACATTTCCCCTATCTGAAAGTCTGATAAACGCTGAAAAAATGACTAAGTCCAAAAAAAAAATTTTTTCACCTTTTTTCAATTTTACCCCCGTGGGATATATACTCTACCCACACACATTTGGAACTCTCCTGAGGTACCCTCACACATATTATTCCCTCATTTAGTGGATATTTTCACAAAAAAGTGAAATTTTCAAAAATTCAGAAAATTGGCTGAAAACAACTAAATTTGAAGGACTCATCGGGCGAATCGCTCTGGAACTGAAATCAGAACACTCACTGACATTTCCCCTATCTGAAAGTCTGATAAATGCTGAAAAAATGACTAAGTCCAAAAAAAAAATTTTTTTCACCTTTTTTCAATTTTACCCCCGTGGGATATATATTCTACCCACACACATTTGGAACTCTCCTGGGGTACCCTCACACATATTATTCCCTCATTTAGTGGATATTTTCACAAAAAAGTGAAATTTTCAAAAATTCTGAAATTTGGCTGAAACAAATAAATATAAAGGACTCATCGGGCGAATCGCTCTGGAACTGAAATCGGAACGCTCACTGACATTTCCCCTATCTGAAAGTCTGATAAACGCTGAAAAAATGACTAAGTCCAAAAAAAAAATGTTTTCACCTTTTTTCAATTTTACCCCCGTGGGATATATACTCTACCCAGACACATTTGGAACTCTCCTGAGGTACCCTCACACATATTATTCCCTCATTTAGTGGATATTTTCACAAAAAAGTGAAATTTTCAAAAATTCAGAAAATTGGCTGAAAACGACTAAATATGAAGGACTCATCGGGCGAATCGCTCTGGAACTGAAATCAGAACACTCGATGACATTTCCCCTATCTGAAAGTCTGATAAATGCTGAAAAAATGACTAAGTCCAAAAAAAAAATTTTTTTCACCTTTTTTCAATTTTACCCCCGTGGGATATATATTCTACACACACACAGTTGGAACTCTCCTGGGGTACCCTCACACATATTATTCCCTCATTTAGTGGATATTTTCACAAAAAAGTGAAATTTTCAAAAATTCTGAAAATTGGCTGAAAACGACTAAATATGAAGGACTCATCGGGCGAATCGCTCTGGAACTGAAATCTGAATGCTCACTGACATTTCCCTTATCTGAAAGTCTGATAAACGCTGAAAAAATGACTAAGTCCAAAAAAAAAAATTTTTCACCTTTTTTCAATTTTACCCCCTTGGGATATATATTCTACCCACACACATTTGGAACTCTCCTGGGGTACCATCACACATATTATTCCCTCATTTAGTGGATATTTTCACAAAAAAGTGAAATTTTCAAAAATTCTGAAAATTGGCTGAAAACGACTAAATATGAAAAACTCATTGGGCGAATGTCTCTGAAACTGAAATCGGAACGCTCACTGACATTTCCCCTATCTGGAAGTCTGATAAATGCTGAAAAAATGACTAAGTCCAAAAAAAAAATTTTTTCACCTTTTTTCAATTTTACCCCCGTGGGATATATATTCTACCCACACACATTTGGAACTCTCCTGGGGTACCCTCACACATATTATTCCCTCATTTAGTGGATATTTTCACAAAAAAGTGAAATTTTCAAAAATTCTGAAAATTGGCTGAAAACGACTAAATATGAAGGACTCATCGGGCGAATCGTTCTGGAACTGAAATCGGAACACTCACTGATATTTCCCCTATCTGAAAGTCTGATAAACGCTGAAAAAATGACTAAGTCCAAAAAAAAAATTTTTTCACCTTTTTTTAATTTTACCCCCGTGGTATATATACTCTACCCACACACATTTGGAACTCTCCTGGGGTACCCTCACACATATTATTTCCTCATTTAGTGGATATTTTCACAAAAAAGTGAAATTTTCAAAAATTCTGAAAATTGGCTGAAAATGACTAAATATGAAGGACTCATCGGGCGAATCGCTCTGGAACTGAAATCGGAATGCTCACTGACATTTCCCCTATCTGAAAGTCTGATAAACGCTGAAAAAATGACTAAGTCCAAAAAAAAAATTTTTTCACCTTTTTTCAATTTTACCCCCGTGGGATATATATTCTACCCACACACATTTGGAACTCTCCTGGGGTACCATCACACATATTATTCCCTCATTTAGTGGATATTTTCACAAAAAAGTGAAATTTTCAAAAATTCTGAAAATTGGCTGAAAACGACTAAATATGAAAAACTCATCGGGCGAATGTCTCTGAAACTGAAATCGGAACGCTCACTGACATTTCCCCTATCTGAAAGTCTGATAAATGCTGAAAAAATGACTAAGTCCAAAAAAAAAATTTTTTCACCTTTTTTCCATTTTACCCCCGTGGGATATATATTCTACCCACACACATTTGGAACTCTCCTGGGGCACCCTCACACATATTATTTCCTCATTTAGTGGATATTTTCACAAAAAAGTGAAATTTTCAAAAATTCTAAAAATTGGCTGAAAACAACTAAATATGAAGGACTCATCGGGCGAATCGCTCTGGAACTGAAATCGGAATGCTCACTGACATTTCCCCTATCTGAAAGTCTGATAAATGCTGAAAAATGACTAAGTCCAAAAAAAAAATTTTTTTCACCTTTTTTCAATTTTACCCCAGTGGGATATATATTCTACCCACACACATTTGGAACTCTCCTGGGGTACCCTCACACATATTATTCCCTCATTTAGTGGATATTTTCACAAAAAAGTGAAATTTTCAAAAATTCTGATAATTGGATGAAAACGACTAAATATGAAGGACTCATCGGGCGAATCGCTCTGGAACTGAAATCGGAACGCTCACTGACATTTCCCCTATCTGAAAGTCTGATAAACGCTGAAAAAATGACTAAGTCCAAAAAAAAAAATTTTTCACCTTTTTTCAATTTTACCCCCGTGGGATATATATTCTACCCACACACATTTGGAACTCTCCTGGGATACCCTCACACATATTATTCCCTGATTTAGTGGATATTTTCACAAAAAAGTGAAATTTTCAAAAATTCAGAAAATTGGCTGAAAATGACTAAATATGAAGGACTCATCGGGCGAATCGCTCTGGAACTGAAGTCAGAACACTCACTGACATTTCCCCTATCTGAAAGTCTGATAAATGCTGAAAAAATGACTAAGTCCAAAAAAAAAATTTTTTTCACCTTTTTTCAATTTTACCCCCGTGGGATATATATTCTACCCACACACATTTGGAACTCTCCTGGGGTACCCTCACACATATTATTCCCTCATTTAGTGGATATTTTCACAAAAAAGTGAAATTTTCAAAAATTCTGAAATTTGGCTGAAACAAATAAATATAAAGGACTCATCGGGCAAATCGCTCTGGAACTGAAATCGGAACGCTCACTGACATTTCCCCTATCTGAAAGTCTGATAAACGCTGAAAAAATGACTAAGTCCAAAAAAAAAAATTTTTCCCCTTTTTTCAATTTTACCCCCGTGGGATATATATTCTACCCACACACATTTGGAACTCTCCTGGGATACCCTCACACATATTATTCCCTCATTTAGTGGATATTTTCACAAAAAAGTGAAATTTTCAAAAATTCAGAAAATTGGCTGAAAACGACTAAATATGAAGGACTCATCGGGCGAATCGCTCTGGAACTGAAATCGGAACGCTCACTGACATTTCCCCTATCTGAAAGTCTGATAAACGCTGAAAAAATGACTAAGTCCAAAAAAAAAAATTTTTCACCTTTTTTCAATTTTACCCCCGTTGGATATATATTCTACCCACACACATTTGGAACTCTCCTGGGATACCCTCACACATATTATTCCCTCATTTAGTGGATATTTTCACAAAAAAGTGAAATTTTCAAAAATTCAGAAAATTGGCTGAAAACGACTAAATATGAAGGACTCATCGGGCGAATCGCTCTGGAACTGAAATCGGAACGCTCACTGACATTTCCCCTATCTGAAAGTCTGAAAAACGCTAAAAAAATGACTAAGTCCAAAAAAAAAATTTTTTCACCTTTTTTCAATTTTACCCCCGTGGGATATATACTCTACCCAGACACATTTGGAACTCTCCTGAGGTACCCTCACACATATTATTCCCTCATTTATTGGATATTTTCACAAAAAAGTGAAATTTTCAAAAATTCAGAAAATTGGCTGAAAACGACTAAATATGAAGGACTCATCGGGCGAATCGCTCTGGAACTGAAATCGGAACGCTCACTGACATTTCCCCTATCTGAAAGTCTGATAAACGCTGAAAAAATGACTAAGTCCAAAAAAAAAAATTTTTCACCTTTTTTCAATTTTACCCCCGTGGGATATATATTCTACCCACACACATTTGGAACTCTCCTGGGATACCCTCACACATATTATTCCCTCATTTAGTGGATATTTTCACAAAAAAGTGAAATTTTCAAAAATTCAGAAAATTGGCTGAAAACGACTAAATATGAAGGACTCATCGGGCGAATCGCTCTGGAACTGAAATCGGAATGCTCACTGACATTTCCCCTATCTGAAAGTCTGAAAAACGCTAAAAAAATGACTAAGTTCAAAAAAAAAATTTTTTCACCTTTTTTCAATTTTACCCCCGTGGGATATATATTCTACCCACACACATTTGGAACTCTCCTGGGGTACCCTCACACATATTATTTCCTCATTTAGTGGATATTTTCACAAAAAAGTGAAATTTTCAAAAATTCTGAAAATTGGCTGAAAACAACTAAATATGAAGGACTCATCGGGCGAATCGCTCTGGAACTGAAATCGGAACGCTCACTGACATTTCCCCTATCTGAAAGTCTGATAAACGCTGAAAAAATGACTAAGTCCAAAAAAAAAATTTTTTCACCTTTTTTCAATTTTACCCCCGTGGGATATATACTCTACCCAGACACATTTGGAACTCTCCTGAGGTACCCTCACACATATTATTCCCTCATTTAGTGGATATTTTCACAAAAAAGTGAAATTTTCAAAAATTCAGAAAATTGGCTGAAAACGACTAAATATGAAGGACTCATCGGGCGAATCGCTGTGGAACTGAAATCAGAACACTCACTGACATTTCCCCTATCTGAAAGTCTGATAAATGCTGAAAAAATGACTAAGTGCAAAAAAAAAATTTTTTTCACCTTATTTCAATTTTATCCCCGTGGGATATATATTCTACCCACACACATTTGGAACTCTCCTGGGGTACCCTCACACATATTATTCCCTCATTTAGTGGATATTTTCACAAAAAAGTGAAATTTTCAAAAATTCTGAAATTTGGCTGAAACAAATAAATATTAAGGACTCATCGGGCGAATCGCTCTGGAACTGAAATCGGAACGCTCACTGACATTTCCCCTATCTGAAAGTCTGATAAACGCTGAAAAAATGACTAAGTCCAAAAAAAAAAATTTTTCACCTTTTTTCAATTTTACCCCCGTGGGATATATATTCTACCCACACACATTTGGAACTCTCCTGGGATACCCTCACACATATTATTCCCTGATTTAGTGGATATTTTCACAAAAAAGTGAAATTTTCAAAAATTCTGAAATTTGGCTGAAACAAATAAATATAAAGGACTCATCGGGCAAATCGCTCTGGAACTGAAATCGGAACGCTCACTGACATTTCCCCTATCTGAAAGTCTGATAAACGCTGAAAAAATGACTAAGTCCAAAAAAAAAAATTTTTCCCCTTTTTTCAATTTTACCCCCGTGGGATATATATTCTACCCACACACATTTGGAACTCTCCTGGGATACCCTCACACATATTATTCCCTCATTTAGTGGATATTTTCACAAAAAAGTGAAATTTTCAAAAATTCAGAAAATTGGCTGAAAACGACTAAATATGAAGGACTCATCGGGCGAATCGCTCTGGAACTGAAATCGGAACGCTCACTGACATTTCCCCTATCTGAAAGTCTGATAAACGCTGAAAAAATGACTAAGTCCAAAAAAAAAAATTTTTCACCTTTTTTCAATTTTACCCCCGTTGGATATATATTCTTCCCACACACATTTGGAACTCTCCTGGGATACCCTCACACATATTATTCCCTCATTTAGTGGATATTTTCACAAAAAAGTGAAATTTTCAAAAATTCAGAAAATTGGCTGAAAACGACTAAATATGAAGGACTCATCGGGCGAATCGCTCTGGAACTGAAATCGGAACGCTCACTGACATTTCCCCTATCTGAAAGTCTGAAAAACGCTAAAAAAATGACTAAGTCCAAAAAAAAAATTTTTTCACCTTTTTTCAATTTTACCCCCGTGGGATATATACTCTACCCAGACACATTTGGAACTCTCCTGAGGTACCCTCACACATATTATTCCCTCATTTAGTGGATATTTTCATAAAAAAGTGAAATTTTCAAAAATTCAGAAAATTGGCTGAAAACGACTAAATATGAAGGACTCATCGGGCGAATCGCTCTGGAACTGAAATCGGAACGCTCACTGACATTTCCCCTATCTGAAAGTCTGATAAACGCTGAAAAAATGACTAAGTCCAAAAAAAAAAATTTTTCACCTTTTTTCAATTTTACCCCCGTTGGATATATATTCTACCCACACACATTTGGAACTCTCCTGGGATACCCTCACACATATTATTCCCTCATTTAGTGGATATTTTCACAAAAAAGTGAAATTTTCAAAAATTCAGAAAATTGGCTGAAAACGACTAAATATGAAGGACTCATCAGGCGAATCGCTCTGGAACTGAAATCGGAACGCTCACTGACATTTCCCCTATCTGAAAGTCTGAAAAACGCTAAAAAAATGACTAAGTCCAAAAAAAAAATTTTTTCACCTTTTTTCAATTTTACCCCCGTGGGATATATACTCTACCCAGACACATTTGGAACTCTCCTGAGGTACCCTCACACATATTATTCCCTCATTTAGTGGATATTTTCACAAAAAAGTGAAATTTTCAAAAATTCAGAAAATTGGCTGAAAACGACTAAATATGAAGGACTCATCGGGCGAATCGCTGTGGAACTGAAATCAGAACACTCACTGACATTTCCCCTATCTGAAAGTCTGATAAATGCTGAAAAAATGACTAAGTGCAAAAAAAAAATTTTTTTCACCTTATTTCAATTTTACCCCCGTGGGATATATATTCTACCCACACACATTTGGAACTCTCCTGGGGTACCCTCACACATATTATTCCCTCATTTAGTGGATATTTTCACAAAAAAGTGAAATTTTCAAAAATTCTGAAATTTGGCTGAAACAAATAAATATTAAGGACTCATCGGGCGAATCGCTCTGGAACTGAAATCGGAACGCTCACTGACATTTCCCCTATCTGAAAGTCTGATAAACGCTGAAAAAATGACTAAGTCCAAAAAAAAAAATTTTTCACCTTTTTTCAATTTTACCCCCGTGGGATATATATTCTACCCACACACATTTGGAACTCTCCTGGGATACCCTCACACATATTATTCCCTCATTTAGTGGATATTTTCACAAAAAAGTGAAATTTTCAAAAATTCAGAAAATTGGCTGAAAACGACTAAATATGAAGGACTCATCGGGCGAATCGCTCTGGAACTGAAATCGGAACGCTCACTGACATTTCCCCTATCTGAAAGTCTGATAAACGCTGAAAAAATGACTAAGTCCAAAAAAAAAATTTTTTCACCTTTTTTCAATTTTACCCCCGTGGGATATATACTCTACCCAGACACATTTGGAACTCTCCTGAGGTACCCTCACACATATTATTCCCTCATTTAGTGGATATTTTCACAAAAAAGTGAAATTTTCAAAAATTCAGAAAATTGGCTGAAAACGACTAAATATGAAGGACTCATCGGGCGAATCGCTGTGGAACTGAAATCAGAACACTCACTGACATTTCCCCTATCTGAAAGTCTGATAAATGCTGAAAAAATGACTAAGTGCAAAAAAAAAATTTTTTTCACCTTATTTCAATTTTATCCCCGTGGGATATATATTCTACCCACACACATTTGGAACTCTCCTGGGGTACCCTCACACATATTATTCCCTCATTTAGTGGATATTTTCACAAAAAAGTGAAATTTTCAAAAATTCTGAAATTTGGCTGAAACAAATAAATATTAAGGACTCATCGGGCGAATCGCTCTGGAACTGAAATCGGAACGCTCACTGACATTTCCCCTATCTGAAAGTCTGATAAACGCTGAAAAAATGACTAAGTCCAAAAAAAAAATTTTTTCACCTTTTTTCAATTTTACCCCCGTGGGATATATACTCTACCCAGACACATTTGGAACTCTCCTGAGGTACCCTCACACATATTATTCCCTCATTTAGTGGATATTTTCACAAAAAAGTGAAATTTTCAAAAATTCAGAAAATTGGCTGAAAATGACTAAATATGAAGGACTCATCGGGCAAATCGCTCTGGAACTGAAATCGGAACGCTCACTGACATTTCCCCTATCTGAAAGTCTGATAAACGCTGAAAAAATGACTAAGTCCAAAAAAAAAAATTTTTCACCTTTTTTCAATTTTACCCCCGTGGGATATATATTCTACCCACACACATTTGGAACTCTCCTGGGATACCCTCACACATATTATTCCCTCATTTAGTGGATATTTTCACAAAAAAGTGAAATTTTCAAAAATTCAGAAAATTGGCTGAAAACGACTAAATATGAAGGACTCATCGGGCGAATCGCTCTGGAACTGAAATCGGAACGCTCACTGACATTTCCCCTATCTGAAAGTCTGAAAAACGCTAAAAAAATGACTAAGTTCAAAAAAAAATTTTTTTCACCTTTTTTCAATTTTACCCCCGTGGGATATATATTCTACCCACACACATTTGGAACTCTCCTGGGGTACCCTCACACATATTATTTCCTCATTTAGTGGATATTTTCACAAAAAAGTGAAATTTTCAAAAATTCTGAAAATTGGCTGAAAACAACTAAATATGAAGGACTCATCGGGCGAATCGCTCTGGAACTGAAATCGGAACGCTCACTGACATTTCCCCTATCTGAAAGTCTGATAAACGCTGAAAAAATGACTAAGTCCAAAAAAAAAATTTTTTCACCTTTTTTCAATTTTACCCCCGTGGGATATATACTCTACCCAGACACATTTGGAACTCTCCTGAGGTACCCTCACACATATTATTCCCTCATTTAGTGGATATTTTCACAAAAAAGTGAAATTTTCAAAAATTCAGAAAATTGGCTGAAAACGACTAAATATGAAGGACTCATCGGGCGAATCGCTGTGGAACTGAAATCAGAACACTCACTGACATTTCCCCTATCTGAAAGTCTGATAAATGCTGAAAAAATGACTAAGTGCAAAAAAAAATTTTTTTTCACCTTTTTTCAATTTTACCCCCGTGGGATATATATTCTACCCACACACATTTGGAACTCTCCTGGGGTACCCTCACACATATTATTCCCTCATTTAGTGGATATTTTCACAAAAAAGTGAAATTTTCAAAAATTCTGAAATTTGGCTGAAACAAATAAATATTAAGGACTCATCGGGCGAATCGCTCTGGAACTGAAATCGGAACGCTCACTGACATTTCCCCTATCTGAAAGTCTGATAAACGCTGAAAAAATGACTAAGTCCAAAAAAAAAATTTTTTCACCTTTTTTCAATTTTACCCCCGTGGGATATATACTCTACCCAGACACATTTGGAACTCTCCTGAGGTACCCTCACACATATTATTCCCTCATTTAGTGGATATTTTCACAAAAAAGTGAAATTTTCAAAAATTCAGAAAATTGGCTGAAAACGACTAAATATGAAGGACTCATCGGGCGAATCGCTCTGGAACTGAAATCAGAACACTCACTGACATTTCCCCTATCTGAAAGTCTGATAAATGCTGAAAAAATGACTAAGTGCAAAAAAAAAATTTTTTTCACCTTATTTCAATTTTACCCCCGTGGGATATATATTCTACCCACACACATTTGGAACTCTCCTGGGGTACCCTCACACATATTATTCCCTCATTTAGTGGATATTTTCACAAAAAAAGTGAAATTTTCAAAAATTCTGAAATTTGGCTGAAACAAATAAATATTAAGGACTCATCGGGCGAATCGCTCTGGAACTGAAATCGGAACGCTCACTGACATTTCCCCTATCTGAAAGTCTGATAAACGCTGAAAAAATGACTAAGTCCAAAAAAAAAAATTTTTCACCTTTTTTCAATTTTACCCCTGTGGGATATATATTCTACCCACACACATTTGGAACTCTCCTGGGATACCCTCACACATATTATTCCCTCATTTAGTGGATATTTTCACAAAAAAGTGAAATTTTCAAAAATTCAGAAAATTGGCTGAAAATGACTAAATATGAAGGACTCATCGGGCAAATCGCTCTGGAACTGAAATCGGAACGCTCACTGACATTTCCCCTATCTGAAAGTCTGATCAACGCTGAAAAAATGACTAAGTCCAAAAAAAAAATTTTTTCACCTTTTTTCAATTTTACCCCCGTGGGATATATACTCTACCCAGACACATTTGGAACTCTCCTGGGGTACCCTCACACATATTATTCCCTCATTTAGTGGATATTTTCACAAAAAAGTGAAATTTTCAAAAATTCAGAAAATTGGCTGAAAACGACTAAATATGAAGGACTCATCGGGCGAATCGCTCTGGAACTGAAATCGGAACGCTCACTGACATTTCCCCTATCTGAAAGTCTGAAAAACGCTAAAAAAATGACTAAGTCCAAAAAAAAAATTTTTTCACCTTTTTTCAATTTTACCCCCGTGGGATATATACTCTACCCAGACACATTTGGAACTCTCCTGAGGTACCCTCACACATATTATTCCCTCATTTAGTGGATATTTTCATAAAAAAGTGAAATTTTCAAAAATTCAGAAAATTGGCTGAAAACGACTAAATATGAAGGACTCATCGGGCGAATCGCTCTGGAACTGAAATCGGAACGCTCACTGACATTTCCCCTATCTGAAAGTCTGATAAACGCTGAAAAAATGACTAAGTCCAAAAAAAAAAATTTTTCACCTTTTTTCAATTTTACCCCCGTTGGATATATATTCTACCCACACACATTTGGAACTCTCCTGGGATACCCTCACACATATTATTCCCTCATTTAGTGGATATTTTCACAAAAAAGTGAAATTTTCAAAAATTCAGAAAATTGGCTGAAAACGACTAAATATGAAGGACTCATCGGGCGAATCGCTGTGGAACTGAAATCAGAACACTCACTGACATTTCCCCTATCTGAAAGTCTGATAAATGCTGAAAAAATGACTAAGTGCAAAAAAAAAAATTTTTTCACCTTATTTCAATTTTACCCCCGTGGGATATATATTCTACCCACACACATTTGGAACTCTCCTGGGGTACCCTCACACATATTATTCCCTCATTTAGTGGATATTTTCACAAAAAAGTGAAATTTTCAAAAATTCTGAAATTTGGCTGAAACAAATAAATATTAAGGACTCATCGGGCGAATCGCTCTGGAACTGAAATCGGAACGCTCACTGACATTTCCCCTATCTGAAAGTCTGATAAACGCTGAAAAAATGACTAAGTCCAAAAAAAAAAATTTTTCACCTTTTTTCAATTTTACCCCCGTGGGATATATATTCTACCCACACACATTTGGAACTCTCCTGGGATACCCTCACACATATTATTCCCTCATTTAGTGGATATTTTCACAAAAAAGTGAAATTTTCAAAAATTCAGAAAATTGGCTGAAAACGACTAAATATGAAGGACTCATCGGGCGAATCGCTCTGGAACTGAAATCGGAACGCTCACTGACATTTCCCCTATCTGAAAGTCTGAAAAACGCTAAAAAAATGACTAAGTTCAAAAAAAAAATTTTTTCACCTTTTTTCAATTTTACCCCCGTGGGATATATATTCTACCCACACACATTTGGAACTCTCCTGGGGTACCCTCACACATATTATTTCCTCATTTAGTGGATATTTTCACAAAAAAGTGAAATTTTCAAAAATTCTGAAAATTGGCTGAAAACAACTAAATATGAAGGACTCATCGGGCGAATCGCTCTGGAACTGAAATCGGAACGCTCACTGACATTTCCCCTATCTGAAAGTCTGATAAACGCTGAAAAAATGACTAAGTCCAAAAAAAAAATTTTTTCACCTTTTTTCAATTTTACCCCCGTGGGATATATACTCTACCCAGACACATTTGGAACTCTCCTGAGGTACCCTCACACATATTATTCCCTCATTTAGTGGATATTTTCACAAAAAAGTGAAATTTTCAAAAATTCTGAAATTTGGCTGAAACAAATAAATATTAAGGACTCATCGGGCGAATCGCTCTGGAACTGAAATCGGAACGCTCACTGACATTTCCCCTATCTGAAAGTCTGATAAACGCTGAAAAAATGACTAAGTCCAAAAAAAAAATTTTTTCACCTTTTTTCAATTTTACCCCCGTGGGATATATACTCTACCCAGACACATTTGGAACTCTCCTGAGGTACCCTCACACATATTATTCCCTCATTTAGTGGATATTTTCACAAAAAAGTGAAATTTTCAAAAATTCAGAAAATTGGCTGAAAATGACTAAATATGAAGGACTCATCGGGCAAATCGCTCTGGAACTGAAATCGGAACGCTCACTGACATTTCCCCTATCTGAAAGTCTGATCAACGCTGAAAAAATGACTAAGTCCAAAAAAAAAATTTTTTCACCTTTTTTCAATTTTACCCCCGTGGGATATATACTCTACCCAGACACATTTGGAACTCTCCTGGGGTACCCTCACACATATTATTCCCTCATTTAGTGGATATTTTCACAAAAAAGTGAAATTTTCAAAAATTCAGAAAATTGGCTGAAAACGACTAAATATGAAGGACTCATCGGGCGAATCGCTCTGGAACTGAAATCGGAACGCTCACTGACATTTCCCCTATCTGAAAGTCTGAAAAACGCTAAAAAAATGACTAAGTCCAAAAAAAAAATTTTTTCACCTTTTTTCAATTTTACCCCCGTGGGATATATACTCTACCCAGACACATTTGGAACTCTCCTGAGGTACCCTCACACATATTATTCCCTCATTTAGTGGATATTTTCATAAAAAAGTGAAATTTTCAAAAATTCAGAAAATTGGCTGAAAACGACTAAATATGAAGGACTCATCGGGCGAATCGCTCTGGAACTGAAATCGGAACGCTCACTGACATTTCCCCTATCTGAAAGTCTGATAAACGCTGAAAAAATGACTAAGTCCAAAAAAAAAAATTTTTCACCTTTTTTCAATTTTACCCCCGTTGGATATATATTCTACCCACACACATTTGGAACTCTCCTGGGATACCCTCACACATATTATTCCCTCATTTAGTGGATATTTTCACAAAAAAGTGAAATTTTCAAAAATTCAGAAAATTGGCTGAAAACGACTAAATATGAAGGACTCATCGGGCGAATCGCTGTGGAACTGAAATCAGAACACTCACTGACATTTCCCCTATCTGAAAGTCTGATAAATGCTGAAAAAATGACTAAGTGCAAAAAAAAAAATTTTTTCACCTTATTTCAATTTTACCCCCGTGGGATATATATTCTACCCACACACATTTGGAACTCTCCTGGGGTACCCTCACACATATTATTCCCTCATTTAGTGGATATTTTCACAAAAAAGTGAAATTTTCAAAAATTCTGAAATTTGGCTGAAACAAATAAATATTAAGGACTCATCGGGCGAATCGCTCTGGAACTGAAATCGGAACGCTCACTGACATTTCCCCTATCTGAAAGTCTGATAAACGCTGAAAAAATGACTAAGTCCAAAAAAAAAAATTTTTCACCTTTTTTCAATTTTACCCCCGTGGGATATATATTCTACCCACACACATTTGGAACTCTCCTGGGATACCCTCACACATATTATTCCCTCATTTAGTGGATATTTTCACAAAAAAGTGAAATTTTCAAAAATTCAGAAAATTGGCTGAAAACGACTAAATATGAAGGACTCATCGGGCGAATCGCTCTGGAACTGAAATCGGAACGCTCACTGACATTTCCCCTATCTGAAAGTCTGAAAAACGCTAAAAAAATGACTAAGTTCAAAAAAAAAATTTTTTCACCTTTTTTCAATTTTACCCCCGTGGGATATATATTCTACCCACACACATTTGGAACTCTCCTGGGGTACCCTCACACATATTATTTCCTCATTTAGTGGATATTTTCACAAAAAAGTGAAATTTTCAAAAATTCTGAAAATTGGCTGAAAACAACTAAATATGAAGGACTCATCGGGCGAATCGCTCTGGAACTGAAATCGGAACGCTCACTGACATTTCCCCTATCTGAAAGTCTGATAAACGCTGAAAAAATGACTAAGTCCAAAAAAAAAATTTTTTCACCTTTTTTCAATTTTACCCCCGTGGGATATATACTCTACCCAGACACATTTGGAACTCTCCTGAGGTACCCTCACACATATTATTCCCTCATTTAGTGGATATTTTCACAAAAAAGTGAAATTTTCAAAAATTCTGAAATTTGGCTGAAACAAATAAATATTAAGGACTCATCGGGCGAATCGCTCTGGAACTGAAATCGGAACGCTCACTGACATTTCCCCTATCTGAAAGTCTGATAAACGCTGAAAAAATGACTAAGTCCAAAAAAAAAATTTTTTCACCTTTTTTCAATTTTACCCCCGTGGGATATATACTCTACCCAGACACATTTGGAACTCTCCTGAGGTACCCTCACACATATTATTCCCTCATTTAGTGGATATTTTCACAAAAAAGTGACATTTTCAAAAATTCAGAAAATTGGCTGAAAACGACTAAATATGAAGGACTCATCGGGCGAATCGCTCTGGAACTGAAATCAGAACACTCACTGACATTTCCCCTATCTGAAAGTCTGATAAATGCTGAAAAAATGACTAAGTGCAAAAAAAAAATTTTTTTCACCTTATTTCAATTTTACCCCCGTGGGATATATATTCTACCCACACACATTTGGAACTCTCCTGGGGTACCCTCACACATATTATTCCCTCATTTAGTGGATATTTTCACAAAAAAAGTGAAATTTTCAAAAATTCTGAAATTTGGCTGAAACAAATAAATATTAAGGACTCATCGGGCGAATCGCTCTGGAACTGAAATCGGAACGCTCACTGACATTTCCCCTATCTGAAAGTCTGATAAACGCTGAAAAAATGACTAAGTCCAAAAAAAAAAATTTTTCACCTTTTTTCAATTTTACCCCCGTGGGATATATATTCTACCCACACACATTTGGAACTCTCCTGGGATACCCTCACACATATTATTCCCTCATTTAGTGGATATTTTCACAAAAAAGTGAAATTTTCAAAAATTCAGAAAATTGGCTGAAAATGACTAAATATGAAGGACTCATCGGGCAAATCGCTCTGGAACTGAAATCGGAACGCTCACTGACATTTCCCCTATCTGAAAGTCTGATCAACGCTGAAAAAATGACTAAGTCCAAAAAAAAAATTTTTTCACCTTTTTTCAATTTTACCCCCGTGGGATATATACTCTACCCAGACACATTTGGAACTCTCCTGGGGTACCCTCACACATATTATTCCCTCATTTAGTGGATATTTTCACAAAAAAGTGAAATTTTCAAAAATTCTGAAATTTGGCTGAAACAAATAAATATAAAGGACTCATCGGGCGAATCGCTCTGGAACTGAAATCGGAACGCTCACTGACATTTCCCCTATCTGAAAGTCTGATAAACGCTGAAAAAATGACTAAGTCCAAAAAAAAATTTTTTCACCTTTTTTCAATTTTACCCCCGTGGGATATATATTCTACCCACACACATTTGGAACTCTCCTGGGGTACCCTCACACATATTATTCCCTCATTTAGTGGATATTTTCACAAAAAAGTGAAATTTTCAAAAATTCTGAAAATTGTCTGAAAACGACTAAATATGAAGGACTCATCGTGCGAATCGCTCTGGTACTTAAATCGGAATGCTCACTGACATTTCTACTATCTGAAAGTCTGAAAAACGGTGAAAAAATGACTAAGTCCAAAAAAAAAAAATTTTCACCTTTTTTCAATTTTACCCCCGTGGGATATATATTCTACCCACACACATTTGGAACTCTCCTGGGGTACCCTCATGCACATTATTTCCTCATTTAGTGGATATTTTCACAAAAAAGTGAAATTTTAAAAAATTCAGAAAATTGGCTGAAAACGACTAAATATGAAGGACTCATCGGGCGAATCGCTCTGGAACTGAAATCGGAACGCTCACTGACATCTCCCCTATCTGAAAGTCTGATAAACGCTGAAAAAATGACTTAAGTCCAAAAAAAAATTTTTTCACCTTTTTTCCATTTTACCCCCGTGGGATATATATTCTACCCACACACATTTGGAACTCTCCTGGGGTACCCTCACACATATTATTTCCTCATTTAGTGGATATTTTCACAAAAAAGTGAAATTTTCAAAAATTCTGAAAATTGGCTGAAAACGACTAAATATGAAGGACTCATCGGGCGAATCGCTCTGGAAGTTAAATCGGAACGCTCACTGACATTTCTACTATCTGAAAGTCTGAAAAACGGTGAAAAAATGACTAAGTCCAAAAAAAAAAAATTTTTCACCTTTTTTCAATTTTACCCCCGTGGGATATATATTCTACCCACACACATTTGGAACTCTCCTGGGGTACCCTCACGCACATTATTTCCTCATTTAGTGGATATTTTCACAAAAAAGTGAAATTTTCAAAAATTCAGAAAATTGGCTGACAACGACTAAATATGAAGGACTCATCGGGCGAATCGCTCTGGAACTGAAATCGGAACGCTCACTGACATTTCCCCTATCTGAAAGTCTGATAAACGCTGAAAAAATGACTTAAGTCCAAAAAAAAATTTTTTCACCTTTTTTCCATTTTACCCCCGTGGGATATATATTCTACCCACACACATTTGGAACTCTCCTAGGGTACCCTCACACATATTATTCCCTCATTTAGTGGATATTTTCACAAAAAAGTGACATTTTCAAAAATTCTGAAATTTGGCTGAAAACAACTAAATATGAAGGACTCATCGGGCGAATCGCTCTGGAACTGAAATCGGAACGCTCACTGACATTTCCCCTATCTGAAAGTCTGATAAATGCTGAAAAAATGACTAAGTCAAAAAAAAATTTTTTTTTCACCTTTTTTCAATTTTACCCCCGTGGGATATATATTCTACCCACACACATTTGGAACTCTCCTGGGGTACCCTCACACATATTATTCCCTCATTTAGTGGATATTTTCACAAAAAAGTGAAATTTTCAAAAATTCTGAAAATTGTCTGAAAACGACTAAATATGAAGGACTCATCGTGCGAATCGCTCTGGTACTTAAATCGGAATGCTCACTGACATTTCTACTATCTGAAAGTCTGAAAAACGGTGAAAAAATGACTAAGTCCAAAAAAAAAAAATTTTCACCTTTTTTCAATTTTACCCCCGTGGGATATATATTCTACCCACACACATTTGGAACTCTCCTGAGGTACCCTCACACATATTATTCCCTCATTTAGTGGATATTTTCACAAAAAAGTGAAATTTTCAAAAATTCAGAAAATTGGCTGAAAACGACTAAATATGAAGGACTCATCGGGCGAATCGCTCTGGAACTGAAATCGGAACGCTCACTGACATTTCCCCTATCTGAAAGTCTGATAAACGCTGAAAAAATGACTTAAGTCCAAAAAAAAATTTTTTCACCTTTTTTCCATTTTACCCTCGTGGGATATATATTCTACCCACAAACATTTGGAACTCTCCTGGGGTACCCTCACACATATTATTTCCTCATTTAGTGGATATTTTCACAAAAAAGTGAAATTTTCAAAAATTCTGAAAATTGGCTGAAAACGACTAAATATGAAGGACTCATCGGGCGAATCGCTCTGGAACTTAAATCGGAACGCTCACTGACATTTCTACTATCTGAAAGTCTGAAAAACGGTGAAAAAATGACTAAGTCCAAAAAAAAAAAATTTTTCACCTTTTTTCAATTTTACCCCCGTGGGATATATATTCTACCCACACACATTTGGAACTCTCCTGGGGTACCCTCACGCACATTATTTCCTCATTTAGTGGATATTTTCACAAAAAAGTGAAATTTTCAAAAATTCAGAAAATTGGCTGACAACGACTAAATATGAAGGACTCATCGGGCGAATCGCTCTGGAACTGAAATCGGAACGCTCACTGACATTTCCCCTATCTGAAAGTCTGATAAACGCTGAAAAAATGACTTAAGTCCAAAAAAAAATTTTTTCACCTTTTTTCCATTTTACCCCCGTGGGATATATATTCTACCCACACACATTTGGAACTCTCCTGGGGTACCCTCACACATATTATTCCCTCATTTAGTGGATATTTTCACAAAAAAGTGACATTTTCAAAAATTCTGAAATTTGGCTGAAAACAACTAAATATGAAGGACTCATCGGGCGAATCCCTCTGGAACTGAAATCGGAACGCTCACTGACATTTCCCCTATCTGAAAGTCTGATAAATGCTGAAAAAATGACTAAGTGCAAAAAAAAAATTTTTTTCACCTTATTTCAATTTTACCCCCGTGGGATATATATTCTACCCACACACATTTGGAACTCTCCTGGGTACCCTCACACATATTATTCCCTCATTTAGTGGATATTTTCACAAAAAAGTGAAATTTTCAAAAATTCAGAAAATTGGCTGAAAACGAATAAATATGAAGGACTCATCGGGCGAATCGCTCTGGAACTGAAGTCAGAACACTCACTGACATTTCCCCTATCTGAAAGTCTGATAAATGCTGAAAAAATGACTAAGTCCAAAAAAAAAATTTTTTTCACCTTTTTTCAATTTTACCCCCGTGGGATATATATTCTACCCACACACATTTGGAACTCTCCTGGGGTACCCTCACACATATTATTCCCTCATTTAGTGGATATTTTCACAAAAAAGTGAAATTTTCAAAAATTCTGAAATTTGGCTGAAACAAATAAATATAAAGGACTCATCGGGCGAATCGCTCTGGAACTGAAATCGGAACGCTCACTGACATTTCCCCTATCTGAAAGTCTGATAAACGCTGAAAAAATGACTAAGTCCAAAAAAAAAATTTTTCACCTTTTTTCAATTTTACCCCCGTGGGATATATATTCTACCCACACACATTTGGAACTCTCCTGGGATACCCTCACACATATTATTCCCTCATTTAGTGGATATTTTCACAAAAAAGTGAAATTTTCAAAAATTCAGAAAATTGGCTGAAAACGACTAAATATGAAGGACTCATCGGGCGAATCGCTCTGGAACTGAAATCGGAACGCTCACTGACATTTCCCCTATCTGAAAGTCTGATAAATGCTGAAAAAATGACTAAGTCAAAAAAAAAAATTTTTTTCACCTTTTTTCAATTTTACCCCCGTGGGATATATATTCTACCCACACACATTTGGAACTCTCCTGGGATACCCTCACACATATTATTCCCTCATTTAGTGGATATTTTCACAAAAAAGTGAAATTTTCAAAAATTCAGAAAATTGGCTGAAAATGACTAAATATGAAGGACTCATCGGGCGAATCGCTCTGGAACTGAAATCGGAACGCTCACTGACATTTCCCCTATCTGAAAGTCTGATAAACGCTGAAAAAATGACTAAGTCCAAAAAAAAAATTTTTTCAACTTTTTTCAATTTTACCCCCGTGGGATATATACTCTACCCAGACACATTTGGAACTCTCCTGAGGTACCCTCACACATATTATTCCCTCATTTAGTGGATATTTTCACAAAAAAAGTGAAATTTTCAAAAATTCTGAAAATTGGCTGAAAACGACTAAATATGAAGGACTCATCGGTCGAATCGCTCTGGAACTGAAATCAGAACACTCACTGACATTTCCCCTATCTGAAAGTCTGATAAATGCTGAAAAAATGACTAAGTCCAAAAAAATATATTTTTCACCTTTTTTCAATTTTACCCCCGTGGGATATATATTCTACCCACACACATTTGGAACTCTCCTGGGGTACCCTCACGCACATTATTTCCTCATTTAGTGGATATTTTCACAAAAAAGTGAAATTTTCAAAAATTCAGAAAATTGGCTGAAAACGACTAAATATGAAGGACTCATCGGGCGAATCGCTCTGGAACTGAAATCGGAACGCTCACTGACATTTCCCCTATCTGAAAGTCTGATAAACGCTGAAAAAATGACTTAAGTCCAAAAAAAAATTTTTTCACCTTTTTTCCATTTTACCCCCGTGGGATATATATTCTACCCACACACATTTGGAACTCTCCTGGGGTACCCTCACACATATTATTCCCTCATTTAGTGGATATTTTCACAAAAAAGTGACATTTTCAAAAATTCTGAAATTTGGCTGAAAACAACTAAATATGAAGGACTCATCGGGCGAATCGCTCTGGAACTGAAATCGGAACGCTCACTGACATTTCCCCTATCTGAAAGTCTGATAAACGCTGAAAAAATAACTAAGTCCAAAAAAAAATTTTTTTCACCTTTTTTCAATTTTACCCCCGTGGGATATATATTCTACCCACACACATTTGGAACTCTCCTGGGATACCCTCACACATATTATTCCCTCATTTAGTGGATATTTTCACAAAAAAGTGAAATTTTCAAAAATTCAGAAAATTGGCTGAAAACGACTAAATATGAAGGACTCATCGGGCGAATCGCTCTGGAACTGAAATCAGAACACTCACTGACATTTCCCCTATCTGAAAGTCTGATAAATGCTGAAAAAATGACTAAGTGCAAAAAAAAAATTTTTTTCACCTTATTTCAATTTTACCCCCGTGGGATATATATTCTACCCACACACATTTGGAACTCTCCTGGGTACCCTCACACATATTATTCCCTCATTTAGTGGATATTTTCACAAAAAAGTGAAATTTTCAAAAATTCTGAAATTTGGCTGAAACAAATAAATATTAAGGACTCATCGGGCGAATCGCTCTGGAACTGAAATCGGAACGCTCACTGACATTTCCCCTATCTGAAAGTCTGATAAACGCTGAAAAAATGACTAAGTCCAAAAAAAAAAATTTTTCACCTTTTTTCAATTTTACCCCCGTGGGATATATATTCTACCCACACACATTTGGAACTCTCCTGGGATACCCTCACACATATTATTACCTCATTTAGTGGATATTTTCACAAAAAAGTGAAATTTTCAAAAATTCAGAAAATTGGCTGAAAATGACTAAATATGAAGGACTTATCGGGCAAATCGCTCTGGAACTGAAATCGGAACGCTCACTGACATTTCCCCTATCTGAAAGTCTGATCAACGCTGAAAAAATGACTAAGTCCAAAAAAAAAATTTTTTCACCTTTTTTCAATTTTACCCCCATGGGATATATACTCTACCCAGACACATTTGGAACTCTCCTGAGGTACCCTCACACATATTATTCCCTCATTTAGTGGATATTTTCATAAAAAAGTGAAATTTTCAAAAATTCTGAAATTTGGCTGAAACAAATAAATATTAAGGACTCATCGGGCGAATCGCTCTGGAACTGAAATCGGAACGCTCACTGACATTTCCCCTATCTGAAAGTCTGATAAATGCTGAAAAAATGACTAAGTCAAAAAAAAAATTTTTTTTCACCTTTTTTCAATTTTACCCCCGTGGGATATATATTCTACCCACACACATTTGGAACTCTCCTGGGGTACCCTCACACATATTATTCCCTCATTTAGTGGATATTTTCACAAAAAAGTGAAATTTTCAAAAATTCTGAAAATTGTCTGAAAACGACTAAATATGAAGGACTCATCGTGCGAATCGCTCTGGTACTTAAATCGGAATGCTCACTGACATTTCTACTATCTGAAAGTCTGAAAAACGGTGAAAAAATGACTAAGTCCAAAAAAAAAAAATTTTCACCTTTTTTCAATTTTACCCCCGTGGGATATATATTCTACCCACACACATTTGGAACTCTCCTGAGGTACCCTCACACATATTATTACCTCATTTAGTGGATATTTTCACAAAAAAGTGAAATTTTCAAAAATTCAGAAAATTGGCTGAAAACGACTAAATATGAAGGACTCATCGGGCGAATCGCTCTGGAACTGAAATCGGAACGCTCACTGACATTTCCCCTATCTGAAAGTCTGATAAACGCTGAAAAAATGACTAAGTCCAAAAAAATATATTTTTCACCTTTTTTCAATTTTACCCCCGTGGGATATATATTCTACCCACACACATTTGGAACTCTCCTGGGGTACCCTCATGCACATTATTTCCTCATTTAGTGGATATTTTCACAAAAAAGTGAAATTTTAAAAAATTCAGAAAATTGGCTGAAAACGACTAAATATGAAGGACTCATCGGGCGAATCGCTCTGGAACTGAAATCGGAACGCTCACTGACATTTCCCCTATCTGAAAGTCTGATAAACGCTGAAAAAATGACTTAAGTCCAAAAAAAAATTTTTTCACCTTTTTTCCATTTTACCCCCGTGGGATATATATTCTACCCACAAACATTTGGAACTCTCCTGGGGTACCCTCACACATATTATTTCCTCATTTAGTGGATATTTTCACAAAAAAGTGAAATTTTCAAAAATTCTGAAAATTGGCTGAAAACGACTAAATATGAAGGACTCATCGGGCGAATCGCTCTGGAACTTAAATCGGAACGCTCACTGACATTTCTACTATCTGAAAGTCTGAAAAACGGTGAAAAATGACTAAGTCCAAAAAAAAAAAATTTTTCACCTTTTTTCAATTTTACCCCCGTGGGATATATATTCTACCCACACACATTTGGAACTCTCCTGGGGTACCCTCACGCACATTATTTCCTCATTTAGTGGATATTTTCACAAAAAAGTGAAATTTTCAAAAATTCAGAAAATTGGCTGACAACGACTAAATATGAAGGACTCATCGGGCGAATCGCTCTGGAACTGAAATCGGAACGCTCACTGACATTTCCCCTATCTGAAATTCTGATAAACGCTGAAAAAATGACTAAGTCCAAAAAAAAAAATTTTTCACCTTTTTTCAATTTTACCTCCGTGGGATATATATTCTACCCACACACATTTGGAACTCTCCTGGGATACCCTCACACATATTATTCCCTCATTTAGTGGATATTTTCACAAAAAAGTGAAATTTTCAAAAATTCAGAAAATTGGCTGAAAATGACTAAATATGAAGGACTCATCGGGCGAATCGCTCTGGAACTGAAATCAGAACACTCACTGACATTTCCCCTATCTGAAAGTCTGATAAATGCTGAAAAAATGACTAAGTGCAAAAAAAAAATTTTTTTCACCTTATTTCAATTTTACCCCCGTGGGATATATATTCTACCCACACACATTTGGAACTCTCCTGGGTACCCTCACACATATTATTCCCTCATTTAGTGGATATTTTCACAAAAAAGTGAAATTTTCAAAAATTCTGAAAATTGGCTGAAAATGACTAAATATGAAGGACTTTCGGGCAAATCGCTCTGGAACTGAAATCGGAACGCTCACTGACATTTCCCCTATCTGAAAGTCTGATCAACGCTGAAAAAATGACTAAGTCCAAAAAAAAAATTTTTTCACCTTTTTTCAATTTTACCCCCGTGGGATATATACTCTACCCAGACACATTTGGAACTCTTCTGAGGTACCCTCACACATATTATTCCCTCATTTAGTGGATATTTTCACAAAAAAGTGAAATTTTCAAAAATTCAGAAAATTGGCTGAAAACGACTAAATATGAAGGACTCATCGGGCGAATCGCTCTGGAACTGAAGTCAGAACACTCACTGACATTTCCCCTATCTGAAAGTCTGATAAATGCTGAAAAAATGACTAAGTCCAAAAAAAATATTTTTTTCACCTTTTTTCAATTTTACCCCCGTGGGATATATATTCTACCCACACACATTTGGAACTCTCCTGGGGTACCCTCACACATATTATTCCCTCATTTAGTGGATATTTTCACAAAAAAGTGAAATTTTCAAAAATTCTGAAATTTGGCTGAAACAAATAAATATAAAGGACTCATCGGGCAAATCGCTCTGGAACTGAAATCGGAACGCTCACTGACATTTCCCCTATCTGAAAGTCTGATAAACGCTGAAAAAATGACTAAGTCCAAAAAAAAAATTTTTTTCACCTTATTTCAATTTTACTCCCGTGGGATATATATTCTACCCACACACATTTGGAACTCTCCTGGGTACCCTCACACATATTATTCCCTCATTTAGTGGATATTTTCACAAAAAAGTGAAATTTTCAAAAATTCTGAAATTTGGCTGAAACAAATAAATATTAAGGACTCATCGGGCGAATCGCTCTGGAACTGAAATCGGAACGCTCACTGACATTTCCCCTATCTGAAAGTCTGATAAACGCTGAAAAAATGACTAAGTCCAAAAAAAAAAATTTTTCACCTTTTTTCAATTTTACCCCCGTGGGATATATATTCTACCCACACACATTTGGAACTCTCCTGGGATACCCTCACACATATTATTACCTCATTTAGTGGATATTTTCACAAAAAAGTGAAATTTTCAAAAATTCAGAAAATTGGCTGAAAATGACTAAATATGAAGGACTTATCGGGCAAATCGCTCTGGAACTGAAATCGGAACGCTCACTGACATTTCCCCTATCTGAAAGTCTGATCAACGCTGAAAAAATGACTAAGTCCAAAAAAAAAATTTTTTCACCTTTTTTCAATTTTACCCCCATGGGATATATACTCTACCCAGACACATTTGGAACTCTCCTGAGGTACCCTCACACATATTATTCCCTCATTTAGTGGATATTTTCATAAAAAAGTGAAATTTTCAAAAATTCTGAAATTTGGCTGAAACAAATAAATATTAAGGACTCATCGGGCGAATCGCTCTGGAACTGAAATCGGAACGCTCACTGACATTTCCCCTATCTGAAAGTCTGATAAACGCTGAAAAAGTGACTAAGTCCAAAAAAAAAAAATTTTTCACCTTTTTTCAATTTTACCCCCGTGGGATATATATTCTACCCACACACATTTGGAACTCTCCTGGGATACCCTCACACATATTATTGCCTCATTTAGTGGATATTTTCACAAAAAAGTGAAATTTTCAAAAATTCAGAAAATTGGCTGAAAATGACTAAATATGAAGGACTCATCGGGCGAATCGCTCTGGAACTGAAATCGGAACGCTCACTGACATTTCCCCTATCTGAAAGTCTGATAAACGCTGAAAAAATGACTAAGTCCAAAAAAAAAATTTTTTCACCTTTTTTCAATTTTACCCCCGTGGGATATATACTCTACCCAGACACATTTGGAACTCTCCTGAGGTACCCTCACACATATTATTCCCTCATTTAGTGGATATTTTCACAAAAAAGTGAAATTTTCAAAAATTCAGAAAATTGCCTGAAAACAACTAAATATTAAGGACTCATCGGGCGAATCGCTCTGGAACTGAAATCGGAACGCTCACTGACATTTCCCCTATCTGAAAGTCTGATAAACGCTGAAAAAATGACTAAGTCCAAAAAAAAAAATTTTTCACCTTTTTTCAATTTTACCCCCGTGGGATATATATATTCTGCCCACACACATTTGGAACTCTCCTGGGGTACCCTCACACATATTA
Organism: Phyllobates terribilis; assembly: GCF_046119375.1. NCBI lineage: Eukaryota > Metazoa > Chordata > Amphibia > Anura > Dendrobatidae > Phyllobates > Phyllobates terribilis. Next base: position 186,598 of record NW_027363566.1, on the reverse strand, counting down.
TTCCCACATTTAGTGGATATTTTCAGAAAAAAGTGAAATTTTCAAAAATTCTGAAATTTGCCTGAAAACAACTAAATATTAAGGACTCATCGGGCGAATCGCTCTGGAACTGAAATCGGAACGCTCACTGACATTTCCCCTATCTGAAAGTCTGATAAACGCTGAAAAAATGACTAAGTCCAAAAAAATATATTTTTCACCTTTTTTCAATTTTACCCCCGTGGGATATATATTCTACCCACACACATTTGGAACTCTCCTGGGGTACCCTCACGCACATTATTTCCTCATTTAGTGGATATTTTCACAAAAAAGTGAAATTTTCAAAAATTCAGAAAATTGGCTGACAACGACTAAATATGAAGGACTCATCGGGCGAATCGCTCTGGAACTGAAATCGGAACGCTCACTGACATTTCCCCTATCTGAAATTCTGATAAACGCTGAAAAAATGACTAAGTCCAAAAAAAAAAATTTTTCACCTTTTTTCAATTTTACCTCCGTGGGATATATATTCTACCCACACACATTTGGAACTCTCCTGGGATACCCTCACACATATTATTCCCTCATTTAGTGGATATTTTCACAAAAAAGTGAAATTTTCAAAAATTCAGAAAATTGGCTGAAAATGACTAAATATGAAGGACTCATCGGGCGAATCGCTCTGGAACTGAAATCAGAACACTCACTGACATTTCCCCTATCTGAAAGTCTGATAAATGCTGAAAAAATGACTAAGTGCAAAAAAAAAATTTTTTTCACCTTATTTCAATTTTACCCCCGTGGGATATATATTCTACCCACACACATTTGGAACTCTCCTGGGTACCCTCACACATATTATTCCCTCATTTAGTGGATATTTTCACAAAAAAGTGAAATTTTCAAAAATTCTGAAAATTGGCTGAAAATGACTAAATATGAAGGACTTTCGGGCAAATCGCTCTGGAACTGAAATCGGAACGCTCACTGACATTTCCCCTATCTGAAAGTCTGATAAACGCTGAAAAAATGACTAAGTCCAAAAAAAAAATTTTTTTCACCTTATTTCAATTTTACTCCCGTGGGATATATATTCTACCCACACACATTTGGAACTCTCCTGGGTACCCTCACACATATTATTCCCTCATTTAGTGGATATTTTCACAAAAAAGTGAAATTTTCAAAAATTCTGAAATTTGGCTGAAACAAATAAATATTAAGGACTCATCGGGCGAATCGCTCTGGAACTGAAATCGGAACGCTCACTGACATTTCCCCTATCTGAAAGTCTGATAAACGCTGAAAAAATGACTAAGTCCAAAAAAAAAAATTTTTCACCTTTTTTCAATTTTACCCCCGTGGGATATATATTCTACCCACACACATTTGGAACTCTCCTGGGATACCCTCACACATATTATTACCTCATTTAGTGGATATTTTCACAAAAAAGTGAAATTTTCAAAAATTCAGAAAATTGGCTGAAAATGACTAAATATGAAGGACTTATCGGGCAAATCGCTCTGGAACTGAAATCGGAACGCTCACTGACATTTCCCCTATCTGAAAGTCTGATCAACGCTGAAAAAATGACTAAGTCCAAAAAAAAAATTTTTTCACCTTTTTTCAATTTTACCCCCATGGGATATATACTCTACCCAGACACATTTGGAACTCTCCTGAGGTACCCTCACACATATTATTCCCTCATTTAGTGGATATTTTCATAAAAAAGTGAAATTTTCAAAAATTCTGAAATTTGGCTGAAACAAATAAATATTAAGGACTCATCGGGCGAATCGCTCTGGAACTGAAATCGGAACGCTCACTGACATTTCCCCTATCTGAAAGTCTGATAAACGCTGAAAAAGTGACTAAGTCCAAAAAAAAAAATTTTTCACCTTTTTTCAATTTTACCCCCGTGGGATATATATTCTACCCACACACATTTGGAACTCTCCTGGGATACCCTCACACATATTATTGCCTCATTTAGTGGATATTTTCACAAAAAAGTGAAATTTTCAAAAATTCAGAAAATTGGCTGAAAATGACTAAATATGAAGGACTCATCGGGCGAATCGCTCTGGAACTGAAATCGGAACGCTCACTGACATTTCCCCTATCTGAAAGTCTGATAAACGCTGAAAAAATGACTAAGTCCAAAAAAAAAATTTTTTCACCTTTTTTCAATTTTACCCCCGTGGGATATATACTCTACCCAGACACATTTGGAACTCTCCTGAGGTACCCTCACACATATTATTCCCTCATTTAGTGGATATTTTCACAAAAAAGTGAAATTTTCAAAAATTCAGAAAATTGCCTGAAAACAACTAAATATTAAGGACTCATCGGGCGAATCGCTCTGGAACTGAAATCGGAACGCTCACTGACATTTCCCCTATCTGAAAGTCTGATAAACGCTGAAAAAATGACTAAGTCCAAAAAAAAAAATTTTTCACCTTTTTTCAATTTTACCCCCGTGGGATATATATATTCTGCCCACACACATTTGGAACTCTCCTGGGGTACCCTCACACATATTATTCCCACATTTAGTGGATATTTTCAGAAAAAAGTGAAATTTTCAAAAATTCTGAAATTTGCCTGAAAACAACTAAATATTAAGGACTCATCGGGCGAATCGCTCTGGAACTGAAATCGGAACGCTCACTGACATTTCCCCTATCTGAAAGTCTGATAAACGCTGAAAAAATGACTAAGTCCAAAAAAATATATTTTTCACCTTTTTTCAATTTTACCCCCGTGGGATATATATTCTACCCACACACATTTGGAACTCTCCTGGGGTACCCTCACGCACATTATTTCCTCATTTAGTGGATATTTTCACAAAAAAGTGAAATTTTCAAAAATTCAGAAAATTGGCTGAAAACGACTAAATATGAAGGACTCATCGGGCGAATCGCTCTGGAACTGAAATCGGAACGCTCACTGACATTTCCCCTATCTGAAAGTCTGATAAACGCTGAAAAAATGACTAAGTCCAAAAAAAAAAAGTTTCACCTTTTTTCAATTTTACCCCCGTGGGATATATATTCTACCCACACACATTTGGAACTCTCCTGGGATACCCTCACACATATTATTCCCTCATTTAGTGGATATTTTCACAAAAAAGTGAAATTTTCAAAAATTCAGAAAATTGGCTGAAAACGACTAAATATGAAGGACTCATCGGTCGAATCGCTCTGGAACTGCAATCGGAACGCTCACTGACATTTCCCCTATCTGAAAGTCTGATAAATGCTGAAAAAATGACTAAGTGCAAAAAAAAAATTTTTTTCACCTTATTTCAATTGTACCCCCGTGGGATATATATTCTACCCACACACATTTGGAACTCTCCTTGGGTACCCTCACACATATTATTCCCTCATTTAGTGGATATTTTCACAAAAAAGTGAAATTTTCAAAAATTCTGAAATTTGGCTGAAACAAATAAATATTAAGGACTCATCGGGCGAATCGCTCTGGAACTGAAATCGGAACGCTCACTGACATTTCCCCTATCTGAAAGTCTGATAAACGCTGAAAAAATGACTAAGTCCAAAAAAAAAAAATTTTCACCTTTTTTCAATTTTACCCCCGTGGGATATATATATTCTGCCCACACACATTTGGAACTCTCCTGGGGTACCCTCACACATATTATTCCCACATTTAGTGGATATTTTCAGAAAAAAGTGAAATTTTCAAAAATTCTGAAATTTGCCTGAAAACAACTAAATATTAAGGACTCATCGGGCGAATCGCTCTGGAACTGAAATCGGAACGCTCACTGACATTTCCCCTATCTGAAAGTCTGATAAACGCTGAAAAAATGACTAAGTCCAAAAAAATATATTTTTCACCTTTTTTCAATTTTACCCCCGTGGGATATATATTCTACCCACACACATTTGGAACTCTCCTGGGGTACCCTCACGCACATTATTTCCTCATTTAGTGGATATTTTCACAAAAAAGTGAAATTTTCAAAAATTCAGAAAATTGGCTGAAAACGACTAAATATGAAGGACTCATCGGGCGAATCGCTCTGGAACTGAAATCGGAACGCTCACTGACATTTCCCCTATCTGAAAGTCTGATAAACGCTGAAAAAATGACTAAGTCCAAAAAAAAAAATGTTTCACCTTTTTTCAATTTTACCCCCGTGGGATATATATTCTACCCACACACATTTGGAACTCTCCTGGGATACCCTCACACATATTATTCCCTCATTTAGTGGATATTTTCACAAAAAAGTGAAATTTTCAAAAATTCAGAAAATTGGCTGAAAACGACTAAATATGAAGGACTCATCGGGCGAATCGCTCTGGAACTGAAATCGGAACGCTCACTGACATTTCCCCTATCTGAAAGTCTGATAAATGCTGAAAAAATGACTAAGTGCAAAAAAAAAATTTTTTTCACCTTATTTCAATTGTACCCCCGTGGGATATATATTCTACCCACACACATTTGGAACTCTCCTTGGGTACCCTCACACATATTATTCCCTCATTTAGTGGATATTTTCACAAAAAAGTGAAATTTTCAAAAATTCTGAAATTTGGCTGAAACAAATAAATATTAAGGACTCATCGGGCGAATCGCTCTGGAACTGAAATCGGAACGCTCACTGACATTTCCCCTATCTGAAAGTCTGATAAACGCTGAAAAAATGACTAAGTCCAAAAAAAAAAATTTTTCACCTTTTTTCAATTTTACCCCCGTGGGATATATATTCTACCCACACACATTTGGAACTCTCCTGGGATACCCTCACACATATTATTCCCTCATTTAGTGGATATTTTCACAAAAAAGTGAAATTTTCAAAAATTCAGAAAATTGGCTGAAAATGACTAAATATGAAGGACTCATCGGGCAAATCGCTCTGGAACTGAAATCGGAATGCTCACTGACATTTCCCCTATCTGAAAGTCTGATCAACGCTGAAAAAATGACTAAGTCTAAAAAAAAAATTTTTTCACCTTTTTTCAATTTTACCCCCGTGGGATATATACTCTACCCAGACACATTTGGAACTCTCCTGAGGTACCCTCACACATATTATTCCCTCATTTAGTGGATATTTTCACAAAAAAGTGAAATTTTCAAAAATTCAGAAAATTGGCTGAAAACGACTAAATATGAAGGACTCATCGGGCGAATCGCTCTGGAACTGAAATCGGAACGCTCACTGACATTTCCCCTATCTGAAAGTCTGATAAACACTGAAAAAATGACTAAATCCAAAAAAAAAAATTTTTCACCTTATTTCAATTTTACCCCCGTGGGATATATATATTCTGCCCACACACATTTGGAACTCTCCTGGGGTACCCTCACACATATTATTCCCTCATTTAGTGGATATTTTCACAAAAAAGTGAAATTTTCAAAAATTCAGAAAATTGGCTGAAAACGACTAAATATGAAGGACTCATCGGGCGAATCGCTCTGGAACTGAAATCGGAACGCTCACTGACATTTCCCCTATCTGAAAGTCTGATAAACGCTGAAAAAATGACTAAGTCCAAAAAAAAAAAGTTTCACCTTTTTTCAATTTTACCCCCGTGGGATATATATTCTACCCACACACATTTGGAACTCTCCTGGGATACCCTCACACATATTATTCCCTCATTTAGTGGATATTTTCACAAAAAAGTGAAATTTTCAAAAATTCAGAAAATTGGCTGAAAACGACTAAATATGAAGGACTCATCGGTCGAATCGCTCTGGAACTGCAATCGGAACGCTCACTGACATTTCCCCTATCTGAAAGTCTGATAAATGCTGAAAAAATGACTAAGTGCAAAAAAAAAATTTTTTTCACCTTATTTCAATTGTACCCCCGTGGGATATATATTCTACCCACACACATTTGGAACTCTCCTTGGGTACCCTCACACATATTATTCCCTCATTTAGTGGATATTTTCACAAAAAAGTGAAATTTTCAAAAATTCTGAAATTTGGCTGAAACAAATAAATATTAAGGACTCATCGGGCGAATCGCTCTGGAACTGAAATCGGAACGCTCACTGACATTTCCCCTATCTGAAAGTCTGATAAACGCTGAAAAAATGACTAAGTCCAAAAAAAAAAAATTTTCACCTTTTTTCAATTTTACCCCCGTGGGATATATATATTCTGCCCACACACATTTGGAACTCTCCTGGGGTACCCTCACACATATTATTCCCACATTTAGTGGATATTTTCAGAAAAAAGTGAAATTTTCAAAAATTCTGAAATTTGCCTGAAAACAACTAAATATTAAGGACTCATCGGGCGAATCGCTCTGGAACTGAAATCGGAACGCTCACTGACATTTCCCCTATCTGAAAGTCTGATAAACGCTGAAAAAATGACTAAGTCCAAAAAAATATATTTTTCACCTTTTTTCAATTTTACCCCCGTGGGATATATATTCTACCCACACACATTTGGAACTCTCCTGGGGTACCCTCACGCACATTATTTCCTCATTTAGTGGATATTTTCACAAAAAAGTGAAATTTTCAAAAATTCAGAAAATTGGCTGAAAACGACTAAATATGAAGGACTCATCGGGCGAATCGCTCTGGAACTGAAATCGGAACGCTCACTGACATTTCCCCTATCTGAAAGTCTGATAAACGCTGAAAAAATGACTAAGTCCAAAAAAAAAAATGTTTCACCTTTTTTCAATTTTACCCCCGTGGGATATATATTCTACCCACACACATTTGGAACTCTCCTGGGATACCCTCACACATATTATTCCCTCATTTAGTGGATATTTTCACAAAAAAGTGAAATTTTCAAAAATTCAGAAAATTGGCTGAAAACGACTAAATATGAAGGACTCATCGGGCGAATCGCTCTGGAACTGAAATCGGAACGCTCACTGACATTTCCCCTATCTGAAAGTCTGATAAATGCTGAAAAAATGACTAAGTGCAAAAAAAAAATTTTTTTCACCTTATTTCAATTGTACCCCCGTGGGATATATATTCTACCCACACACATTTGGAACTCTCCTTGGGTACCCTCACACATATTATTCCCTCATTTAGTGGATATTTTCACAAAAAAGTGAAATTTTCAAAAATTCTGAAATTTGGCTGAAACAAATAAATATTAAGGACTCATCGGGCGAATCGCTCTGGAACTGAAATCGGAACGCTCACTGACATTTCCCCTATCTGAAAGTCTGATAAACGCTGAAAAAATGACTAAGTCCAAAAAAAAAAATTTTTCACCTTTTTTCAATTTTACCCCCGTGGGATATATATTCTACCCACACACATTTGGAACTCTCCTGGGATACCCTCACACATATTATTCCCTCATTTAGTGGATATTTTCACAAAAAAGTGAAATTTTCAAAAATTCAGAAAATTGGCTGAAAATGACTAAATATGAAGGACTCATCGGGCAAATCGCTCTGGAACTGAAATCGGAATGCTCACTGACATTTCCCCTATCTGAAAGTCTGATCAACGCTGAAAAAATGACTAAGTCTAAAAAAAAAATTTTTTCACCTTTTTTCAATTTTACCCCCGTGGGATATATACTCTACCCAGACACATTTGGAACTCTCCTGAGGTACCCTCACACATATTATTCCCTCATTTAGTGGATATTTTCACAAAAAAGTGAAATTTTCAAAAATTCAGAAAATTGGCTGAAAACGACTAAATATGAAGGACTCATCGGGCGAATCGCTCTGGAACTGAAATCGGAACGCTCACTGACATTTCCCCTATCTGAAAGTCTGATAAACACTGAAAAAATGACTAAATCCAAAAAAAAAAATTTTTCACCTTATTTCAATTTTACCCCCGTGGGATATATATATTCTGCCCACACACATTTGGAACTCTCCTGGGGTACCCTCACACATATTATTCCCTCATTTAGTGGATATTTTCAGAAAAAAGTGAAATTTTCAAAAATTCTGAAATTTGCCTGAAAACAACTACATATTAAGGACTCATCGGGCGAATCGCTCTGGAACTGAAATCGGAACGCTCACTGACATTTCCCCTATCTGAAAGTCTGATAAACACTGAAAAAATAACTAAGTCCAAAAAAAATTTTTTTTCACCTTTTTTCAATTTTACCCCCGTGGGATATATATTCTACCCACACACATTTGGAACTCTCCTGGGATACCCTCACACATATTATTCCCTCATTTAGTGGATATTTTCACAAAAAAGTGAAATTTTCAAAAATTCAGAAAATTGGCTGAAAACAACTAAATATGAAGGACTCATCGGGCGAATCGCTCTGGAACTGAAATCAGAACACTCACTGACATTTCCCCTATCTGAAAGTCTGATAAATGCTGAAAAAATGACTAAGTGCAAAAAAAAAATTTTTTTCACCTTATTTCAATTTTACCCCCGTGGGATATATATTCTACCCACACACATTTGGAACTCTCCTGGGTACCCTCACACATATTATTCCCTCATTTAGTGGATATTTTCACAAAAAAGTGAAATTTTCAAAAATTCTGAAATTTGGCTGAAACAAATAAATATTAAGGACTCATCGGGCGAATCGCTCTGGAACTGAAATCGGAACGCTCACTGACATTTCCCCTATCTGAAAGTCTGATAAACGCTGAAAAAATGACTAAGTCCAAAAAAAAAAATTTTTCACCTTTTTTCAATTTTACCCCCGTGGGATATATATTCTACCCACACACATTTGGAACTCTCCTGGGATACCCTCACACATATTATTACCTCATTTAGTGGATATTTTCACAAAAAAGTGAAATTTTCAAAAATTCAGAAAATTGCCTGAAAATGACTAAATATGAAGGACATATCGGGCAAATCGCTCTGGAACTGAAATCGGAACGCTCACTGACATTTCCCCTATCTGAAAGTCTGATCAACGCTGAAAAAATGACTAAGTCCAAAAAAAAAATTTTTTCACCTTTTTTCAATTTTACCCCCATGGGATATATACTCTACCCAGACACATTTGGAACTCTCCTGAGGTACCCTCACACATATTATTCCCTCATTTAGTGGATATTTTCATAAAAAAGTGAAATTTTCAAAAATTCTGAAATTTGGCTGAAACAAATAAATATTAAGGACTCATCGGGCGAATCGCTCTGGAACTGAAATCGGAACGCTCACTGACATTTCCCCTATCTGAAAGTCTGATAAACGCTGAAAAAATGACTAAGTCCAAAAAAAAAAATTTTTCACCTTTTTTCAATTTTACCCCCGTGGGATATATATTCTACCCACACACATTTGGAACTCTCCTGGGATACCCTCACACATATTATTGCCTCATTTAGTGGATATTTTCACAAAAAAGTGAAATTTTCAAAAATTCAGAAAATTGGCTGAAAATGACTAAATATGAAGGACTCATCGGGTGAATCGCTCTGGAACTGAAATCAGAACACTCACTGACATTTCCCCTATCTGAAAGTCTGATAAATGCTGAAAAAATGACTAAGTGCAAAAAAAAAATTTTTTTCACCTTATTTCAATTTTACCCCCGTGGGATATATATTCTACCCACACACATTTGGAACTCTCCTGGGGTACCCTCACACATATTATTCCCTCATTTAGTGGATATTTTCACAAAAAAGTGAAATTTTCAAAAATTCTGAAATTTGGCTGAAACAAATAAATATTAAGGACTCATCGGGCGAATCGCTCTGGAACTGAAATCGGAACGCTCACTGACATTTCCCCTATCTGAAAGTCTGATAAACGCTGAAAAAATGACTAAGTCCAAAAAAAAAAATTTTTCACCTTTTTTCAATTTTACCCCCGTGGGATATATATTCTACCCACACACATTTGGAACTCTCCTGGGATACCCTCACACATATTATTCCCTCATTTAGTGGATATTTTCACAAAAAAGTGAAATTTTCAAAAATTCAGAAAATTGGCTGAAAATAACTAAATATGAAGGACTCATCGGGCGAATCGCTCTGGAACTGAAATCGGAACGCTCACTGACATTTCCCCTATCTGAAAGTCTGATAAACGCTGAAAAAATGACTAAGTCCAAAAAAAAAATTTTTTCACCTTTTTTCAATTTTACCCCCGTGGGATATATACTCTACCCAGACACATTTGGAACTCTCCTGAGGTACCCTCACACATATTATTCCCTCATTTAGTGGATATTTTCACAAAAAAGTGAAATTTTCAAAAATTCAGAAAATTGGCTGAAAACGACTAAATATGAAGGACTCATCGGGCGAATCGCTCTGGAACTGAAGTCAGAACACTCACTGACATTTCCCCTATCTGAAAGTCTGATAAATGCTGAAAAAATGACTAAGTCCAAAAAAAAAATTTTTTTCACCTTTTTTCAATTTTACCCCCGTGGGATATATATTCTACCCACACACATTTGGAACTCTCCTGGGTTAGCCTCACACATATTATTCCCTCATTTAGTGGATATTTTCACAAAAAAGTGAAATTTTCAAAAATTTTGAAATTTGGCTGAAACAAATAAATATAAAGGACTCATCGGGCGAATCGCTCTGGAACTGAAATCGGAACGCTCACTGACATTTCCCCTATCTGAAAGTCTGATAAACGCTGAAAAAATGACTAAGTCCAAAAAAAAAATTTTTCACCTTTTTTCAATTTTACCCCCGTGGGATATATATTCTACCCACACACATTTGGAACTCTCCTGGGATACCCTCACACATATTATTCCCTCATTTAGTGGATATTTTCACAAAAAAGTGAAATTTTCAAAAATTCAGAAAATTGGCTGAAAACGACTAAATATGAAGGACTCATCGGGCGAATCGCTCTGGAACTGAAATCGGAACGCTCACTGACATTTCCCCTATCTGAAAGTCTGATAAATGCTGAAAAAATGACTAAGTCAAAAAAAAAAATTTTTTTCACCTTTTTTCAATTTTACCCCCGTGGGATATATATTCTACCCACACACATTTGGAACTCTCCTGGGGTACCCTCACACATATTATTCCCTCATTTAGTGGATATTTTCATAAAAAAGTGAAATTTTCAAAAATTCTGAAATTTGGCTGAAACAAATAAATATTAAGGACTCATCGGGCGAATCACTCTGGAACTGAAATCGGAACGCTCACTGACATTTCCCCTATCTGAAAGTTTGATAAACGCTGAAAAAATGACTAAGTCCAAAAAAAAAAATTTTTCACCTTTTTTCAATTTTACCCCCGTGGGATATATATTCTACCCACACACATTTGGAACTCTCCTGGGATACCCTCACACATATTATTCCCTCATTTAGTGGATATTTTCACAAAAAAGTGAAATTTTCAAAAATTCAGAAAATTGGCTGAAAATGACTAAATATGAAGGACTCATCGGGCGAATCGCTCTGGAACTGAAATCGGAACGCTCACTGACATTTCCCCTATCTGAAAGTCTGATAAACGCTGAAAAAATGACTAAGTCCAAAAAAAAAATTTTTCACCTTTTTTCAATTTTACCCCCATGGGATATATATTCTACCCACACACATTTGGAACTCTCCTGGGATACCCTCACACATATTATTCCCTCATTTAGTGGATATTTTCACAAAAAAGTGAAATTTTCAAAAATTCAGAAAATTGGCTGACAATGACTAAATATGAAGGACTCATCGGGCGAATCGCTCTGGAACTGAAATCGGAACGCTCACTGACATTTGCCCTATCTGAAAGTCTGATAAACGCTGAAAAAATGACTAAGTCCAAAAAAAAAATTTTTTCACCTTTTTTCAATTTTACCCCCGTGGGATATATACTCTACCCAGACACATTTGGAACTCTCCTGAGGTACCCTCACACATATTATTCCCTCATTTAGTGGATATTTTCACAAAAAAGTGAAATTTTCAAAAATTCAGAAAATTGGCTGAAAACGACTAAATATGAAGGACTCATCGGTCGAATCGCTCTGGAACTGAAATCAGAACACTCACTGACATTTCCCCTATCTGAAAGTCTGATAAATGCTGAAAAAATGACTAAGTCCAAAAAAAAAATTTTTTTCACCTTTTTTCAATTTTACCCCCGTGGGATATATATTCTACCCACACACATTTGGAACTCTCCTGGGGTACCCTCACACATATTATTCCCTCATTTAGTGGGTATTTTCACAAAAAAGTGAAATTTTCAAAAATTTTGAAATTTGGCTGAAACAAATAAATATAAAGGACTCATCGGGCGAATCGCTCTGGAACTGAAATCGGAACGCTCACTGACATTTCCCCTATCTGAAAGTCTGATAAACGCTGAAAAAATGACTAAGTCCAAAAAAAAAATTTTTCACCTTTTTTCAATTTTACCCCCGTGGGATATATATTCTACCCACACACATTTGGAACTCTCCTGGGATACCCTCACACATATTATTCCCTCATTTAGTGGATATTTTCACAAAAAAGTGAAATTTTCAAAAATTCAGAAAATTGGCTGAAAACGACTAAATATGAAGGACTCATCGGGCGAATCGCTCTGGAACTGAAATCGGAACGCTCACTGACATTTCCCCTATCTGAAAGTCTGATAAATGCTGAAAAAATGACTAAGTCAAAAAAAAAAATTTTTTTCACCTTTTTTCAATTTTACCCCCGTGGGATATATATTCTACCCACACACATTTGGAACTCTCCTGGGGTACCCTCACACATATTATTCCCTCATTTAGTGGATATTTTCATAAAAAAGTGAAATTTTCAAAAATTCTGAAATTTGGCTGAAACAAATAAATATTAAGGACTCATCGGGCGAATCACTCTGGAACTGAAATCGGAACGCTCACTGACATTTCCCCTATCTGAAAGTCTGATAAACGCTGAAAAAATGACTAAGTCCAAAAAAAAAAATTTTTCACCTTTTTTCAATTTTACCCCCGTGGGATATATATTCTACCCACACACATTTGGAACTCTCCTGGGATACCCTCACACATATTATTCCCTCATTTAGTGGATATTTTCACAAAAAAGTGAAATTTTCAAAAATTCAGAAAATTGGCTGAAAATGACTAAATATGAAGGACTCATCGGGCGAATCGCTCTGGAACTGAAATCGGAACGCTCACTGACATTTCCCCTATCTGAAAGTCTGATAAACGCTGAAAAAATGACTAAGTCCAAAAAAAAAATTTTTCACCTTTTTTCAATTTTACCCCCGTGGGATATATATTCTACCCACACACATTTGGAACTCTCCTGGGATACCCTCACACATATTATTCCCTCATTTAGTGGATATTTTCACAAAAAAGTGAAATTTTCGAAAATTCAGAAAATTGGCTGACAATGACTAAATATGAAGGACTCATCGGGCGAATCGCTCTGGAACTGAAATCGGAACGCTCACTGACATTTGCCCTATCTGAAAGTCTGATAAACGCTGAAAAAATGACTAAGTCCAAAAAAAAAATTTTTTCACCTTTTTTCAATTTTACCCCCGTGGGATATATACTCTACCCAGACACATTTGGAACTCTCCTGAGGTACCCTCACACATATTATTCCCTCATTTAGTGGATATTTTCACAAAAAAGTGAAATTTTCAAAAATTCAGAAAATTGGCTGAAAACGACTAAATATGAAGGACTCATCGGTCGAATCGCTCTGGAACTGAAATCAGAACACTCACTGACATTTCCCCTATCTGAAAGTCTGATAAATGCTGAAAAAATGACTAAGTCCAAAAAAAAAATTTTTTTCACCTATTTTCAATTTTACCCCCGTGGGATATATATTCTACCCACACACATTTGGAACTCTCCTGGGGTACACTCACACATATTATTCCCTCATTTAGTGGATATTTTCAGAAAAAAGTGAAATTTTCAAAAATTCTGAAATTTGCCTGAAAACAACTAAATATTAAGGACTCATCGGGCGAATCGCTCTGGAACTGAAATCGGAATGCTCACTGACATTTCCCCTATCTGAAAGTCTGATAAACGCTGAAAAAATGACTAAGTCCAAAAAAAATATTTTTCACCTTTTTTCAATTTTACCCCCGTGGGATATATATTCTACCCACACACATTTGGAACTCTCCTTGGGTACCCTCACACATATTATTTCCTCATTTAGTGGATATTTTCACAAAAAAGTGAAATTTTCAAAAATTCTGAAAATTGTCTGAAAACGACTAAATATGAAGGACTCATCGGGCGAATCACTCTGGTACTTAAATCGGAATGCTCACTGACATTTCTACTATCTGAAAGTCTGAAGAACGGTGAAAAAATGACTAAGTCCAAAAAAAAAAAATTTTCACCTTTTTTCAATTTTACCCCCGTGGGATATATATTCTACCCACACACATTTGGAACTCTCCTGAGGTACCCTCACACATATTATTCCCTCATTTAGTGGATATTTTCACAAAAAAGTGAAATTTTCAAAAATTCAGAAAATTGGCTGAAAACGACTAAATATGAAGGACTCATCGGGCGAATCGCTCTGGAACTGAAATCGGAACGCTCACTGACATTTCCCCTATCTGAAAGTCTGATAAACGCTGAAAAAATGACTAAGTCCAAAAAAATATATTTTTCACCTTTTTTCAATTTTACCCCCGTGGGATATATATTCTACCCACACACATTTGGAACTCTCCTGGGGTACCCTCACGCACATTATTTCCTCATTTAGTGGATATTTTCACAAAAAAGTGAAATTTTCAAAAATTCAGAAAATTGGCTGAAAACGACTAAATATGAAGGACTCATCGGGCAAATCGCTCTGGAACTGAAATCGGAACGCTCACTGACATTTCCCCTCTCTGAAAGTCTGATAAACGCTGAAAAAATGACTTAAGTCTAAAAAAAAATTTTTTCACCTTTTTTCCATTTTACCCCCGTGGGATATATATTCTACCCACACACATTTGGAACTCTCCTGGGGTACCCTCACACATATTATTCCCTCATTTAGTGGATATTTTCACAAAAAAGTGAAATTTTCAAAAATTCTGAAAATTGGCTGAAAACGACTAAATATGAAGGACTCATCGGGCGAATCGCTCTGGTACTTAAATCGGAATGCTCACTGACATTTCTACTATCTGAAAGTCTGAAAAACGGTGAAAAAATGACTAAGTCCAAAAAAAAAAAATTTTTCACCTTTTTTCAATTTTACCCCCGTGGGATATATATTCTACCCACACACATTTGGAACTCTCCTGAGGTACCCTCACACATATTATTCCCTCATTTAGTGGATATTTTCACAAAAAAGTGAAATTTTCAAAAATTCAGAAAATTGGCTGAAAACTACTAAATATGAAGGACTCATCGGGCGAATCGCTCTGGAACTGAAATCGGAACGCTCACTGACATTTCCCCTATCTGAAAGTCTGATAAACGCTGAAAAAATGACTAAGTCCAAAAAAATATATTTTTCACCTTTTTTCAATTTTACCCCCGTGGGATATATATTCTACCCACACACATTTGGAACTCTCCTGGGGTACCCTCATGCACATTATTTCCTCATTTAGTGGATATTTTCACAAAAAAGTGAAATTTTAAAAAATTCAGAAAATTGGCTGAAAACGACTAAATATGAAGGACTCATCGGGCGAATCGCTCTGGAACTGAAATCGGAACGCTCACTGACATTTCCCCTATCTGAAAGTCTGATAAATGCTGAAAAAATGACTTAAGTCCAAAAAAAAATTTTTTCACCTTTTTTCCATTTTACCCCCGTGGGATATATATTCTACCCACACACATTTGGAACTCTCCTGGGGTACCCTCACACATATTATTTCCTCATTTAGTGGATATTTTCACAAAAAAGTGAAATTTTCAAAAATTCTGAAAATTGGCTGAAAACGACTAAATATGAAGGACTCATCGGGCGAATCGCTCTGGAACTTAAATCGGAACGCTCACTGACATTTCTACTATCTGAAAGTCTGGAAAACGGTGAAAAAATGACTAAGTCCAAAAAAAAAAAATTTTTCACCTTTTTTCAATTTTACCCCCGTGGGATATATATTCTACCCACACACATTTGGAACTCTCCTGGGGTACCCTCACACACATTATTTCCTCATTTAGTGGATATTTTCACAAAAAAGTGAAATTTTCAAAAATTCAGAAAATTGGCTGAAAACGACTAAATATGAAGGACTCATCGGGCGAATCGCTCTGGAACTGAAATCGGAACGCTCACTGACATTTCCCCTATCTGAAAGTCTGATAAACGCTGAAAAAATGACTTAAGTCCAAAAAAAAATTTTTTCACCTTTTTTCCATTTTACCCCCGTGGGATATATATTCAACCCACACACATTTGGAACTCTCCTGGGGTACCCTCACACATATTATTCCCTCATTTAGTGGATTTTTTCACAAAAAAGTGAAATTTTCAAAAATTCTGAAATTTGGCTGAAAACAACTAAATATGAAGGACTCATCGGGCGAATCGCTCTGGAACTGAAATCGGAACGCTCACTGACATTTCCCCTATCTGAAAGTCTGATAAACGCTGAAAAAATGACTTAAGTCCAAAAAAAAATTTTTTCACCTTTTTTCCATTTTACCCCCGTGGGATATATATTCTACCCACACACATTTGGAACTCTCCTGGGGTACCCTCACACATATTATTTCCTCATTTAGTGGATATTTTCACAAAAAAGTGAAATTTTCAAAAATTCTGAAAATTGGCTGAAAACGACTAAATATGAAGGACTCATCGGGCGAATCGCTCTGGAACTTAAATCGGAACGCTCACTGACATTTCTACTATCTGAAAGTCTGAAAAACGGTGAAAAAATGACAGTCCAAAAAAAAAAATTTTTTCACCTTTTTTCAATTTTACCCCCGTGGGATATATATTCTACCCACACACATTTGGAACTCTCCTGGGGTACCCTCACACACATTATTTCCTCATTTAGTGGATATTTTCACAAAAAAGTGAAATTTTCAAAAATTCAGAAAATTGGCTGAAAACGACTAAATATGAAGGACTCATCGGGCGAATCGCTCTGGAACTGAAATCGGAACGCTCACTGACATTTCCCCTCTCTGAAAGTCTGATAAACGCTGAAAAAATGACTTAAGTCCAAAAAAAAATTTTTTCACCTTTTTTCCATTTTACCCCCGTGGGATATATATTCTACCCACACACATTTGGAACTCTCCTGGGGTACCCTCACACATATTATTCCCTCATTTAGTGGATATTTTCACAAAAAAGTGAAATTTTCAAAAATTCTGAAAATTGGCTGAAAACGACTAAATATGAAGGACTCATCGGGCGAATCGCTCTGGTACTTAAATCGGAATGCTCACTGACATTTCTACTATCTGAAAGTCTGAAAAACGGTGAAAAAATGACTAAGTCCAAAAAAAAAAAATTTTTCACCTTTTTTCAATTTTACCCCCGTGGGATATATATTCTACCCACACACATTTGGAACTCTCCTGAGGTACCCTCACACATATTATTCCCTCATTTAGTGGATATTTTCACAAAAAAGTGAAATTTTCAAAAATTCAGAAAATTGGCTGAAAACTACTAAATATGAAGGACTCATCGGGCGAATCGCTCTGGAACTGAAATCGGAACGCTCACTGACATTTCCCCTATCTGAAAGTCTGATAAACGCTGAAAAAATGACTAAGTCCAAAAAAATATATTTTTCACCTTTTTTCAATTTTACCCCCGTGGGATATATATTCTACCCACACACATTTGGAACTCTCCTGGGGTACCCTCATGCACATTATTTCCTCATTTAGTGGATATTTTCACAAAAAAGTGAAATTTTAAAAAATTCAGAAAATTGGCTGAAAACGACTAAATATGAAGGACTCATCGGGCGAATCGCTCTGGAACTGAAATCGGAACGCTCACTGACATTTCCCCTATCTGAAAGTCTGATAAATGCTGAAAAAATGACTTAAGTTCAAAAAAAAATTTTTTCACCTTTTTTCCATTTTACCCCCGTGGGATATATATTCTACCCACACACATTTGGAACTCTCCTGGGGTACCCTCACACATATTATTTCCTCATTTAGTGGATATTTTCACAAAAAAGTGAAATTTTCAAAAATTCTGAAAATTGGCTGAAAACGACTAAATATGAAGGACTCATCGGGCGAATCGCTCTGGAACTTAAATCGGAACGCTCACTGACATTTCTACTATCTGAAAGTCTGAAAAACGGTGAAAAAATGACTAAGTCCAAAAAAAAAAAATTTTTCACCTTTTTTCAATTTTACCCCCGTGGGATATATATTCTACCCACACACATTTGGAACTCTCCTGGGGTACCCTCACACACATTATTTCCTCATTTAGTGGATATTTTCACAAAAAAGTGAAATTTTCAAAAATTCAGAAAATTGGCTGAAAACGACTAAATATGAAGGACTCATCGGGCGAATCGCTCTGGAACTGAAATCGGAACGCTCACTGACATTTCCCCTATCTGAAAGTCTGATAAACGCTGAAAAAATGACTTAAGTCCAAAAAAAAATTTTTTCACCTTTTTTCCATTTTACCCCCGTGGGATATATATTCAACCCACACACATTTGGAACTCTCCTGGGGTACCCTCACACATATTATTCCCTCATTTAGTGGATTTTTTCACAAAAAAGTGAAATTTTCAAAAATTCTGAAATTTGGCTGAAAACAACTAAATATGAAGGACTCATCGGGCGAATCGCTCTGGAACTGAAATCGGAACGCTCACTGATATTTCCCCTATCTGAAAGTCTGATAAACGCTGAAAAAATGACTTAAGTCCAAAAAAAAATTTTTTCACCTTTTTTCCATTTTACCCCCGTGGGATATATATTCTACCCACACACATTTGGAACTCTCCTGGGGTACCCTCACACATATTATTTCCTCATTTAGTGGATATTTTCACAAAAAAGTGAAATTTTCAAAAATTCTGAAAATTGGCTGAAAACGACTAAATATGAAGGACTCATCGGGCGAATCGCTCTGGAACTTAAATCGGAACGCTCACTGACATTTCTTCTATCTGAAAGTCTGAAAAACGGTGAAAAAATGACTAAGTCCAAAAAAAAAAAATTTTTCACCTTTTTTCAATTTTACCCCCGTGGGATATATATTCTACCCACACACATTTGGAACTCTCCTGGGGTACCCTCACACACATTATTTCCTCATTTAGTGGATATTTTCACAAAAAAGTGAAATTTTCAAAAATTCAGAAAATTGGCTGAAAACGACTAAATATGAAGGACTCATCGGGCGAATCGCTCTGGAACTGAAATCGGAACGCTCACTGACATTTCCCCTATCTGAAAGTCTGATAAACGCTGAAAAAATGACTTAAGTCCAAAAAAAAATTTTTTCACCTTTTTTCCATTTTACCCCCGTGGGATATATATTCAACCCACACACATTTGGAACTCTCCTGGGGTACCCTCACACATATTATTCCCTCATTTAGTGGATTTTTTCACAAAAAAGTGAAATTTTCAAAAATTCTGAAATTTGGCTGAAAACAACTAAATATGAAGGACTCATCGTGCGAATCGCTCTGGAACTGAAATCGGAACGCTCACTGACATTTCCCCTATCTGAAAGTCTGATAAACGCTGAAAAAATGACTAAGTCCAAAAAAAAAAATTTTTTCACCTTTTTTCAATTTTACCCCCGTGGGATATATATTCTACCCACACACATTTGGAACTCTCCTGGGGTACCCTCACACATATTATTTCCTCATTTAGTGGATATTTTCACAAAAAAGTGAAATTTTAAAAAATTCTGAAAATTGGCTGAAAATGACTAAATATGAAGGACTCATCGGGCGAATCGCTCTGGAACTGAAATCGGAATGCTCACTGACATTTCCCCTATCTGAAAGTCTGATAAACGCTAAAATGACTGAGTCCAAAAAAAAATTTTTTTCACCTTTTTTCAATTTTACCCCCGTGGGATATATATTCTACCCACACACATTTGGAACTCTCCTGGGATACCCTCACACATATTATTCCCTCATTTAGTGGATATTTTCACAAAAAAGTGAAATTTTCAAAAATTCAGAAAATTGGCTGAAAACGACTAAATATGAAGGACTCATCGGGTGAATCGCTCTGGAACTGAAATCGGAACGCTCACTGACATTTCCCCTATCTGAAAGTCTGATAAACGCTGAAAAAATGACTAAGTCCAAAAAAAAAAATTTTTCACCTTTTTTCAATTTTACCCCCGTGGGATATATATATTCTGCCCACACACATTTGGAACTCTCCTGGGGTACCCTCACACATATTATTTCCTCATTTAGTGGATATTTTCACAAAAAAGTGAAATTTTAAAAAATTCTGAAAATTGGCTGAAAATGACTAAATATGAAGGACTCATCGGGCGAATCGCTCTGGAACTGAAATCGGAACGCTCACTGACATTTCCCCTATCTGAAAGTCTGATAAACGCTAAAATGACTGAGTCCAAAAAAAAAATTTTTTCACCTTTTTTCAATTTTACTAGTGTTGAGCCACCCCCATAGTGTTCGAGTTCGGTTCGGTTCGTCGAACACCCGTGTGTTCGCCGAACTGTTCGTCGAACTGTTCGTCGAACACCTTCGAACACCGTTAAAATCAATGGCAGGCAAACAAAAACACATAGAAACACATAGAAAACACCTTCAAAGGTGTCCAAAAGCTGACAAACTGCTCAGAAGACATAACTAACACATGGAAAAGTGACAAGTACATATAGTCATGCGAAAATAAAAGAGGTGGAGGAGTAAAAGGAGGGGGAGACACAGATATAGGCATGTCATGCCCTTCTAAAATCCAAAAAGTGAGAAGCCGACACGGCCAGTCCGCTCCTGCCCGTGCCACCTCCGTGTCGCCGGGTTTGTGCCAGAGCCGCGGTGAACCCTGATGGCCAGCCCCCCTCTCCCAATACTGGTGCCTGTCCGCTGGTGGGTCGAGCGAGCCCCCCTGTGGTGGAGGCAGCTCTAAGCTTTTTAATTTAAATTGTCTCTCTAATTTGAATGAATACACTTTAAATCCATTTACAAGGATCTATTGGAGGGCAAGTCTCATGCCAGCAGCCGCGTAATTCCAGCTCCAGTAGCGTCCACTAAAGCTGCTGCAGTTAAAAAGCTTTTATAAGGATCGAGCTCGGCTGTCCACGCAAGGCATCCTACTGCCAGTTCCAGCCCCTATGCCTTGGGGTGCCTCCTGATGCTCTTCACTGAGTATCCCGTGGTCCCGAAGCATTTCCTTTGAAAAAATGAAGTGTCCAAACTACAGGTGGTGTAGCTTGCTTAACAGCTGGGATAATCCGCTGACTAGCAGACCCTGCTACTAGGCACAAAGTATTTCCTGGGCTAGATGCAGTTAAAAATTTGTAATTAGATACTCTCGTTGGATGCTGAGAAAGCATTCCATAGAGTCTCCTGGCACGCCATATATGATTCTCTTAAAAAGCTTGGGGTAGGGGTCTAGGGGACCCTTTTATAGCCAAAATCACGGCCCTGTATCGCAATACGTCACCTAGGCTGAAGATAAATGGAACTGTAGCACCCTGAGGGCTCGGTTGCTACAGAGGTATTGCACCTCACCCAGAGGTGTGATATCTCACTCTCAGGTAAGGATGCAGTGTGGATCAGGACCCGACACCTGCATGCATTACACCACATTGCCGTGGGGCAGGGCGACCAATATGCCCCTGAGATGGGCACGACAGTCCCTGTCCCTGGCTGGAGTGGGGGGAGGGAACACTGAGGAAGGGGAACCCTGTAGTGCAGGAGCAGGGAGGAAGCAGTTCCTGGGTGCATTGAGAAGGGAGTATAAAAGGTGGGCACCATCTTAGTTCAGTGCAGAGAAGTCTGAGCAGAAGTGGCAGGGAGCAGGGGCTCTGCATGAGCTCAGCTCCGGAGGCGGGCCTAGTAACAGAGGCCCAGGCCTGGAAGAGGGAGAAGGAAGGAAGAGGAGCGGAGAAGGCTCCAGGAACGAGGAACGAAGGGATCTCAGGGGTGCGGACGGGCGAGTCGCCACCGCACGCCAGAATCCACCTGCGTGGAGGGGTCAGGCCAAAGGGGGAGACCGGTCCCCGAAACTAGTGGAGGCAGGAAACGACCCTCAGCTAGAAACAGGAGGCTGTGACATTTTATGTGGCGCAGCCCCTCGCTACACCCGCTAGGAAGGCACCACATAGGGTCAGGGAAACTGGCGCCAAGTTTACCAAGAGGAGGCCCGAGGCAGCCGGACAGAAGGGTTGGTAAGAAAGGCCAGACAAAGGACACACAAAGGGGGTCCTGTGAAGCGCTCCAAAGTTATCTGGGAGTTGTCTGAGCCCCTCACCTGGTGAGCACAGTACGACGTGGGCAGCCGTTACCTGCAGACGTGATCTGGATAATAAGAACTGTGAGTAAAGGCCCTGGACTGCATCACTGACTCCGTGTCATTACTGCTGCTGCCCTGCACCATCACCCCCATCCTCCGCATACACTGCCCTGAGGCTATACTCCTCCCGTGGGGAGTTTTGCTACGCTCTGCTGCACCCACAACACCAGCCTCAGCGGTCTGCCCTGGAGCGGCGGTTCACTCTGACCGCAATCCACGGGTGGCGTAGTCGGACATTTAAACATCAAAACCACATAAATAGTTCCGCCACTGGTTTGACCGCCCTGAGCCACGGAACCGGGTTGCCGCCACGGAGACTACAACCACCAGCATCCACCAAAAAGGGTCCGGCTCCGGGTGTCCCAAGGCCCAGGGGGCGCGTCAGAACATTTTCATCACCTTTCACAATCACCAATGGGACAAGGCAGGGATGTTCTCTGTCCCCTCTCTTATACATCCTAGTGACGGAGCACCTGCTCTCATCAATTCGCCATAACCCCAATATTAGGTGGATTGAGGTGGGAGGCACCGAGTACAAGTGCTCTCTATTTGCTGATGATGTCCTAGTATATATCACTCAATCACATATATCCATCCATGCTGTTATGGCTGAAATAGATCACTTTGTTACATGGTCAAATTTTAAAATCAATGCAGCGAAGTCTGAGGCCCTCGATGTCTCCCTCCCCAAATCCATATAGGATTCCATCCAGTCCAACTTTCCCTTTGCCTGGCCCTCACAGGGTATCAAATACTTAGAAATTCCTATTCATAGAGACCTCTCCCATCTATGTTATCTTAATTTTGGGCCCTTTATTGAACAACTCCATACAGACCACAGTTGGCAAGTTAGAACTGTAAGATTCACTACGTGAACCACTGGTGTTTTGTGGAAAAGCACATGTACACTGTGTTCCAAATTATTATGCAAAAAGTGTTTAGGAGTGATAAGGGAAGAATTTGTTTGTTTGTCAGTTAAACTCATTGATGGTGATGTGTGTCAGGGCTCTTTATATCACTGTAATCAATTGCAGACACCAGTGCTAATTAGTTTGGCAGGTGTGTCCAATGAAAGGCAAGACTACTTAAGAAGGCTCTGTCACATTATTCAGCAGCCTACATTTTCTGCCAAAATGGGAAAGAAAAAGGATGTGTCGGCTGCTGAGAAGCAACAAATTGTGGAGTGTTTAGGTCAAGGCATGACTACAATCAACATTGTGCGATGATCAGGATGAAGTGTCTTGGCAATCAAGAAGTATGTAGCTGATTCACAGTACACACGTGTGCGTGCTGATAAGGGCAAATTGAGGACTCTTTCCTACAGGCAATTACGTCAGGTTGAAAGAGCAGCGGCAAAAAAGCCTTGTCATAGCAGCAGACAAGTTTTTGAAGCTGCTTGTGCCTCCAACGTCCCCCGAACAACAAGATGCAGGGTCCTTCAGAGGTTTGCAGCTGTGCATACGCCATCCTGTCGACCTCCTCTATCCACTTCACACAAGCAGAAACGGCTCCAGTGGGCCAAACATTACATGAAGACTGATTTCAAAACTGTTTTGTTCACGGATGAGTGCCGTGCAGCGCTCGATGGTCCAGATGGATGGAGTGGAGGATGGCTGGTTGATGGACACCCCACGCAAACACGGCTACAGCGCCAACAAGGAGGAGGTGGAGTAATGTTTTGGGCTGGAATCATGGGGAGAGAGATTGTCGGCCCCTTTAGGATCCCTGAAGGCGCTAAAGATGAACTCCATAATGTATGTGGATTTTCTCAAACAGCACTTCCTGCCATGGTTCAAGAAGAAGAACCGTGTATTTCACAGCAAGATCATTTTTCTGCATGATAATGCACCATCTCATGCTGCACATAAAACATCTGCATCTCTGGCTGATATGGGCATAAAAGGGGACAAACTTATGGTGTGACCCCCATGCTCCCCTGACCTCTACCCCATTCAGAACCTTTGGAGCATCATTAAAAGGAGTGTCTATGATGGCGGGAGGCAGTTCACATCTAAGCAACAGCTCTGGGAGGGTATTCTGTCCTCATGCAAAACAATTGAAGCAGAAACCATCCAAAACCTGACAAATTCAATGGACGAGAGAGTTCAGAAGCTCCTTTCGAACAAGGGGTCCTATGTGAAAATGTAACATCACCTAGAATAAAGTTTTGAGTTGAAAACTGTTTGATTTCAGTTTCTAACAACCTGCTAATGCTTATAATTTCAAAAATGACCATTTTTTTTGGTCTTTATTAAAATGAAAAGGTTGATCGAAAAGTTTGGGGGATCTAAGAGTGTGGCAACCCAGTAGTCATGATTACTTCGAATTCTGACAATATGAGGGTCATGCTGCAGGTAGTGCAGCAAGAAGGCACTTATGTGTCTTGCGCATCTCGGAGCCCCAAAATTATTTTCCGGGCTAGATGCAGCTAAAAATTATTTTTAATTTTAAATCTGGTGGAGCTTATTATAGATGGCCTAATAGGATCAGTGCTGCACACTGCTACAAAGCCCAAATTATTTTCCAGTCAAGATACAGATAAACATGATTAGTAATTTGAAAGCTTAAAACGGTTGGTAGGGTGATTTTAACCAATCATCAAGCTTTTACTCTCCCCAGGATGACACAGGGGTAGAAAAGTCGTTTCGGATCCATGATTTGTTCATCTTTATGAACGTGAGTCTGTCTACATTATCAGTGGAGAGCCGCGTGCGCTTATCTGTCAGCACACCACCAGCAGCGCTGAACACACGTTCAGACAGAACGCTGGCTGCGGGGCATGACAAGATCTCCAAGGCGTAAGTGGCTAGCTCCGGCCATTTATCCAGATTGGAAGCCCAAAAAGAGCAAGGGTCCAGTGACACAGTCGTGGCTTCAATGTTTACTTGGAGATACTCCTGTACCATCGTCTCTAGGCGTTGACTATGTGTCAGACTTCTTGTCTCCTGTGGCCTTGCAAAGGATGGGCTAAAAAAGTGGTGAAATGATTCCGCAAAATTGATGTTACCACCAGATACTGTGGTTCTGTTACGGTTTGAGTGCTGAACACTTGACGGTCCCACGGTTGGCAAGTTGGAACTGTGAGATTCACTACGTGCACCACTGGTATTTTGTGGAAAAGCACATGTAAGATTCTGCAACAGTCTCTGCTGATACTCCTGCATGCGTGCATCCCTTTCTATGGCAGGAATAATTTCTGCAAATTTACTTTTGTACCGGGGATCTAACAGTGTGGCAACCCAGTAGTCAGGATTATTTCTAATTCTCACAATTCGAGGGTCATGTTGCAGGTAGTGCAGCAAGAAGGCACTCGTGTGTTGCGCATCCAGGAGCACCAAGTCCCTGTTGTGTTGGTGGCGAGGTAACAATCATGCTTCCTTCCTCTGTCCTCTCCCCCCAACCTCGCACAACAGAAATGTGATCAAGGTCTCCCTCATCTGATGAGTCTTCCATTAGTTCGTCCTCCACTTCTTCCTGGGCTCCTGCACCTTCCTCACTAGTTTGGCTGCTACCATGCGCCCTGGTAAAACCATCTCCCCCACCCTCACATGCCTGCCGCCTTGGTGCTGCCGACCGTCTGGACCTTGCAGATGTTAGCCCTTCCGCATACAACTCCTCCTCCTCTACTTCCTCCACCTCCTCTTGTGCCACCACCTGACTCCGAATTCTGTTTAACATGTGCTCCAGCATGTAAATCACCGAAATAGTCATGCTGATAATGGCATCGTCAGCACTAAACATCTTCGTCGCCATTTCAAAACTGTGCAGAAGGGTGCATAGGTCCCTGATCTGAGACCACTCCTCCAGCGTGATTTGCCCCACCTCTGAATCTCGTTGGCCCAGGCTATACGTCAGAACGTATTGCACCAGGGCTTGTCGGTGCTGCCACAGTCGCTGCAACATGTGCAGAGTTGAATTCCACCGGGTAGGCACATCGCATTTTAGCCGGTGAAGTGGCAGGCCCAACGACTTCTGTAGAGATGTAAGTCGCTGAGCTGCGGGATGCGAACGGCGGAAGTGAGCACACAGCGACCGTGCCCTCTGCAGAAGGCCATCTAGTCTGGGATAGTGGGCTAAAAATTGCTGGACAACCAGGTTCAACACGTGAGCCATACAAGGCACGTGTGTGACATTGCCCAGGCGAAGGGCCGCACCCAGGTTTGCAGCATTGTCGCACACGGCCTTCCCTGGTTTCAGGTCCAGTGGAGACAACCATTCATGAAATTGGTTCTCCAGAGCTGACCACAACTCCTAAGCTGTGTGACTCACATTTCCCAGACATTTCAATGTAAAAACCGCCTGATGACGTTGAGCCCTACTGCCAGCATAGTAAGGAGGTGTGCAGGATCCCTTCTGCGCAGTTAGAAAGCTTGTGGCATGACCAGACAGGCTTTGAGTGCAGGTGGAAGACCGAGAGGAGGTTGAGGAGGCAGAAGCAGTGGAGGAACTTTGACATAAAGAGGATTGACGCACAACTCGTGGGGACGGCAAGACTTGGACAGCAGCCCCTTGTCCTGCTGTCACCATAGTTACCCAGTGCCCAGTCAGCGACATGTAACGCCCCTGTCCATGCCTACTCGTCCAAGTGTCTGTGGTGAAATGCACCCTGTCACACACAGAGTTTCTCAAAGAAGCGGTGATGTTGTGTGCGACATGCTGGTGGAGCGCAGGCACACCTTTCTTTGAGAAGTAGTGCCGACTGGGCATCTGGTACTGGGGCACTGCGACGGACATAAGGTCTCGAAAATCCTCTGTGTCCACCAGGCGGAAAGGCAGCATTTCTGTAGCCAAAAGCTTGCAGATGGTGAAATTCAACCTCTTAGCTTTCTCATGGCTAGGAGGAAATGGTCTTTTACTTGTCCACATCTGAGGGACCGAGGGCTGGCTCTTGTGCTTAGACGGGGTTGATAAGGGTGTCCCCGGCAAACTGCCGGTCTGTGAGGAAGATGCAGGCGGACATGTTAGGTTGCCTTGATCCAAAGGTGGTGCTATCGATGTCGGACAGCGCTCAACACCAGCTGGTGTTCCCACCTCCAAAGAAAATGATGACCTGCCAATCACGCTGGCTGTTGCGGGTAAAGAGGTGGCAGGTCTGCGCCCCAAAACAGGTGTGACTGCTGTCCCCCCAGTCACAGAGGATGAAGAGGCCGCGGATGCACAAGATATGGCAGACAGTGGTTGGCCCGGCCGGCTAGGCCGCATTGTAGCACACTGAGCTTCCCACTGCAACTTATGCTTCATGTCCATGTGCCGGTTCATGCATGAAGTACTCAAACTATGTATTTTTTGGCCTCTACTTAGCTTTTGCTGAGAAATGTTACAGATAACACGAGTTGGGTCATCTTTATCGATCTGAAAAAATGCCCAGGCTATGCAAGGCTTAGCACCCATGCGACCTGAAGAGCCACCACGACTTGTGGTGAGAGGCAGAGTTGTGTTTGAGGATGCAGTTGTTGACGTGCTTCCAGTACTACGTCTCTGTCCAGGAAGGCGCAACCTGACCTCGTCGTCACTAGCATCTTCCTCCACCTCCTCTGCTGACCTCATCTCTTGGCTGACTGTGGGTTGACAGTAAGTGGGATCTCCGACCTCATCATCATCACCCTGTGCGTTATCACACCCGTCGTCCTCAGAGCCAACCTGTTCCTGCCCTGACAAAAAACTAAAGTTGTCGCTCCAATCAGGTATTTGAGTCTTATCATCGTCTTCCTCATTGTCTCCACCAACAGGAGTTACAGTTTGGGAATGAGGGTCTACATTATGGTCAGAACCTTCTGCGTCTGGTCCTGGATCCGACTCATAAAGATTCTGGGCATCAGTGCAGATCATTTCCTCGTCTGGATTCACAGAAGCGCTGGAGTCGACCTCTGATTCCCAGGCTATAGTATGAGTAAACAGCTCTGCAGACTCAACCATCTGTTCTACCTCATACTCAGACGGGCAGCTGGAGATTTGGGAGCTGTGAGGAAGCAAGTGCGATTTGGGTGACACCTTTGAGGACTGGAGTATTTGTGATGTTGAAGTTGATGTGGAGGAGAGCCCACTTAAAGGAGCACTTGATATCCGTTGAAGCACCTGCTGTTTTTGTGCCTCATCTGGAATTTGTAGCGATTGGCGTGGCCGTAAGAAAGGGATCTTATCACATTGTCCGCTAAAAGAAGTAGACATTTTAGTTTGGCTGGAAGATGGTCTTACTTCTGCACCTACCCCACGGACACAACCTTTTTTTCCCTTCCCAACACGCCTATTCCCCTTTCCACCAGCAGCAGGCCTTTTTCCACTCATTATGGTGGTTAACTAATTCACAACTCTGGAGTTGTTTGCACAAAAAAACAATGGATGGTAACCGAGCAGAGCTGAGTGGCCAAACTATTGGCTGGGTTAGATGCAGAAAAAAATTATTTTTAATTTGCAACCTGATGGAGGTCAGTATAGATGGACTAATAGACCAAGTCCCACACACCGCTAGAAGCCCAAATATTTTTTCAGAGCTAGATGCAGAAAATTTTTTGATTCAATTTGCAACCTGATGGAGGTCAGTATAGATGGACTAATAGACCAAGTCCCACACACTGCTAGAAGCCCAAATATTTTTTCAGAGCTAGATGCAGAAAAAAATTATTTTTAATTTGCAACCTGATGGAGGTCAGTATAGATGGACTAATAGACCAAGTCCCACACACCGCTAGAAGTCCAAATATTTTTTCAGAGCTAGATGCAGAAAATTTTTTGATTCAGTTTGCAACCTGATGGAGGTCAGTATAGATGGACTAATAGACCAAGTCCCACACACTGCTAGAAGCCCAAATATTTTTTCAGAGCTAGATGCAGAAAAAAATTATTTTTAATTTGCAACCTGATGGAGGTCAGTATAGATGGACTAATAGACCAAGTCCCACACAGCGCTAGAAGCCCAAATATTTTTTCAGAGCTAGATGCAGAAAATTTTTTGATTCAATTTTCAACCTGATGGAGGTCAGTATAGATGGACTAATAGACCAAGTCCCACACACCGCTAGAAGCCCAAATATTTTTTCAGAGCTAGATGCAGAAAAAAATTATATTCAATTTGCAACCTGCTGGAGGTCAGTATAGAAGGACTAATAGAACAAGTCCCACACACTGCTAGAAGCCCAAATATTTTTTCAGAGCTAAATGAAGAAAAAAATTATTTTTAATTTGCAACCTGATGGAGGCCAGTATAGATGGACTAATAGACCAAGTCCCACACACTGCTAGAAGCCCAAATATTTTTTCAGAGCTAGATGCAGAAAAAAATTATTTTTAATTTGCAACCTGATGGAGGTCAGTATAGATGGACTAATAGACCAAGTCCCACACACCGCTAGAAGCCCAAATATTTTTTCAGAGCTAGATGCAGAAAAAAATTATATTCAATTTGCAACCTGCTGGAGGTCAGTATAGAAGGACTAATAGAACAAGTCCCACACACTGCTAGAAGCCCAAATATTTTTTCAGAGCTAAATGAAGAAAAAAATTATTTTTAATTTGCAACCTGATGGAGGTCAGTATAGATGGACTAATAGACCAAGTCCCACACACTGCTTGAAGCCCAAATATTTTTTCAGAGCTAGATGCAGAAAAAAATTATTTTTAATTTGCAACCTGATGGAGGTCAGTATAGATGGACTAATAGACCAAGTCCCACACACCGCTAGAAGCCCAAATATTTTTTCAGAGCTAGATGCAGAAAATTTTTTGATTCAATTTGCAACCTGATGGAGGTCAGTATAGATGGACTAATAGACCAAGTCCCACACACTGCTAGAAGCCCAAATATTTTTTCAGAGCTAGATGCAGAAAAAAATTATTTTTAATTTGCAACCTGATGGAGGTCAGTATAGATGGACTAATAGACCAAGTCCCACACAGCGCTAGAAGCCCAAATATTTTTTCAGAGCTAGATGCAGAAAATTTTTTGATTCAATTTGCAACCTGATGGAGGTCAGTATAGATGGACTAATAGACCAAGTCCCACACACTGCTAGAAGCCCAAATATTTTTTCAGAGCTAGATGCAGAAAAAAATTATTTTTAATTTGCAACCTGATGGAGGTCAGTATAGATGGACTAATAGACCAAGTCCCACACACCGCTAGAAGCCCAAATATTTTTTCAGAGCTAGATGCAGAAAAAAATTATATTCAATTTGCAACCTGCTGGAGGTCAGTATAGAAGGACTAATAGAACAAGTCCCACACAATGCTAGAAGCCCAAATATTTTTTCAGAGCTAAATGAAGAAAAAAATTATTTTTAATTTGCAACCTGATGGAGGTCAGTATAGATGGACTAATAGACCAAGTCCCACACACTGCTAGAAGCCCAAATATTTTTTCAGAGCTAGATGCAGAAAAAAATTATTTTTAATTTGCAACCTGATGGAGGTCAGTATAGATGGACTAATAGACCAAGTCCCACACACCGCTAGAAGCCCAAATATTTTTTCAGAGCTAGATGCAGAAAAAAATTATATTCAATTTGCAACCTGCTGGAGGTCAGTATAGAAGGACTAATAGAACAAGTCCCACACACTGCTAGAAGCCCAAATATTTTTTCAGAGCTAAATGAAGAAAAAAATTATTTTTAATTTGCAACCTGATGGAGGTCAGTATAGATGGACTAATAGACCAAGTCCCACACACTGCTAGAAGCCCAAATATTTTTTCAGAGCTAGATGCAGAAAAAAATTATTTTTAATTTGCAACCTGATGGAGGTCAGTAGAGATGGACTAATAGACCAAGTCCCACACACCGCTAGAAGCCCAAATATTTTTTCAGAGCTAGATGCAGAAAAAAATTATATTCAATTTGCAACCTGCTGGAGGTCAGTATAGAAGGACTAATAGAACAAGTCCCACACACTGCTAGAAGCCCAAATATTTTTTCAGAGCTAAATGAAGAAAAAAATTATTTTTAATTTGCAACCTGATGGAGGTCAGTATAGATGGACTAATAGACCAAGTCCCACACACCGCTAGAAGCCCAAATATTTTTTCAGAGCTAGATGCAGAAAAAAATTATTTTTAATTTGCAACCTGATGGAGGTCAGTATAGATGGACTAATAGACCAAGTCCCACACACCACTAGAAGCCCAAATATTTTTTCAGAGCTAGATGCAGAAAATTTTTTGATTCAATTTGCAACCTGATGGAGGTCAGTATAGATGGACTAATAGACCAAGTCCCACACACCGCTAGAAGCCCAAATATTTTTTCAGAGCTAGATGCAGAAAAAAATTATATTCAATTTGCAACCTGCTGGAGGTCAGTATAGAAGGACTAATAGAACAAGTCCCACACACTGCTAGAAGCCCAAATATTTTTTCAGAGCTAAATGAAGAAAAAAATTATTTTTAATTTGCAACCTGATGGAGGTCAGTATAGATGGACTAATAGACCAAGTCCCACACACTGCTAGAAGCCCAAATATTTTTTCAGAGCTAGATGCAGAAAAAAATTATTTTTAATTTGCAACCTGATGGAGGTCAGTATAGATGGACTAATAGACCAAGTCCCACACACCGCTAGAAGCCCAAATATTTTTTCAGAGCTAGATGCAGAAAAAAATTATTTTTAATTTGCAACCTGATGGAGGTCAGTATAGATGTACTAATAGACCAAGTCCCACACACCGCTAGAAGCCCAAATATTTTTTCAGAGCTAGATGCAGAAAATTTTTTGATTCAATTTGCAACCTGATGGAGGTCAGTATAGATGGACTAATAGACCAAGTCCCACACACTGCTAGAAGCCCAAAAATTTTTTCAGAGCTAGATGCAGAAAAAAATTATTTTTAATTTGCAACCTGATGGAGGTCAGTATAGATGGACTAATAGACCAAGTCCCACACACCGCTAGAAGCCCAAATATTTTTTCAGAGCTAGATGCAGAAAAAAATTATATTCAGTTTGCAACCTGATGGAGGTCAGTATAGATGGACTAATAGAATGATGCTATGCCCAAAAGATTTTACTTCACTAGGTGCAGTAAAAAAATTGGTATTCTATACACAGGTGGTATATCTTGCAACACAGATAGGCTACTCCACTGACTAACACACTCTGCAATAGGCCAAAAAGGATTAGCTTTGCTAGATTCAGCCAAATGCTGTGAAAAAAACTTGCACAGCACTGGCACAGACCTGCCTGGCAAAAACTGATAGGAACTCATGTAACCTAGTCCTGAAAAGGACTCCAATTACAATTAGTCTTTACTCCCACAACCTATCTATTTAAGAGCACAGACCTCCCTGATAAAAGTCGTAGGAAATGCTGTAACCTAGTCCTTAAAAGGACTGCAATCACAAATATTCCCTACTCCCAAGCTATCTGTATATTTGTGCAAAAATTGGCTTGAAATTAACAAGGTATAGCGCACACAGCAACAGCGGTGCCGTCTAACACGCAGCTGCAGCAGTGAGAAAATGGTGGCGACGGGGAAAATGGCTTGGTCTTATAGGGCAAGGACATGTGACATACACTGCCAATGACACATGCCCTTGCTTGTGTGAAAAAAAGCACTTCGCTCCGTGTGTGCGCTGCTGATAGGCTGACAGATTGCACCTCCCCACTGCAAATGCGGGAAAGAGAAAAAAAATGGAGATCTTCATTGTTCCTGCAGAGATCCATCCCCTGCCCCTCCCCCCACCCCGCTGTACACTCAAACTGCGTATTAACATTAATTTTCATCATTACTGAGAAAAAATCCAGTTATGATTTTGGTGCACGAACAGTTATCGAACATAACCTCGAACAGCCGAATTTTTATCAAATTGTTCGTGTTCGCCGAACGGCTCGAACACCGCCCAAAACAGCTCGAATTTGAGATTGGCGAACAGTTCGAGTAGAACAACGCTCATCTCTAAATTTTACCCCCGTGGGATATATATTCTACCCACACACATTTGGAACTCTCCTGAGGTACCCTCACACATATTATTCCCTCATTTAGTGGATATTTTCACAAAAAAGTGAAATTTTCAAAAATTCAGAAAATTGTCTGAAAACGACTAAATATGAAGGACTCATCGGGTGAATCGCTCTGGAACTGAAATCGGAATGCTCACTGACATTTCCCCTATCTGAAAGTCTGATAAACGCTGAAAAAATGACTTAAGTCCAAAAAAAAATTTTTTCACCTTTTTTCCATTTTACCCCCGTGGGATATATATTCTACCCACACACATTTGGAACTCTCCTGGGGTACCCTCACACATATTATTCCCTCATTTAGTGGATATTTTCACAAAAAAGTGAAATTTTCAAAAATTCTGAAATTTGGCTGAAACAAAAAAATATTAAGGACTCATCGGGAGAATCGCTCTGGAACTGAAATCGGAACGCTCACTGACATTTCCCCTATCTGAAAGTCTGATAAACGCTGAAAAAATGACTTAAGTCCAAAAAAAAAAAATTTTTCACCTTTTTTCAATTTTACCCCCGTGGGATATATATTCTACCCACACACATTTGGAACTCTCCTGGGATACCCTCACACATATTATTCCCTCATTTAGTGGATATTTTCACAAAAAAGTGAAATTTTCAAAAATTCAGAAAATTGGCTGAAAACGACTAAATATGAAGGACTCATCGGGCGAATCGCTCTGGAACTGAAATCGGAACGCTCACTGACATTTCCCCTATCTGAAAGTCTGATAAACGCTGAAAAAATGACTAAGTCCAAAAAAAAAAATTTTTCACCTTTTTTCAATTTTACCCCCGTGGGATATATATATTCTGCCCACACACATTTGGAACTCTCCTGGGGTACCCTCACACATATTATTCCCTCATTTAGTGGATATTTTCACAAAAAAGTGAAATTTTCAAAAATTCTGAAATTTGCCTGAAAACAACTAAATATTAAGGACTCATCGGGCGAATCGCTCTGGAACTGAAATTGGAACGCTCACTGACATTTCCCCTATCTGAAAGTCTGATAAACGCTGAAAAAATGACTAAGTCCAAAAAAATAAATTTTTCACCTTTTTTCAATTTTACCCCCGTGTGATATATATTCTATCCACACACATTTGGAACTCTCCTGGGGAACCCTCACACATATTATTCCCTCATTTAGTGGATATTTTCACAAAAAAGTGACATTTTCAAAAATTCAGAAAATTGGCTGAAAATGACTAAATATGAAGGACTCATCGGGCGAATCGCTCTGGAACTGAAATCGGAACGCTCACTGACATTTCACCTATCTGAAAGTCTGATAAACGCCGGAAAATGACTAAGTCTAAAAAAAATTTTTTTTCAACTTTTTTCAATTTTACCCCCGTGGTATATGTATTCTACCCACACACATTTGGAACTCTCCTGGGATACCCTCACACATATTATTCCCTCATTTAGTGGATATTTTCACAAAAAAGTGAAATTTTCAAAAATTCAGAAAATTGGCTGAAAACGACTAAATATGAAGGACTCATCGGGCGAATCACTCTGGAACTGAAATCGGAACGCTCACTGACATTTCCCCTATCTGAAAGTCTGATAAACGCCGGAAAAATGACTAAGTCCAAAAAAATTTTTTTCACCTTTTTTCAATTTTACCCCCGTGGGATATATATTCTACCCACACACATTTGGAACTCTCTTGGGGTACCCTCACACATATTATTCCCTCATTTAGCGGATATTTTCACAAAAAAGTGAAATTTTCAAAAATTCAGAAAACTGGCTGAAAACGACTAAATATGAAGGACTCATCGAGCGAATCGCTCTGGAACTGAAATCGGAACGCTCACTGACATTTCCCCTATCTGAAAGTCTGATAAACGCTGAAAAAATGACTAAGTCCAAAAAAAAAATTTTTTCACCTTTTTTCAATTTTGCCCCCGTGGGATATATATTCTACCCACACACACTTGGAACTCTCCTGGGGTACCCTCACACATATTATTTCCTCATTTAGTGGATATTTTCACAAAAAAAGTGAAATTTTCAAAAATTCAGAAAATTGGCTGAAAATGACTAAATATGAAGGAATCATCGGGCGAATCGCTCTGGAACTGAAATCGGAACGCTCACTGACATTTCACCTATCTGAAAGTCTGATAAACGGCGGAAAATGACTAAGTCTAAAAAAAATTTTTTTTCAACTTTTTTCAATTTTACCCCCGTGGTATATGTATTCTACCCACACACATTTGGAACTCTCCTGGGATACCCTCACACATATTATTCCCTCATTTAGTGGATATTTTCACAAAAAAGTGAAATTTTCAAAAATTCAGAAAATTGGCTGAAAACGACTAAATATGAAGGACTCATCGGGCGAATCACTCTGGAACTGAAATCGGAACGCTCACTGACATTTCCCCTATCTGAAAGTCTGATAAACGCCGGAAAAATGACTAAGTCCAAAAAAATTTTTTTCACCTTTTTTCAATTTTACCCCCGTGGGATATATATTCTACCCACACACATTTGGAACTCTCTTGGGGTACCCTCACACATATTATTCCCTCATTTAGCGGATATTTTCACAAAAAAGTGAAATTTTCAAAAATTCAGAAAACTGGCTGAAAACGACTAAATATGAAGGACTCATCGGGCGAATCGCTCTGGAACTGAAATCGGAACGCTCACTGACATTTCCCCTATCTGAAAGTCTGATAAACGCTGAAAAAATGACTAAGTCCAAAAAAAAAATTTTTTCACCTTTTTTCAATTTTGCCCCCGTGGGATATATATTCTACCCACACACACTTGGAACTCTCCTGGGGTACCCTCACACATATTATTTCCTCATTTAGTGGATATTTTCACAAAAAAAGTGAAATTTTCAAAAATTCTGAAAATTGGCTGAAAACGACTAAATATGAAGGACTCATCGGGCGAATCGCTCTGGAACTGAAATCGGAACGCTCACTGACATTTCCCCTATCTGAAAGTCTGATAAACGCTGAAAAAATGACTAAGTCCAAAAAAAAAAATTTTTTCACCTTTTTTCAATTTTACCCCCGTGGGATATATATTCTACCCACACACATTTGGAACTCTTCTGAGGTACCCTCACACATATTATTCCTTCATTTAGTGGATATTTTCACAAAAAAGTGAAATTTTCAAAAATTCTGAAAATTGGCTGAAAACGACTAAATATGAAGGATGCATCGGGCGAATCGCTCTGGAACTGAAATCGGAACGCTCACTGACATTTCCCCTATCTGAAAGTCTGATAAACGCTGAAAAAATGACTTAAGTCCAAAAAAAAAATTTTTCACCTTTTTTCAATTTTACCCCCGTGGGATATATATTCTACCCACACACATTTGGAACTCTCCTGGGGTACCCTCACACATATTATTTCCTCATTTAGTGGATATTTTCACAAAAAAGTGAAATTTTCAAAAATTCTGAAAATTGGCTGAAAACGACTAAATATGAAGGACTCATCGGGCGAATCGCTCTGGAACTTAAATCGGAACGCTCACTGACATTTCTACTATCTGAAAGTCTGAAAAACGGTGAAAAAATGACTAAGTCCAAAAAAAAATAATTTTTCACCTTTTTTCAATTTTACCCCCGTGGGATATATATTCTACCCACACACATTTGGAACTCTCCGGAGGTACCCTCACACATATTATTCCCCCATTTAGTGGATATTTTCACAAAAAAGTGAAATTTTCAAAAATTCAGAAAATTGGCTGAAAACGACTAAATATGAAGGACTCATAGGGCGAATCGCTCTGGAACTGAAATCGGAACGCTCACTGACATTTCCCCTATCTGAAAGTCTGATAAACGCTGAAAAAATGACTAAGTCCAAAAAAATAAATTTTTCACCTTTTTTCAATTTTACCCCCGTGGGATATATATATTCTGCCCACACACATTTGGAACTCTCCTGGGGTACCCTCACACATATTATTCCCTCATTTAGTGGATATTTTCACAAAAAAGTGAAATTTTCAAAAATTCTGAAATTTGCCTGAAAACAACTAAATATTAAGGACTCATCGGGCGAATCGCTCTGGAACTGAAATTGGAACGCTCACTGACATTTCCCCTATCTGAAAGTCTGATAAACGCTGAAAAAATGACTAAATCCAAAAAAATAAATTTTTCACCTTTTTTCAATTTTACCCCCGTGTGATATATATTCTATCCACACACATTTGGAACTCTCCTGGGGAACCCTCACACATATTATTCCCTCATTTAGTGGATATTTTCACAAAAAAGTGACATTTTCAAAAATTCAGAAAATTGGCTGAAAATGACTAAATATGAAGGACTCATCGGGCGAATCGCTCTGGAACTGAAATCGGAACGCTCACTGACATTTCACCTATCTGAAAGTCTGATAAACGCCGGAAAATGACTAAGTCTAAAAAAAATTTTTTTTCAACTTTTTTCAATTTTACCCCCGTGGTATATGTATTCTACCCACACACATTTGGAACTCTCCTGGGATACCCTCACACATATTATTCCCTCATTTAGTGGATATTTTCACAAAAAAGTGAAATTTTCAAAAATTCAGAAAATTGGCTGAAAACGACTAAATATGAAGGACTCATCGGGCGAATCACTCTGGAACTGAAATCGGAACGCTCACTGACATTTCCCCTATCTGAAAGTCTGATAAACGCCGGAAAAATGACTAAGTCCAAAAAAATTTTTTTCACCTTTTTTCAATTTTACCCCCGTGGGATATATATTCTACCCACACACATTTGGAACTCTCTTGGGGTACCCTCACACATATTATTCCCTCATTTAGCGGATATTTTCACAAAAAAGTGAAATTTTCAAAAATTCAGAAAACTGGCTGAAAACGACTAAATATGAAGGACTCATCGAGCGAATCGCTCTGGAACTGAAATCGGAACGCTCACTGACATTTCCCCTATCTGAAAGTCTGATAAACGCTGAAAAAATGACTAAGTCCAAAAAAAAAATTTTTTCACCTTTTTTCAATTTTGCCCCCGTGGGATATATATTCTACCCACACACACTTGGAACTCTCCTGGGGTACCCTCACACATATTATTTCCTCATTTAGTGGATATTTTCACAAAAAAAGTGAAATTTTCAAAAATTCAGAAAATTGGCTGAAAATGACTAAATATGAAGGAATCATCGGGCGAATCGCTCTGGAACTGAAATCGGAACGCTCACTGACATTTCACCTATCTGAAAGTCTGATAAACGGCGGAAAATGACTAAGTCTAAAAAAAATTTTTTTTCAACTTTTTTCAATTTTACCCCCGTGGTATATGTATTCTACCCACACACATTTGGAACTCTCCTGGGATACCCTCACACATATTATTCCCTCATTTAGTGGATATTTTCACAAAAAAGTGAAATTTTCAAAAATTCAGAAAATTGGCTGAAAACGACTAAATATGAAGGACTCATCGGGCGAATCACTCTGGAACTGAAATCGGAACGCTCACTGACATTTCCCCTATCTGAAAGTCTGATAAACGCCGGAAAAATGACTAAGTCCAAAAAAATTTTTTTCACCTTTTTTCAATTTTACCCCCGTGGGATATATATTCTACCCACACACATTTGGAACTCTCTTGGGGTACCCTCACACATATTATTCCCTCATTTAGCGGATATTTTCACAAAAAAGTGAAATTTTCAAAAATTCAGAAAACTGGCTGAAAACGACTAAATATGAAGGACTCATCGGGCGAATCGCTCTGGAACTGAAATCGGAACGCTCACTGACATTTCCCCTATCTGAAAGTCTGATAAACGCTGAAAAAATGACTAAGTCCAAAAAAAAATTTTTTTCACCTTTTTTCAATTTTGCCCCCGTGGGATATATATTCTACCCACACACACTTGGAACTCTCCTGGGGTACCCTCACACATATTATTTCCTCATTTAGTGGATATTTTCACAAAAAAAGTGAAATTTTCAAAAATTCTGAAAATTGGCTGAAAACGACTAAATATGAAGGACTCATCGGGCGAATCGCTCTGGAACTGAAATCGGAACGCTCACTGACATTTCCCCTATCTGAAAGTCTGATAAACGCTGAAAAAATGACTAAGTCCAAAAAAAAAAATTTTTTCACCTTTTTTCAATTTTACCCCCGTGGGATATATATTCTACCCACACACATTTGGAACTCTTCTGAGGTACCCTCACACATATTATTCCTTCATTTAGTGGATATTTTCACAAAAAAGTGAAATTTTCAAAAATTCTGAAAATTGGCTGAAAACGACTAAATATGAAGGATGCATCGGGCGAATCGCTCTGGAACTGAAATCGGAACGCTCACTGACATTTCCCCTATCTGAAAGTCTGATAAACGCTGAAAAAATGACTTAAGTCCAAAAAAAAAATTTTTCACCTTTTTTCAATTTTACCCCCGTGGGATATATATTCTACCCACACACATTTGGAACTCTCCTGGGGTACCCTCACACATATTATTTCCTCATTTAGTGGATATTTTCACAAAAAAGTGAAATTTTCAAAAATTCTGAAATTTGGCTGAAAACGACTAATTATGAAGGACTCATCGGGCGAATCACTCTGGAACTGAAATCGGAACGCTCACTGACATTTCCCCTATCTGAAAGTCTGATAAACGCCGGAAAAATGACTAAGTCCAAAAAATTTTTTTTCACCTTTTTTCAATTTTACCCCCGTGGGATATATATTCTACCCACACACATTTGGAACTCTCTTGGGGTACCCTCACACATATTATTCCCTCATTTAGCGGATATTTTCACAAAAAAGTGAAATTTTCAAAAATTCGGAAAATTGGCTGAAAACGACTAAATATGAAGGACTCATCGGGCGAATCGCTCTGGAACTTAAATCGGAACGCTCACTGACATTTCTACTATCTGAAAGTCTGAAAAACGGTGAAAAAATGACTAAGTCCAAAAAAAAATAATTTTTCACCTTTTTTCAATTTTACCCCCGTGGGATATATATTCTACCCACACACATTTGGAACTCTCCGGAGGTACCCTCACACATATTATTCCCTCATTTAGTGGATATTTTCACAAAAAAGTGAAATTTTCAAAAATTCAGAAAATTGGCTGAAAACGACTAAATATGAAGGACTCATAGGGCGAATCGCTCTGGAACTGAAATCGGAACGCTCACTGACATTTCCCCTATCTGAAAGTCTGATAAACGCTGAAAAAATGACTAAGTCCAAAAAAATATATTTTTCACCTTTTTTCAATTTTACCCCCGTGGGATATATATTCTACCCACACACATTTGGAACTCTCCTGAGGTACCCTCACACATATTATTCCCTCATTTAGTGGATATTTTCACAAAAAAGTGAAATTTTCAAAAATTCAGAAAATTGGCTGAAAACAACTAAATATGAAGGACTCATCGGGCGAATCGCTCTGGAACTGAAATCGGAACGCTCACTGACATTTCCCCTATCTGAAAGTCTGATAAACGCCGGAAAAATGACTAAGTCCAAAAAATTTTTTTTCACCTTTTTTCAATTTTACCCCCGTGGGATATATATTCTACCCACACACATTTGGAACTCTCTTGGGGTACCCTCACACATATTATTCCCTCATTTAGCGGATATTTTCACAAAAAAGTGAAATTTTCAAAAATTCAGAAAACTGGCTGAAAACGACTAAATATGAAGGACTCATCGGGCGAATCGCTTTGGAACTGAAATCGGAACGCTCACTGACATTTCTCCTGTCTGAAAGTCTGATAAACGCTGAAAAAATGACTAAGTCCAAAAAAAAAATTTTTTCACCTTTTTTCAATTTTGCCCCCGTGGGATATATATTCTACCCACACACACTTGGAACTCTCCTGGGGTACCCTCACACATATTATTTCCTCATTTAGTGGATATTTTCACAAAAAAAGTGAAATTTTCAAAAATTCAGAAAATTGGCTGAAAATGACTAAATATGAAGGAATCATCGGACGAATCGCTCTGGAACTGAAATCGGAACGCTCACTGACATTTCACCTATCTGAAAGTCTGATAAACGGCGGAAAATGACTAAGTCTAAAAAAAATTTTTTTTCAACTTTTTTCAATTTTACCCCCGTGGTATATGTATTCTACCCACACACATTTGGAACTCTCCTGGGATACCCTCACACATATTATTCCCTCATTTAGTGGATATTTTCACAAAAAAGTGAAATTTTCAAAAATTCAGAAAATTGGCTGAAAACGACTAAATATGAAGGACTCATCGGGCGAATCGCTCTGGAACTGAAATCGGAACGCTCACTGACATTTCTCCTATCTGAAAGTCTGATAAACGCTGAAAAAATGACTAAGTCCAAAAAAAAAATTTTTTCACCTTTTTTCAATTTTGCCCCCGTGGGATATATATTCTACCCACACACACTTGGAACTCTCCTGGGGTACCCTCACACATATTATTTCCTCATTTAGTGGATATTTTCACAAAAAAAGTGA
The DNA here is from genome assembly GCF_046119375.1 of Phyllobates terribilis. Lineage (NCBI taxonomy): Eukaryota > Metazoa > Chordata > Amphibia > Anura > Dendrobatidae > Phyllobates > Phyllobates terribilis. The sequence goes on along the minus strand of NW_027363566.1, from coordinate 144,755 downwards.
AATTTTCAAAAATTCAGAAAATTGGCTGAAAATGACTAAATATGAAGGAATCATCGGGCGAATCGCTCTGGAACTGAAATCGGAACGCTCACTGACATTTCACCTATCTGAAAGTCTGATAAACGGCGGAAAATGACTAAGTCTAAAAAAAATTTTTTTTCAACTTTTTTCAATTTTACCCCCGTGGTATATGTATTCTACCCACACACATTTGGAACTCTCCTGGGATACCCTCACACATATTATTCCCTCATTTAGTGGATATTTTCACAAAAAAGTGAAATTTTCAAAAATTCAGAAAATTGGCTGAAAACGACTAAATATGAAGGACTCATCGGGCGAATCACTCTGGAACTGAAATCGGAACGCTCACTGACATTTCCCCTATCTGAAAGTCTGATAAACGCCGGAAAAATGACTAAGTCCAAAAAATTTTTTTTCACCTTTTTTCAATTTTACCCCCGTGGGATATATATTCTACCCACACACATTTGGAACTCTCCTGGGGTACCCTCACACATATTATTTCCTCATTTAGTGGATATTTTCACAAAAAAAGTGAAATTTTCAAAAATTCTGAAAATTGGCTGAAAACGACTAAATATGAAGGACTCATCGGGCGAATCGCTCTGGAACTGAAATCGGAACGCTCACTGACATTTCCCCTATCTGAAAGTCTGATAATCGCTGAAAAAATGACTAAGTCCAAAAAAAAAAATTTTTTCACCTTTTTTCAATTTTACCCCCGTGGGATATATATTCTACCCACACACATTTGGAACTCTTCTGAGGTACCCTCACACATATTATTCCTTCATTTAGTGGATATTTTCACAAAAAAGTGAAATTTTTTGAAAAATTCTGAAAATTGGCTGAAAACGACTAAATATGAAGGATGCATCGGGCGAATCGCTCTGGAACTGAAATCGGAATGCTCACTGACATTTCCCCTATCTGAAAGTCTGATAAACGCTGAAAAAATGACTTAAGTCCAAAAAAAAAATTTTTCACCTTTTTTTCAATTTTACCCCCGTGGGATATATATTCTACCCACACACATTTGGAACTCTCCTGGGGTACCGTCACACATATTATTTCCTCATTTAGTGGATATTTTCACAAAAAAGTGAAATTTTCAAAAATTCTGAAAATTGGCTGAAAACGACTAAATATGAAGGACTCATCGGGCGAATCGCTCTGGAACTTAAATCGGAACGCTCACTGACATTTCTACTATCTGAAAGTCTGAAAAACGGTGAAAAAATGACTAAGTCCAAAAAAAAATAATTTTTCACCTTTTTTCAATTTTACCCCCGTGGGATATATATTCTACCCACACACATTTGGAACTCTCCGGAGGTACCCTCACACATATTATTCCCTCATTTAGTGGATATTTTCACAAAAAAGTGAAATTTTCAAAAATTCAGAAAATTGGCTGAAAACGACTAAATATGAAGGACTCATAGGGCGAATCGCTCTGGAACTGAAATCGGAACGCTCACTGACATTTCCCCTATCTGAAAGTCTGATAAACGCTGAAAAAATGACTAAGTCCAAAAAAATATATTTTTCACCTTTTTTCAATTTTACCCCCGTGGGATATATATTCTACCCACACACATTTGGAACTCTCCTGGGGTACCCTCACGCACATTATTTCCTCATTTAGTGGATATTTTCACAAAAAAGTGAAATTTTCAAAAATTCAGAAAATTGGCTGAAAACGACTAAATATGAAGGACTCATCGGGCGAATCGCTCTGGAACTGAAATCGGAACGCTCACTGACATTTCCCCTATCTGAAAGTCTGATAAACGCTGAAAAAATGACTTAAGTCCAAAAAAAAAATTTTTCACCTTTTTTCAATTTTACCCCCGTGGGATATATATTCTACCCACACACATTTGGAACTCTCCTGGGGTACCCTCACACATATTATTTCCTCATTTAGTGGATATTTTCACAAAAAAGTGAAATTTTCAAAAATTCTGAAAATTGGCTGAAAACGACTAAATATGAAGGACTCATCGGGCGAATCGCTCTGGAACTTAAATCGGAACGCTCACTGACATTTCTACTATCTGAAAGTCTGAAAAACGGTGAAAAAATGACTAAGTCCAAAAAAAAATAATTTTTCACCTTTTTTCAATTTTACCCCCGTGGGATATATATTCTACCCACACACATTTGGAACTCTCCGGAGGTACCCTCACACATATTATTCCCTCATTTAGTGGATATTTTCACAAAAAAGTGAAATTTTCAAAAATTCAGAAAATTGGCTGAAAACGACTAAATATGAAGGACTCATAGGGCGAATCGCTCTGGAACTGAAATCGGAACGCTCACTGACATTTCCCCTATCTGAAAGTCTGATAAACGCTGAAAAAATGACTAAGTCCCAAAAAATATATTTTTCACCTTTTTTCAATTTTACCCCCGTGGGATATATATTCTACCCACACACATTTGGAACTCTCCTGGGGTACCCTCACGCACATTATTTCCTCATTTAGTGGATATTTTCACAAAAAAGTGAAATTTTCAAAAATTCAGAAAATTGGCTGAAAACGACTAAATATGAAGGACTCATCGGGCGAATCGCTCTGGAACTGAAATCGGAACGCTCACTGACATTTCCCCTATCTGAAAGTCTGATAAACGCTGAAAAAATGACTTAAGTCCAAAAAAAAAATTTTTCACCTTTTTTCAATTTTACCCCCGTGGGATATATATTCTACCCACACACATTTGGAACTCTCCTGGGGTACCCTCACGCATATTATTTCCTCATTTAGTGGATATTTTCACAAAAAAGTGAAATTTTCAAAAATTCTGAAATTTGGCTGAAAACAACTAATTATGAAGGACTCATCGGGCGAATCACTCTGGAACTGAAATCGGAACGCTCACTGACATTTCCCCTATCTGAAAGTCTGATAAACGCCGGAAAAATGACTAAGTCCAAAAAATTTTTTTTCACCTTTTTTCAATTTTACCCCCGTGGGATATATATTCTACCCACACACATTTGGAACTCTCTTGGGGTACCCTCACACATATTATTCCCTCATTTAGCGGATATTTTCACAAAAAAGTGAAATTTTCAAAAATTCTGAAAATTGGCTGAAAACAACTAAATATGAAGGACTCATCGGGCGAATCGCTCTGGAACTTAAATCGGAACGCTCACTGACATTTCTACTATCTGAAAGTCTGAAAAACTGTGAAAAAATGACTAAGTCCAAAAAAAAATAATTTTTCACCTTTTTTCAATTTTACCCCCGTGGGATATATATTCTACCCACACACATTTGGAACTCTCCGGAGGTACCCTCACACATATTATTCCCTCATTTAGTGGATATTTTCACAAAAAAGTGAAATTTTCAAAAATTCAGAAAATTGGCTGAAAACGACTAAATATGAAGGACTCATAGGGCGAATCGCTCTGGAACTGAAATCGGAACGCTCACTGACATTTCCCCTATCTGAAAGTCTGATAAACGCTGAAAAAATGACTAAGTCCAAAAAAATATATTTTTCACCTTTTTTCAATTTTACCCCCGTGGGATATATATTCTACCCACACACATTTGGAACTCTCCTGAGGTACCCTCACACATATTATTCCCTCATTTAGTGGATATTTTCACAAAAAAGTGAAATTTTCAAAAATTCAGAAAATTGGCTGAAAACAACTAAATATGAAGGACTCATCGGGCGAATCGCTCTGGAACTGAAATCGGAACGCTCACTGACATTTCCCCTATCTGAAAGTCTGATAAACGCCGGAAAAATGACTAAGTCCAAAAAATTTTTTTTCACCTTTTTTCAATTTTACCCCCGTGGGATATATATTCTACCCACACACATTTGGAACTCTCTTGGGGTACCCTCACACATATTATTCCCTCATTTAGCGGATATTTTCACAAAAAAGTGAAATTTTCAAAAATTCAGAAAACTGGCTGAAAACGACTAAATATGAAGGACTCATCGGGCGAATCGCTCTGGAACTGAAATCGGAACGCTCACTGACATTTCTCCTATCTGAAAGTCTGATAAACGCTGAAAAAATGACTAAGTCCAAAAAAAATTTTTTTCACCTTTTTTCAATTTTACCCCCGTGGGATATATATTCTACCCACACACATTTGGAACTCTCCTGGGGTACCCTCACGCATATTATTTCCTCATTTAGTGGATATTTTCACAAAAAAGTGAAATTTTCAAAAATTCTGAAATTTGGCTGAAAACAACTAATTATGAAGGACTCATCGGGCGAATCACTCTGGAACTGAAATCGGAATGCTCACTGACATTTCCCCTATCTGAAAGTCTGATAAACGCCGGAAAAATGACTAAGTCCAAAAAATATTTTTTCACCTTTTTTCAATTTTACCCCCGTGGGATATATATTCTACCCACACACATTTGGAACTCTCTTGGGGTACCCTCACACATATTATTCCCTCATTTAGCGGATATTTTCACAAAAAAGTGAAATTTTCAAAAATTCTGAAAATTGGCTGAAAACGACTAAATATGAAGGACTCATCGGGCGAATCACTCTGGAACTGAAATCGGAACGCTCACTGACATTTCTACTATCTGAAAGTCTGAAAAACTGTGAAAAAATGACTAAGTCCAAAAAAAAATAATTTTTCACCTTTTTTCAATTTTACCCCCGTGGGATATATATTCTACCCACACACATTTGGAACTCTCCGGAGGTACCCTCACACATATTATTCCCTCATTTAGTGGATATTTTCACAAAAAAGTGAAATTTTCAAAAATTCAGAAAATTGGCTGAAAACGACTAAATATGAAGGACTCATAGGGCGAATCGCTCTGGAACTGAAATCGGAACGCTCACTGACATTTCCCCTATCTGAAAGTCTGATAAACGCTGAAAAAATGACTAAGTCCAAAAAAATATATTTTTCACCTTTTTTCAATTTTACCCCCGTGGGATATATATTCTACCCACACACATTTGGAACTCTCTTGGGGTACCCTCACACATATTATTCCCTCATTTAGCGGATATTTTCACAAAAAAGTGAAATTTTCAAAAATTCAGAAAACTGGCTGAAAACGACTAAATATGAAGGATTCATCGGGCGAATCGCTCTGGAACTGAAATCGGAACGCTCACTGACATTTCTCCTATCTGAAAGTCTGATAAACGCTGAAAAAATGACTAAGTCCAAAAAAAAAATTTTTTCACCTTTTTTCAATTTTGCCCCCGTGGGATATATATTCTACCCACACACATTTGGAACTCTCCTGGGGTACCCTCACACATATTATTCCCTCATTTAGTGGATATTTTCACAAAAAAGTGAAATTTTCAAAAATTCAGAAAATTGGCTGAAAACGACTAAATATGAAGGACTCATCGGGCGAATCGCTCTGGAACTGAAATCGGAACGCTCACTGACATTTCCCCTATCTGAAAGTCTGATAAACGCTGAAAAAATGACTAAGTGCAAAAAAAAATATTTTTCACCTTTTTTCCAATTTTTCCCCCGTGGGATATATGTTCTACCCACACACATTTGGAACTCTCCTGGGGTACCCTCACGCATATTATTTCCTCATTTAGTGGATATTTTCACAAAAAAGTGAAATTTTCAAAAATTGGCTGAAAACGACTAAATATGAAGGACTCATCGGGCGAATCGCTCTGAAACTGAAATCGGAATGCTCACTGACATTTCCCCTATCAGAAAGTCTGATAAACGATGAAAAAATGACTAAGTCCAAAAAAAAAAAATTTTTCACCTTTTTTCAATTTTACCCCCGTGGGATATATATTCTACCCACACACATTTGGAACTCTCCTTGGGTACCCTCACACATATTATTTCCTCATTTAGTGGATATTTTCACAAAAAAGTGAAATTTTCAAAAATTCTGAAAATTGGCTGAAAACGACTAAATATGAAGGACTCATCGGGCGAATCGCTCTGGTACTTAAATCGGAACGCTCACTGACATTTCTACTATCTGAAAGTCTGAAAAACGGTGAAAAAATGACTAAGTCCAAAAAAAAAAAATTTTTCACCTTTTTTCAATTTTACCCCCGTGGGATATATATTCTACCCACACACATTTGGAACTCTCCTGAGGTACCCTCACACATATTATTCCCTCATTTAGTGGATATTTTCACAAAAAAGTAAAATTTTCAAAAATTCAGAAAATTGGCTGAAAACGACTAAATATGAAGGACTCATCGGGCGAATCACTCTGGAACTGAAATCGGAACGCTCACTGACATTTCCCCTATCTGAAAGTCTGATAAACGCTGAAAAAATGACTAAGTCCAAAAAAATATATTTTTCACCTTTTTTAAATTTTACCCCCGTGGGCTATATATTCTACCCACACACATTTGGAACTCTCCTGGGGTACCCTCACGCACATTATTTCCTCATTTAGTGGATATTTTCACAAAAAAGTGAAATTTTCAAAAATTCAGAAAATTGGCTGAAAACGACTAAATATGAAGGACTCATCGGGCGAATCGCTCTGGAACTGAAATCGGAACGCTCACTGACATTTCCCCTATCTGAAAGTCTGAAAAACGGTGAAAAAATGACTAAGTCCAAAAAAAAAAAATTTTTCACCTTTTTTCAATTTTACCCCCGTGGGATATATATTCTACCCACACACATTTGGAACTCTCCGGAGGTACCCTCACACATATTATTCCCTCATTTAGTGGATATTTTCACAAAAAAGTGAAATTTTCAAAAATTCAGAAAATTGGCTGAAAACAACTAAATATGAAGGACTCATCGGGCGAATCGCTCTGGAACTGAAAACGGAGCACTCACTGACATTTCCCCTATCTGAAAGTCTGATAAACGCTGAAAAAATGACTAAATCAAACAAAAATTTTTTTTCACCTTTTTTCAATTTTACCTCCGTGGGATATATATTCTACCCACACACATTTGGAACTCTCCTGAGGTACCCTCACACATATTATTCCCTCATTTAGTGGATATTTTCACAAAAAAGTGAAATTTTCAAAAATTCAGAAAATTGGCTGAAAACGACTAAATATGAAGGACTCATCAGGCGCATCGCTCTGGTACTGAAATCGGAACGCTCACTGACATTTCCCCTATCTGAAAGTCTGATAAACGCTAAAATGACTAAGTCCCAAAAAAATATTTTTTCACCTTTTTTCAATTTTACCCCCGTGGGATATATATTCTACCCACACACATTTGGAACTCTCCTGGGGTACCCTCACACATATTATTTCCTCATTTAGTGGATATTTTCACAAAAAAGTGAAATTTTCAAAAATTCTGACAATTGGCTGAAAACGACTAAATATGAAGGACTCATCGGGCGAATCGCTCTGGAACTTAAATCGGAACGCTCACTGACATTTCTACTATCTGAAAGTCTGAAAAACGGTGAAAAAATGACTAAGTCCAAAAAAAAAAAATTTTTCACCTTTTTTCAATTTTACCCCCGTGGGATATATATTCTACCCACACACATTTGGAACTCTCCTGAGGTACCCTCACACATATTATTCCCTCATTTAGTGGATATTTTCACAAAAAAGTAAAATTTTCAAAAATTCAGAAAATTGGCTGAAAACGACTAAATATGAAGGACTCATCGGGCGAATCGCTCTGGAACTGAAATCGGAACGCTCACTGACATTTCCCCTATCTGAAAGTCTGATAAACGCTGAAAAAATGACTAAGTCCAAAAAAATATATTTTTCACCTTTTTTAAATTTTACCCCCGTGGGATATATATTCTACCCACACACATTTGGAACTCTCCTGGGGTACCCTCACGCACATTATTTCCTCATTTAGTGGATATTTTCACAAAAAAGTGAAATTTTCAAAAATTCAGAAAATTGGCTGAAAACGACTAAATATGAACGACTCATCGGGCGAATCGCTCTGGAACTGAAATCGGAACGCTCACTGACATTTCCCCTATCTGAAAGTCTGAAAAACGGTGAAAAAATGACTAAGTCCAAAAAAAAAAAATTTTTCACCTTTTTTCAATTTTACCCCCGTGGGATATATATTCTACCCACACACATTTGGAACTCTCCGGAGGTACCCTCACACATATTATTCCCTCATTTAGTGGATATTTTCACAAAAAAGTGAAATTTTCAAAAATTCAGAAAATTGGCTGAAAACGACTAAATATGAAGGACTCATCAGGCGAATCGCTCTGGTACTGAAATCGGAACGCTCACTGACATTTCCCCTATCTGAAAGTCTGATAAACGCTGAAAAAATGACTAAATCAAACAAAAATTTTTTTTCACCTTTTTTCAATTTTACCTCCGTGGGATATATATTCTACCCACACACATTTGGAACTCTCCTGAGGTACCCTCACACATATTATTCCCTCATTTAGTGGATATTTTCACAAAAAAGTGAAATTTTCAAAAATTCAGAAAATTGGCTGAAAACGACTAAATATGAAGGACTCATCAGGCGAATCGCTCTGGTACTGAAATCGGAACGCTCACTGACATTTCCCCTATCTGAAAGTCTGATAAACGCTAAAATGACTAAGTCCCAAAAAAATATTTTTTCACCTTTTTTCAATTTTACCCCCGTGGGATATATATTCTACCCACACACATTTGGAACTCTCCTGGGGTACCCTCACACATATTATTTCCTCATTTAGTGGATATTTTCACAAAAAAGTGAAATTTTCAAAAATTCTGACAATTGGCTGAAAACGACTAAATATGAAGGACTCATCGGGCGAATCGCTCTGGAACTTAAATCGGAACGCTCACTGACATTTCTACTATCTGAAAGTCTGAAAAACGGTGAAAAAATGACTAAGTCCAAAAAAAAAAAATTTTTCACCTTTTTTCAATTTTACCCCCGTGGGATATATATTCTGCCCACACACATTTGGAACTCTCCGGAGGTACCCTCACACATATTATTCCCTCATTTAGTGGATATTTTCACAAAAAAGTGAAATTTTCAAAAATTCAGAAAATTGGCTGAAAACGACTAAATATGAAGGACTCATCGGTCGAATCGCTCTGGAACTGAAATCGGAACGCTCACTGACATTTCCCCTATCTGAAAGTCTGATAAACGCTGAAAAAATGACTAAGTGCAAAAAAAAATATTTTTCACCTTTTTTCCAATTTTTCCCCCGTGGGATATATGTTCTACCCACACACATTTGGAACTCTCCTGGGGTACCCTCACGCATATTATTTCCTCATTTAGTGGATATTTTCACAAAAAAGTGAAATTTTCAAAAATTGGCTGAAAACGACTAAATATGAAGGACTCATCGGGCGAATCGCTCTGGAACTGAAATCGGAATGCTCACTGACATTTCCCCTATCAGAAAGTCTGATAAACGCTGAAAAAATGACTAAGTCCAAAAAAAATATTTTTCACCTTTTTTCAATTTTACCCCCGTGGGATATATATTCTACCCACACACATTTGGAACTCTCCTGAGGTACCCTCACACATATTATTCCCTCATTTAGTGGATATTTTCACAAAAAAGTGAAATTTTCAAAAATTCTGAAAATTGGCTGAAAACGACTAAATATGAAGGACTCATCGGGCGAATCGCTCTGGTACTGAAATCGGAACGCTCACTGACATTTCCCCTATCTGAAAGTCTGATAAACGCTTAAAAAATGAAAAAGTCAAAAAAAAATTTTTTTCACCTTTTTTCAATTTTACCCCCGTGGGATATATATTCTACCCACACACATTTGGAACTCTCCTGAGGTACCCTCACACATATTATTCCCTCATTTAGTGGATATTTTCACAAAAAAGTGAAATTTTCAAAAATTCAGAAAATTGGCTGAAAACGACTAAATATGAAGGACTCATCGGGCGAATCGCTCTGGAACTGAAATCGGAACGCTCACTGACATTTCCCCTATCTGAAAGTCTGATAAACGCTAAAATGACTAAGTCCCAAAAAAATATTTTTTCACCTTTTTTCAATTTTACCCCCGTGGCATATATATTCTACCCACACACATTTGGAACTCTCCTGAGGTACCCTCACACATATTATTCCCTCATTTAGTGGATATTTTCACAAAAAAGTGAAATTTTCAAAAATTCAGAAAATTGGCTGAAAACGACTAAATATGAAGGACTAATCGGGCGAATCGCTCTGGAACTGAAATCGGAACGCTCACTGACATTTCCCCTATCTGAAAGTCTGATAAACGCTGAAAAAATGACTTAAGTCCAAAAAAAAATTTTTTCACCTTTTTTCCATTTTACCCCCGTGGGATATATATTCCACCCACACACATTTGGAACTCTCCTGGGGTACCCTCACACATATTATTCCCTCATTTAGTGGATATTTTCACAAAAAAGTGAAATTTTCAAAAATTCAGAAAATTGGCTGAAAACGACTAAATATGAAGGACTCATCGGGCGAATCGCTCTGGAACTGAAATCTGAACGCTCACTGACATTTCCCCTATCTGAAAGTCTGATAAACGCTAAAATGACTAAGTCCCAAAAAAATATTTTTTCACCTTTTTTCAATTTTACCCCCGTGTGATATATATTCTACCCACACACATTTGGAACTCTCCTGGGGTACCCTCACGCATATTATTTCCTCATTTAGTGGATATTTTCACAAAAAAGTGAAATTTTCAAAAATCCTGAAATTTGGCTGAAAACAACTAAATATGAAGGACTCATCGGGCGAATCGCTCTGGAACTGAATTCGGAACGCTCACTGACATTTCCCCTATCTGAAAGTCCGATAAACGCTGAAAAAATGACTAAGTCCAAAAAAATATATTTTTCACCTTTTTTCAATTTTACCCCCGTGGGATATATATTCTACCCACACACATTTGGAACTCTCCTGGGGTACCCTCACACATATTATTCCCTCATTTAGTGGATATTTTCACAAAAAAGTGAAATTTTCAAAAATTCTGAAATTTGGCTGAAAACAACTAAATATGAAGGACTCATCGGGCGAATCGCTCTGGAACTGAAATCGGAACGCTCACTGACATTTCCCCTATCTGAAAGTCTGATAAACGCTTAAAAAATGACTAAGTCAAAAAAAAAATTTTTTCACCTTTTTTCAATTTTACCCCCGTGGGATATATATTCTACCCACACACATTTGGAACTCTCCTGAGGTACCCTCACACATATTATTCCCTCATTTAGTGGATATTTTCACAAAAAAGTGAAATTTTCAAAAATTCAGAAAATTGGCTGAAAACGACTAAATATGAAGGACTCATCGGGCGAATCGCTCTGGAACTGAAATCGGAACGCTCACTGACATTTCCCCTATCTGAAAGTCTGATAAACGCTAAAATGACTAAGTCCCAAAAAAATATTTTTTCACCTTTTTTCAATTTTACCCCCGTGTGATATATATTCTACCCACACACATTTGGAACTCTCCTGGGGTACCCTCACTCATATTATTTCCTCATTTAGTGGATATTTTCACAAAAAAGTGAAATTTTCAAAAATCCTGAAATTTGGCTGAAAACAACTAAATATGAAGGACTCATCGGGCGAATCGCTCTGGAACTGAAATCGGAACGCTCACTGACATTTCCCCTATCTGAAAGTCTGATAAACGCTGAAAAAATGACTAAGTCCAAAAAAAAAATTTTTTCACCTTTTTTCAATTTTACCCCCGTGGGATATATATTCTACCCACACACATTTGGAACTCTCCTGGGGTACCCTCACACATATTATTTCCTCATTTAGTGGATATTTTCACAAAAAAGTGAAATTTTCAAAAATTCTGAAAATTGGCTGAAAATGACTAAATATGAAGGACTCATCGGGCGAATCGCTCTGGAACTGAAATCGGAACGCTCACTGACATTTCCCCTATCTGAAAGTCTGATAAACGCTGAAAAAATGACTTAAGTCCAAAAAAAAATTTTTTCACCTTTTTTCCATTTTACCCCCGTGGGATATATATTCTACCCACACACATTTGGAACTCTCCTGGGGTACCCTCACACATATTATTTCCTCATTTAGTGGATATTTTCACAAAAAAGTGAAATTTTCAAAAATTCTGAAAATTGGCTGAAAACGACTAAATATGAAGGACTCATCGGGCGAATCGCTCTGGAACTTAAATCGGAACGCTCACTGACATTTCTACTATCTGAAAGTCTGAAAAACAGTGAAAAAATGACTACGTCCAAAAAAAAAAAAATTTTCACCTTTTTTCAATTTTACCCCCGTGGGATATATATTCTACCCACACACATTTGGAACTCTCCGGAGGTACCCTCACACATATTATTCCCTCATTTAGTGGATATTTTCACAAAAAAGTGAAATTTTCAAAAATTCAGAAAATTGGCTGAAAACGACTAAATATGAAGGACTCATCGGGCGAATCGCTCTGGAACTGAAATCGGAACGCTCACTGACATTTCCCCTATCTGAAAGTTTGATAAACGCTGAAAAAATGACTAAGTCCAAAAAAAAAATTTTTTCACCTTTTTTCAATTTTACCCCCGTGGGATATATATTCTACCCACACACATTTGGAACTCTCCTGGGGTACCCTCACACATATTATTTCCTCATTTAATGGATATTTTCACAAAAAAGTGAAATTTTCAAAAATTCTGAAAATTGGCTGAAAATGACTAAATATGAAGGACTCATCGGGCGAATCGCTCTGGAACTGAAATCGGAACGCTCACTGACATTTCCCCTATCTGAAAGTCTGATAAACGCTGAAAAAATGACTTAAGTCCAAAAAAAAATTTTTTCACCTTTTTTCCATTTTACCCCCGTGGGATATATATTCTACCCACACACATTTGGAACTCTCCTGGGGTACCCTCACACATATTATTTCCTCATTTAGTGGATATTTTCACAAAAAAGTGAAATTTTCAAAAATTCTGAAAATTGGCTGAAAACGACTAAATATGAAGGACTCATCGGGCGAATCGCTCTGGAACTTAAATCGGAACGCTCACTGACATTTCTACTATCTGAAAGTCTGAAAAACGGTGAAAAAATGACTAAGTCCAAAAAAAAAAAATTTTTCACCTTTTTTCAATTTTACCCCCGTGGGATATATATTCTACCCACACACATTTGGAACTCTCCGGAGGTACCCTCACACATATTATTCCCTCATTTAGTGGATATTTTCACAAAAAAGTGAAATTTTCAAAAATTCTGAAATTTGGCTGAAAACAACTAAATATGAAGGACTCATCGGGCGAATCGCTCTGGAACTGAAATCGGAACGCTCACTGACATTTCCCCTATCTGAAAGTCTGATAAACGCTTAAAAAATGAGTAAGTCAAAAAAAAATTTTTTTCACCTTTTTTCAATTTTACCCCCGTGGGATATATATTCTACCCACACACATTTGGAACTCTCCTGAGGTACCCTCACACATATTATTCCCTCATTTAGTGGATATTTTCACAAAAAAGTGAAATTTTCAAAAATTCAGAAAATTGGCTGAAAACGACTAAATATGAAGGACTCATCGGGCGAATCGCTCTGGAACTGAAATCGGAACGCTCACTGACATTTCCCCTATCTGAAAGTCTGATAAACGCTGAAAAAATGACTAAGTCCAAAAAAAAAAATTTTTCACCTTTTTTCAATTTTACCCCCGTGGGATATATATTCTACCCACACACATTTGGAACTCTCCTGGGGTACCCTCACACATATTATTTCCTCATTTAGTGGATATTTTCACAAAAAAGTGAAATTTTCAAAAATTCTGAAAATTGGCTGAAAATGACTAAATATGAAGGACTCATCGGGCGAATCGCTCTGGAACTGAAATCGGAACGCTCACTGACATTTCCCCTATCTGAAAGTCTGATAAACGCTGAAAAAATGACTTAAGTCCAAAAAAAAATTTTTTCACCTTTTTTCCATTTTACCCCCGTGGGATATATATTCTACCCACACACATTTGGAACTCTCCTGGGGTACCCTCACACATATTATTTCCTCATTTAGTGGATATTTTCACAAAAAAGTGAAATTTTCAAAAATTCTGAAAATTGGCTGAAAACGACTAAATATGAAGGACTCATCGGGCGAATCGCTCTGGAACTTAAATCGGATCGCTCACTGACATTTCTACTATCTGAAAGTCTGAAAAACGGTGAAAAAATGACTAAGTCCAAAAAAAAAAAATTTTTCACCTTTTTTCAATTTTACCCCCGTGGGATATATATTCTACCCACACACATTTGGAACTCTCCGGAGGTACCCTCACACATATTATTCCCTCATTTAGTGGATATTTTCACAAAAAAGTGAAATTTTCAAAAATTCAGAAAATTGGCTGAAAACGACTAAATATGAAGGACTCATCAGGCGAATCGCTCTGGAACTGAAATCGGAACGCTCACTGACATTTCCCCTATCTGAAAGTCTGATAAACGCTGAAAAAATGACTAAGTCCAAAAAAAAAATTTTTTCACCTTTTTTCAATTTTACCCCCGTGGGATATATATTCTACCCACACACATTTGGAACTCTCCTGGGGTACCCTCACACATATTATTTCCTCATTTAGTGGATATTTTCACAAAAAAGTGAAATTTTCAAAAATTCTGAAAATTGGCTGAAAATGACTAAATATGAAGGACTCATCGGGCGAATCGCTCTGGAACTGAAATCGGAACGCTCACTGACATTTCCCCTATCTGAAAGTCTGATAAACGCTGAAAAAATGACAAGTCCAAAAAAAAATTTTTTCACCTTTTTTCCATTTTACCCCCGTGGGATATATATTCTACCCACACACATTTGGAACTCTCCTGGGGTACCCTCACACATATTATTTCCTCATTTAGTGGATATTTTCACAAAAAAGTGAAATTTTCAAAAATTCTGAAAATTGGCTGAAAACGACTAAATATGAAGGACTCATCGGGCGAATCGCTCTGGAACTTAAATCGGAACGCTCACTGACATTTCTACTATCTGAAAGTCTGAAAAACGGTGAAAAAATGACTAAGTCCAAAAAAAAAAAATTTTTCACCTTTTTTCAATTTTACCCCCGTGGGATATATATTCTACCCACACACATTTGGAACTCTCCGGAGGTACCCTCACACATATTATTCCCTCATTTAGTGGATATTTTCACAAAAAAGTGAAATTTTCAAAAATTCAGAAAATTGGCTGAAAACGACTAAATATGAAGGACTCATCGGGCGAATCGCTCTGGAACTGAAATCGGAACGCTCACTGACATTTCCCCTATCTGAAAGTCTGATAAACGCTGAAAAAATGACTAAGTCCAAAAAAATATATTTTTCACCTTTTTTCAATTTTACCCCCGTGGGATATATATTCTACCCACACACATTTGGAACTCTCCTGGGGTACCCTCACGCACATTATTTCCTCATTTAGTGGATATTTTCACAAAAAAGTGAAATTTTCAAAAATTCAGAAAATTGGCTGAAAACGACTAAATATGAAGGACTCATCGGGCGAATCGCTCTGGAACTGAAATCGGAACGCTCACTGACATTTCCCCTATCTGAAAGTCTGATAAACGCTGAAAAAATGACTAAGTCCAAAAAAAAAATTTTTTCACCTTTTTTCAATTTTACCCCCGTGGGATATATATTCTACCCACACACATTTGGAACTCTCCTGGGGTACCCTCACACATATTATTCCCTCATTTAGTGGATATTTTCACAAAAAAGTAAAATTTTCAAAAATTCAGAAAATTGGCTGAAAACGACTAAATATGAAGGACTCATCAGGCGAATCGCTCTGGAACTGAAATCGGAACGCTCACTGACATTTCCCCTATCTGAAAGTCTGATAAACGCTAAAATGACTAAGTCCCAAAAAAATATTTTTTCACCTTTTTTCAATTTTACCCCCGTGGGATATATATTCTACCCACACACATTTGGAACTCTCCTGGGGTACCCTCACACATATTATTTCCTCATTTAGTGGATATTTTCACAAAAAAGTGAAATTTTCAAAAATTCTGACAATTGGCTGAAAACGACTAAATATGAAGGACTCATCGGGCGAATCGCTCTGGAACTTAAATCGGAACGCTCACTGACATTTCTACTATCTGAAAGTCTGAAAAACGGTGAAAAAATGACTAAGTCCAAAAAAAAAAAATTTTTCACCTTTTTTCAATTTTACCCCCGTGGGATATATATTCTACCCACACACATTTGGAACTCTCCGGAGGTACCCTCACACATATTATTCCCTCATTTAGTGGATATTTTCACAAAAAAGTGAAATTTTCAAAAATTCAGAAAATTGGCTGAAAGCGACTAAATATGAAGGACTCATCGGGCGAATCGCTCTGGAACTGAAATCGGAACGCTCACTGACATTTCCCCTATCTGAAAGTCTGATAAACGCTAAAATGACTAAGTCCCAAAAAAATATTTTTTCACCTTTTTTCAATTTTACCCCCGTGGGATATATATTCTACCCACACACATTTGGAACTCTCCTGGGGTACCCTCACACATATTATTTCCTCATTTAGTGGATATTTTCACAAAAAAGTGAAATTTTCAAAAATTCTGACAATTGGCTGAAAACGACTAAATATGAAGGACTCATCGGGCGAATCGCTCTGGAACTTAAATCGGAACGCTCACTGACATTTCTACTATCTGAAAGTCTGAAAAACGGTGAAAAAATGACTTAAGTCCAAAAAAAAAAAATTTTTCACCTTTTTTCAATTTTACCCCCGTGGGATATATATTCTACCCACACACATTTGGAACTCTCCGGAGGTACCCTCACACATATTATTCCCTCATTTAGTGGATATTTTCACAAAAAAGTTAAATTTTCAAAAATTCAGAAAATTGGCTGAAAACGACTAAATATGAAGGACTCATCGGGCGAATCGCTCTGGAACTGAAATCGGAATGCTCACTGACATTTCCCCTATCAGAAAGTCTGATAAACGCTAAAAAAATGACTAAGTTCAAAAAAAATATTTTTCACCTTTTTTCAATTTTACCCCCGTGGGATATATATTCTACCCACACACATTTGGAACTCTCCTTGGGTACCCTCACACATATTATTTCCTCATTTAGTGGATATTTTCACAAAAAAGTGAAATTTTCAAAAATTCTGAAAATTGGCTGAAAACGACTAAATATGAAGGACTCATCGGGCGAATCGCTCCGGTACTTAAATCGGAACGCTCACTGACATTTCTACTATCTGAAAGTCTGAAAAACGGTGAAAAAATGACTAAGTCCAAAAAAAAAAAATTTTTCACCTTTTTTCAATTTTACCCCCGTGGGATATATACTCTACCCACACACATTTGGAACTCTCCGGAGGTACCCTCACACATATTATTCCCTCATTTAGTGGATATTTTCACAAAAAAGTGAAATTTTCAAAAATTCAGAAAATTGGCTGAAAACGACTAAATATGAAGGACTCATCGGGCGAATCGCTCTGGAACTGAAATCGGAACGCTCACTGACATTTCCCCTATCTGAAAGTCTGATTAACGCTGAAAAAATGACTAAGTCCAAAAAAATATATTTTTCACCTTTTTTCAATTTTACCCCCGTGGGATATATATTCTACCCACACACATTTGGAACTCTCCTGGGGTACCCTCACGCACATTATTTCCTCATTTAGTGGATATTTTCACAAAAAAGTGAAATTTTCAAAAATTCAGAAAATTGGCTGAAAACGACTAAATATGAATGACTCATCGGGCGAATCGCTCTGGAACTGAAATCGGAACGCTCACTGACATTTCCCCTATCTGAAAGTCTGATAAACGCTGAAAAAATGACAAGTCCAAAAAAAAATTTTTTCACCTTTTTTCCATTTTATCCCCGTTGGATATATATTCTACCCACACACATTTGGAACTCTCCTGGGGTACCATCACACATATTATTCCCTCATTTAGTGGATATTTTCACAAAAAAGTGAAATTTTCAAAAATTCTGAAATTTGGCTGAAAACAACTAAATATGAAGGACTCATCGGGCGAATCGCTCTGGAACTGAAATCGGAACGCTCACTGACATTTCCCCTATCTGAAAGTCTGATAAACGCTGAAAAAATGACTTAAGTCCAAAAAAAAATTTTTTCACCTTTTTTCCATTTTACCCCCGTGGGATATATATTCTACCCACACACATTTGGAACTCTCCTGGGGTACCCTCACACATATTATTTCCTCATTTAGTGGATATTTTCACAAAAAAGTGAAATTTTCAAAAATTCTGAAAATTGGCTGAAAACGACTACATATGAAGGACTCATCGGGCGAATCGCTCTGGAACTTAAATCGGAACGCTCACTGACATTTCTACTATCTGAAAGTCTGAAAAACGGTGAAAAAATGACTAAGTCCAAAAAAAAAAATTTTTCACCTTTTTTCAATTTTACCCCCGTGGGATATATATTCTACCCACACACATTTGGAACTGTCCGGAGGTACCCTCACACATATTATTCCCTCATTTAGTGGATATTTTCACAAAAAAGTGAAATTTTCAAAAATTCAGAAAATTGGCTGAAAACGACTAAATATGAAGGACTCATCGGGCGAATCGCTCTGGAACTGAAATCGGAACGCTCACTGACATTTCCCCTATCTGAAAGTCCGATAAACGCTGAAAAAATGACTAAGTCCAAAAAAATATATTTTTCACCTTTTTTCAATTTTACCCCCGTGGGATATATATTCTACCCACACACATTTGGAACTCTCCTGGGGTACCCTCACACATATTATTCCCTCATTTAGTGGATATTTTCACAAAAAAGTGAAATTTTCAAAAATTCTGAAATTTGGCTGAAAACTAAATATGAAGGACTGATCGGGCGAATCGCTCTGGAACTGAAATCGGAACGCTCACTGACATTTCCCCTATCTGAAAGTCTGATAAACGCTTAAAAAATGACTAAGTCAAAAAAAAAATTTTTTCACCTTTTTTCAATTTTACCCCCTTGGGATATATATTCTACCCACACACATTTGGAACTCTCCTGAGGTACCCTCACACATATTATTCCCTCATTTAGTGGATATTTTCACAAAAAAGTGAAATTTTCAAAAATTCAGAAAATTGGCTGAAAACGACTAAATATGAAGGACTCATCGGGCGAATCGCTCTGGAACTGAAATCGGAACGCTCACTGACATTTCCCCTATCTGAAAGTCTGATAAACGCTAAAATGACTAAGTCCCAAAAAAATATTTTTTCACCTTTTTTCAATTTTACCCCCGTGGGATATATATTCTACCCACACACATTTGGAACTCTCCTGGGGTACCCTCACACATATTATTTCCTCATTTAGTGGATATTTTCACAAAAAAGTGAAATTTTCAAAAATTCTGAAAATTGGCTGAAAATGACTAAATATGAAGGACTCATCGGGCGAATCGCTCTGGAACTGAAATCGGAACGCTCACTGACATTTCCCCTATCTGAAAGTCTGATAAACGCTGAAAAAATGACTTAAGTCCAAAAAAAAATTATTTCACCTTTTTTCCATTTTACCCCCGTGGGATATATATTCTACCCACACACATTTGGAACTCTCCTGGGGTACCCTCACACATATTATTTCCTCATTTAGTGGATATTTTCACAAAAAAGTGAAATTTTCAAAAATTCTGAAAATTGGCTGAAAACGACTAAATATGAAGGAATCATCGGGCGAATCGCTCTGGAACTTAAATCGGAACGCTCACTGACATTTCTACTATCTGAAAGTCTGAAAAACAGTGAAAAAATGACTAAGTCCAAAAAAAAAAAATTTTTCACCTTTTTTCAATTTTACCCCCGTGGGATATATATTCTACCCACACACATTTGGAACTCTCCGGAGGTACCCTCACACATATTATTCCCTCATTTAGTGGATATTTTCACAAAAAAGTGAAATTTTCAAAAATTCAGAAAATTGGCTGAAAACGACTAAATATGAAGGACTCATCGGGCGAATCGCTCTGGAACTGAAATCGGAACGCTCACTGACATTTCCCCTATCTGAAAGTCTGATAAACGCTGAAAAAATGACTAAGTCCAAAAAAAAAATTTTTTCACCTTTTTTCAATTTTACCCCCGTGGGATATATATTCTACCCACACACATTTGGAACTCTCCTGGGGTACCCTCACACATATTATTCCCTCATTTAGTGGATATTTTCACAAAAAAGTGAAATTTTCAAAAATTCTGAAATTTGGCTGAAAACAACTAAATATGAAGGACTCATCGGGCGAATCGCTCTGGAACTGAAATCGGAACGCTCACTGACATTTCCCCTATCTGAAAGTGATAAACGCTTAAAAAATGACTAAGTCAAAAAAAAATTTTTTTCACCTTTTTTCAATTTTACCCCCGTGGGATATATATTCTACCCACACACATTTGGAACTCTCCTGAGGTACCCTCACACATATTATTCCCTCATTTAGTGGATATTTTCACAAAAAAGTGAAATTTTCAAAAATTCAGAAAATTGGCTGAAAACGACTAAATATGAAGGACTCATCGGGCGAATCGCTCTGGAGCTGAAATCGGAACGCTCACTGACATTTCCCCTATCTGAAAGTCTGATAAACGCTAAAATGACTAAGTCCCAAAAAAATATTTTTTCACCTTTTTTCAATTTTACCCCCGTGGGATATATATTCTACCCACACACATTTGGAACTCTCCTGGGGTACCCTCACGCATATTATTTCCTCATTCAGTGGATATTTTCACAAAAAAGTGAAATTTTCAAAAATCCTGAAATTTGGCTGAAAACAACTAAATATGAAGGACTCATCGGGCGAATCGCTCTGGAACTGAAATCGGAACGCTCACTGACATTTCCCCTATCTGAAAGTCTGATAAACGCTGAAAAAATGACTAAGTCCAAAAAAAAAATTTTTTCACCTTTTTTCAATTTTACCCCCGTGGGATATATATTCTACCCACACACATTTGGAACTCTCCTGGGGTACCCTCACACATATTATTTCCTCATTTAGTGGATATTTTCACAAAAAAGTGAAATTTTCAAAAATTCTGAAAATTGGCTGAAAATGACTAAATATGAAGGACTCATCGGGCGAATCGCTCTGGAACTGAAATCGGAACGCTCACTGACATTTCCCCTATCTGAAAGTCTGATAAACGCTGAAAAAATGACTTAAGTCCAAAAAAAAATTTTTTCACCTTTTTTCCATTTTACCCCCGTGGGATATATATTCTACCCACACACATTTGGAACTCTCCTGGGGTACCCTCACACATATTATTTCCTCATTTAGTGGATATTTTCACAAAAAAGTGAAATTTTCAAAAATTCTGAAAATTGGCTGAAAACGACTAAATATGAAGGACTCATCGGGCGAATCGCTCTGGAACTTAAATCGGAATGCTCACTGACATTTCTACTATCTGAAAGTCTGAAAAACGGTGAAAAAATGACTAAGTCCAAAAAAAAAAAATTTTTCACCTTTTTTCAATTTTACCCCCGTGGGATATATACTCTACCCACACACATTTGGAACTCTCCGGAGGTACCCTCACACATATTATTCCCTCATTTAGTGGATATTTTCACAAAAAAGTGAAATTTTCAAAAATTCAGAAAATTGGCTGAAAACGACTAAATATGAAGGACTCATCGGGCGAATCGCTCTGGAACTGAAATCGGAACGCTCACTGACATTTCCCCTATCTGAAAGTCTGATTAACGCTGAAAAAATGACTAAGTCCAAAAAAATATATTTTTCACCTTTTTTCAATTTTACCCCCGTGGGATATATATTCTACCCACACACATTTGGAACTCTCCTGGGGTACCCTCACGCACATTATTTCCTCATTTAGTGGATATTTTCACAAAAAAGTGAAATTTTCAAAAATTCAGAAAATTGGCTGAAAACGACTAAATATGAATGACTCATCGGGCGAATCGCTCTGGAACTGAAATCGGAACGCTCACTGACATTTCCCCTATCTGAAAGTCTGATAAACGCTGAAAAAATGACAAGTCCAAAAAAAAATTTTTTCACCTTTTTTCCATTTTATCCCCGTTGGATATATATTCTACCCACACACATTTGGAACTCTCCTGGGGTACCATCACACATATTATTCCCTCATTTAGTGGATATTTTCACAAAAAAGTGAAATTTTCAAAAATTCTGAAATTTGGCTGAAAACAACTAAATATGAAGGACTCATCGGGCGAATCGCTCTGGAACTGAAATCGGAACGCTCACTGACATTTCCCCTATCTGAAAGTCTGATAAACGCTTAAAAAATGACTAAGTCAAAAAAAAAATTTTTTCACCTTTTTTCAATTTTACCCCCGTGGGATATATATTCTACCCACACACATTTGGAACTCTCCTGAGGTACCCTCACACATATTATTCCCTCATTTAGTGGATATTTTCACAAAAAAGTGAAATTTTCAAAAATTCAGAAAATTGGCTGAAAACGACTAAATATGAAGGACTCATCGGGCGAATCGCTCTGGCACTGAAATCGGAACGCTCACTGACATTTCCCCTATCTGAAAGTCTGATAAACGCTGAAAAAATGACTAAGTCCAAAAAAAAAATTTTTTCACCTTTTTTCAATTTTACCCCCGTGGGATATATATTCTACCCACACACATTTGGAACTCTCCTGGGGTACCCTCACACATATTATTCCCTCATTTAGTGGATATTTTCACAAAAAAGTGAAATTTTCAAAAATTCTGAAATTTGACTGAAAACAACTAAATATGAAGGACTCATCGGGCGAATCGCTCTGGAACTGAAATCGGAACGCTCACTGACATTTCCCCTATCTGAAAGTCTGATAAACGCTGAAAAAATGACTAAGTCCAAAAAAATATATTTTTCACCTTTTTTCAATTTTACCCCCGTGGGATATATATTCTACCCACACACATTTGGAACTCTCCTGGGGTACCCTCACACATATTATTTCCTCATTTAGTGGATATTTTCACAAAAAAGTGAAATTTTCAAAAATTCTGAAAATTGGCTGAAAACGACTAAATATGAAGGACTCATCGGGCGAATCGCTCTGGAACTTAAATCGGAACGCTCACTGACATTTCTACTATCTGAAAGTCTGAAAAACGGTGAAAAAATGACGAAGTCCAAAAAAAAAAAATTTTTCACCTTTTTTCAATTTTACCCCCGTGGGATATATATTCTACCCACACACATTTGGAACTCTCCTGGGGTACCCTCACACATATTATTCCCTCATTTAGTGGATATTTTCACAAAAAAGTGAAATTTTCAAAAATTCAGAAAATTGTCTGAAAACGACTAAATATGAAGGACTCATCGGGAGAATCGCTCTGGAACTGAAATCGGAACGCTCACTGACATTTCCCCTATCTGAAAGTCTGATAAACGCTGAAAAAATGACTAAGTCCAAAAAAAAAATTTTTTCACCTTTTTTCAATTTTACCCCCGTGGGATATATATTCTACCCACACACATTTGGAACTCTCCTGGGGTACCCTCACACATATTATTTCCTCATTTAGTGGATATTTTCACAAAAAAGTGAAATTTTCAAAAATTCTGAAAATTGGCTGAAAATGACTAAATATGAAGGACTCATCGGGCGAATCGCTCTGGAACTGAAATCGGAACGCTCACTGACATTTCCCCTATCTGAAAGTCTGATAAACGCTGAAAAAATGACTTAAGTCCAAAAAAAAATTTTTTCACCTTTTTTCCATTTTACCCCCGTGGGATATATATTCTACCCACACACATTTGGAACTCTCCTGGGGTACCCTCACACATATTATTTCCTCATTTAGTGGATATTTTCACAAAAAAGTGAAATTTTCAAAAATTCTGAAAATTGGCTGAAAACGACTAAATATGAAGGACTCATCGGGCGAATCGCTCTGGAACTTAAATCGGAATGCTCACTGACATTTCTACTATCTGAAAGTCTGAAAAACGGTGAAAAAATGACTAAGTCCAAAAAAAAAAAATTTTTCACCTTTTTTCAATTTTACCCCCGTGGGATATATACTCTACCCACACACATTTGGAACTCTCCGGAGGTACCCTCACACATATTATTCCCTCATTTAGTGGATATTTTCACAAAAAAGTGAAATTTTCAAAAATTCAGAAAATTGGCTGAAAACGACTAAATATGAAGGACTCATCGGGCGAATCGCTCTGGAACTGAAATCGGAACGCTCACTGACATTTCCCCTATCTGAAAGTCTGATTAACGCTGAAAAAATGACTAAGTCCAAAAAAATATATTTTTCACCTTTTTTCAATTTTACCCCCGTGGGATATATATTCTACCCACACACATTTGGAACTCTCCTGGGGTACCCTCACGCACATTATTTCCTCATTTAGTGGATATTTTCACAAAAAAGTGAAATTTTCAAAAATTCAGAAAATTGGCTGAAAACGACTAAATATGAATGACTCATCGGGCGAATCGCTCTGGAACTGAAATCGGAACGCTCACTGACATTTCCCCTATCTGAAAGTCTGATAAACGCTGAAAAAATGACAAGTCCAAAAAAAAATTTTTTCACCTTTTTTCCATTTTATCCCCGTTGGATATATATTCTACCCACACACATTTGGAACTCTCCTGGGGTACCATCACACATATTATTCCCTCATTTAGTGGATATTTTCACAAAAAAGTGAAATTTTCAAAAATTCTGAAATTTGGCTGAAAACAACTAAATATGAAGGACTCATCGGGCGAATCGCTCTGGAACTGAAATCGGAACGCTCACTGACATTTCCCCTATCTGAAAGTCTGATAAACGCTTAAAAAATGACTAAGTCAAAAAAAAAATTTTTTCACCTTTTTTCAATTTTACCCCCGTGGGATATATATTCTACCCACACACATTTGGAACTCTCCTGAGGTACCCTCACACATATTATTCCCTCATTTAGTGGATATTTTCACAAAAAAGTGAAATTTTCAAAAATTCAGAAAATTGGCTGAAAACGACTAAATATGAAGGACTCATCGGGCGAATCGCTCTGGCACTGAAATCGGAACGCTCACTGACATTTCCCCTATCTGAAAGTCTGATAAACGCTGAAAAAATGACTAAGTCCAAAAAAAAAATTTTTTCACCTTTTTTCAATTTTACCCCCGTGGGATATATATTCTACCCACACACATTTGGAACTCTCCTGGGGTACCCTCACACATATTATTCCCTCATTTAGTGGATATTTTCACAAAAAAGTGAAATTTTCAAAAATTCTGAAATTTGACTGAAAACAACTAAATATGAAGGACTCATCGGGCGAATCGCTCTGGAACTGAAATCGGAACGCTCACTGACATTTCCCCTATCTGAAAGTCTGATAAACGCTGAAAAAATGACTAAGTCCAAAAAAATATATTTTTCACCTTTTTTCAATTTTACCCCCGTGGGATATATATTCTACCCACACACATTTGGAACTCTCCTGGGGTACCCTCACACATATTATTTCCTCATTTAGTGGATATTTTCACAAAAAAGTGAAATTTTCAAAAATTCTGAAAATTGGCTGAAAACGACTAAATATGAAGGACTCATCGGGCGAATCGCTCTGGAACTTAAATCGGAACGCTCACTGACATTTCTACTATCTGAAAGTCTGAAAAACGGTGAAAAAATGACGAAGTCCAAAAAAAAAAAATTTTTCACCTTTTTTCAATTTTACCCCCGTGGGATATATATTCTACCCACACACATTTGGAACTCTCCTGGGGTACCCTCACACATATTATTCCCTCATTTAGTGGATATTTTCACAAAAAAGTGAAATTTTCAAAAATTCAGAAAATTGTCTGAAAACGACTAAATATGAAGGACTCATCGGGAGAATCGCTCTGGAACTGAAATCGGAACGCTCACTGACATTTCCCCTATCTGAAAGTCTGATAAACGCTGAAAAAATGACTAAGTCCAAAAAAAAAATTTTTTCACCTTTTTTCAATTTTACCCCCGTGGGATATATATTCTACCCACACACATTTGGAACTCTCCTGGGGTACCCTCACACATATTATTCCCTCATTTAGTGGATATTTTCACAAAAAAGTGAAATTTTCAAAAATTCTGAAATTTGGCTGAAAACAACTAAATATGAAGGACTCATCGGGCGAATCGCTCTGGAACTGAAATCGGAACGCTCACTGACATTTCCCCTATCTGAAAGTCTGATAAACGCTTAAAAAATGACTAAGTCAAAAAAAAATTTTTTTCACCTTTTTTCAATTTTACCCCCGTGGGATATATATTCTACCCACACACATTTGGAACTCTCCTGAGGTACCCTCACACATATTATTCCCTCATTTAGTGGATATTTTCACAAAAAAGTGAAATTTTCAAAAATTCTGAAAATTGGCTGAAAACGACTAAATATGAAGGACTCATCGGGCGAATCGCTCTGGAACTGAAATCGGAACGCTCACTGACATTTCCCCTATCTGAAAGTCTGATAAACGCTAAAATGACTAAGTCCCAAAAAAATATTTTTTCACCTTTCTTCAATTTTACCCCCGTGGGATATATATTCTACCCACACACATTTGGAACTCTCCTGGGGTACCCTCACGCATATTATTTCCTCATTCAGTGGATATTTTCACAAAAAAGTGAAATTTTCAAAAATCCTGAAATTTGGCTGAAAACAACTAAATATGAAGGACTCATCGGGCGAATCGCTCTGGAACTGAAATCGGAACGCTCACTGACATTTCCCCTATCTGAAAGTCTGATAAACGCTGAAAAAATGACTAAGTCCAAAAAAAAAATTTTTTCACCTTTTTTCAATTTTACCCCCGTGGGATATATATTCTACCCACACACATTTGGAACTCTCCTGGGGTACCCTCACACATATTATTTCCTCATTTAGTGGATATTTAAACAAAAAAGTGAAATTTTCAAAAATTCAGAAAATTGGCTGAAAACGACTAAATATGAAGGACTCATCAGGCGAATCGCTCTGGAACTGAAATCGGAACGCTCACTGACATTTCCCCTATCTGAAAGTCTGATAAACGCTGAAAAAATGACTAAGTCCAAAAAAAAATTTTTTTCACCTTTTTTCAATTTTACCCCCGTGGGATATATATTCTACCCACACACATTTGGAACTCTCCTGGGGTACCCTCACACATATTATTTCCTCATTTAGTGGATATTTTCACAAAAAAGTGAAATTTTCAAAAATTCTGAAAATTGGCTGAAAATGACTAAATATGAAGGACTCATCGGGCGAATCGCTCTGGAACTGAAATCGGAACGCTCACTGACATTTCCCCTATCTGAAAGTCTGATAAACGCTGAAAAAATGACTTAAGTCCAAAAAAATATATTTTTCACCTTTTTTCAATTTTACCCCCGTGGGATATATATTCTGCCCACACACATTTGGAACTCTCCTGGGGTACCCTCACACATATTATTCCCTCATTTAGTGGATATTTTCACAAAAAAGTGAAATTTTCAAAAATTCAGAAAATTGGCTGAAAACGACTAAATATGAAGGACTCATCGGGAGAATCGCTCTGGAACTGAAATCGGAACGCTCACTGACATTTCCCCTATCTGAAAGTCTGATAAACGCTGAAAAAATGACTAAGTCCAAAAAAAAAATTTTTTCACCTTTTTTCAATTTTACCCCCGTGGGATATATATTCTACCCACACACATTTGGAACTCTCCTGGGGTACCCTCACACATATTATTCCCTCATTTAGTGGATATTTTCACAAAAAAGTGAAATTTTCAAAAATTCTGAAATTTGGCTGAAAACAGCTAAATATGAAGGACTCATCGGGCGAATCGCTCTGGAACTGAAATCGGAACGCTCACTGACATTTCCCCTATCTGAAAGTCTGATAAACGCTTAAAAAATGACTAAGTCAAAAAAAAAATTTTTTCACCTTTTTTCAATTTTACCCCCGTGGGATATATATTCTACCCACACACATTTGGAACTCTCCTGAGGTACCCTCACACATATTATTCCCTCATTTAGTGGATATTTTCACAAAAAAGTGAAATTTTCAAAAATTCTGAAAATTGGCTGAAAACGACTAAATATGAAGGACTCATCGGGCGAATCGCTCTGGAACTGAAATCGGAACGCTCACTGACATTTCCCCTATCTGAAAGTCTGATAAACGCTAAAATGACTAAGTCCCAAAAAAATATTTTTTCACCTTTTTTCAATTTTACCCCCGTGGGATATATATTCTACCCACACACATTTGGAACTCTCCTGGGGTACCCTCACGCATATTATTTCCTCATTCAGTGGATATTTTCACAAAAAAGTGAAATTTTCAAAAATCCTGAAATTTGGCTGAAAACAACTAAATATGAAGGACTCATCGGGCGAATCGCTCTGGAACTGAAATCGGAACGCTCACTGACATTTCCCCTATCTGAAAGTCTGATAAACGCTGAAAAAATGACTAAGTCCAAAAAAAAAATTTTTTCACCTTTTTTCAATTTTACCCCCGTGGGATATATATTCTACCCACACACATTTGGAACTCTCCTGGAGTACCCTCACACATATTATTTCCTCATTTAGTGGATATTTTCACAAAAAAGTGAAATTTTCAAAAATTCTGAAAATTGGCTGAAAATGACTAAATATGAAGGACTCATCGGGCGAATCGCTCTGGAACTGAAATCGGAACGCTCACTGACATTTCCCCTATCTGAAAGTCTGATAAACGCTGAAAAAATGACTTAAGTCCAAAAAAAAATTTTTTCACCTTTTTTCCATTTTACCCCCGTGGGATATATATTCTACCCACACACATTTGGAACTCTCCTGGGGTACCCTCACACATATTATTTCCTCATTTAGTGGATATTTTCACAAAAAAGTGAAATTTTCAAAAATTCTGAAAATTGGCTGAAAAAGACTAAATATGAAGGACTCATAGGGCGAATCGCTCTGGAACTTAAATCGGAACGCTCACTGACATTTCTACTATCTGAAAGTCTGAAAAACGGTGAAAAAATGACTAAGTCCAAAAAAAAAAAATTTTTCACCTTTTCTCAATTTTACCCCCGTGGGATATATATTCTACCCACACACATTTGGAACTCTCCGGAGGTACCCTCACACATATTATTCCCTCATTTAGTGGATATTTTCACAAAAAAGTGAAATTTTCAAAAATTCAGAAAATTGGCTGAAAACGACTAAATATGAAGGACTCATCAGGCGAATCGCTCTGGAACTGAAATCGGAACGCTCACTGACATTTCCCCTATCTGAAAGTCTGATAAACGCTGAAAAAATGACTTAAGTCCAAAAAAAAATTTTTTCACCTTTTTTCAATTTTACCCCCGTGGGATATATATTCTACCCACACACATTTGGAACTCTCCGGAGGTACCCTCACACATATTATTCCCTCATTTAGTGGATATTTTCACAAAAAAGTGAAATTTTAAAAAATTCAGAAAATTGGCTGAAAACGACTAAATATGAAGGACTCATCGGGCGAATCGCTCTGGAACTGAAATCGGAACGCTCACTGACATTTCCCCTATCTGAAAGTCTGATAAACGCTGAAAAAATGACTAAGTCCAAAAAAATATATTTTTCACCTTTTTTCAATTTTACCCCCGTGGGATATATATTCTACCCACACACATTTGAAACTCTCCTGGGGTACCCTCACGCACATTATTTCCTCATTTAGTGGATATTTTCACAAAAAAGTGAAATTTTCAAAAATTCAGAAAATTGGCTGAAAACGACTAAATATGAATGACTCATCGGGCGAATCGCTCTGGAACTGAAATCGGAACGCTCACTGACATTTCCCCTATCTGAAAGTCTGATAAACGCTGAAAAAATGACTTAAGTCCAAAAAAAAATTTTTTCACCTTTTTTCCATTTTACCCCCGTGGGATATATATTCTACCCACACACATTTGGAACTCTCCTGGGGTACCCTCACACATATTATTTCCTCATTTAGTGGATATTTTCACAAAAAAGTGAAATTTTCAAAAATTCTGAAAATTGGCTGAAAAAGACTAAATATGAAGGACTCATAGGGCGAATCGCTCTGGAACTTAAATCGGAACGCTCACTGACATTTCTACTATCTGAAAGTCTGAAAAACGGTGAAAAAATGACTAAGTCCAAAAAAAAAAAATTTTTCACCTTTTCTCAATTTTACCCCCGTGGGATATATATTCTACCCACACACATTTGGAACTCTCCGGAGGTACCCTCACACATATTATTCCCTCATTTAGTGGATATTTTCACAAAAAAGTGAAATTTTCAAAAATTCAGAAAATTGGCTGAAAACGACTAAATATGAAGGACTCATCAGGCGAATCGCTCTGGAACTGAAATCGGAACGCTCACTGACATTTCCCCTATCTGAAAGTCTGATAAACGCTGAAAAAATGACTTAAGTCCAAAAAAAAATTTTTTCACCTTTTTTCAATTTTACCCCCGTGGGATATATATTCTACCCACACACATTTGGAACTCTCCGGAGGTACCCTCACACATATTATTCCCTCATTTAGTGGATATTTTCACAAAAAAGTGAAATTTTAAAAAATTCAGAAAATTGGCTGAAAACGACTAAATATGAAGGACTCATCGGGCGAATCGCTCTGGAACTGAAATCGGAACGCTCACTGACATTTCCCCTATCTGAAAGTCTGATAAACGCTGAAAAAATGACTAAGTCCAAAAAAATATATTTTTCACCTTTTTTCAATTTTACCCCCGTGGGATATATATTCTACCCACACACATTTGAAACTCTCCTGGGGTACCCTCACGCACATTATTTCCTCATTTAGTGGATATTTTCACAAAAAAGTGAAATTTTCAAAAATTCAGAAAATTGGCTGAAAACGACTAAATATGAATGACTCATCGGGCGAATCGCTCTGGAACTGAAATCGGAACGCTCACTGACATTTCCCCTATCTGAAAGTCTGATAAACGCTGAAAAAATGACTTAAGTCCAAAAAAAAATTTTTTCACCTTTTTTCCATTTTATCCCCGTGGGATATATATTCTACCCACACACATTTGGAACTCTCCTGGGGTACCATCACACATATTATTCCCTCATTTAGTGGATATTTTCACAAAAAAGTGAAATTTTCAAAAATTCTGAAATTTGGCTGAAAACAACTAAATATGAAGGACTCATCGGGCGAATCGCTCTGGAACTGAAATCGGAACGCTCACTGACATTTCCCCTATCTGAAAGTCTGATAAACGCTTAAAAAATGACTAAGTCCAAAAAAATATATTTTTCACCTTTTTTCAATTTTACCCCCGTGGGATATATATTCTACCCACACACATTTGGAACTCTCCTGGGTACCCTCACGCACATTATTTCCTCATTTAGTGGATATTTTCACAAAAAAGTGAAATTTTCAAAAATTCAGAAAATTGGCTGAAAACGACTAAATATGAAGGACTCATCGGGCGAATCGCTCTGGAACTGAAATCGGAACGCTCACTGACATTTCCCCTATCTGAAAGTCTGATAAACGCTGAAAAAATGACTTAAGTCCAAAAAAAAATTTTTTCACCTTTTTTCCATTTTATCCCCGTGGGATATATATTCTACCCACACACATTTGGAACTCTCCTGGGGTACCATCACACATATTATTCCCTCATTTAGTGGATATTTTCACAAAAAAGTGAAATTTTCAAAAATTCTGAAATTTGGCTGAAAACAACTAAATATGAAGGACTCATCGGGCGAATCGCTCTGGAACTGAAATCGGAACGCTCACTGACATTTCCCCTATCTGAAAGTCTGATAAACGCTGAAAAAATGACTAAGTCCAAAAAAATATATTTTTCACCTTTTTTCAATTTTACCCCCGTGGGATATATATTCTACCCACACACATTTGAAACTCTCCTGGGGTACCCTCACGCACATTATTTCCTCATTTAGTGGATATTTTCACAAAAAAGTGAAATTTTCAAAAATTCAGAAAATTGGCTGAAAACGACTAAATATGAATGACTCATCGGGCGAATCGCTCTGGAACTGAAATCGGAACGCTCACTGACATTTCCCCTATCTGAAAGTCTGATAAACGCTGAAAAAATGACTTAAGTCCAAAAAAAAATTTTTTCACCTTTTTTCCATTTTATCCCCGTGGGATATATATTCTACCCACACACATTTGGAACTCTCCTGGGGTACCATCACACATATTATTCCCTCATTTAGTGGATATTTTCACAAAAAAGTGAAATTTTCAAAAATTCTGAAATTTGGCTGAAAACAACTAAATATGAAGGACTCATCGGGCGAATCGCTCTGGAACTGAAATCGGAACGCTCACTGACATTTCCCCTATCTGAAAGTCTGATAAACGCTTAAAAAATGACTAAGTCCAAAAAAATATATTTTTCACCTTTTTTCAATTTTACCCCCGTGGGATATATATTCTACCCACACACATTTGGAACTCTCCTGGGTACCCTCACGCACATTATTTCCTCATTTAGTGGATATTTTCACAAAAAAGTGAAATTTTCAAAAATTCAGAAAATTGGCTGAAAACGACTAAATATGAAGGACTCATCGGGCGAATCGCTCTGGAACTGAAATCGGAACGCTCACTGACATTTCCCCTATCTGAAAGTCTGATAAACGCTGAAAAAATGACTTAAGTCCAAAAAAAAATTTTTTCACCTTTTTTCCATTTTATCCCCGTGGGATATATATTCTACCCACACACATTTGGAACTCTCCTGGGGTACCATCACACATATTATTCCCTCATTTAGTGGATATTTTCACAAAAAAGTGAAATTTTCAAAAATTCTGAAATTTGGCTGAAAACAACTAAATATGAAGGACTCATCGGGCGAATCGCTCTGGAACTGAAATCGGAACGCTCACTGACATTTCCCCTATCTGAAAGTCTGATAAACGCTTAAAAAATTACTAAGTCAAAAAAAAAAATTTTTCACCTTTTTTCAATTTTAATCCCGTGGGATATATATTCTACCCACACACATTTG
Organism: Phyllobates terribilis; assembly: GCF_046119375.1. NCBI lineage: Eukaryota > Metazoa > Chordata > Amphibia > Anura > Dendrobatidae > Phyllobates > Phyllobates terribilis. Next base: position 111,601 of record NW_027363566.1, on the reverse strand, counting down.
GAACTCTCCTGGGGTACCCTCACGCATATTATTTCCTCATTTAGTGGATATTTTCACAAAAAAGTGAAATTTTCAAAAATTCTGAAAATTGGCTGAAAATGACTAAATATGAAGGACTCAAAGGGCGAATCGCTCTGGAACTGAAATCGGAACGCTCACTGACATTTCCCCTATCTGAAAGTCTGATAAACGCTGAAAAAATGACTTAAGTCCAAAAAAAAATTTTTTCACCTTTTTTCAATTTTACCCCCGTGGGATATATATTCTACCCACACACATTTGGAACTCTCCGGAGGTACCCTCACACATATTATTCCCTCATTTAGTGGATATTTTCACAAAAAAGTGAAATTTTCAAAAATTCAGAAAATTGGCTGAAAACGACTAAATATGAATGACTCATCGGGCGAATCGCTCTGGAACTGAAATCGGAACGCTCACTGACATTTCCCCTATCTGAAAGTCTGATAAACGCTGAAAAAATGACTTAAGTCCAAAAAAAAATTTTTTCACCTTTTTTCCATTTTATCCCCGTGGGATATATATTCTACCCACACACATTTGGAACTCTCCTGGGGTACCATCACACATATTATTCCCTCATTTAGTGGATATTTTCACAAAAAAGTGAAATTTTCAAAAATTCTGAAATTTGGCTGAAAACAACTAAATATGAAGGACTCATCGGGCGAATCGCTCTGGAACTGAAATCGGAACGCTCACTGACATTTCCCCTATCTGAAAGTCTGATAAACGCTGAAAAAATGACTAAGTCCAAAAAAATATATTTTTCACCTTTTTTCAATTTTACCCCCGTGGGATATATATTCTACCCACACACATTTGGAACTCTCCTGGGGTACCATCACACATATTATTCCCTCATTTAGTGGATATTTTCACAAAAAAGTGAAATTTTCAAAAATTCTGAAATTTGGCTGAAAACAACTAAATATGAAGGACTCATCGGGCGAATCGCTCTGGAACTGAAATCGGAACGCTCACTGACATTTCCCCTATCTGAAAGTCTGATAAACGCTTAAAAAATTACTAAGTCAAAAAAAAAAATTTTTTCACCTTTTTTCAATTTTACCCCCGTGGGATATATATTCTACCCACACACATTTGGAACTCTCCTGGGGTACCCTCACGCACATTATTTCCTCATTTAGTGGATATTTTCACAAAAAAGTGAAATTTTCAAAAATTCAGAAAATTGGCTGAAAACGACTAAATATGAATGACTCATCGGGCGAATCGCTCTGGAACTGAAATCGGAACGCTCACTGACATTTCCCCTATCTGAAAGTCTGATAAACGCTGAAAAAATGACTAAGTCCAAAAAAAAAATTTTTTCACCTTTTTTCAATTTTACCCCCGTGGGATATATATTCTACCCACACACATTTGGAACTCTCCTGAGGTACCCTCACACATATTATTCCCTCATTTAGTGGATATTTTCACAAAAAAGTGAAATTTTCAAAAATTCTGAAAATTGGCTGAAAATGACTAAATATGAAGGACTCATCGGGCGAATCGCTCTGGAACTGAAATCGGAACGCTCACTGACATTTCCCCTATCTGAAAGTCTGATAAACGCTGAAAAAATGACTAAGTCCAAAAAAAAAATTTTTTCACCTTTTTTCAATTTTACCCCCGTGGGATATATATTCTACCCACACACATTTGGAACTCTCCTGGGGTACCCTCACACATATTATTCCCTCATTTAGTGGATATTTTCACAAAAAAGTGAAATTTTCAAAAATTCTGAAATTTGGCTGAAAACAACTAAATATGAAGGACTCATCGGGCGAATCGCTCTGGAACTGAAATCGGAACGCTCACTGACATTTCCCCTATCTGAAAGTCTGATAAACGCTGAAAAAATGACTAAGTCCAAAAAAAAAATTTTTTCACCTTTTTTCAATTTTACCCCCGTGGGATATATATTCTACCCACACACATTTGGAACTCTCCTGGGGTACCCTCACACATATTATTTCCTCATTTACTGGATATTTTCACAAAAAAGTGAAATTTTCAAAAATTCTGAAAATTGGCTGAAAATGACTAAATATGAAGGACTCATCGGGCGAATCGCTCTGGAACTGAAATCGGAACGCTCACTGACATTTCCCCTATCTGAAAGTCTGATAAACGCTGAAAAAATGACTTAAGTCCAAAAAAAAATTTTTTCACCTTTTTTCCATTTTACCCCCGTGGGATATATATTCTACCCACACACATTTGGAACTCTCCTGGGGTACCCTCACACATATTATTTCCTCATTTAGTGGATATTTTCACAAAAAAGTGAAATTTTCAAAAATTCTGAAAATTGGCTGAAAACGACTAAATATGAAGGACTCATCGGGCGAATCGCTCTGGAACTGAAATCGGAACGCTCACTGACATTTCCCCTATCTGAAAGTCTGATAAACGCTGAAAAAATGACTAAGTCCAAAAAAATATATTTTTCACCTTTTTTCAATTTTACCCCCGTGGGATATATATTCTACCCACACACATTTGGAACTCTCCTGGGGTACCCTCACGCACATTATTTCCTCATTTAGTGGATATTTTCACAAAAAAGTGAAATTTTCAAAAATTCTGAAATTTGGCTGAAAACAACTAAATATGAAGGACTCATCGGGCGAATCGCTCTGGAACTGAAATCGGAACGCTCACTGACATTTCCCCTATCTGAAAGTCTGATAAACGCTTAAAAAATGACTAAGTCAAAAAAAAAATTTTTTCACCTTTTTTCAATTTTACCCCCGTGGGATATATATTCTACCCACACACATTTGGAACTCTCCTGAGGTACCCTCACACATATTATTCCCTCATTTAGTGGATATTTTCACAAAAAAGTGAAATTTTCAAAAATTCAGAAAATTGGCTGAAAACGACTAAATATGAAGGACTCATCGGGCGAATCGCTCTGGAACTGAAATCGGAGCGCTCACTGACATTTCCCCTATCTGAAAGTCTGATAAACGCTAAAATGACTAAGTCCCAAAAAAATATTTTTTCACCTTTTTTCAATTTTACCCCCGTGGGATATATATTCTACCCACACACATTTGGAACTCTCCTGGGGTACCCTCACGCATATTATTTCCTCATTTAGTGGATATTTTCACAAAAAAGTGAAATTTTCAAAAATTCTGAAATTTGGCTGAAAACAACTAAATATGAAGGACTCATCGGGCGAATCGCTCTGGAACTGAAATCGGAACGCTCACTGACATTTCCCCTATCTGAAAGTCTGGTAAACGCTGAAAAAATGACTAAGTCCAAAAAAAAAATTTTTTCACCTTTTTTCAATTTTACCCCCGTGGGATATATATTCTACCCACACACATTTGGAACTCTCCTGGGGTACCCTCACACATATTATTTCCTCATTTAGTGGATATTTTCACAAAAAAGTGAAATTTTCAAAAATTCTGAAAATTGGCTGAAAATGACTAAATATGAAGGACTCATCAGGCGAATCGCTCTGGAACTGAAATCGGAACGCTCACTGACATTTCCCCTATCTGAAAGTCTGATAAACGCTGAAAAAATGACTAAGTCAAAAAAAAAAATTTTTCACCTTTTTTCAATTTTACCCCCGTGGGATATATATTCTACCCACACACATTTGGAATTCTCCTGAGGTACCCTCACACATATTATTCCCTCATTTAGTGGATATTTTCACAAAAAAGTGACATTTTCAAAAATTCAGAAAATTGGCTGAAAACGACTAAATATGAAGGACTCATCGGGCGAATCCCTCTGGAACTGAAATCGGAACGCTCACTGACATTTCCCCTATCTGAAAGTCTGATAAACGCTGAAAAAATGACTAAGTCCAAAAAAAAATATTTTTCACGTTTTTTCAATTTTACCCCCGTGGGATATATATTCTACCCACACACATTTGGAAGTCTCCTGGGGAACCCTCACGTATATTATTTCCTCATTTAGTGGATATTTTCACAAAAAAGTGAAATTTTCAAAAGTTCAGAAATTTGGCTGAAAACGACTAAATATGAAGGACTCATCGGGCGAATCGCTCTGGAACTGAAATCGGAACGCTCACTGACATTTCCCCTATCTGAAAGTCTGATAAAGGCTGAAAAAATGACTAAGTCAAAAAAAAAATGTTTTCACCTTTTTTCAATTTTACCCCCGTGGGATATATATTCTACCCACACACATTTGGAACTCTCCTGGGGTACCCTCACACATATTATTTCCTCATTTAGTGGATATTTTCACAAAAAAGTGAAATTTTCAAAAATTCTGAAAATTGGCTGAAAACGACTAAATATGAAGGACTCTTCGGGCGAATCGCTCTGGAACTGAAATCGGAACGCTCACTGACATTTCCCCTATCTGAAAGTCTGATAAACGCTAAAATGACTAAGTCCAAAAAAAATATTTTTTCACTTTTTTTCAATTTTACCCCCGTGGGATATATATTCTACCCACACACATTTGGAACTCTCCTGAGGTACCCTCACACATATTATTCCCTCATTTAGTGGATATTTTCACAAAAAAGTGAAATTTTCAAAAATTCAGAAAATTGGCTGAAAACGACTAAATATGAAGGACTCATCGGGCGAATCGCTCTGGAACTGAAATCGGAACGCTCACTGACATTTCCCCTATCTGAAAGTCTGATAAACGCTGAAAAAATGACTAAGTAAAAAAAAAAATTTTTTTCACCTTTTTTCAATTTTACCCCCGTGGGATATATATTCTACCCACACACATTTGGAACTCTCCTGAGGTACCCTCACAGATATTATTCCCTCATTTAGTGGATATTTTCACAAAAAAGTGAAATTTTCAAAAATTCAGAAAATTGGCTGAAAACGACTAAATATGAAGGACTCATCGGGCGAATCGCTCTGGAACTGAAATCGGAACGCTCACTGACATTTCCCCTATCTGAAAGTCTGATAAACGCTAAAATGACTGAGTCCAAAAAAAAAATTTTTTCACCTTTTTTCAATTTTATCCCCGTGGGATATATATTCTACCCACACACATTTGGAACTCTCCTGAGGTACCCTCACACATATTATTCCCTCATTTAGTGGATATTTTCACAAAAAAGTGAAATTTTCAAAAATTCAGAAAATTGGCTGAAAACGACTAAATATGAAGGACTCATCGGGTGAATCGCTCTGGAACTGAAATCGGAACGCTCACTGACATTTCCCCTATCTGAAAGTCTGATAAACGCTTAAAAAATGACTAAGTCAAAAAAAAAATTTTTTCACCTTTTTTCAATTTTACCCCCTTGGGATATATATTCTACCCACACACATTTGGAACTCTCCTGGGGTACCCTCACGCATATTATTTCCTCATTTAGTGGATATTTTCACAAAAAAGTGAAATTTTCAAAAATTCTGAAATTTGGCTGAAAACAACTAAATATGAAGGACTCATCGGGCGAATCGCTCTGGAACTGAAATCGGAACGCTCACTGACATTTCCCCTATCTGAAAGTCTGATAAACGCTGAAAAAATGACTAAGTCCAAAAAAATATATTTTTCACCTTTTTTCAATTTTACCCCCGTGGGATATATATTCTACCCACACACATTTGGAACTCTCCTGGGGTACCATCACACATATTATTCCCTCATTTAGTGGATATTTTCACAAAAAAGTGAAATTTTCAAAAATTCTGAAATTTGGCTGAAAACAACTAAATATGAAGGACTCATCGGGCGAATCGCTCTGGAACTGAAATTCGAACGCTCACTGACATTTCCCCTATCTGAAAGTCTGATAAACGCTAAAATGACTAAGTCCCAAAAAAATATTTTTTCACCTTTTTTCAATTTTACCCCCGTGGGATATATATTCTACCCACACACATTTGGAACTCTCCTGGGGTACCCTCACGCATATTATTTCCTCATTTAGTGGATATTTTCACAAAAAAGTGAAATTTTCAAAAATTCTGAAATTTGGCTGAAAACAACTAAATATGAAGGACTCATCGGGCGAATCGCTCTGGAACTGAAATCGGAACGCTCACTGACATTTCCCCTATCTGAAAGTCTGGTAAACGCTGAAAAAATGACTAAGTCCAAAAAAAAAATTTTTTCACCTTTTTTCAATTTTACCCCCGTGGGATATATATTCTACCCACACACATTTGGAACTCTCCTGGGGTACCCTCACACATATTATTTCCTCATTTAGTGGATATTTTCACAAAAAAGTGAAATTTTCAAAAATTCTGAAAATTGGCTGAAAATGACTAAATATGAAGGACACATCGGGCGAATCGCTCTGGAACTGAAATCGGAACGCTCACTGACATTTCCCCTATCTGAAAGTCTGATAAACGCTGAAAAAATGACTTAGTCCAAAAAAAATTTTTTTTCACCTTTTTTCAATTTTACCCCCGTGGGATATATATTCTACCCACACACATTTGGAACTCTCCTGGGGTACCCTCACACATATTATTTCCTCATTTAGTGGATATTTTCACAAAAAAGTGAAATTTTCAAAAATTCTGAAAATTGGCTGAAAACGACTAAATATGAAGGACTCTTCGGGCGAATCGCTCTGGAACTGAAATCGGAACGCTCACTGACATTTCCCCTATCTGAAAGTCTGATAAACGCTAAAATGACTAAGTCCAAAAAAAATATTTTTTCACCTTTTTTCAATTTTACCCCCGTGGGATATATATTCTACCCACACACATTTGGAACTCTCCTGAGGTACCCTCACACATATTATTCCCTCATTTAGTGGATATTTTCACAAAAAAGTGAAATTTTCAAAAATTCAGAAAATTGGCTGAAAACGACTAAATATGAAGGACTCATCGGGCGAATCGCTCTGGAACTGAAATCGGAACGCTCACTGACATTTCCCCTATCTGAAAGTCTGATAAACGCTGAAAAAATGACTAAGTAAAAAAAAAAAATTTTTTCACCTTTTTTCAATTTTACCCCCGTGGGATATATATTCTACCCACACACATTTGGAACTCTCCTGAGGTACCCTCACAGATATTATTCCCTCATTTAGTGGATATTTTCACAAAAAAGTGAAATTTTCAAAAATTCAGAAAATTGGCTGAAAACGACTAAATATGAAGGACTCATCGGGCGAATCGCTCTGGAACTGAAATCGGAACGCTCACTGACATTTCCCCTATCTGAAAGTCTGATAAACGCTAAAATGACTGAGTCCAAAAAAAAAATTTTTTCACCTTTTTTCAATTTTATCCCCGTGGGATATATATTCTACCCACACACATTTGGAACTCTCCTGAGGTACCCTCACACATATTATTCCCTCATTTAGTGGATATTTTCACAAAAAAGTGAAATTTTCAAAAATTCAGAAAATTGGCTGAAAACGACTAAATATGAAGGACTCATCGGGTGAATCGCTCTGGAACTGAAATCGGAACGCTCACTGACATTTCCCCTATCTGAAAGTCTGATAAACGCTTAAAAAATGACTAAGTCAAAAAAAAAATTTTTTCACCTTTTTTCAATTTTACCCCCTTGGGATATATATTCTACCCACACACATTTGGAACTCTCCTGGGGTACCCTCACGCATATTATTTCCTCATTTAGTGGATATTTTCACAAAAAAGTGAAATTTTCAAAAATTCTGAAATTTGGCTGAAAACAACTAAATATGAAGGACTCATCGGGCGAATCGCTCTGGAACTGAAATCGGAACGCTCACTGACATTTCCCCTATCTGAAAGTCTGATAAACGCTGAAAAAATGACTAAGTCCAAAAAAATATATTTTTCACCTTTTTTCAATTTTACCCCCGTGGGATATATATTCTACCCACACACATTTGGAACTCTCCTGGGGTACCATCACACATATTATTCCCTCATTTAGTGGATATTTTCACAAAAAAGTGAAATTTTCAAAAATTCTGAAATTTGGCTGAAAACAACTAAATATGAAGGACTCATCGGGCGAATCGCTCTGGAACTGAAATTCGAACGCTCACTGACATTTCCCCTATCTGAAAGTCTGATAAACGCTAAAATGACTAAGTCCCAAAAAAATATTTTTTCACCTTTTTTCAATTTTACCCCCGTGGGATATATATTCTACCCACACACATTTGGAACTCTCCTGGGGTACCCTCACGCATATTATTTCCTCATTTAGTGGATATTTTCACAAAAAAGTGAAATTTTCAAAAATTCTGAAATTTGGCTGAAAACAACTAAATATGAAGGACTCATCGGGCGAATCGCTCTGGAACTGAAATCGGAACGCTCACTGACATTTCCCCTATCTGAAAGTCTGGTAAACGCTGAAAAAATGACTAAGTCCAAAAAAAAAATTTTTTCACCTTTTTTCAATTTTACCCCCGTGGGATATATATTCTACCCACACACATTTGGAACTCTCCTGGGGTACCCTCACACATATTATTTCCTCATTTAGTGGATATTTTCACAAAAAAGTGAAATTTTCAAAAATTCTGAAAATTGGCTGAAAATGACTAAATATGAAGGACACATCGGGCGAATCGCTCTGGAACTGAAATCGGAACGCTCACTGACATTTCCCCTATCTGAAAGTCTGATAAACGCTGAAAAAATGACTTAGTCCAAAAAAAATTTTTTTTCACCTTTTTTCAATTTTACCCCCGTGGGATATATATTCTACCCACACACATTTGGAACTCTCCTGGGGTACCCTCACACATATTATTTCCTCATTTAGTGGATATTTTCACAAAAAAGTGAAATTTTCAAAAATTCTGAAAATTGGCTGAAAACGACTAAATATGAAGGACTCTTCGGGCGAATCGCTCTGGAACTGAAATCGGAACGCTCACTGACATTTCCCCTATCTGAAAGTCTGATAAACGCTAAAATGACTAAGTCCAAAAAAAATATTTTTTCACCTTTTTTCAATTTTACCCCCGTGGGATATATATTCTACCCACACACATTTGGAACTCTCCTGAGGTACCCTCACACATATTATTCCCTCATTTAGTGGATATTTTCACAAAAAAGTGAAATTTTCAAAAATTCAGAAAATTGGCTGAAAACGACTAAATATGAAGGACTCATCGGGCGAATCGCTCTGGAACTGAAATCGGAACGCTCACTGACATTTCCCCTATCTGAAAGTCTGATAAACGCTGAAAAAATGACTAAGTAAAAAAAAAAAATTTTTTCACCTTTTTTCAATTTTACCCCCGTGGGATATATATTCTACCCACACACATTTGGAACTCTCCTGAGGTACCCTCACAGATATTATTCCCTCATTTAGTGGATATTTTCACAAAAAAGTGAAATTTTCAAAAATTCAGAAAATTGGCTGAAAACGACTAAATATGAAGGACTCATCGGGCGAATCGCTCTGGAACTGAAATCGGAACGCTCACTGACATTTCCCCTATCTGAAAGTCTGATAAACGCTGAAAAAATGACTAAGTCCAAAAAAAAATATTTTTCACCTTTTTTCAATTTTACCCCCGTGGGATATATATTCTACCCACACACATTTGGAACTCTCCTGGGGTACCCTCACACATATTATTTCCTCATTTAGTGGATATTTTCACAAAAAAGTGAAATTTTCAAAAATTCAGAAAATTGGCTGAAAACGACTAAATATGAAGGACTCATCGGGCGAATCGCTCTGGAACTGAAATCGGAACGCTCACTGACATTTCCCCTATCTGAAAGTCTGATAAACGCTAAAATGACTGAGTCCAAAAAAAAAATTTTTTCACCTTTTTTCAATTTTATCCCCGTGGGATATATATTCTACCCACACACATTTGGAACTCTCCTGAGGTACCCTCACACATATTATTCCCTCATTTAGTGGATATTTTCACAAAAAAGTGAAATTTTCAAAAATTCTGAAAATTGGCTGAAAACGACTAAATATGAAGGACTCATCGGGTGAATCGCTCTGGAACTGAAATCGGAACACTCACTGACATTTCCCCTATCTGAAAGTCTGATAAACGCTTAAAAAATGACTAAGTCAAAAAAAAAATTTTTTTCACCTTTTTTCAATTTTACCCCCGTGGGATATATATTCTACCCACACACATTTGGAACTCTCCTGGGGTACCCTCACACATATTATTTCCTCATTTAGTGGATATTTTCACAAAAAAGTGAAATTTTCAAAAATTCTGAAAATTGGCTGAAAACGACTAAATATGAATGACTCATCGGGCGAATCGCTCTGGAACTGAAATCGGAACGCTCACTGACATTTCCCCTATCTGAAAGTCTGATAAACGCTGAAAAAATGACTTAAGTCCAAAAAAAAATTTTTTCACCTTTTTTCCATTTTATCCCCGTGGGATATATATTCTACCCACACACATTTGGAACTCTCCTGGGGTACCATCACACATATTATTCCCTCATTTAGTGGATATTTTCACAAAAAAGTGAAATTTTCAAAAATTCTGAAATTTGGCTGAAAACAACTAAATATGAAGGACTCATCGGGTGAATCGCTCTGGAACTGAAATCGGAACGCTCACTGACATTTCCCCTATCTGAAAGTCTGATAAACGCTTAAAAAATGACTAAGTCAAAAAAAATTTTTTTTCACCTTTTTTCAATTTTACCCCCGTGGGATATATATTCTACCCACACACATTTGGAACTCTCCTGAGGTACCCTCACACATATTATTCCCTCATTTAGTGGATATTTTCACAAAAAAGTGAAATTTTCAAAAATTCAGAAAATTGGCTGAAAACGACTAAATATGAAGGACTCATCGGGCGAATCGCTCTGGAACTGAAATCGGAACGCTCACTGACATTTCCCCTATCTGAAAGTCTGATAAACGCTGAAAAAATGACTAAGTCCAAAAAAAAAATTTTTTCACCTTTTTTCAATTTTACCCCCGTGGGATATATATTCTACCCACACACATTTGGAACTCTCCTGGGGTACCCTCACACATATTATTCCCTCATTTAGTGGATATTTTCACAAAAAAGTGAAATTTTCAAAAATTCTGAAATTTGGCTGAAAACAACTAAATATGAAGGACTCATCGGGCGAATCGCTCTGGAACTGAAATCGGAACGCTCACTGACATTTCCCCTATCTGAAAGTCTAATAAATGCTGAAAAAATGACTAAGTCCAAAAAAATATATTTTTCACCTTTTTTCAATTTTACCCCCGTGGGATATATATTCTACCCACACACATTTGGAACTCTCCTGGGTACCCTCACGCACATTTTTTCCTCATTTAGTGGATATTTTCACAAAAAAGTGAAATTTTCAAAAATTCAGAAAATTGGCTGAAAACGACTAAATATGAAGGACTCATCGGGCGAATCGCTCTGGAACTGAAATCGGAACGCTCACTGACATTTCCCCTATCTGAAAGTCTGATAAACGCTGAAAAAATGACTTAAGTCCAAAAAAAAATTTTTTCACCTTTTTTCCATTTTATCCCCGTGGGATATATATTCTACCCACACACATTTGGAACTCTCCTGGGGTACCATCACACATATTATTTCCTCATTTAGTGGATATTTTCACAAAAAAGTGAAATTTTCAAAAATTCTGAAAATTGGCTGAAAACGACTAAATATGAAGGACTCTTCGGGCGAATCGCTCTGGAACTGAAATCGGAACGCTCACTGACATTTCCCCTATCTGAAAGTCTGATAAACGCTAAAATGACTAAGTCCCAAAAAAATATTTTTTCACCTTTTTTCAATTTTACCCCCGTGGGATATATATTCTACCCACACACATTTGGAACTCTCCTGGGGTACCCTCACGCATATTATTTCCTCATTTAGTGGATATTTTCACAAAAAAGTGAAATTTTCAAAAATTCTGAAATTTGGCTGAAAACAACTAAATATGCAGGACTCATCGGGCGAATCGCTCTGGAACTGAAATCGGAACGCTCACTGACATTTCCCCTATCTGAAAGTCTGATAAACGCTGAAAAAATGACTAAGTCAAAAAAAAAATTTTTTCACCTTTTTTCAATTTTACCCCCGTGGGATATATATTCTACCCACACACATTTGGAATTCTCCTGAGGTACCCTCACACATATTATTCCCTCATTTAGTGGATATTTTCACAAAAAAGTGAAATTTTCAAAAATTCAGAAAATTGGCTGAAAACGACTAAATATGAAGGACTCATCGGGTGAATCGCTCTGGAACTGAAATCGGAACGCTCACTGACATTTCCCCTATCTGAAAGTCTGATAAACGCTTAAAAAATGACTAAGTCAAAAAAAAAAATTTTTTCACCTTTTTTCAATTTTACCCCCGTGGGATATATATTCTACCCACACACATTTGGAACTCTCCTGGGGTACCCTCACGCATATTATTTCCTCATTTAGTGGATATTTTCACAAAAAAGTGAAATTTTCAAAAATTCTGAAATTTGGCTGAAAACAACTAAATATGAAGGACTCATCGGGCGAATCGCTCTGGAACTGAAATCGGAACGCTCACTGACATTTCCCCTATCTGAAAGTCTGATAAACGCTGAAAAAATGACTAAGTAAAAAAAAAAAATTTTTTCACCTTTTTTCAATTTTACCCCCGTGGGATATATATTCTACCCACACACATTTGGAACTCTCCTGAGGTACCCTCACAGATATTATTCCCTCATTTAGTGGATATTTTCACAAAAAAGTGAAATTTTCAAAAATTCAGAAAATTGGCTGAAAACGACTAAATATGAAGGACTCATCGGGCGAATCGCTCTGGAACTGAAATCGGAACGCTCACTGACATTTCCCCTATCTGAAAGTCTGATAAACGCTAAAATGACTGAGTCCAAAAAAAAAATTTTTTCACCTTTTTTCAATTTTATCCCCGTGGGATATATATTCTACCCACACACATTTGGAACTCTCCTGAGGTACCCTCACACATATTATTCCCTCATTTAGTGGATATTTTCACAAAAAAGTGAAATTTTCAAAAATTCAGAAAATTGGCTGAAAACGACTAAATATGAAGGACTCATCGGGTGAATCGCTCTGGAACTGAAATCGGAACGCTCACTGACATTTCCCCTATCTGAAAGTCTGATAAACGCTTAAAAAATGACTAAGTCAAAAAAAAAAATTTTTTCACCTTTTTTCAATTTTACCCCCGTGGGATATATATTCTACCCACACACATTTGGAACTCTCCTGGGGTACCCTCACGCATATTATTTCCTCATTTAGTGGATATTTTCACAAAAAAGTGAAATTTTCAAAAATTCTGAAATTTGGCTGAAAACAACTAAATATGAAGGACTCATCGGGCGAATCGCTCTGGAACTGAAATCGGAACGCTCACTGACATTTCCCCTATCTGAAAGTCTGATAAACGCTGAAAAAATGACTAAGTCCAAAAAAATATATTTTTCACCTTTTTTCAATTTTACCCCCGTGGGATATATATTCTACCCACACACATTTGGAACTCTCCTGGGGTACCCTCACGCACATTATTTCCTCATTTAGTGGATATTTTCACAAAAAAGTGAAATTTTCAAAAATTCAGAAAATTGGCTGAAAACGACTAAATATGAAGGACTCATCGGGCGAATCGCTCTGGAACTGAAATCGGAACGCTCACTGACATTTCCCCTATCTGAAAGTCTGATAAACGCTGAAAAAATGACTTAAGTTCAAAAAAAAATTTTTTCACCTTTTTTCCATTTTATCCCCGTGGGATATATATTCTACCCACACACATTTGGAACTCTCCTGGGGTACCATCACACATATTATTCCCTCATTTAGTGGATATTTTCACAAAAAAGTGAAATTTTCAAAAATTCTGAAATTTGGCTGAAAACAACTAAATATGAAGGACTCATCGGGCGAATCGCTCTGGAACTGAAATCGGAACGCTCACTGACATTTCCCCTATCTGAAAGTCTGATAAACGCTAAAATGACTGAGTCCAAAAAAAAATTTTTTTCACCTTTTTTCAATTTTATCCCCGTGGGATATATATTCTACCCACACACATTTGGAACTCTCCTGAGGTACCCTCACACATATTATTCCCTCATTTAGTGGATATTTTCACAAAAAAGTGAAATTTTCAAAAATTCAGAAAATTGGCTGAAAACGACTAAATATGAAGGACTCATCGGGTGAATCGCTCTGGAACTGAAATCGGAACACTCACTGACATTTCCCCTATCTGAAAGTCTGATAAACGCTTAAAAAATGACTAAGTCAAAAAAAAAAATTTTTTCTCCTTTTTTCAATTTTACCCCCGTGGGATATATATTCTACCCACACACATTTGGAACTCTCCTGGGGTACCCTCACACATATTATTCCCTCATTTAGTGGATATTTTCACAAAAAAGTGAAATTTTCAAAAATTCAGAAAATTGGCTGAAAACGACTAAATATGAAGGACTCATCGGGCGAATCGCTCTGGAATTGAAATCGGAACGCTCACTGACATTTCCCCTATCTGAAAGTCTGAAAAACTGTGAAAAAATGACTAAGTCAAAAAAAAAAAATTTTTCACCTTTTTTCAATTTTACCCCCGTGGGATATATATTCTACCCACACACATTTGGAATTCTCCTGAGGTACCCTCACACATATTATTCCCTCATTTAGTGGATATTTTCACAAAAAAGTGAAATTTTCAAAAATTCAGAAAATTGGCTGAAAACGACTAAATATGAAGGACTCATCGGGCGAATCCCTCTGGAACTGAAATCGGAACGCTCACTGACATTTCCCCTATCTGAAAGTCTGATAAACGCTGAAAAAATGACTAAGTCCAAAAAAAAATATTTTTCACGTTTTTTCAATTTTACCCCCGTGGGATATATATTCTACCCACACACATTTGGAACACTCTTGGGGTACCCTCACACATATTATTTCCTCATTTAGTGGATATTTTCACAAAAAAGTGAAATTTTCAAAAATTCTGAAAATTGGCTGAAAACGACTAAATATGAAGGACTCATCGGGCGAATCGCTCTGGAATTGAAATCGGAACGCTCACTGACATTTCCCCTATCTGAAAGTCTGAAAAACTGTGAAAAAATGACTAAGTCCAAAAAAAAAAATTTTTTCACCTTTTTTCAATTTTACCCCCGTGGGATATATATTCTACCCACACACATTTGGAAGTCTCCTGGGGTACCCTCACATATATTATTCCCTCATTTAGTGGATATTTTCACAAAAAAGTGAAATTTTCAAAAATTCTGAAATTTGGCTGAAAACAACTAAATATGTAGGACTCATCGGGCGAATCGCTCTGGAACTGAAATCGGAACGCTCACTGACATTTCCCCTATCTGAAAGTCTGATAAAGGCTGAAAAAATGACTAAGTCCAAAAAAAAAATGTTTTCACCTTTTTTCAATTTTACCCCCGTGGGATATATATTCTACCCACACACATTTGGAACTCTCCTGGGGTACCCTCACACATATTATTTCCTCATTTAGTGGATATTTTCACAAAAAAGTGAAATTTTCAAAAATTCTGAAATTTGGCTGAAAACAACTAAATATGAAGGACTCATAGGGCGAATCGCTCTGGAACTGAAATCGGAACGCTCACTGACATTTCCCCTATCTGAAATTCTGATAAACGCTGAAAAAATGACTAAGCCCAAAAAAAAATATTTTTCACCTTTTTTCAATTTCACCCCCGTGGGATATATATTCTAACCACACACATTTGGAACTCTCCTGGGGTACCCTCACACATATTATTTCCTCATTTAGTGGATATTTTCACAAAAAAGTGAAATTTTCAAAAATTCTGAAAATTGGCTGAAAACGATTAAATATGAAGGACTCATCGGGCGAATCGCTCTGGAATTGAAATCGGAACGCTCACTGACATTTCCCCTATCTGAAAGTCTGAAAAACGGTGAAAAAATGACTAAGTCCAAAAAAAAAAATTTTTCACCTTTTTTCAATTTTACCCCCGTGTGATATATATTCTACCCACACACATTTGGAACTCTCCTGGGGTGCCCTCACACATATTATTCCCTCATTTAGTGGATATTTTCACAAAAAAGTGAAATTTTCAAACATTCAGAAAATTGGCTGAAAACGACTAAATATGAAGGACTCATCGGGCGAATCGCTCTGGAACTTAAATCGGAACGCTCACTGACATTTCCCCTATCTGAAAGTCTGATAAATGCTGAAAAATGACTAAGTCCAAAAAAATAATTTTTTTCACCTTTTTTCAATTTTATCCCCGTGGGATATATATTCTACCCACACACATTTGGAACTCTCCTGTGGTACCCTCACACATATTATTCCCTCATTTAGTGGATATTTTCACAAAAAAGTGAAATTTTCAAAAATTCTGAAAATTGTCTGAAAACGACTAAATGTGAAGGACTCATTGGGCGAATCGCTCTGGAACTGAAATCGGAACCCTCCCTGACATTTCCCCTATCTGAAAGTCTGATAAACGCTGAAAAAATGACTAAGTCCAAAAAAAATAATTTTTCACCTTTTTTCAATTTTTCCCCCGTGTGATATATATTCTACCCACACACATTTGGAACTCTCCTGGGGTACCCTCACACATATTATTCCCTCATTTAGTGGATATTTTCACAAAAAAGTGAAATTTTCAAAAATTCAGAAAGTTGGCTGAAAACGACTTAATATGAAGGACTCATCAGGTGAATCACTCTGGAACTGAAATTGGAACGCTCACTGACATTTCCCCTATCTGAAAGTCTGATAAACGCTGAAAAAATGACTAAGTCCCAAAAAAAAATTTTTTTCACCTTTTTTCAATTTTACCCCCGTGGGATATATATTCTACCCACACACATTTGGAACTCTCCTGGGGTACCCTCACACATATTATTCCCTCATTTAGTGGATATTTTCCCAAAAAAGTGAAATTTTCAAAAATTCTGAAATTTGGCTGAAAACGACTAAATATGAAGGACTCATCGGGCGAATCGCTCTGGAACTGAAATCGGAACGCTCACTGACATTTCCCCTATCTGAAAGTCTGATAAATGCTGAAAAATGACTAAGTCCAAAAAAAAAAATGTTTCACCTTTTTTCAATTTTACCCCCGTGGGATATATATATTCTACCCACACACATTTGGAACTCTCCTGGGGTACCCTCACACATATTATTCCCTCATTTAGTGGATATTTTCACAAAAAAGTGAAATTTTCAAAAATTTTGAAATTTGGCTGAAAACAACTAAATATTAAGGACTCATCGGGCGAATCGCTCTGGAACTGAAATCGGAACGCTCACTGACATTTCCCCTATCTGAAAGTCTGATAAACGCTGAAAAAATGACTAAGTCCAAAAAAATAATTTTTCACCTTTTTTCAATTTTACCCCCGTGTGATATATATTCTACCCACACACATTTGGAACTCTCCTGGGGTACCCTCACACATATTATTCCCTCATTTAGTGGATATTTTCACAAAAAAGTGAAATTTTCGAAAATTGGCTGAAAACGACTTAATATGAAGGACTCATCAGGCGACTCACTCTGGAACTGAAATTGGAACGCTCACTGACATTTCCCCTATCTGAAAGTCTGATAAACGCTGAAAAAATGACTAAGTCCAAAAAAAAAATTTTTTCACCTTTTTTCAATTTTACCCCCGTGGGATATATATTCTACCCACACACATTTCGAACTCTCCTGGGGTACCTTCACACATATTATTCCCTCATTTAGTGGATATTTTCACAAAAAAGTGACATTTTCAAAAATTCAGAAAATTGGCTGAAAACGACTAAATATGAAGGACTCATCGGGCGAATCGCTCTGGAACTGAAATCGGAACGCTCACTGACATTTCCCCTATCTGAAAGTCTGATACACGCTGAAAAAATGACTAAGTCCCAAAAAAAAAATTTTTCACCTTTTTTCAATTTTTCCCCCGTGTGATATATATTCTACCCACACACATTTGGAACTCTCCTGGGGTCCCCTCACACATATTATTCCCTCATTTAGTGGATATTTTCACAAAAAAGTGAAATTTTCAAAAATTCAGAAAGTTGGCTGAAAACGACTAAATATGAAGGACTCATCGGGTGAATCGCTCTGGAACTGAAATCGGAACGCTCACTGACATTTCCCCTATCTGAAAGTCTGATAAATGCTGAAAAAATGACTAAGTCCCAAAAAAAAATTTTTTTCACCTTTTTTCAATTTTACCCCCGTGGGATATATATTCTACCCACACACATTTGGAACTCTCCTGGGGTACCCTCACACATATTATTCCCTCATTTAGTGGATATTTTCCCAAAAAAGTGAAATTTTCAAAAATTCTGAAATTTGGCTGAAAACGACTAAATATGAAGGACTCATCGGGCGAATCGCTCTGGAACTGAAATCGGAACGCTCACTGACATTTCCCCTATCTGAAAGTCTGATAAACGCTGAAAAAATGACTAAGTCCAAAAAAAAATATTTTTCACCTTTTTCCAATTTTACTCCCGTGTGATATATATTCTACCCACACACATTTGGAACTCTCCTGAGGTACCCTCACACATATTATTCCCTCATTTAGTGGATATTTTCACAAAAAAGTGAAATTTTCAAAAATTCAGAAAGTTGGCTGAAAACGACTAAATATGAAGGACTCATCGGGTGAATCGCTCTGGAACTGAAATCGGAACGCTCACTGACATTTCCCCTATCTGAAAGTCTGATAAATGCTGAAAAAATGACTAAGTCCCAAAAAAAAATTTTTTTCACCTTTTTTCAATTTTACCCCCGTGGGATATATATTCTACCCACACACATTTGGAACTCTCCTGGGGTACCCTCACACATATTATTCCCTCATTTAGTGGATATTTTCACAAAAAAGTGAAATTTTCAAAAATTCAGAAAATTGGCTGAAAACGACTTAATATGAAGGACTCATCAGGCGAATCACTCTGGAACTGAAATTGGAACGCTCACTGACATTTCCCCTATCTGAAAGTCTGATAAACGCTGAAAAAATGACTAAGTCCAAAAAAAAAATTTTTTCACCTTTTTTCAATTTTACCCCCGTGGGATATATATTCTACCCACACACATTTCGAACTCTCCTGGGGTACCTTCACACATATTATTCCCTCATTTAGTGGATATTTTCACAAAAAAGTGAAATTTTCAAAAATTCTGAAATTTGGCTGAAAACAACTAAATATTAAGGACTCATCGGGCGAATCGCTCTGGAACTGAAATCGGAACGCTCACTGACATTTCCCCTATCTGAAAGTCTGATAAACGCTGAAAAAATGACTAAGTCCAAAAAAAATATTTTTCACCTTTTTTCAATTTTACCCCCGTGTGATATATATTCTACCCACACACATTTGGAACTCTCCT
Source organism: Phyllobates terribilis (assembly GCF_046119375.1). Lineage (NCBI taxonomy): Eukaryota > Metazoa > Chordata > Amphibia > Anura > Dendrobatidae > Phyllobates > Phyllobates terribilis. The sequence goes on along the minus strand of NW_027363566.1, from coordinate 92,183 downwards.
GGGGTCCCCTCACACATATTATTCCCTCATTTAGTGGATATTTTCACAAAAAAGTGAAATTTTCAAAAATTCAGAAAGTTGGCTGAAAACGACTAAATATGAAGGACTCATCGGGTGAATCGCTCTGGAACTGAAATCGGAACGCTCACTGACATTTCCCCTATCTGAAAGTCTGATAAATGCTGAAAAAATGACTAAGTCCCAAAAAAAAATTTTTTTCACCTTTTTTCAATTTTACCCCCGTGGGATATATATTCTACCCACACACATTTGGAACTCTCCTGGGGTACCCTCACACATATTATTCCCTCATTTAGTGGATATTTTCCCAAAAAAGTGAAATTTTCAAAAATTCTGAAATTTGGCTGAAAACGACTAAATATGAAGGACTCATCGGGCGAATCGCTCTGGAACTGAAATCGGAACGCTCACTGACATTTCCCCTATCTGAAAGTCTGATAAACGCTGAAAAAATGACTAAGTCCAAAAAAAAATATTTTTCACCTTTTTCCAATTTTACTCCCGTGTGATATATATTCTACCCACACACATTTGGAACTCTCCTGAGGTACCCTCACACATATTATTCCCTCATTTAGTGGATATTTTCACAAAAAAGTGAAATTTTCAAAAATTCAGAAAGTTGGCTGAAAACGACTAAATATGAAGGACTCATCGGGTGAATCGCTCTGGAACTGAAATCGGAACGCTCACTGACATTTCCCCTATATGAAAGTCTGATAAATGCTGAAAAAATGACTAAGTCCCAAAAAAAAATTTTTTTCACCTTTTTTCAATTTTACCCCCGTGGGATATATATTCTACCCACACACATTTGGAACTCTCCTGGGGTACCCTCACACATATTATTCCCTCATTTAGTGGATATTTTCCCAAAAAAGTGAAATTTTCAAAAATTCTGAAATTTGGCTGAAAACGACTAAATATTAAGGACTCATCGGGCGAATCGCTCTGGAACTGAAATCGGAACGCTCACTGACATTTCCCCTATCTGAAAGTCTGATAAACGCTGAAAAAATGACTAAGTCCAAAAAAAAATATTTTTCACCTTTTTCCAATTTTACTCCCGTGTGATATATATTCTACCCACACACATTTGGAACTCTCCTGGGGTACCCTCACACATATTATTCCCTCATTTAGTGGATATTTTCACAAAAAAGTGAAATTTTCAAAAATTCAGAAAATTGGCTGAAAACGACTAAATATGAAGGACTCATCGGGCGAATCACTCTGGAACTTAAATCGGAACGCTCACTGACATTTCCCCTATCTGAAAGTCTGATAAATGCTGAAAAATGACTAAGTCCAAAAAAAAAAATGTTTCACCTTTTTTCAATTTTACCCCCGTGGGATATATATATTCTACCAACACACATTTGGAACTCTCCTGGGGTACCCTCACACATATTATTCCCTCATTTAGTGGATATTTTCACAAAAAAGTGAAATTTTCAAAAATTCTGAAATTTGGCTGAAAACAACTAAATATTAAGGACTCATCGGGCGAATCGCTCTGGAACTGAAATCGGAACGCTCACTGACATTTCCCCTATCTGAAAGTCTGATAAACGCTGAAAAAATGACTAAGTCCAAAAAAAATAATTTTTCACCTTTTTTCAATTTTACCCCCGTGTGATATATATTCTACCCACACACATTTGGAACTCTCCTGGGGTACCCTCACACATATTATTCCCTCATTTAGTGGATATTTTCACAAAAAAGTGAAATTTTCAAAAATTCAGAAAATTGGCTGAAAACGACTTAATATGAAGGACTCATCAGGCGAATCACTCTGGAACTGAAATTGGAACGCTCACTGACATTTCCCCTATCTGAAAGTCTGATAAACGCTGAAAAAATGACTAAGTCCAAAAAAAAAATTTTTTCACCTTTTTTCAATTTTACCCCCGTGGGATATATATTCTACCCACACACATTTGGAACTCTCCTGGGGTACCTTCACACATATTATTCCCTCATTTAGTGGATATTTTCACAAAAAAGTGAAATTTTCAAAAATTCTGAAATTTGGCTGAAAACAACTAAATATTAAGGACTCATCGGGCGAATCGCTCTGGAACTGAAATCGGAACGCTCACTGACATTTCCCCTATCTGAAAGTCTGATAAACGCTGAAAAAATGACTAAGTCCAAAAAAAATAATTTTTCACCTTTTTTCAATTTTTCCCCCGTGTGATATATATTCTACCCACACACATTTGGAACTCTCCTGGGGTACCCTCACACATATTATTCCCTCATTTAGTGGATATTTTCACAAAAAAGTGAAATTTTCAAAAATTCAGAAAGTTGGCTGAAAACGACTAAATATGAAGGACTCATCGGGTGAATCGCTCTGGAACTGAAATCGGAACGCTCACTGACATTTCCCCTATCTGAAAGTCTGATAAATGCTGAAAAAATGACTAAGTCCCAAAAAAAAATTTTTTTCACCTTTTTTCAATTTTACCCCCGTGGGATATATATTCTACCCACACACATTTGGAACTCTCCTGGGGTACCCTCACACATATTATTCCCTCATTTAGTGGATATTTTCCCAAAAAAGTGAAATTTTCAAAAATTCTGAAATTTGGCTGAAAACGACTAAATATTAAGGACTCATCGGGCGAATCGCTCTGGAACTGAAATCGGAACGCTCACTGACATTTCCCCTATCTGAAAGTCTGATAAACGCTGAAAAAATGACTAAGTCCAAAAAAAAATATTTTTCACCTTTTTCCAATTTTACTCCCGTATGATATATATTCTACCCACACACATTTGGAACTCTCCTGGGGTACCCTCACACATATTATTCCCTCATTTAGTGGATATTTTCACAAAAAAGTGAAATTTTCAAAAATTCAGAAAATTGGCTGAAAACGACTAAATATGAAGGACTCATCGGGCGAATCACTCTGGAACTTAAATCGGAACGCTCACTGACATTTCCCCTATCTGAAAGTCTGATAAATGCTGAAAAATGACTAAGTCCAAAAAAAAAAATGTTTCACCTTTTTTCAATTTTACCCCCGTGGGATATATATATTCTACCAACACACATTTGGAACTCTCCTGGGGTACCCTCACACATATTATTCCCTCATTTAGTGGATATTTTCACAAAAAAGTGAAATTTTCAAAAATTCTGAAATTTGGCTGAAAACAACTAAATATTAAGGACTCATCGGGCGAATCGCTCTGGAACTGAAATCGGAACGCTCACTGACATTTCCCCTATCTGAAAGTCTGATAAACGCTGAAAAAATGACTAAGTCCAAAAAAAATAATTTTTCACCTTTTTTCAATTTTACCCCCGTGTGATATATATTCTACCCACACACATTTGGAACTCTCCTGGGGTACCCTCACACATATTATTCCCTCATTTAGTGGATATTTTCACAAAAAAGTGAAATTTTCAAAAATTCAGAAAATTGGCTGAAAACGACTTAATATGAAGGACTCATCAGGCGAATCACTCTGGAACTGAAATTGGAACGCTCACTGACATTTCCCCTATCTGAAAGTCTGATAAACGCTGAAAAAATGACTAAGTCCAAAAAAAAAATTTTTTCACTTTTTTTCAATTTTACCCCCGTGGGATATATATTCTACCCACACACATTTGGAACTCTCCTGGGGTACCTTCACACATATTATTCCCTCATTTAGTGGATATTTTCACAAAAAAGTGAAATTTTCAAAAATTCTGAAATTTGGCTGAAAACAACTAAATATTAAGGACTCATCGGGCGAATCGCTCTGGAACTGAAATCGGAACGCTCACTGACATTTCCCCTATCTGAAAGTCTGATAAACGCTGAAAAAATGACTAAGTCCAAAAAAAATAATTTTTCACCTTTTTTCAATTTTACCCCCGTGTGATATATATTCTACCCACACACATTTGGAACTCTCCTGGGGTACCCTCACACATATTATTCCCTCATTTAGTGGATATTTTCACAAAAAAGTGAAATTTTCGAAAATTGGCTGAAAACGACTTAATATGAAGGACTCATCAGGCGAATCACTCTGGAACTGAAATTAGAACGCTCACTGACATTTCCCCTATCTGAAAGTCTGATAAACGCTGAAAAAATGACTAAGTCCCAAAAAAAATTTTTTTTCACCTTTTTTCAATTTTACCCCCGTGGGATATATATTCTACCCACACACATTTGGAACTCTCCTGGGGTACCCTCACACATATTATTCCCTCATTTAGTGGATATTTTCCCAAAAAAGTGAAATTTTCAAAAATTCTGAAATTTGGCTGAAAACGACTAAATATGAAGGACTCATCGGGCGAATCGCTCTGGAACTGAAATCGGAACGCTCACTGACATTTCCCCTATCTGAAAGTCTGATAAACGCTGAAAAAATGACTAAGTCCAAATAAAAATATTTTTCACCTTTTTCCAATTTTACTCCCGTGTGATATATATTCTACCCACACACATTTGCAACTCTCCTGGGGTACCCTCACACATATTATTCCCTCATTTAGTGGATATTTTCACAAAAAAGTGAAATTTTCAAAAATTCAGAAAATTGGCTGAAAACGACTAAATATGAAGGACTCATCGGGCGAATCACTCTGGAACTTAAATCGGAACGCTCACTGACATTTCCCCTATCTGAAAGTCTGATAAATGCTGAAAAATGACTAAGTCCAAAAAAAAAAATGTTTCACCTTTTTTCAATTTTACCCCCGTGGGATATATATATTCTACCAACACACATTTGGAACTCTCCTGGGGTACCCTCACACATATTATTCCCTCATTTAGTGGATATTTTCACAAAAAAGTGAAATTTTCAAAAATTCTGAAATTTGGCTGAAAACAACTAAATATTAAGGACTCATCGGGCGAATCGCTCTGGAACTGAAATCGGAACGCTCACTGACATTTCCCCTATCTGAAAGTCTGATAAACGCTGAAAAAATGACTAAGTCCAAAAAAAATAATTTTTCACCTTTTTTCAATTTTACCCCCGTGTGATATATATTCTACCCACACACATTTGGAACTCTCCTGGGGTACCCTCACACATATTATTCCCTCATTTAGTGGATATTTTCCCAAAAAAGTGAAATTTTCAAAAATTCTGAAATTTGGCTGAAAACGACTAAATATTAAGGACTCATCGGGCGAATCGCTCTGGAACTGAAATCGGAACGCTCACTGACATTTCCCCTATCTGAAAGTCTGATAAACGCTGAAAAAATGACTAAGTCCAAAAAAAAATATTTTTCACCTTTTTCCAATTTTACTCCCGTATGATATATATTCTACCCACACACATTTGGAACTCTCCTGGGGTACCCTCACACATATTATTCCCTCATTTAGTGGATATTTTCACAAAAAAGTGAAATTTTCAAAAATTCAGAAAATTGGCTGAAAACGACTAAATATGAAGGACTCATCGGGCGAATCACTCTGGAACTTAAATCGGAACGCTCACTGACATTTCCCCTATCTGAAAGTCTGATAAATGCTGAAAAATGACTAAGTCCAAAAAAAAAAATGTTTCACCTTTTTTCAATTTTACCCCCGTGGGATATATATATTCTACCAACACACATTTGGAACTCTCCTGGGGTACCCTCACACATATTATTCCCTCATTTAGTGGATATTTTCACAAAAAAGTGAAATTTTCAAAAATTCTGAAATTTGGCTGAAAACAACTAAATATTAAGGACTCATCGGGCGAATCGCTCTGGAACTGAAATCGGAACGCTCACTGACATTTCCCCTATCTGAAAGTCTGATAAACGCTGAAAAAATGACTAAGTCCAAAAAAAATAATTTTTCACCTTTTTTCAATTTTACCCCCGTGTGATATATATTCTACCCACACACATTTGGAACTCTCCTGGGGTACCCTCACACATATTATTCCCTCATTTAGTGGATATTTTCACAAAAAAGTGAAATTTTCAAAAATTCAGAAAATTGGCTGAAAACGACTTAATATGAAGGACTCATCAGGCGAATCACTCTGGAACTGAAATTGGAACGCTCACTGACATTTCCCCTATCTGAAAGTCTGATAAACGCTGAAAAAATGACTAAGTCCAAAAAAAAAATTTTTTCACCTTTTTTCAATTTTACCCCCGTGGGATATATATTCTACCCACACACATTTGGAACTCTCCTGGGGTACCTTCACACATATTATTCCCTCATTTAGTGGATATTTTCACAAAAAAGTGAAATTTTCAAAAATTCTGAAATTTGGCTGAAAACAACTAAATATTAAGGACTCATCGGGCGAATCGCTCTGGAACTGAAATCGGAACGCTCACTGACATTTCCCCTATCTGAAAGTCTGATAAACGCTGAAAAAATGACTAAGTCCAAAAAAAATAATTTTTCACCTTTTTTCAATTTTACCCCCGTGTGATATATATTCTACCCACACACATTTGGAACTCTCCTGGGGTACCCTCACACATATTATTCCCTCATTTAGTGGATATTTTCACAAAAAAGTGAAATTTTCGAAAATTGGCTGAAAACGACTTAATATGAAGGACTCATCAGGCGAATCACTCTGGAACTGAAATTGGAACGCTCACTGACATTTCCCCTATCTGAAAGTCTGATAAACGCTGAAAAAATGACTAAGTCCCAAAAAAAATTTTTTTTCACCTTTTTTCAATTTTACCCCCGTGGGATATATATTCTACCCACACACATTTGGAACTCTCCTGGGGTACCCTCACACATATTATTCCCTCATTTAGTGGATATTTTCCCAAAAAAGTGAAATTTTCAAAAATTCTGAAATTTGGCTGAAAACGACTAAATATGAAGGACTCATCGGGCGAATCGCTCTGGAACTGAAATCGGAACGCTCACTGACATTTCCCCTATCTGAAAGTCTGATAAACGCTGAAAAAATGACTAAGTCCAAATAAAAATATTTTTCACCTTTTTCCAATTTTACTCCCGTGTGATATATATTCTACCCACACACATTTGCAACTCTCCTGGGGTACCCTCACACATATTATTCCCTCATTTAGTGGATATTTTCACAAAAAAGTGAAATTTTCAAAAATTCAGAAAATTGGCTGAAAACGACTAAATATGAAGGACTCATCGGGCGAATCACTCTGGAACTTAAATCGGAACGCTCACTGACATTTCCCCTATCTGAAAGTCTGATAAATGCTGAAAAATGACTAAGTCCAAAAAAAAAAATGTTTCACCTTTTTTCAATTTTACCCCCGTGGGATATATATATTCTACCAACACACATTTGGAACTCTCCTGGGGTACCCTCACACATATTATTCCCTCATTTAGTGGATATTTTCACAAAAAAGTGAAATTTTCAAAAATTCTGAAATTTGGCTGAAAACAACTAAATATTAAGGACTCATCGGGCGAATCGCTCTGGAACTGAAATCGGAACGCTCACTGACATTTCCCCTATCTGAAAGTCTGATAAACGCTGAAAAAATGACTAAGTCCAAAAAAAATAATTTTTCACCTTTTTTCAATTTTACCCCCGTGTGATATATATTCTACCCACACACATTTGGAACTCTCCTGGGGTACCCTCACACATATTATTCCCTCATTTAGTGGATATTTTCACAAAAAAGTGAAATTTTCAAAAATTCAGAAAATTGGCTGAAAACGACTTAATATGAAGGACTCATCAGGCGAATCACTCTGGAACTGAAATTGGAACGCTCACTGACATTTCCCCTATCTGAAAGTCTGATAAACGCTGAAAAAATGACTAAGTCCAAAAAAAAAATTTTTTCACCTTTTTTCAATTTTACCCCCATGGGATATATATTCTACCCACACACATTTCGAACTCTCCTGGGGTACCTTCACACATATTATTCCCTCATTTAGTGGATATTTTCACAAAAAAGTGAAATTTTCAAAAATTCTGAAATTTGGCTGAAAACAACTAAATATTAAGGACTCATCGGGCGAATCACTCTGGAACTGAAATCGGAACGCTCACTGACATTTCCCCTATCTGAAAGTCTGATAAACGCTGAAAAAATGACTAAGTCCAAAAAAAATAATTTTTCACCTTTTTTCAATTTTACCCCCGTGTGATATATATTCTACCCACACACATTTGGAACTCTCCTGGGGTACCCTCACACATATTATTCCCTCATTTAGTGGATATTTTCACAAAAAAGTGAAATTTTCGAAAATTGGCTGAAAACGACTTAATATGAAGGACTCATCAGGCGAATCACTCTGGAACTGAAATTGGAACGCTCACTGACATTTCCCCTATCTGAAAGTCTGATAAACGCTGAAAAAATGACTAAGTCCCAAAAAAAATTTTTTTTCACCTTTTTTCAATTTTACCCCCGTGGGATATATATTCTACCCACACACATTTGGAACTCTCCTGGGGTACCCTCACACATATTATTCCCTCATTTAGTGGATATTTTCCCAAAAAAGTGAAATTTTCAAAAATTCTGAAATTTGGCTGAAAACGACTAAATATGAAGGACTCATCGGGCGAATCGCTCTGGAACTGAAATCGGAACGCTCACTGACATTTCCCCTATCTGAAAGTCTGATAAACGCTGAAAAAATGACTAAGTCCAAATAAAAATATTTTTCACCTTTTTCCAATTTTACTCCCGTGTGATATATATTCTACCCACACACATTTGCAACTCTCCTGGGGTACCCTCACACATATTATTCCCTCATTTAGTGGATATTTTCACAAAAAAGTGAAATTTTCAAAAATTCAGAAAATTGGCTGAAAACGACTAAATATGAAGGACTCATCGGGCGAATCACTCTGGAACTTAAATCGGAACGCTCACTGACATTTCCCCTATCTGAAAGTCTGATAAATGCTGAAAAATGACTAAGTCCAAAAAAAAAAATGTTTCACCTTTTTTCAATTTTACCCCCGTGGGATATATATATTCTACCAACACACATTTGGAACTCTCCTGGGGTACCCTCACACATATTATTCCCTCATTTAGTGGATATTTTCACAAAAAAGTGAAATTTTCAAAAATTCTGAAATTTGGCTGAAAACAACTAAATATTAAGGACTCATCGGGCGAATCCCTCTGGAACTGAAATCGGAACGCTCACTGACATTTCCCCTATCTGAAAGTCTGATAAACGCTGAAAAAATGACTAAGTCCCAAAAAAATAATTTTTCACCTTTTTTCAATTTTACCCCCGTGTGATATATATTCTACCCACACACATTTGGAACTCTCCTGGGGTACCCTCACACATATTATTCCCTCATTTAGTGGATATTTTCACAAAAAAGTGAAATTTTCAAAAATTCAGAAAATTGGCTGAAAACGACTTAATATGAAGGACTCATCGGGCAAATCGCTCTGGAACTGAAATCGGAACGCTCACTGACATTTCCCCTATCTGAAAGTCTGATACACGCTGAAAAAATGACTAAGTCCAAAAAAAAACATTTTTCACCTTTTTTCAATTTTTCCCCCGTGTGATATATATTCTACCCACACACATTTGGAACTCTCCTGGGGTACCCTCACACATATTATTCCCTCATTTAGTGGATATTTTCACAAAAAAGTGAAATTTTCAAAAATTCAGAAAGTTGGCTGAAAACGACTAAATATGAAGGACTCATCGGGTGAATCGCTCTGGAACTGAAATCGGAACGCTCACTGACATTTCCCCTATCTGAAAGTCTGATAAACGCTGAAAAAATGACTAAGTCCAAAAAAAAATATTTTTCACCTTTTTCCAATTTTACTCCCGTGTGATATATATTCTACCCACACACATTTGGAACTCTCCTGGGGTACCCTCACACATATTATTCCCTCATTTAGTGGATATTTTCACAAAAAAGTGAAATTTTCAAAAATTCAGAAATTTGGCTGAAAACGACTAAATATGAAGGACTCATCGGGCGAATCGCTCTGGAACTGAAATCGGAACGCTCACTGACATTTCCCCTATCTGAAAGTCTGATAAACGCTGAAAAAATGACTAAGTCCAAAAAAAAATATTTTTCACCTTTTTCCAATTTTACTCCCGTGTGATATTTATTCTACCCACACACATTTGGGACTCTCCTGGGGTACCCTCACACATATTATTCCCTCATTTAGTGGATATTTTCACAAAAAAGTGAAATTTTCAAAAATTCAGAAAGTTGGCTGAAAACGACTAAATATGAAGGACTCATCGGGTGAATCGCTCTGGAACTGAAATCGGAACGCTCACTGACATTTCCCCTATCTGAAAGTCTGATAAATGCTGAAAAAATGACTAAGTCCCAAAAAAAAATTTTTTTCACCTTTTTTCAATTTTACCCCCGTGGGATATATATTCTACCCACACACATTTGGAACTCTCCTGGGGTACCCTCACACATATTATTCCCTCATTTAGTGGATATTTTCCCAAAAAAGTGAAATTTTCAAAAATTCTGAAATTTGGCTGAAAACGACTAAATATGAAGGACTCATCGGGCGAATCGCTCTGGAACTGAAATCGGAACGCTCACTGACATTTCCCCTATCTGAAAGTCTGATAAACGCTGAAAAAATGACTAAGTCCAAAAAAAAATATTTTTCACCTTTTTCCAATTTTACTCCCGTGTGATATATATTCTACCCACACACATTTGGAACTCTCCTGGGGTACCCTCACACATATTATTCCCTCATTTACTGGATATTTTCACAAAAAAGTGAAATTTTCAAAAATTCAGAAAATTGGCTGAAAACGACTAAATATGAAGGACTCATCGGGCGAATCACTCTGGAACTTAAATCGGAACGCTCACTGACATTTCCCCTATCTGAAAGTCTGATAAATGCTGAAAAATGACTAAGTCCAAAAAAAAAAATGTTTCACCTTTTTTCAATTTTACCCCCGTGGGATATATATATTCTACCAACACACATTTGGAACTCTCCTGGGGTACCCTCACACATATTATTCCCTCATTTAGTGGATATTTTCACAAAAAAGTGAAATTTTCAAAAATTCTGAAATTTGGCTGAAAACAACTAAATATTAAGGACTCATCGGGCGAATCGCTCTGGAACTGAAATCGGAACGCTCACTGACATTTCCCCTATCTGAAAGTCTGATAAACGCTGAAAAAATGACTAAGTCCAAAAAAAATAATTTTTCACCTTTTTTCAATTTTACCCTCGTGGGATATATATTCTACCCACACACATTTGGAACTCTCCTGGGGTACCCTCACACATATTATTCCCTCATTTAATGGATATTTTCACAAAAAAGTGAAATTTTCAAAAATTCAGAAAATTGGCTGAAAACGACTAAATATGAAGGACTCATCGGGTGAATCGCTCTGGAACTGAAATCGGAACGCTCACTGACATTTCCCCTATCTGAAAGTCTGATAAATGCTGAAAAAATGACTAAGTCCAAAAAAAAAATTTTTCACCATTTTCAATTTTACCCCCGTGGGATATATATTCTACCCACACACATTTGGAACTCTCCTGGGGTACCCTCACACATATTATTCCCTCATTTAGTGGATATTTTCACAAAAAAGTGAAATTTTCAAAAATTCAGAAAATTGGCTGAAAATGACTAAATATGAAGGACTCATCAGGCGAATCGCTCTGGAACTGAAATCGGAACGCTCACTGACATTTCCCCTATCTGAAAGTCTGAAAAACGCTGAAAAAATGACTAAGTTCAAAAAAAACATTTTTTCACCTTTTTTCAATTTTACCCCCGTGGGATATATATTCTACCCACACACATTTGGTACTCTCCTGGGGTACCTTCACACATATTATTCCCTCATTTAGTGGATATTTTCACAAAAAAGTGACATTTTCAAAAATTCAGAAAATTGGCTAAAAACGACTAAATATGAAGGACTCATCGGGCGAATCGCTCTGGAACTGAAATCGGAACGCTCACTGACATTTCACCTATCTGAAAGTCTGATAAACGCCGGAAAATGACTAAGTCTAAAAAAATTTTTTTTTCAACTTTTTTCAATTTTACCCCCGTGGGATATATATTCTACACACACACATTTGGAACTCTCCTGGGATACCCTCACACATATTATTCCCTCGTTTAGTGGATATTTTCACAAAAAAGTGAAATTTTCAAAAATTCTGAAATTTGGCTGAAAACGACTAAATATGAAGGACTCATCAGGCGAATCGCTCTGGAACTGAAATCGGAATGCTCACTGACATTTCCCCTATCTGAAAGTCTGAAAAACGCTGAAAAAATGACTAAGTTAAAAAAAAACATTTTTTCACCTTTTTTCAATTTTACCCTCGTGGGATATATATTCTACCCACACACATTTGGAACTCTCCTGGGGTACCCTCACACATATTATTCCCTCATTTAGTGGATATTTTCACAAAAAAGTGAAATTTTCAAAAATTCAGAAAGTTGGCTGTAAACGACTAAATATGAAGGACTCATCGGGTGAATCGCTCTGGAACTGAAATCGGAACGCTCACTGACATTTCCCCTATCTGAAAGTCTGATAAATGCTGAAAAAATGACTAAGTCCAAAAAAAAAAATGTTTTCACCTTTTTTCAATTTTACCCCCGTGGGATATATATTCTACCCACACACATTTGGAACTCTCCTGGGGTACCCTCACACATATTATTTCCTCATTTAGTGGATATTTTCACAAAAAAGTGAAATTTTCAAAAATTCAGAAAATTGGCTGAAAACGACTAAATATGAAGGACTCATCGGGCGAATCGCTCTGGAACTGAAATCGGAACGCTCACTGACATTTCCCCTATCTGAAAGTCTGATAAACACTGAAAAAATGACTAAGTCCAAAAAAAAAATTTTTCACCATTTTCAATTTTACCCCCGTGGGATATATATTCTACCCACACACATTTGGAACTCTTCTGGGGTACCCTCACACATATTATTCCCTCATTTAGTGGATATTTTCACAAAAAAGTGAAATTTTCAAAAATTCAGAAAATTGGCTGAAAACGACTAAATATGAAGGACTCATCAGGCGAATCGCTCTGGAACTGAAATCGGAACGCTCACTGACATTTCCCCTATCTGAAAGTCTGAAAAACGTTGAAAAAATGACTAAGTTCAAAAAAAACATTTTTTCACCTTTTTTCAATTTTACCCCCGTGGGATATATATTCTACCCACACACATTTGGTACTCTCCTGGGGTACCTTCACACATATTATTCCCTCATTTAGTGGATATTTTCACAAAAAAGTGACATTTTCAAAAATTCAGAAAATTGGCTAAAAACGACTAAATATGAAGGACTCATCGGGCGAATCGCTCTGGAACTGAAATCGGAACGCTCACTGACATTTCACCTATCTGAAAGTCTGATAAACGCCGGAAAATGACTAAGTCTAAAAAAATTTTTTTTTCAACTTTTTTCAATTTTACCCCCGTGGGATATATATTCTACACACACACATTTGGAACTCTCCTGGGATACCCTCACACATATTATTCCCTCGTTTAGTGGATATTTTCACAAAAAAGTGAAATTTTCAAAATTTCAGAAAATTGGCTGAAAACGACTAAATATGAAGGACTCATCGGGCGAATCGCTCTGGAACTGAAATCGGAACGCTCACTGACATTTCCCCTATATGAAAGTCTGATAAACGCCGGAAAAATGACTAAGTCGAAAAAAAAATTTTTCACCTTTTTTCAATTTTACCCCCGTGGGATATATATTCTACCCACACACATTTGGAACTCTCCTGGGGTACCCTCACACATATTATTCCCTCATTTAGTGGATATTTTCACAAAAAAGTGAAATTTTCAAAAATTCTGAAATTTGGCTGAAAACAACTAAATATTAAGGACTCATCGGGCGAATCGCTCTGGAACTGAAATCGGAACGCTCACTGACATTTCCCCTATCTGAAAGTCTGATAAACGCTGAAAAAATGACTAAGTCCAAAAAAAAATATTTTTCACCTTTTTTCAATTTTACCCCCGTGTGATATATATTCTACCCACACACATTTGGAACTCTCCTGGGGTACCCTCACACATATTATTCCCTCATTTAGTGGATATTTTCACAAAAAAGTGAAATTTTCAAAAATTCAGAAAGTTGGCTGAAAACGACTAAATATGAAGGACTCATCGCGTGAATCGCTCTGGAACTGAAATCGGAACACTCACTGACATTTCCCCTATCTGAAGGTCTGATAAATGCTGAAAAAATGACTAAGTCCAAAAAAAAAAATGTTTTCACCTTTTTTAAATTTTACCCCCGTGGGATATATATTCTACCCACACACATTTGGAACTCTCCTGGGGTACCCTCACACATATTATTCCCTCATTTAGTGGATATTTTCACAAAAAAGTGAAATTTTCAAAAATTCTGAAATTTGGCTGAAAACAACTAAATATTAAGGACTCATCGGGCGAATCGCTCTGGAACTGAAATCGGAACGCTCACTGACATTTCCCCTATCTGAAAGTCTGATAAACGCTGAAAAAATGACTAAGTCCAAAAAAAAATATTTTTCACCTTTTTTCAATTTTACCCCCGTGTGATATATATTCTACCCACACACATTTGGAACTCTCCTGGGGTACCCTCACACATATTATTCCCTCATTTAGTGGATATTTTCACAAAAAAGTGAAATTTTCAAAAATTCAGAAAAATGGCTGAAAACGACTAAATATGAAGGACTCATCGGGCGAATCGCTCTAGAACTTAAATCGGAACGCTCACTGATATTTCCCCTATCTGAAAGTCTGATAAATGCTGAAAAAATGACTAAGTCCAAAAAAAAAAAATTTTTCACCTTTTTTCAATTTTACCCCCGTGGGATATATATTCTACCCACACACATTTTGAACTCTCCTGGGGTACCCTCACACATATTATTCCCTCATTTAGTGGATATTTTCACAAAAAAGTGAAATTTTCAAAAATTCAGAAAATTGGCTGAAAACGACTAAATATGAAGGACTCATCGGGCGAATCGCTCTGGAACTGAAATCGGAATGCTCACTGACATTTCCCCTATCTGAAAGTCTGATAAACGCTGAAAAAATGACTAGGTCCAAAAAAAAAAATTTTTCACCTTTTTTCAATTTTTCCCCCGTGTGATATATATTCTACCCACACACATTTGGAACTCTCCTGGGGTACCCTCACACATATTATTCCCTCATTTAGTGGATATTTTCACAAAAAAGTGAAATTTTCAAAAATTCTGAAATTTGGCTGAAAACAACTAAATATTAAGGACTCATCGGGCGAATCGCTCTGGAACTGAAATCGGAACGCTCACTGACATTTCCCCTATCTGAAAGTCTGAAAAACGCTGAAAAAATGACTAAGTTCAAAAAAAACATTTTTTCACCTTTTTTCAATTTTACCCCCGTGGGATATATATTCTACCCACACACATTTGGTACTCTCCTGGGGTACCTTCACACATATTATTCCCTCATTTAGTGGATATTTTCACAAAAAAGTGACATTTTCAAAAATTCAGAAAATTGGCTAAAAACGACTAAATTTGAAGGACTCATCGGGCGAATCGCTCTGGAACTGAAATCGGAACGCTCACTGACATTTCCCCTATCTGAAAGTCTGATAAACGCTGAAAAAATGACTAAGTCCAAAAAAAAATATTTTTCACCTTTTTCCAATTTTACTCCCGTGTGATATATATTCTACCCACACACATTTGGAACTCTCCTGGGGTACCCTCACACATATTATTCCCTCATTTAGTGGATATTTTCACAAAAAAGTGAAATTTTCAAAAATTCAGAAAATTGGCTGAAAACGACTAAATATGAAGGACTCATCAGGCGAATCGCTCTGGAACTGAAATCGGAACGCTCACTGACATTTCCCCTATCTGAAAGTCTGAAAAACGCTGAAAAAATGACTAAGTTCAAAAAAAACATTTTTTCACCTTTTTTCAATTTTACCCCCGTGGGATATATATTCTACCCACACACATTTGGTACTCTCCTGGGGTACCTTCACACATATTATTCCCTCATTTAGTGGATATTTTCACAAAAAAGTGACATTTTCAAAAATTCAGAAAATTGGCTAAAAACGACTAAATATGAAGGACTCATCGGGCGAATCGCTCTGGAACTGAAATCGGAACGCTCACTGACATTTCACCTATCTGAAAGTCTGATAAACGCCGGAAAATGACTAAGTCTAAAAAAATTTTTTTTTCAACTTTTTTCAATTTTACCCCCGTGGGATATATATTCTACCCACACACATTTGGAACTCTCCTGGGATACCCTCACACATATTATTCCCTCGTTTAGTGGATATTTTCACAAAAAAGTGAAATTTTCAAAAATTCTGAAATTTGGCTGAAAACAACTAAATATTAAGGACTCATCGGGCGAATCGCTCTGGAACTGAAATCGGAACGCTCACTGACATTTCCCCTATCTGAAAGTCTGATAAACGCTGAAAAAATGACTAAGTCCAAAAAAAAATATTTTTCACCTTTTTTCAATTTTACCCCCGTGTGATATATATTCTACCCACACACATTTGGAACTCTCCTGGGGTACCCTCACACATATTATTCCCTCATTTAGTGGATATTTTCACAAAAAAGTGAAATTTTCAAAAATTCAGAAAGTTGGCTGAAAACGACTAAATATGAAGGACTCATCGCGTGAATCGCTCTGGAACTGAAATCGGAACACTCACTGACATTTCCCCTATCTGAAGGTCTGATAAATGCTGAAAAAATGACTAAGTCCAAAAAAAAAAATGTTTTCACCTTTTTTAAATTTTACCCCCGTGGGATATATATTCTACCCACACACATTTGGAACTCTCCTGGGGTACCCTCACACATATTATTCCCTCATTTAGTGGATATTTTCACAAAAAAGTGAAATTTTCAAAAATTCTGAAATTTGGCTGAAAACAACTAAATATTAAGGACTCATCGGGCGAATCGCTCTGGAACTGAAATCGGAACGCTCACTGACATTTCCCCTATCTGAAAGTCTGATAAACGCTGAAAAAATGACTAAGTCCAAAAAAAAATATTTTTCACCTTTTTTCAATTTTACCCCCGTGTGATATATATTCTACCCACACACATTTGGAACTCTCCTGGGGTACCCTCACACATATTATTCCCTCATTTAGTGGATATTTTCACAAAAAAGTGAAATTTTCAAAAATTCAGAAAATTGGCTGAAAACGACTAAATATGAAGGACTCATCGGGCGAATCGCTCTAGAACTTAAATCGGAACGCTCACTGATATTTCCCCTATCTGAAAGTCTGATAAATGCTGAAAAAATGACTAAGTCCAAAAAAAAAAAATTTTTCACCTTTTTTCAATTTTACCCCAGTGGGATATATATTCTACCCACACACATTTTGAACTCTCCTGGGGTACCCTCACACATATTATTCCCTCATTTAGTGGATATTTTCACAAAAAAGTGAAATTTTCAAAAATTCAGAAAATTGGCTGAAAACGACTAAATATGAAGGACTCATCGGGCGAATCGCTCTGGAACTGAAATCGGAATGCTCACTGACATTTCCCCTATCTGAAAGTCTGATAAACGCTGAAAAAATGACTAGGTCCAAAAAAAAAAATTTTTCACCTTTTTTCAATTTTTCCCCCGTGTGATATATATTCTACCCACACACATTTGGAACTCTCCTGGGGTACCCTCACACATATTATTCCCTCATTTAGTGGATATTTTCACAAAAAAGTGAAATTTTCAAAAATTCTGAAATTTGGCTGAAAACAACTAAATATTAAGGACTCATCGGGCGAATCGCTCTGGAACTGAAATCGGAACGCTCACTGACATTTCCCCTATCTGAAAGTCTGAAAAACGCTGAAAAAATGACTAAGTTCAAAAAAAACATTTTTTCACCTTTTTTCAATTTTACCCCCGTGGGATATATATTCTACCCACACACATTTGGTACTCTCCTGGGGTACCTTCACACATATTATTCCCTCATTTAGTGGATATTTTCACAAAAAAGTGAAATTTTCAAAAATTCAGAAAATTGGCTGAAAACGACTAAATATGAAGGACTCATCGGGCGAATCGCTCTGGAACTGAAATCGGAACGCTCACTGACATTTCCCCTATCTGAAAGTCTGATAAACGCTGAAAAAATGACTAAGTCCAAAAAAAAATATTTTTCACCTTTTTCCAATTTTACTCCCGTGTGATATATATTCTACCCACACACATTTGGAACTCTCCTGGGGTACCCTCACACATATTATTCCCTCATTTAGTGGATATTTTCACAAAAAAGTGAAATTTTCAAAAATTCAGAAAGTTGGCTGAAAACGACTAAATATGAAGGACTCATCGGGTGAATCGCTCTGGAACTGAAATCGGAACGCTCACTGACATTTCCCCTATCTGAAAGTCTGATAAATGCTTAAAAAATGACTAAGTCCCAAAAAAAAATTTTTTTCACCTTTTTTCAATTTTACCCCCGTGGGATATATATTCTACCCACACACATTTGGAACTCTCCTGGGGTACCCTCACACATATTATTCCCTCATTTAGTGGATATTTTCCCAAAAAAGTGAAATTTTCAAAAATTCTGAAATTTGGCTGAAAACGACTAAATATGAAGGACTCATCGGGCGAATCGCTCTGGAACTGAAATCGGAACGCTCACTGACATTTCCCCTATCTGAAAGTCTGATAAACGCTGAAAAAATGACTAAGTCCAAAAAAAAATATTTTTCACCTTTTTCCAATTTTACTCCCGTGTGATATATATTCTACCCACACACATTTGGAACTCTCCTGGGGTACCCTCACACATATTATTCCCTCATTTAGTGGATATTTTCACAAAAAAGTGAAATTTTCAAAAATTCAGAAAATTGACTGAAAACGACTAAATATGAAGGACTCATCGGGCGAATCACTCTGGAACTTAAATCGGAACGCTCACTGACATTTCCCCTATCTGAAAGTCTGATAAATGCTGAAAAATGACTAAGTCCAAAAAAAAAAATGTTTCACCTTTTTTCAATTTTACCCCCGTGGGATATATATATTCTACCAACACACATTTGGAACTCTCCTGGGGTACCCTCACACATATTATTCCCTCATTTAGTGGATATTTTCACAAAAAAGTGAAATTTTCAAAAATTCTGAAATTTGGCTGAAAACAACTAAATATTAAGGACTCATCGGGCGAATCGCTCTGGAACTGAAATCGGAACGCTCACTGACATTTCCCCTATCTGAAAGTCTGATAAACGCTGAAAAAATGACTAAGTCCAAAAAAAATAATTTTTCACCTTTTTTCAATTTTACCCCCGTGTGATATATATTCTACCCACACACATTTGGAACTCTCCTGGGGTACCCTCACACATATTATTCCCTCATTTAGTGGATATTTTCACAAAAAAGTGAAATTTTCAAAAATTCAGAAAATTGGCTGAAAACGACTTAATATGAAGGACTCATCAGGCGAATCACTCTGGAACTGAAATTGGAACGCTCACTGACATTTCCCCTATCTGAAAGTCTGATAAACGCTGAAAAAATGACTAAGTCCAAAAAAAAAATTTTTTCACCTTTTTTCAATTTTACCCCCGTGGGATATATATTCTACCCACACACATTTCGAACTCTCCTGGGGTACCTTCACACATATTATTCCCTCATTTAGTGGATATTTTCACAAAAAAGTGAAATTTTCAAAAATTCTGAAATTTGGCTGAAAACAACTAAATATTAAGGACTCATCGGGCGAATCGCTCTGGAACTGAAATCGGAACGCTCACTGACATTTCCCCTATCTGGAAGTCTGATAAACGCTGAAAAAATGACTAAGTCCAAAAAAAATAATTTTTCACCTTTTTTCAATTTTACCCCCGTGTGATATATATTCTACCCACACACATTTGGAACTCTCCTGGGGTACCCTCACACATATTATTCCCTCATTTAGTGGATATTTTCACAAAAAAGTGAAATTTTCAAAAATTCAGAAAGTTGGCTGAAAACGACTAAATATGAAGGACTCATCGGGTGAATCGCTCTGGAACTGAAATCGGAACGCTCACTGACATTTCCCCTATCTGAAAGTCTGATAAATGCTGAAAAAATGACTAAGTCCCCAAAAAAATTTTTCACCTTTTTTCAATTTTTCCCCCGTGTGATATATATTCTACCCACACACATTTGGAACTCTCCTGGGGTACCCTCACACATATTATTCCCTCATTTAGTGGATATTTTCCCAAAAAAGTGAAATTTTCAAAAATTCTGAAATTTGGCTGAAAACGACTAAATATGAAGGACTCATCGGGCGAATCGCTCTGGAACTGAAATCGGAACGCTCACTGACATTTCCCCTATCTGAAAGTCTGATAAACGCTGAAATAATGACTAAGTCCAAAAAAAAAATTTTTTCACCTTTTTTCAATTTTATCCCCGTGGGATATATATTCTACCCACACACATTTCGAACTCTCCTGGGGTACCTTCACACATATTATTCCCTCATTTAGTGGATATTTTCACAAAAAAGTGACATTTTCAAAAATTCAGAAAATTGGCTGAAAACGACTAAATATGAAGGACTCATCGGGCAAATCGCTCTGGAACTGAAATCGGAACGCTCACTGACATTTCCCCTATCTGAAAGTCTGATACACGCTGAAAAAATGACTAAGTCCAAAAAAAAAAATTTTTTCACCTTTTTTCAATTTTACTCCCGTGGGTTATATATTCTACCCACACACATTTTGAACTCTCCTGGGGTACCCTCACACATATTATTCCCTCATTTAGTGAATATTTTCACAAAAAAGTGACATTTTCAAAAATTCAGAAAATTGGCTAAAAACGACTAAATATGAAGGAATCATCGGGCGAATCGCTCTGGAACTGAAATCGGAACGCTCACTGACATTTCACCTATCTGAAAGTCTGATAAACGCCGGAAAATGACTAAGTCTAAAAAAAAATTTTTTTCAACTTTTTTCAATTTTACCCCCGTGGGATATATATTCTACCCACACACATTTGGAACTCTTCTGGGGTACCCTCACACATATTATTCCCTCATTTAGTGGATATTTTCACAAAAAAGTGAAATTTTCAAAAATTCTGAAATTTGGCTGAAAACGACTAAATATGAAGGACTCATCAGGCGAATCGCTCTGGAACTGAAATCGGAACGCTCACTGACATTTCCCCTATCTGAAAGTCTGAAAAACGCTGAAAAAATGACTAAGTTAAAAAAAAACATTTTTTCACCTTTTTTCAATTTTACCCTCGTTGGGATATATATTCTACCCACACACATTTGGAACTCTCCTGGGGTACCCTCACACATATTATTCCCTCATTTAATGGATATTTTCACAAAAAAGTGAAATTTTCAAAAATTCAGAAAATTGGCTGAAAACGACTAAATATGAAGGACTCATCAGGCGAATCACTCTGGAACTGAAATTGGAACGCTCACTGACATTTCCCCTATCTGAAAGTCTGATAAACGCTGAAAAAATGACTAAGTCCAAAAAAAAAAATTTTTCACCTTTTTTCAATTTTACCCCCGTGGGATATATATTCTACCCACACACATTTCGAACTCTCCTGGGGTACCTTCACACATATTATTCCCTCATTTAGTGGATATTTTCACAAAAAAGTGACATTTTCAAAAATTCCGAAAATTGGCTGAAAACGACTAAATATGAAGGACTCATCTGGCGAATCGCTCTGGAACTGAAATCGGAACGCTCACTGACATTTCCCCTATCTGAAAGTCTGATAAACGCTGAAAAAATGACTAAGTCCAAAAAAAAAAATTTTTTACCTTTTTTCAATTTTTTCTCCCGTGTGATATATATTCTACCCACACACATTTGGAACTCTCCTGGGGTACCCTCACACATATTATTCCCTCATTTAGTGGATATTTTCACAAAAAAGTGAAATTTTCAAAAATTCAGAAAGTTGGCTGTAAACGACTAAATATGAAGGACTCATCGGGTGAATCGCTCTGGAACTGAAATCGGAACGCTCACTGACATTTCCCCTATCTGAAAGTCTGATAAATGCTGAAAAAATGACTAAGTCCAAAAAAAAAAATGTTTTCACCTTTTTTCAATTTTACCCCCGTGGGATATATATTCTACACACACACATTTGGAACTCTCCTGGGATACCCTCACACATATTATTCCCTCATTTAGTGGATATTTTCACAAAAAAGTGAAATTTTCAAAAATTCAGAAAATTGGCTGAAAACGACTAAATATGAAGGACTCATCGGGCGAATCGCTCTGGAACTGAAATCGGAATGCTCACTGACATTTCCCCTATCTGAAAGTCTGATAAACGCTGAAAAAATGACTAGGTCCAAAAAAAAAAATTTTTCACCTTTTTTCAATTTTTCCCCCGTGTGATATATATTCTACCCACACACATTTGGAACTCTCCTGGGGTACCCTCACACATATTATTCCCTCATTTAGTGGATATTTTCACAAAAAAGTGAAATTTTCAAAAATTCTGAAATTTGGCTGAAAACAACTAAATATTAAGGACTCATCGGGCGAATCGCTCTGGAACTGAAATCGGAACGCTCACTGACATTTCCCCTATCTGAAAGTCTGAAAAACGCTGAAAAAATGACTAAGTTCAAAAAAAACATTTTTTCACCTTTTTTCAATTTTACCCCCGTGGGATATATATTCTACCCACACACATTTGGTACTCTCCTGGGGTACCTTCACACATATTATTCCCTCATTTAGTGGATATTTTCACAAAAAAGTGACATTTTCAAAAATTCAGAAAATTGGCTAAAAACGACTAAATATGAAGGACTCATCGGGCGAATCGCTCTGGAACTGAAATCGGAACGCTCACTGACATTTCACCTATCTGAAAGTCTGATAAACGCCGGAAAATGACTAAGTCTAAAAAAATATTTTTTTCAACTTTTTTCAATTTTACCCCCGTGGGATATATATTCTACCCACACACATTTGGAACTCTCCTGGGATACCCTCACACATATTATTCCCTCGTTTAGTGGATATTTTCACAAAAAAGTGAAATTTTCAAAATTTCAGAAAATTGGCTGAAAACGACTAAATATGAAGGACTCATCGGGCGAATCGCTCTGGAACTGAAATCGGAACGCTCACTGACATTTCCCCTATATGAAAGTCTGATAAACGCCGGAAAAATGACTAAGTCGAAAAAAAAATTTTTCACCTTTTTTCAATTTTACCCCCGTGGGATATATATTCTACCCACACACATTTGGAACTCTCCTGGGGTACCCTCACACATATTATTCCCTCATTCAGTGGATATTTTCACAAAAAAGTGAAATTTTCAAAAATTCTGAAATTTGGCTGAAAACAACTAAATATTAAGGACTCATCGGGCGAATCGCTCTGGAACTGAAATCGGAACGCTCACTGACATTTCCCCTATCTGAAAGTCTGATAAACGCTGAAAAAATGACTAAGTCCAAAAAAAAATATTTTTCACCTTTTTTCAATTTTACCCCCGTGTGATATATATTCTACCCACACACATTTGGAACTCTCCTGGGGTACCCTCACACATATTATTCCCTCATTTAGTGGATATTTTCACAAAAAAGTGAAATTTTCAAAAATTCAGAAAGTTGGCTGAAAACGACTAAATATGAAGGACTCATCGCGTGAATCGCTCTGGAACTGAAATCGGAACACTCACTGACATTTCCCCTATCTGAAGGTCTGATAAATGCTGAAAAAATGACTAAGTCCAAAAAAAAAAATGTTTTCACCTTTTTTAAATTTTACCCCCGTGGGATATATATTCTACCCACACACATTTGGAACTCTCCTGGGGTACCCTCACACATATTATTCCCTCATTTAGTGGATATTTTCACAAAAAAGTGAAATTTTCAAAAATTCAGAAAATTGGCTGAAAACGACTAAATATGAAGGACTCATCGGGCGAATCGCTCTGGAACTGAAATCGGAATGCTCACTGACATTTCCCCTATCTGAAAGTCTGATAAACGCTGAAAAAATGACTAGGTCCAAAAAAAAAAATTTTTCACCTTTTTTCAATTTTTCCCCCGTGTGATATATATTCTACCCACACACATTTGGAACTCTCCTGGGGTACCCTCACACATATTATTCCCTCATTTAGTGGATATTTTCACAAAAAAGTGAAATTTTCAAAAATTCTGAAATTTGGCTGAAAACAACTAAATATTAAGGACTCATCGGGCGAATCGCTCTGGAACTGAAATCGGAACGCTCACTGACATTTCCCCTATCTGAAAGTCTGATAAACGCTGAAAAAATGACTAAGTCCAAAAAAAAATATTTTTCACCTTTTTTCAATTTTACCCCCGTGTGATATATATTCTACCCACACACATTTGGAACTCTCCTGGGGTACCCTCACACATATTATTCCCTCATTTAGTGGATATTTTCACAAAAAAGTGAAATTTTCAAAAATTCAGAAAGTTGGCTGAAAACGACTAAATATGAAGGACTCATCGGGTGAATCGCTCTGGAACTGAAATCGGAACACTCACTGACATTTCCCCTATCTGAAGGTCTGATAAATGCTGAAAAAATGACTAAGTCCAAAAAAAAAAATTTTTTCACCTTTTTTCAATTTTACCCCCGTGGGATATATATTCTACCCACACACATTTGGAACTCTCCTGGGGTACCCTCACACATATTATTCCCTCATTTAGTGGATATTTTCACAAAAAAGTGAAATTTTCAAAAATTCTGAAATTTGGCTGAAAACAACTAAATATTAAGGACTCATCGGGCGAATCGCTCTGGAACTGAAATCGGAACGCTCACTGACATTTCCCCTATCTGAAAGTCTGATAAACGCTGAAAAAATGACTAAGTCCAAAAAAAAATATTTTTCACCTTTTTTCAATTTTACCCCCGTGTGATATATATTCTACCCACACCCATTTGGAACTCTCCTGGGGTACCCTCACACATATTATTCCCTCATTTAGTGGATATTTTCACAAAAAAAGTGAAATTTTCAAAAATTCAGAAAATTGGCTGAAAACGACTAAATATGAACGACTCATCGGGCGAATCGCTCTGGAACTGAAATCGGAATGCTCACTGACATTTCCCCTATCTGAAAGTCTGATAAACGCTGAAAAAATGACTAGGTCCAAAAAAAAAAATTTTTCACCTTTTTTCAATTTTTCCCCCGTGTGATATATATTCTACCCACACACATTTGGAACTCTCCTGGGGTACCCTCACACATATTATTCCCTCATTTAGTGGATATTTTCACAAAAAAGTGAAATTTTCAAAAATTCAGAAATTTGGCTGAAAACAACTAAATATTAAGGACTCATTGGGCGAATCACTCTGGAACTGAAATCGGAACGCTCACTGACATTTCCCCTATCTGAAAGTCTGATAAACGCTGAAAAAATGACTAAGTCTAAAAAAAAATATTTTTCACCTTTTTTCAATTTTACCCCCGTGTGATATATATTCTACCCACACACATTTGGTACTCTCCTGGGGTACCCTCACACATATTATTCCCTCATTTAGTGGATATTTTCACAAAAAAGTGAAATTTTCAAAAATTCAGAAAATTGGCTGAAAACGACTAAATATGAAGGACTCATCGGGCGAATCGCTCTGGAACTGAAATCGGAACGCTCACTGACATTTCCCCTATCTGAAAGTCTGATAAATGCTGAAAAAATGACTAAGTCCAAAAAAAAAATTTTTTTCATCTTTTTTCAATTTTACCCCCGTGGGATATATATTCCACCCACACACATTTGGAACTCTCCTGGGGTACCCTCACACATATTATTCCCTCATTTAGTGGATATTTTCACAAAAAAGTGAAATTTTCAAAAATTCTGAAAATTGGCTGAAAACAACTAAATATTAAGGACTCATCGGGCGAATCGCTCTGGAACTGAAATCGGAACGCTCACTGACATTTCCCCTATCTGAAAGTCTGAAAAACGCTGAAAAAATGACTAAGTTCAAAAAAAACATTTTTTCACCTTTTTTCAATTTTACCCCCGTGGGATATATATTCTACCCACACACATTTGGTACTCTCCTGGGGTACCTTCACACATATTATTCCCTCATTTAGTGGATATTTTCACAAAAAGTGACATTTTCAAAAATTCAGAAAATTGGCTAAAAACGACTAAATATGAAGGACTCATCGGGCGAATCGCTCTGGAACTGAAATCGGAACGCTCACTGACATTTCACCTATCTGAAAGTCTGATAAACGCCGGAAAATGACTAAGTCTAAAAAAATTTTTTTTTCAACTTTTTTCAATTTTACCCCCGTGGGATATATATTCTACCCACACACATTTGGAACTCTCCTGGGATACCCTCACACATATTATTCCCTCGTTTAGTGGATATTTTCACAAAAAAGTGAAATTTTCAAAATTTCAGAAAATTGGCTGAAAACGACTAAATATGAAGGACTCATCGGGCGAATCGCTCTGGAACTGAAATCGGAACGCTCACTGACATTTCCCCTATATGAAAGTCTGATAAACGCCGGAAAAATGACTAAGTCGAAAAAAAAATTTTTCACCTTTTTTCAATTTTACCCCCGTGGGATATATATTCTACCCACACACATTTGGAACTCTCCTGGGGTACCCTCACACATATTATTCCCTCATTTAGTGGATATTTTCACAAAAAAGTGAAATTTTCAAAAATTCTGAAATTTGGCTGAAAACAACTAAATATTAAGGACTCATCGGGCGAATCGCTCTGGAACTGAAATCGGAACGCTCACTGACATTTCCCCTATCTGAAAGTCTGATAAACGCTGAAAAAATGACTAAGTCCAAAAAAAAATATTTTTCACCTTTTTTCAATTTTACCCCCGTGTGATATATATTCTACCCACACACATTTGGAACTCTCCTGGGGTACCCTCACACATATTATTCCCTCATTTAGTGGATATTTTCACAAAAAAGTGAAATTTTCAAAAATTCAGAAAGTTGGCTGAAAACGACTAAATATGAAGGACTCATCGCGTGAATCGCTCTGGAACTGAAATCGGAACACTCACTGACATTTCCCCTATCTGAAGGTCTGATAAATGCTGAAAAAATGACTAAGTCCAAAAAAAAAAATGTTTTCACCTTTTTTAAATTTTACCCCCGTGGGATATATATTCTACCCACACACATTTGGAACTCTCCTGGGGTACCCTCACACATATTATTCCCTCATTTAGTGGATATTTTCACAAAAAAGTGAAATTTTCAAAAATTCTGAAATTTGGCTGAAAACAACTAAATATTAAGGACTCATCGGGCGAATCGCTCTGGAACTGAAATCGGAACGCTCACTGACATTTCCCCTATCTGAAAGTCTGATAAACGCTGAAAAAATGACTAAGTCCAAAAAAAAATATTTTTCACCTTTTTTCAATTTTACCCCCGTGTGATATATATTCTACCCACACACATTTGGAACTCTCCTGGGGTACCCTCACACATATTATTCCCTCATTTAGTGGATATTTTCACAA
This sequence comes from Phyllobates terribilis, assembly GCF_046119375.1. Lineage (NCBI taxonomy): Eukaryota > Metazoa > Chordata > Amphibia > Anura > Dendrobatidae > Phyllobates > Phyllobates terribilis. Next base: position 64,514 of record NW_027363566.1, on the reverse strand, counting down.
AAAAGTGAAATTTTCAAAAATTCAGAAAGTTGGCTGAAAACGACTAAATATGAAGGACTCATCGGGTGAATCGCTCTGGAACTGAAATCGGAACACTCACTGACATTTCCCCTATCTGAAGGTCTGATAAATGCTGAAAAAATGACTAAGTCCAAAAAAAAAAATTTTTTCACCTTTTTTCAATTTTACCCCCGTGGGATATATAATCTACGCACACACATTTGGAACTCTCCTGGGGTACCCTCACACATATTATTCCCTCATTTAGTGGATATTTTCACAAAAAAGTGAAATTTTCAAAAATTCTGAAATTTGGCTGAAAACAACTAAATATGAAGGACTCATCGGGTGAATCGCTCTGGAACTGAAATCGGAACACTCACTGACATTTCCCCTATCTGAAGGTCTGATAAATGCTGAAAAAATGACTAAGTCCAAAAAAAAAAATTTTTTCACCTTTTTTCAATTTTACCCCCGTGGGATATATATTCTACCCACACACATTTGGAACTCTCCTGGGGTACCCTCACACATATTATTCCCTCATTTAGTGGATATTTTCACAAAAAAGTGAAATTTTCAAAAATTCTGAAATTTGGCTGAAAACAACTAAATATTAAGGACTCATCGGGCGAATCGCTCTGGAACTGAAATCGGAACGCTCACTGACATTTCCCCTATCTGAAAGTCTGATAAACGCTGAAAAAATGACTAAGTCCAAAAAAAAATATTTTTCACCTTTTTTCAATTTTACCCCCGTGTGATATATATTCTACCCACACCCATTTGGAACTCTCCTGGGGTACCCTCACACATATTATTCCCTCATTTAGTGGATATTTTCACAAAAAAAGTGAAATTTTCAAAAATTCAGAAAATTGGCTGAAAACGACTAAATATGAACGACTCATCGGGCGAATCGCTCTGGAACTGAAATCGGAATGCTCACTGACATTTCCCCTATCTGAAAGTCTGATAAACGCTGAAAAAATGACTAGGTCCAAAAAAAAAAATTTTTCACCTTTTTTCAATTTTTCCCCCGTGTGATATATATTCTACCCACACACATTTGGAACTCTCCTGGGGTACCCTCACACATATTATTCCCTCATTTAGTGGATATTTTCACAAAAAAGTGAAATTTTCAAAAATTCAGAAATTTGGCTGAAAACAACTAAATATTAAGGACTCATTGGGCGAATCACTCTGGAACTGAAATCGGAACGCTCACTGACATTTCCCCTATCTGAAAGTCTGATAAACGCTGAAAAAATGACTAAGTCTAAAAAAAAATATTTTTCACCTTTTTTCAATTTTACCCCCGTGTGATATATATTCTACCCACACACATTTGGTACTCTCCTGGGGTACCCTCACACATATTATTCCCTCATTTAGTGGATATTTTCACAAAAAAGTGAAATTTTCAAAAATTCAGAAAATTGGCTGAAAACGACTAAATATGAAGGACTCATCGGGCGAATCGCTCTGGAACTGAAATCGGAACGCTCACTGACATTTCCCCTATCTGAAAGTCTGATAAATGCTGAAAAAATGACTAAGTCCAAAAAAAAAATTTTTTTCATCTTTTTTCAATTTTACCCCCGTGGGATATATATTCCACCCACACACATTTGGAACTCTCCTGGGGTACCCTCACACATATTATTCCCTCATTTAGTGGATATTTTCACAAAAAAGTGAAATTTTCAAAAATTCTGAAAATTGGCTGAAAACAACTAAATATTAAGGACTCATCGGGCGAATCGCTCTGGAACTGAAATCGGAACGCTCACTGACATTTCCCCTATCTGAAAGTCTGAAAAACGCTGAAAAAATGACTAAGTTCAAAAAAAACATTTTTTCACCTTTTTTCAATTTTACCCCCGTGGGATATATATTCTACCCACACACATTTGGTACTCTCCTGGGGTACCTTCACACATATTATTCCCTCATTTAGTGGATATTTTCACAAAAAGTGACATTTTCAAAAATTCAGAAAATTGGCTAAAAACGACTAAATATGAAGGACTCATCGGGCGAATCGCTCTGGAACTGAAATCGGAACGCTCACTGACATTTCACCTATCTGAAAGTCTGATAAACGCCGGAAAATGACTAAGTCTAAAAAAAATTTTTTTTCAACTTTTTTCAATTTTACCCCCGTGGGATATATATTCTACCCACACACATTTGGAACTCTCCTGGGATACCCTCACACATATTATTCCCTCGTTTAGTGGATATTTTCACAAAAAAGTGAAATTTTCAAAATTTCAGAAAATTGGCTGAAAACGACTAAATATGAAGGACTCATCGGGCGAATCGCTCTGGAACTGAAATCGGAACGCTCACTGACATTTCCCCTATATGAAAGTCTGATAAACGCCGGAAAAATGACTAAGTCGAAAAAAAAATTTTTCACCTTTTTTCAATTTTACCCCCGTGGGATATATATTCTACCCACACACATTTGGAACTCTCCTGGGGTACCCTCACACATATTATTCCCTCATTTAGTGGATATTTTCACAAAAAAGTGAAATTTTCAAAAATTCTGAAATTTGGCTGAAAACAACTAAATATTAAGGACTCATCGGGCGAATCGCTCTGGAACTGAAATCGGAACGCTCACTGACATTTCCCCTATCTGAAAGTCTGATAAACGCTGAAAAAATGACTAAGTCCAAAAAAAAATATTTTTCACCTTTTTTCAATTTTACCCCCGTGTGATATATATTCTACCCACACACATTTGGAACTCTCCTGGGGTACCCTCACACATATTATTCCCTCATTTAGTGGATATTTTCACAAAAAAGTGAAATTTTCAAAAATTCAGAAAGTTGGCTGAAAACGACTAAATATGAAGGACTCATCGCGTGAATCGCTCTGGAACTGAAATCGGAACACTCACTGACATTTCCCCTATCTGAAGGTCTGATAAATGCTGAAAAAATGACTAAGTCCAAAAAAAAAAATGTTTTCACCTTTTTTAAATTTTACCCCCGTGGGATATATATTCTTCCCACACACATTTGGAACTCTCCTGGGGTACCCTCACACATATTATTCCCTCATTTAGTGGATATTTTCACAAAAAAGTGAAATTTTCAAAAATTCTGAAATTTGGCTGAAAACAACTAAATATTAAGGACTCATCGGGCGAATCGCTCTGGAACTGAAATCGGAACGCTCACTGACATTTCCCCTATCTGAAAGTCTGATAAACGCTGAAAAAATGACTAAGTCCAAAAAAAAATATTTTTCACCTTTTTTCAATTTTACCCCCGTGTGATATATATTCTACCCACACACATTTGGAACTCTCCTGGGGTACCCTCACACATATTATTCCCTCATTTAGTGGATATTTTCACAAAAAAGTGAAATTTTCAAAAATTCAGAAAGTTGGCTGAAAACGACTAAATATGAAGGACTCATCGGGTGAATCGCTCTGGAACTGAAATCGGAACACTCACTGACATTTCCCCTATCTGAAGGTCTGATAAATGCTGAAAAAATGACTAAGTCCAAAAAAAAAAATTTTTTCACCTTTTTTCAATTTTACCCCCGTGGGATATATAATCTACCCACACACATTTGGAACTCTCCTGGGGTACCCTCACACATATTATTCCCTCATTTAGTGGATATTTTCACAAAAAAGTGAAATTTTCAAAAATTCTGAAATTTGGCTGAAAACAACTAAATATTAAGGACTCATCGGGCGAATCGCTCTGGAACTGAAATCGGAACGCTCACTGACATTTGCCCTATCTGAAAGTCTGATAAACGCTGAAAAAATGACTAAGTCCAAAAAAAAATATTTTTCACCTTTTTTCAATTTTACCCCCGTGTGATATATATTCTACCCACACCCATTTGGAACTCTCCTGGGGTACCCTCACACATATTATTCCCTCATTTAGTGGATATTTTCACAAAAAAAGTGAAATTTTCAAAAATTCAGAAAATTGGCTGAAAACGACTAAATATGAACGACTCATCGGGCGAATCGCTCTGGAACTGAAATCGGAATGCTCACTGACATTTCCCCTATCTGAAAGTCTGATAAACGCTGAAAAAATGACTAGGTCCAAAAAAAAAAATTTTTCACCTTTTTTCAATTTTTCCCCCGTGTGATATATATTCTACCCACACACATTTGGAACTCTCCTGGGGTACCCTCACACATATTATTCCCTCATTTAGTGGATATTTTCACAAAAAAGTGAAATTTTCAAAAATTCAGAAATTTGGCTGAAAACAACTAAATATTAAGGACTCATTGGGCGAATCACTCTGGAACTGAAATCGGAACGCTCACTGACATTTCCCCTATCTGAAAGTCTGATAAACGCTGAAAAAATGACTAAGTCTAAAAAAAAATATTTTTCACCTTTTTTCAATTTTACCCCCGTGTGATATATATTCTACCCACACACATTTGGTACTCTCCTGGGGTACCCTCACACATATTATTCCCTCATTTAGTGGATATTTTCACAAAAAAGTGAAATTTTCAAAAATTCAGAAAATTGGCTGAAAACGACTAAATATGAAGGACTCATCGGGCGAATCGCTCTGGAACTGAAATCGGAATGCTCACTGACATTTCCCCTATCTGAAAGTCTGATAAATGCTGAAAAAATGACTAAGTCCAAAAAAAAAATTTTTTTCATCTTTTTTCAATTTTACCCCCGTGGGATATATATTCTACCCACACACATTTGGAACTCTCCTGTGGTACCCTCACACATATTATTCCCTCATTTAGTGGATATTTTCACAAAAAAGTGAAATTTTCAAACATTCTGAAAATTGGCTGAAAACGACTAAATATGAAGGACTCATCGGGCAAATCGCTCTGGAACTGAAATCGGAACGCTCACTGACATTTCCCCTATCTGAAAGTCTGATAAATGCTGAAAAAATGAATAAGTCCAAAAAAAAAAATTTTTTCACCTTTTTTCAATTTTACCCCCGTGGGATATATATTCCACCCACACACATTTGGAACTCTCCTGGGGTACCCTCACACATATTATTCCCTCATTTAGTGGATATTTTCACAAAAAAGTGAAATTTTCAAAAATTCTGAAAATTGGCTGAAAACGACTAAATATGAAGGACTCATCGGGCGAATCGCTCTGGAACTGAAATCGGAACGCTCACTGACATTTCCCCTATCTGAAAGTCTGATAAATGCTGAAAAAATGACTAAGTCCAAAAAAAAAATTTTTTCACCTTTTTTCAATTTTACCCCCGTGGGATATATATTCCACCCACACACATTTGGAACTCTCCTGGGGTACCCTCACACATATTATTCCCTCATTTAGTGGATATTTTCACAAAAAAGTGAAATTTTCAAAAATTCTGAAATTTGGCTGAAAACAACTAAATATTAAGGACTCATCGGGCGAATCGCTCTGGAACTGAAATCGGAACGCTCACTGACATTTCCCCTATCTGAAAGTCTGATAAACGCTGAAAAAATGACTAAGTCCAAAAAAAAATATTTTTCACCTTTTTTCAATTTTACCCCCGTGTGATATATATTCTACCCACACACATTTGGAACTCTCCTGGGGTACCCTCACACATATTATTCCCTCATTTAGTGGATATTTTCACAAAAAAGTGAAATTTTCAAAAATTCAGAAAGTTGGCTGAAAACGACTAAATATGAAGGACTCATCGGGCGAATCGCTCTGGAACTGAAATCGGAACGCTCACTGACATTTCCCCTATCTGAAAGTCTGATAAACGCTGAAAAAATGACTAAGTCCAAAAAAAAATATTTTTCACCTTTTTTCAATTTTACCCCCGTGTGATATATATTCTACCCACACCCATTTGGAACTCTCCTGGGGTACCCTCACACATATTATTCCCTCATTTAGTGGATATTTTCACAAAAAAAGTGAAATTTTCAAAAATTCAGAAAATTGGCTGAAAACGACTAAATATGAACGACTTATCGGGCGAATCGCTCTGGAACTGAAATCGGAATGCTCACTGACATTTCCCCTATCTGAAAGTCTGATAAACGCTGAAAAAATGACTAGGTCCAAAAAAAAAAATTTTTCACCTTTTTTCAATTTTTCCCCCGTGTGATATATATTCTACCCACACACATTTGGAACTCTCCTGGGGTACCCTCACACATATTATTCCCTCATTTAGTGGATATTTTCACAAAAAAGTGAAATTTTCAAAAATTCAGAAATTTGGCTGAAAACAACTAAATATTAAGGACTCATTGGGCGAATCACTCTGGAACTGAAATCGGAACGCTCACTGACATTTCCCCTATCTGAAAGTCTGATAAACGCTGAAAAAATGACTAAGTCTAAAAAAAAATATTTTTCACCTTTTTTCAATTTTACCCCCGTGTGATATATATTCTACCCACACACATTTGGTACTCTCCTGGGGTACCCTCACACATATTATTCCCTCATTTAGTGGATATTTTCACAAAAAAGTGAAATTTTCAAAAATTCAGAAAATTGGCTGAAAACGACTAAATATGAAGGACTCATCGGGCGAATCGCTCTGGAACTGAAATCGGAACGCTCACTGACATTTCCCCTATCTGAAAGTCTGATAAATGCTGAAAAAATGACTAAGTCCAAAAAAAAAATTTTTTTCATCTTTTTTCAATTTTACCCCCGTGGGATATATATTCTACCCACACACATTTGGAACTCTCCTGTGGTACCCTCACACATATTATTCCCTCATTTAGTGGATATTTTCACAAAAAAGTGAAATTTTCAAACATTCTGAAAATTGGCTGAAAACGACTAAATATGAAGGACTCATCGGGCAAATCGCTCTGGAACTAAAATCGGAACGCTCACTGACATTTCCCCTATCTGAAAGTCTGATAAATGCTGAAAAAATGAATAAGTCCAAAAAAAAAAAATTTTTCACCTTTTTTCAATTTTACCCCCGTGGGATATATATTCTACCCACACACATTTGGAACTCTCCTGGGGTACCCTCACACATATTATTCCCTCATTTAGTGGATATTTTCACAAAAAAGTGAAATTTTCAAAAATTCTGAAATTTGGCTGAAAACAACTAAATATTAAGGACTCATCGGGCGAATCGCTCTGGAACTGAAATCGGAACGCTCACTGACATTTCCCCTATCTGAAAGTCTGAAAAACGCTGAAAAAATGACTAAGTTCAAAAAAAACATTTTTTCACCTTTTTTCAATTTTACCCCCGTGGGATATATATTCTACCCACACACATTTGGTACTCTCCTGGGGTACCTTCACACATATTATTCCCTCATTTAGTGGATATTTTCACAAAAAAGTGACATTTTCAAAAATTCAGAAAATTGGCTAAAAACGACTAAATATGAAGGACTCATCGGGCGAATCGCTCTGGAACTGAAATCGGAACGCTCACTGACATTTCACCTATCTGAAAGTCTGATAAACGCCGGAAAATGACTAAGTCTAAAAAAATTTTTTTTTCAACTTTTTTCAATTTTACCCCCGTGGGATATATATTCTACCCACACACATTTGGAACTCTCCTGGGATACCCTCACACATATTATTCCCTCGTTTAGTGGATATTTTCACAAAAAAGTGAAATTTTCAAAATTTCAGAAAATTGGCTGAAAACGACTAAATATGAAGGACTCATCGGGCGAATCGCTCTGGAACTGAAATCGGAACGCTCACTGACATTTCCCCTATATGAAAGTCTGATAAACGCCGGAAAAATGACTAAGTCGAAAAAAAAAATTTTCACCTTTTTTCAATTTTACCCCCGTGGGATATATATTCTACCCACACACATTTGGAACTCTCCTGGGGTACCCTCACACATATTATTCCCTCATTTAGTGGATATTTTCACAAAAAAGTGAAATTTTCAAAAATTCTGAAATTTGGCTGAAAACAACTAAATATTAAGGACTCATCGGGCGAATCGCTCTGGAACTGAAATCGGAACGCTCACTGACATTTCCCCTATCTGAAAGTCTGATAAACGCTGAAAAAATGACTAAGTCCAAAAAAAAATATTTTTCACCTTTTTTCAATTTTACCCCCGTGTGATATATATTCTACCCACACACATTTGGAACTCTCCTGGGGTACCCTCACACATATTATTCCCTCATTTAGTGGATATTTTCACAAAAAAGTGAAATTTTCAAAAATTCAGAAAGTTGGCTGAAAACGACTAAATATGAAGGACTCATCGCGTGAATCGCTCTGGAACTGAAATCGGAACACTCACTGACATTTCCCCTATCTGAAGGTCTGATAAATGCTGAAAAAATGACTAAGTCCAAAAAAAAAAATGTTTTCACCTTTTTTAAATTTTACCCCCGTGGGATATATATTCTACCCACACACATTTGGAACTCTCCTGGGGTACCCTCACACATATTATTCCCTCATTTAGTGGATATTTTCACAAAAAAGTGAAATTTTCAAAAATTCAGAAAATTGGCTGAAAACGACTAAATATGAAGGACTCATCGGGCGAATCGCTCTAGAACTTAAATCGGAACGCTCACTGATATTTCCCCTATCTGAAAGTCTGATAAATGCTGAAAAAATGACTAAGTCCAAAAAAAAAAAAATTTTCACCTTTTTTCAATTTTACCCCCGTGGGATATATATTCTACCCACACACATTTTGAACTCTCCTGGGGTACCCTCACACATATTATTCCCTCATTTAGTGGATATTTTCACAAAAAAGTGAAATTTTCAAAAATTCAGAAAATTGGCTGAAAACGACTAAATATGAAGGACTCATCGGGCGAATCGCTCTGGAACTGAAATCGGAATGCTCACTGACATTTCCCCTATCTGAAAGTCTGATAAACGCTGAAAAAATGACTAGGTCCAAAAAAAAAAATTTTTCACCTTTTTTCAATTTTTCCCCCGTGTGATATATATTCTACCCACACACATTTGGAACTCTCCTGGGGTACCCTCACACATATTATTCCCTCATTTAGTGGATATTTTCACAAAAAAGTGAAATTTTCAAAAATTCTGAAATTTGGCTGAAAACAACTAAATATTAAGGACTCATCGGGCGAATCGCTCTGGAACTGAAATCGGAACGCTCACTGACATTTCCCCTATCTGAAAGTCTGATAAACGCTGAAAAAATGACTAAGTCCAAAAAAAAATATTTTTCACCTTTTTTCAATTTTACCCCCGTGTGATATATATTCTACCCACACACATTTGGAACTCTCCTGGGGTACCCTCACACATATTATTCCCTCATTTAGTGGATATTTTCACAAAAAAGTGAAATTTTCAAAAATTCAGAAAATTGGCTGAAAACGACTAAATATGAAGGACTCATCGGGCGAATCGCTCTGGAACTGAAATCGGAACACTCACTGACATTTCCCCTATCTGAAAGTCTGATAAATGCTGAAAAAATGACTAAGTCCAAAAAAAAAATTTTTTTCATCTTTTTTCAATTTTACCCCCGTGGGATATATATTCTACCCACACACATTTGGAACTCTCCTGTGGTACCCTCACACATATTATTCCCTCATTTAGTGGATATTTTCACAAAAAAGTGAAATTTTCAAACATTCTGAAAATTGGCTGAAAACGACTAAATATGAAGGACTCATCGGGCAAATCGCTCTGGAACTGAAATCGGAACGCTCACTGACATTTCCCCTATCTGAAAGTCTGATAAATGCTGAAAAAATGAATAAGTCCAAAAAAAAAAATTTTTTCACCTTTTTTCAATTTTACCCCCGTGGGATATATATTCCACCCACACACATTTGGAACTCTCCTGGGGTACCCTCACACATATTATTCCCTCATTTAGTGGATATTTTCACAAAAAAGTGAAATTTTCAAAAATTCTGAAAATTGGCTGAAAACGACTAAATATGAAGGACTCATCGGGCGAATCGCTCTGGAACTGAAATCGGAACGCTCACTGACATTTCCCCTATCTGAAAGTCTGATAAATGCTGAAAAAATGACTAAGTCCAAAAAAAAAATTTTTTCACCTTTTTTCAATTTTACCCCCGTGGGATATATATTCCACCCACACACATTTGGAACTCTCCTGGGGTACCCTCACACATATTATTCCCTCATTTAGTGGATATTTTCACAAAAAAGTGAAATTTTCAAAAATTCTGAAATTTGGCTGAAAACAACTAAATATTAAGGACTCATCGGGCGAATCGCTCTGGAACTGAAATCGGAACGCTCACTGACATTTCCCCTATCTCAAAGTCTAATAAACGCTGAAAAAATGACTAAGTCCAAAAAAAAAAATTTTTCACCTTTTTTCAATTTTTCCCCCGTGTGATATATATTCTACCCACACACATTTGGAACTCTCCTGGGGTACCCTCACACATATTATTCCCTCATTTAGTGGATATTTTCACAAAAAAATGAAATTTTCAAAAATTCAGAAAATTGGCTGAAAACGACTAAATATGAAGGACTCATCGGGCGAATCGCTCTGGAACTTAAATCGGAACGCTCACTGACATTTCCCCTATCTGAAAGTCTGATAAATGCTGAAAAATGACTAAGTCCAAAAAAAAAAATTTTTCACCATTTTCAATTTACCCCCGTGTGATATATATTCTACCCACACACATTTGGAACTCTCCTGGGGTACCCTCACACATATTATTCCCTCATTTAGTGGATATTTTCACAAAAAAGTGAAATTTTCAAAAATTCAGAACATTGGCTGAAAACGACTAAATATTAAGGACTCATCGGGCGAATCGCTCTGGAACTGAAATCGGAACGCTCACTGACATTTCCCCTATCTGAAAGTCTGATAAACGCTGAAAAAATGACTAAGTCCAAAAAAAAAAATTTTTCACCTTTTTTCAGTTTTTCCCCCGTGTGATATATATTCTACCCACACACATTTGGAACTCTCCTGGGGTACCCTCACACATATTATTCCCTCATTTAGTGGATATTTTCACAAAAAAGTGAAATTTTCAAAAATTCAGAAAATTGGCTGAAAACGACTAAATATGAAGGACTCATCGGGCGAATCGCTCTGGAACTTAAATCGGAAAGCTCACTGACATTTCCCCTATCTGAATGTCTGATAAATGCTGAAAAATGACTAAGTCCAAAAAAAATATTTTTTTCACCTTTTTTCAATTTTACCCCCGTGGGATATATATTCTACCCACACACATTTGGAACTCTCCTGTGGTACCCTCACACATATTATTCCCTCATTTAGTGGATATTTTCACAAAAAAGTGAAATTTTCAAACATTCTGAAAATTGGCTGAAAACGACTAAATATGAAGGACTCATCGGGCGAATCGCTCTGGAACTTAAATCGGAACGCTCACTGACATTTCCCCTATCTGAAAGTCTGATAAATGCTGAAAGATGACTAAGTCCAAAAATAAAATTTTTTCACCTTTTTTCAATTTTACCCCCGTTTGATATATATTCTACCCACACACATTTGGAACTCTCCTGTGGTACCCTCACACATATTATTCCCTCATTTAGTGGAAATTTTCACAAAAAAGTGAAATTTTCAAAAATTCAGAAAATAGGCTGAAAACGACTAAATATGAAGGACTCATCGGGTGAATCGCTTTGGAACTTAAATCGGAACGCTCACTGACATTTCCCCTATCTGAAAGTCTGATAAACGCCGGAAAAATGACTAAGTCGAAAAAAAAAAATTTCACCTTTTTTCAATTTTACCCCTGTGGGATATATATTCTACCCAAACACAGTTGGAACTCTCCTGGGGTACCCTCACACATATTATTCCCTCATTTAGTGGATATTTTCACAAAAAAGTGAAATTTTCAAAAATTCTGAAAATTGGCTGAAAACGACTAAATATGAAGGACTCATCGGGCGAATCGCTCTGGAACTTAAATCGGAACGCTCACTGACATTTCCCCTATCTGAAAGTCTGATAAATGCTGAAAAATGACTAAGTCCAAAAAAAAAAATTTTTCACCATTTTCAATTTACCCCCGTGTGATATATATTCTACCCACACACATTTGGAACTCTCCTGGGGTACCCTCACACATATTATTCCCTCATTTAGTGGATATTTTCACAAAAAAGTGAAATTTTCAAAAATTCAGAACATTGGCTGAAAACGACTAAATATGAAGGACTCATCGGGCGAATCGCTCTGGAACTTAAATCGGAAAGCTCACTGACATTTCCCCTATCTGAATGTCTGATAAATGCTGAAAAATGACTAAGTCCAAAAAAAATATTTTTTTCACCTTTTTTCAATTTTACCCCCGTGGGATATATATTCTACCCACACACATTTGGAACTCTCCTGTGGTACCCTCACACATATTATTCCCTCATTTAGTGGATATTTTCACAAAAAACTGAAATTTTCAAACATTCTGAAAATTGGCTGAAAACGACTAAATATTAAGGACTCATCGGGCGAATCGCTCTGGAACTGAAATCGGAACGCTCACTGAGATTTCCCCTATCTGAAAGTCTGATAAACGCTGAAAAAATGACTAAGTCCAAAAAAAAAAATTTTTCACCTTTTTTCAGTTTTTCCCCCGTGTGATATATATTCTACCCACACACATTTGGAACTCTCCTGGGGTACCCTCACACATATTATTCCCTCATTTAGTGGATATTTTCACAAAAAAGTGAAATTTTCAAAAATTCAGAAAATTGGCTGAAAACGACTAAATATGAAGGACTCATCGGGCGAATCGCTCTGGAACTTAAATCGGAACGCTCACTGACATTTCCCCTATCTGAAAGTCTGATAAATGCTGAAAAATGACTAAGTCCAAAAAAAAAAATTTTTCACCATTTTCAATTTACCCCCGTGTGATATATATTCTACCCACACACATTTGGAACTCTCCTGGGGTACCCTCACACATATTATTCCCTCATTTAGTGGATATTTTCACAAAAAAGTGAAATTTTCAAAAATTCAGAACATTGGCTGAAAACGACTAAATATGAAGGACTCATCGGGCGAATCGCTCTGGAACTTAAATCGGAAAGCTCACTGACATTTCCCCTATCTGAATGTCTGATAAATGCTGAAAAATGACTAAGTCCAAAAAAAATATTTTTTTCACCTTTTTTCAATTTTACCCCCGTGGGATATATATTCTACCCACACACATTTGGAACTCTCCTGTGGTACCCTCACACATATTATTCCCTCATTTAGTGGATATTTTCACAAAAAAGTGAAATTTTCAAACATTCTGAAAATTGGCTGAAAACGACTAAATATGAAGGACTCATCGGGCGAATCGCTCTGGAACTTAAATCGGAACGCTCACTGACATTTCCCCTATCTGAAAGTCTGATAAATGCTGAAAGATGACTAAGTCCAAAAATAAAATTTTTTCACCTTTTTTCAATTTTACCCCCGTTTGATATATATTCTACCCACACACATTTGGAACTCTCCTGGGGTACCCTCACACATATTATTCCCTCATTTAGTGGAAATTTTCACAAAAAAGTGAAATTTTCAAAAATTCAGAAAATTGGCTGAAAACGACTAAATATGAAGGACTCATCGGGTGAATCGCTTTGGAACTTAAATCGGAACGCTCACTGACATTTCCCCTATCTGAAAGTCTGATAAACGCCGGAAAAATGACTAAGTCGAAAAAAAAAATTTTCACCTTTTTTCAATTTTACCCCTGTGGGATATATATTCTACCCAAACACAGTTGGAACTCTCCTGGGGTACCCTCACACATATTATTCCCTCATTTAGTGGATATTTTCACAAAAAAGTGAAATTTTCAAAAATTCTGAAATTTGGCTGAAAACGGCTAAATATGAAGGACTCATCGGGCGAATCGCTCTGGAACTGAAATCGGAAAGCTCACTGACATTTCCCCTATCTGAAAGTCTGATAAACGGTGAAAAAATGACTAAGTCCAAAAAAAAAAAATTTTTCACCTTTTTTCAATTTTACCCCGTGTGATATATATTCTACCCACACACATTTGGAACTCTCCTGGGGTACCCTCACACATATTATTCACTCATTTAGTGGATATTTTCACAAAAAAGTGAAATTTTCAAAAATTCAGAAAATTGGCTGAAAACGACTAAATATGAAGGACTCATCGGGCGAATCGCTCTGGAACTTAAATCGGAACGCTCACTGACATTTCCCCTATCTGAAAGTCTGATAAATGCTGAAAAATGACTAAGTCCAAAAAAAAATTTTTTTTCACCTTTTTTCAATTTTACCCCCGTGGGATATATATTCTACCCAAACACATTTGGAACTCTCCTGGGGTACCCTCACACATATTATTCCCACATTTAGTGGATATTTTCACAAAAAAGTGAAATTTTCAAAAATTCAGAAATTTGGCTGAAAACAACTAAATATTAAAGACTCATTGGGCGAATCGCTCTGGAACTGAAATCGGAACGCTCACTGACATTTCCCCTATCTGAAAGTCTGATAAACGCTGAAAAAATGACTAAGTCCAAAAAAAAAAATTTTTCACCTTTTTTCAATTTTACCCCCGTGTGATATATATTCTACCCACACACATTTGGAACTCTCCTGGGGTACTCTCACACATATTATTCCCTCATTTAGTGGATATTTTCACAAAAAAGTGAAATTTTTAAAAATTCTGAAATTTGGCTGAAAACAACTAAATATTAAGGACTCATCGGGCGAATCGCTCTGGAACTGAAATCGGAATGCTCACTGACATTTCCCCTATCTGAAAGTCTGATAAACGCTGAAAAAATGACTAAGTCCAAAAAAAAAAATTTTTCACCTTTTTTCAATTTTTCCCCCGTGTGATATATATTCTACCCACACACATTTGGAACTCTCCTGGGGTACCCTCACACATATTATTCCCTCATTTAGTGGATATTTTCACAAAAAAGTGAAATTTTCAAAAATTCAGAAAGTTGGCTGAAAACGACTAAATATGAAGGACTCATCGGGCGAATCGCTCTGGAACTTAAATCGGAAAGCTCACTGACATTTCCCCTATCTGAAAGTCTGATAAATGCTGAAAAATGACTAAGTCCAAAAAAAATATTTTTTTCACCTTTTTTCAATTTTACCCCCGTGGGATATATATTCTACCCACACACATTTGGAACTCTCCTGTGGTACCCTCACACATATTATTCCCTCATTTAGTGGATATTTTCACAAAAAAGAGAAATTTTCAAACATTCTGAAAATTGGCTGAAAACGACTAAATATGAAGGACTCATCGGGCGAATCGCTCTGGAACTGAAATCGGAACGCTCACTGACATTTCCCCTATCTGAAAGTCTGATAAATGCTGAAAGATGACTAAGTCCAAAAATAAAAATTTTTCACCTTTTTTCAATTTTACCCCCGTGTGATATATATTCTACCCACACACATTTGGAACTCTCCTGGGGTACCCTCACACATATTATTCCCTCATTTAGTGGATATTTTCACAAAAAAGTGAAATTTTCAAAAATTCAGAAAATTGGCTGAAAACGACTAAATATGAAGGACTCATCGGGTGAATCGCTCTGGAACTTAAATCGGAACGCTCACTGACATTTCCCCTATCTGAAAGTCTGATAAACGCCGGAAAAATGACTAAGTCTAAAAAAAATTTTTTCACCTTTTTTCAATTTTACCCCCGTGGGATATATATTCTACCCACACACATTTGGAACTCTCCTGGGGTACCCTCACACATATTATTCCCTCATTTAGTGGATATTTTCACAAAAAAGTGAAATTTTCAAAAATTCTGAAATTTGGCTGAAAACAACTAAATATTAAGGACTCATCGGGCGAATCACTCTGGAACTGAAATCGGAACGCTCACTGACATTTCCCCTATCTGAAAGTCTGATAAACGCTGAAAAAATGACTAAGTCCAAAAAAAAAAAATTTTTCACCTTTTTTCAATTTTATCCCGTGTGATATATATTCTACCCACACACATTTGGAACTCTCCTGGGGTACCCTCACACATATTATTCCTTCATTTAGTGGATATTTTCACAAAAAAGTGAAATTTTCAAAAATTCAGAACATTGGCTGAAAACGACTAAATATGAAGGACTCATCGGGCGAATCGCTCTGGAACTTAAATCGGAAAGCTCACTGACATTTCCCCTATCTGAATGTCTGATAAATGCTGAAAAATGACTAAGTCCAAAAAAAAAATTTTTTCACCTTTTTTCAATTTTACCCCCGTGGGATATATATTCCACCCACACACATTTGGAACTCTCCTGGGGTACCCTCACACATATTATTCCCTCATTTAGTGGATATTTTCACAAAAAAGTGAAATTTTCAAAAATTCTGAAATTTGGCTGAAAACAACTAAATATTAAGGACTCATCGGGCGAATCGCTCTGGAACTGAAATCGGAACGCTCACTGACATTTCCCCTATCTGAAAGTCTGATAAACGCTGAAAAAATGACTAAGTCCAAAAAAAAAAATTTTTCACCTTTTTTCAATTTTTCCCCCGTGTGATATATATTCTACCCACACACATTTGGAACTCTCCTGGGGTACCCTCACACATATTATTCCCTCATTTAGTGGATATTTTCACAAAAAAGTGAAATTTTCAAAAATTCAGAAAATTGGCTGAAAACGACTAATTATGAAGGACTCATCGGGCGAATCGCTCTGGAACTTAAATCGGAACGCTCACTGACATTTCCCCTATCTGAAAGTCTGATAAATGCTGAAAAATGACTAAGTCCAAAAAAAAAAATTTTTCACCATTTTCAATTTACCCCCGTGTGATATATATTCTACCCACACACATTTGGAACTCTCCTGGGGTACCCTCACACATATTATTCCCTCATTTAGTGGATATTTTCACAAAAAAGTGAAATTTTCAAAAATTCAGAACATTGGCTGAAAACGACTAAATATGAAGGACTCATCGGGCGAATCGCTCTGGAACTTAAATCGGAAAGCTCACTGACATTTCCCCTATCTGAATGTCTGATAAATGCTGAAAAATGACTAAGTCCAAAAAAAATATTTTTTTCACCTTTTTTCAATTTTACCCCCGTGGGATATATATTCTACCCACACACATTTGGAACTCTCCTGTGGTACCCTCACACATATTATTCCCTCATTTAGTGGATATTTTCACAAAAAAGTGAAATTTTCAAACATTCTGAAAATTGGCTGAAAACGACTAAATATTAAGGACTCATCGGGCGAATCGCTCTGGAACTGAAATCGGAACGCTCACTGAGATTTCCCCTATCTGAAAGTCTGATAAACGCTGAAAAAATGACTAAGTCCAAAAAAAAAAATTTTTCACCTTTTTTCCGTTTTTCCCCCGTGTGATATATATTCTACCCACACACATTTGGAACTCTCCTGGGGTACCCTCACACATATTATTCCCTCATTTAGTGGATATTTTCACAAAAAAGTGAAATTTTCAAAAATTCAGAACATTGGCTGAAAACGACTAAATATGAAGGACTCATCGGGCGAATCGCTCTGGAACTTAAATCGGAAAGCTCACTGACATTTCCCCTATCTGAATGTCTGATAAATGCTGAAAAATGACTAAGTCCAAAAAAAATATTTTTTTCACCTTTTTTCAATTTTACCCCCGTGGGATATATATTCTACCCACACACATTTGGAACTCTCCTGTGGTACCCTCACACATATTATTCCCTCATTTAGTGGATATTTTCACAAAAAAGTGAAATTTTCAAACATTCTGAAAATTGGCTGAAAATGACTAAATATGGAGGACTCATCGGGCGAATCGCTCTGGAACTGAAATCGGAACGCTCACTGACATTTCCCCTATCTGAAAGTCTGATAAATGCTGAAAAAATGAATAAGTCCAAAAAAAAAATTTTTTTCACCTTTTTTCAATTTTACCCCCGTGGGATATATATTCCACCCACACACATTTGGAACTCTCCTGGGGTACCCTCACACATATTATTCCCTCATTTAGTGGATATTTTCACAAAAAAGTGACATTTTTAAAAATTCTGTAATTTGGCTGAAAACAACTAAATATTAAGGACTCATCGGGCGAATCGCTCTGGAACTTAAATCGGAACGCTCACTGACATTTCCCCTATCTGAAAGTCTGATAAATGCTGAAAGATGACTAAGTCCAAAAATAAAATTTTTTCACCTTTTTTCAATTTTACCCCCGTGTGATATATATTCTACCCACACACATTTGGAACTCTCCTGGGGTACCCTCACACATATTATTCCCTCATTTAGTGGAAATTTTCACAAAAAAGTGAAATTTTCAAAAATTCAGAAAATTGGCTGAAAACGACTAAATATGAAGGACTCATCGGGTGAATCGCTTTGGAACTTAAATCGGAACGCTCACTGACATTTCCCCTATCTGAAAGTCTGATAAACGCCGGAAAAATGACTAAGTCGAAAAAAAAAATTTTCACCTTTTTTCAATTTTACCCCCGTGGGATATATATTCTACCCAAACACAGTTGGAACTCTCCTGGGGTACCCTCACACATATTATTCCCTCATTTAGTGGATATTTTCACAAAAAAGTGAAATTTTCAAAAATTCTGAAATTTGGCTGAAAACGGCTAAATATGAAGGACTCATCGGGCGAATCGCTCTGGAACTGAAATCGGAATGCTCACTGACATTTCCCCTATCTGAAAGTCTGATAAACGCTGAAAAAATGACTAAGTCCAAAAAAAAATAATTTTTCACCTTTTTTCAATTTTACCCCGTGTGATATATATTCTACCCACACACATTTGGAACTCTCCTGGGGTACCCTCACACATATTATTCACTCATTTAGTGGATATTTTCACAAAAAAGTGAAATTTTCAAAAATTCAGAAAATTGGCTGAAAACGACTAAATATGAAGGACTCATCGGGCGAATCGCTCTGGAACTTAAATCGGAACGCTCACTGACATTTCCCCTATCTGAAAGTCTGATAAATGCTGAAAAATGACTAAGTCCAAAAAAAAAATTTTTTTCACCTTTTTTCAATTTTACCCCCGTGGGATATATATTCTACCCAAACACATTTGGAACTCTCCTGGGGTACCCTCACACATATTATTCCCTCATTTAGTGGATATTTTCACAAAAAAGTGAAATTTTCAAAAATTCAGAAATTTGGCTGAAAACAACTAAATATTAAAGACTCATTGGGCGAATCGCTCTGGAACTGAAATCGGAACGCTCACTGACATTTCCCCTATCTGAAAGTCTGATAAACGCTGAAAAAATGACTAAGTCCAAAAAAAAAAATTTTTCACCTTTTTTCAATTTTACCCCCGTGTGATATATATTCTACCCACACACATTTGGAACTCTCCTGGGGTACTCTCACACATATTATTCCCTCATTTAGTGGATATTTTCACAAAAAAGTGAAATTTTCAAAAATTCAGAAAGTTGGCTGAAAACGACTAAATATGAAGGACTCATCGGGTGAATCGCTCTGGAACTGAAATCGGAACACTCACTGACATTTCCCCTATCTGAAAGTCTGATAAATGCTGAAAAAATGACTAAGTCCAAAAAAATATATTTTTCACCTTTTTTCAATTTTACCCCCGTGTGATATATATTCTACCCACACACATTTGGAACTCTCCTGGGGTACCCTCACACATATTATTCCCTCATTTAGTGGATATTTTCACAAAAAAGTGAAATTTTCAAAAATTCAGAAAATTGGCTGAAAAGGACTAAATATGAAGGACTCATCGGGCGAATCGCTCTGGAACTTAAATCGGAAAGCTCACTGACATTTCCCCTATCTGAAAGTCTGATAAATGCTGAAAAATGACTAAGTCCAAAAAAAATATTTTTTTCACCTTTTTTCAATTTTACCCCCGTGGGATATATATTCTACCCACACACATTTGGAACTCTCCTGTGGTACCCTCACACATATTATTCCCTCATTTAGTGGATATTTTCACAAAAAAGTGAAATTTTCAAACATTCTGAAAATTGGCTGAAAACGACTAAATATGAAGGACTCATCGGGCGAATCGCTCTGGAACTGAAATCGGAACGCTCACTGACATTTCCCCTATCTGAAAGTCTGATAAATGCTGAAAGATGACTAAGTCCAAAAATAAAAATTTTTCACCTTTTTTCAATTTTACCCCCGTGTGATATATATTCTACCCACACACATTTGGAACTCTCCTGGGGTACCCTCACACATATTATTCCCTCATTTAGTGGATATTTTCACAAAAAAGTGAAATTTTCAAAAATTCAGAAAATTGGCTGAAAACGACTAAATATGAAGGACTCATCGGGCGAATCGCTCTGGAACTTAAATCGGAACGCTCACTGACATTTCCCCTATCTGAAAGTCTGATAAATGCTGAAAGATGACTAAGTCCAAAAATAAAATTTTTTCACCTTTTATCAATTTTACCCCCGTGTGATATATATTCTAACCACACACATTTGGAACTCTCCTGGGGTACCCTCACACATATTATTCCCTCATTTAGTGGATATTTTCACAAAAAAGTGAAATTTTCAAAAATTCAGAAAATTGGCTGAAAACGACTAAATATGAAGGACTCATCGGGTGAATCGCTCTGGAACTTAAATCGGAACGCTCACTGACATTTCCCCTATCTGAAAGTCTGATAAACGCCGGAAAAATGACTAAGTCGAAAAAAAATTTTTTCACCTTTTTTCAATTTTACCCCCGTGGGATATATATTCTACCCACACACATTTGGAACTCTCCTGGGGTACCCTCACACATATTATTCCCTCATTTAGTGGATATTTTCACAAAAAAGTGAAATTTTCAAAAATTCTGAAATTTGGCTGAAAACAACTAAATATTAAGGACTCATCGGGCGAATCACTCTGGAACTGAAATCGGAACGCTCACTGACATTTCCCCTATCTGAAAGTCTGATAAACGCTGAAAAAATGACTAAGTCCAAAAAAAAAAAATTTTTCACCTTTTTTCAATTTTATCCCGTGTGATATATATTCTACCCACACACATTTGGAACTCTCCTGGGGTACCCTCACACATATTATTCCTTCATTTAGTGGATATTTTCACAAAAAAGTGAAATTTTCAAAAATTCAGAAAATTGGCTGAAAACGACTAAATATGAAGGACTCATCGGGCGAATCGCTCTGGAACTTAAATCGGAACGCTCACTGACATTTCCCCTATCTGAAAGTCTGATAAATGCTGAAAAATGACTAAGTCCAAAAAAAATTTTTTTTTCACCTTTTTTCAATTTTACCCCCGTGGGATATATATTCTACCCACACACATTTGGAACTCTCCTGGGGTACCCTCACACATATTATTCCCTCATTTAGTGGATATTTTCACAAAAAAGTGAAATTTTCAAAAATTCTGAAATTTGGCTGAAAACAACTAAATATTAAAGACTCATTGGGCGAATCGCTCTGGAACTGAAATCGGAACGCTCACTGACATTTCCCCTATCTGAAAGTCTGATAAATGCTGAAAAATGACTAAGTCCAAAAAAAAAAATTTTTCACCATTTTCAATTTACCCCCGTGTGATATATATTCTACCCACACACATTTGGAACTCTCCTGGGGTACCCTCACACATATTATTCCCTCATTTAGTGGATATTTTCACAAAAAAGTGAAATTTTCAAAAATTCAGAAAATTGGCTGAAAACGACTAAATATGAAGGACTCATCGGGCGAATCGCTCTGGAACTTAAATCGGAACGCTCACTGACATTTCCCCTATCTGAAAGTCTGATAAATGCTGAAAAATGACTAAGTCCAAAAAAAAAAATTTTTCACCATTTTCAATTTACCCCCGTGTGATATATATTCTACCCACACACATTTGGAACTCTCCTGGGGTACCCTCACACATATTATTCCCTCATTTAGTGGATATTTTCACAAAAAAGCGAAATTTTCAAAAATTCAGAACATTGGCTGAAAACGACTAAATATGAAGGACTCATCGGGCGAATCGCTCTGGAACTTAAATCGGAAAGCTCACTGACATTTCCCCTATCTGAATGTCTGATAAATGCTGAAAAATGACTAAGTCCAAAAAAAATATTTTTTTCACCTTTTTTCAATTTTACCCCCGTGGGATATATATTCTACCCACACACATTTGGAACTCTCCTGTGGTACCCTCACACATATTATTCCCTCATTTAGTGGATATTTTCACAAAAAAGTGAAATTTTCAAACATTCTGAAAATTGGCTGAAAACGACTAAATATGAAGGACTCATCGGGCGAATCGCTCTGGAACTGAAATCGGAACGCTCACTGACATTTCCCCTATCTGAAAGTCTGATAAATGCTGAAAAAATGAATAAGTCCAAAAAAAAAATTTTTTTCACCTTTTTTCAATTTTACCCCCGTGGGATATATATTCCACCCACACACATTTGGAACTCTCCTGGGGTACCCTCACACATATTATTCCCTCATTTAGTGGATATTTTCACAAAAAAGTGAAATTTTTAAAAATTCTGTAATTTGGCTGAAAACAACTAAATATTAAGGACTCATCGGGCGAATCGCTCTGGAACTGAAATCGGAACGCTCACTGACATTTCCCCTATCTGAAAGTCTGATAAACGCTGAAAAAATGACTAAGTCCAAAAAAAAATATTTTTCACCTTTTTTCAATTTTACCCCCGTGTTATATATATTCTACCCACACACATTTGGAACTCTCCTGGGGTACCCTCACACATATTATTCCCTCATTTAGTGGATATTTTCACAAAAAAGTGAAATTTTCAAAAATTCAGAAAATTGGCTGAAAACGACTAAATATGAAGGACTCATCGGGCGAATCGCTCTGGAACTTAAATCGGAACGCTCACTGACATTTCCCCTATCTGAAAGTCTGATAAATGCTGAAAGATGACTAAGTCCAAAAATAAAATTTTTTCACCTTTTTTCAATTTTACCCCCGTGTGATATATATTCTACCCACACACATTTGGAACTCTCCTGGGGTACCCTCACACATATTATTCCCTCATTTAGTGGATATTTTCACAAAAAAGTGAAATTTTCAAAAATTCAGAAAATTGGCTGAAAACGACTAAATATGAAGGACTCATCGGGTGAATCGCTTTGGAACTTAAATCGGAACGCTCACTGACATTTCCCCTATCTGAAAGTCTGATAAACGCCGGAAAAATGACTAAGTCGAAAAAAAAAATTTTCACCTTTTTTCAATTTTACCCCCGTGGGATATATATTCTACCCACACACATTTGGAACTCTCCTGGGGTACCCTCACACATATTATTCCCTCATTTAGTGGATATTTTCACAAAAAAGTGAAATTTTCAAAAATTCTGAAATTTGGCTGAAAACGGCTAAATATGAAGGACTCATCGGGCGAATCGCTCTGGAACTGAAATCGGAACGCTCACTGACATTTCCCCTATCTGAAAGTCTGATAAACGCTGAAAAAATGACTAAGTCCAAAAAAAAAAAATTTTTCACCTTTTTTCAATTTTACCCTGTGTGATATATATTCTACCCACACACATTTGGAACTCTCCTGGGGTACCCTCACACATATTATTCACTCATTTAGTTCATATTTTCACAAAAAAGTGAAATTTTCAAAAATTCAGAAAATTGGCTGAAAACGACTAAATATGAAGGACTCATCGGGCGAATCGCTCTGGAACTTAAATCGGAACGCTCACTGACATTTCCCCTATCTGAAAGTCTGATAAATGCTGAAAAATGACTAAGTCCAAAAAAAAAATTTTTTTCACCTTTTTTCAATTTTACCCCCGTGTGATATATATTCTACCCACACACATTTGGAACTCTCCTGGGGTACTCTCACACATATTATTCCCTCATTTAGTGGATATTTTCACAAAAAAGTGAAATTTTTAAAAATTCTGAAATTTGGCTGAAAACAACTAAATATTAAGGACTCATCGGGCGAATCACTCTGGAACTGAAATCGGAACGCTCACTGACATTTCCCCTATCTGAAAGTCTGATAAACGCTGAAAAAATGACTAAGTCCAAAAAAAAATATTTTTCACCTTTTTTCAATTTTACCCCCGTGTGATATATATTCTACCCACACACATTTGGAACTCTCCTGGGGTACCCTCACACATATTATTCCCTCATTTAGTGGATATTTTCACAAAAAAGTGAAATTTTCAAAAATTCAGAAAATTGGCTGAAAAGGACTAAATATGAAGGACTCATCGGGCGAATCGCTCTGGAACTTAAATCGGAAAGCTCACTGACATTTCCCCTATCTGAAAGTCTGATAAATGCTGAAAAATGACTAAGTCCAAAAAAAATATTTTTTTCACCTTTTTTCAATTTTACCCCCGTGGGATATATATTCTACCCACACACATTTGGAACTCTCCTGTCGTACCCTCACACATATTATTCCCTCATTTAGTGGATATTTTCACAAAAAAGTTAAATTTTCAAACATTCTGAAAATTGGCTGAAAACGACTAAATATGAAGGACTCATCGGGCGAATCGCTCTGGAACTGAAATCGGAACGCTCACTGACATTTCCCCTATCTGAAAGTCTGATAAATGCTGAAAGATGACTAAGTCCAAAAATAAAATTTTTTCACCTTTTTTCAATTTTACCCCCGTGTGATATATATTCTACCCACACACATTTGGAACTCTCCTGGGGTACCCTCACACATATTATTCCCTCATTTAGTGGATATTTTCACAAAAAAGTGAAATTTTCAAAAATTCAGAAAATTGGCTGAAAACGACTAAATATGAAGGACTCATCGGGTGAATCGCTTTGGAACTTAAATTGGAACGCTCACTGACATTTCCCCTATCTGAAAGTCTGATAAATGCTGAAAAATGACTAAGTCCAAAAAAAAAATTTTTTTCACCTTTTTTCAATTTTACCCCCGTGGGATATATATTCTACCCACACACATTTGGAACTCTCCTGGGGTACCCTCACACATATTATTCCCTCATTTAGTGGATATTTTCACAAAAAAGTGAAATTTTCAAAAATTCAGAAAATTGGCTGAAAACGACTAAATATGAAGGACTCATCGGGCGAATCGCTCTGGAACTTAAATCGGAACGCTCACTGACATTTCCCCTATCTGAAAGTCTGATAAATGCTGAAAGATGACTAAGTCCAAAAATAAAAATTTTTCACCTTTTTTCAATTTTACCCCCGTGTGATATATATTCTACCCACACATTTGTAACTCTCCTGGGGTACCCTCACACATATTATTCCCTCATTTAGTGGATATTTTCACAAAAAAGTGAAATTTTCAAAAATTCAGAAAATTGGCTGAAAACGACTAAATATGAAGGACTCATCGGGCGAATCGCTCTGGAACTTAAATCGGAACACTCACTGACATTTCCCCTATCTGAAAGTCTGATAAATGCTGAAAGATGACTAAGTCCAAAAATAAAATTTTTTCACCTTTTATCAATTTTACCCCCGTGTGATATATATTCTACCCACACACATTTGGAACTCTCCTGGGGTACCCTCACACATATTATTCCCTCATTTAGTGGATATTTTCACAAAAAAGTGAAATTTTCAAAAATTCAGAAAATTGGCTGAAAACGACTAAATATGAAGGACTCATCGGGCGAATCGCTCTGGAACTTAAATCGGAACGCTCACTGACATTTCCCCTATCTGAAAGTCTGATAAATGCTGAAAAATGACTAAGTCCAAAAAAAAAATTTTTTTCACCTTTTTTCAATTTTACCCCCGTGGGATATATATTCCACCCACACACATTTGGAACTCTCCTGGGGTACCCTCACACATATTATTCCCTCATTTAGTAGATATTTTCACAAAAAAAGTGAAATTTTTAAAAATTCTGTAATTTGGCTGAAAACAACTAAATATTAAGGACTCATCGGGCGAATCGCTCTGTAACTGAAATCGGAACGCTCACTGACATTTCCCCTATCTGAAAGTCTGATAAACGCTGAAAAAATGACTAAGTCCAAAAAAAAATATTTTTCACCTTTTTTCAATTTTACCCCCGTGTTATATATATTCTACCCACACACATTTGGAACTCTCCTGGGGTACCCTCACACATATTATTCCCTCATTTAGTGGATATTTTCACAAAAAAGTGAAATTTTCAAAAATTCAGAAAATTGGCTGAAAACGACTAAATATGAAGGACTCATCGGGCGAATCGCTCTGGAACTTAAATCGGAACGCTCACTGACATTTCCCCTATCTGAAAGTCTGATAAATGCTGAAAGATGACTAAGTCCAAAAATAAAATTTTTTCACCTTTTTTCAATTTTACCCCCGTGTGATATATATTCTACCCACACACATTTGGAACTCTCCTGGGGTACCCTCACACATATTATTCCCTCATTTAGTGGATATTTTCACAAAAAAGTGAAATTTTCAAAAATTCAGAAAATTGGCTGAAAACGACTAAATATGAAGGACTCATCGGGCGAATCGCTCTGGAACTTAAATCGGAACGCTCACTGACATTTCCCCTATCTGAAAGTCTGATAAATGCTGAAAGATGACTAAGTCAAAAAATAAAAATTTTTCACCTTTTATCAATTTTACCCCCGTGTGATATATATTCTACCCACACACATTTGGAACTCTCCTGGGGTACCCTCACACATATTATTCCCTCATTTAGTGGATATTTTCACAAAAAAGTGAAATTTTCAAAAATTCTGAAAATTGGCTGAAAACGACTAAATATGAAGGACTCATCGGGTGAATCGCTTTGGAACTTAAATCGGAACGCTCACTGACATTTCCCCTATCTGAAAGTCTGATAAATGCTGAAAAATGACTAAGTCCAAAAAAAAAATTTTTTTCACCTTTTTTCAATTTTACCCCCGTGGGATATATATTCTACCCACACACATTTGGAACTCTCCTGGGGTACCCTCACACATATTATTCCCTCATTTAGTGGATATTTTCACAAAAAAGTGAAATGTTCAAAAATTCAGAAAATTGGCTGAAAACGACTAAATATGAAGGACTCATCGGGCGAATCGCTCTGGAACTTAAATCGGAATGCTCACTGACATTTCCCCTATCTGAAAGTCTGATAAATGCTGAAAAATGACTAAGTCCAAAAAAAAAATTTTTTTCACCTTTTTTCAATTTTACCCCCGTGGGATATATATTCTACCCACACACATTTGGAACTATCCTGTGGTACCCTCACACATATTATTCCCTCATTTAGTGGATATTTTCACAAAAAAGTGAAATTTTCAAAAATTCAGAAAATTGGCTGAAAACGACTAAATATGAAGGACTCATCGGGCGAATCGCTCTGGAACTTAAATCGGAACGCTCACTGACATTTCCCCTATCTGAAAGTCTGATAAATGCTGAAAGATGACTAAGTCCAAAAATAAAAATTTTTCACCTTTTTTCAATTTTACCCCCGTGTGATATATATTCTACCCACACACATTTGGAACTCTCCTGGGGTACCCTCACACATATTATTCCCTCATTTAGTGGATATTTTCACAAAAAAGTGAAATTTTCAAAAATTCAGAAAATTGGCTGAAAACGACTAAATATGAAGGACTCATCGGGCGAATCGCTCTGGAACTTAAATCGGAACGCTCACTGACATTTCCCCTATCTGAAAGTCTGATAAATGCTGAAAGATGACTAAGTCCAAAAATAAAATTTTTTCACCTTTTATCAATTTTACCCCCGTGTGATATATATTCTACCCACACACATTTGGAACTCTCCTTGGGTACCCTCACACATATTATTCCCTCATTTAGTGGATATTTTCACAAAAAAGTGAAATTTTCAAAAATTCAGAAAATTGGCTGAAAACGACTAAATATGAAGGACTCATCGGGTGAATCGCTCTGGAACTTAAATCGGAACGCTCACTGACATTTCCCCTATCTGAAAGTCTGATAAACGCCGGAAAAATGACTAAGTCGAAAAAAATTTTTTTCACCTTTTTTCAATTTTACCCCCGTGGGATATATATTCTACCCACACACATTTGGAACTCTCCTGGGGTACCCTCACACATATTATTCCCTCATTTAGTGGATATTTTCACAAAAAAGTGAAATTTTCAAAAATTCTGAAATTTGGCTGAAAACAACTAAATATTAAGGACTCATCGGGCGAATCACTCTGGAACTGAAATCGGAACGCTCACTGACATTTCCCCTATCTGAAAGTCTGATAAATGCTGAAAAATGACTAAGTCCAAAAAAAAAATTTTTTTCACCTTTTTTCAATTTTACCCCCGTGGGATATATATTCTACCCACACACATTTGGAACTCTCCTGGGGTACCCTCACACATATTATTCCCTCATTTAGTGGATATTTTCACAAAAAAGTGAAATTTTCAAAAATTCTGAAATTTGGCTGAAAACAACTAAATATTAAAGACTCATTGGGCGAATCGCTCTGGAACTGAAATCGGAACGCTCACTGACATTTCCCCTATCTGAAAGTCTGATAAACGCTGAAAAAATGACTAAGTCCAAAAAAAAAAATTTTTCACCTTTTTTCAATTTTACCCCCGTGTGATATATATTCTACCCACACACATTTGGAACTCTCCTGGGGTACTCTCACACATATTATTCCCTCATTTAGTGGATATTTTCACAAAAAAGTGAAATTTTCAAAAATTCAGAAAATTGGCTGAAAACTACTAAATATGAAGGACGCATTGGGCGAATCGCTCTGGAACTTAAATCGGAATGCTCACTGACATTTCCCCTATCTGAAAGTCTGATAAATGCTGAAAAATGACTAAGTCCAAAAAAAAAATTTTTTTCACCTTTTTTCAATTTTACCCCCGTGGGATATATATTCCACCCACACACATTTGGAACTCTCCTGGGGTACCCTCACACATATTATTCCCTCATTTAGTGGATATTTTCACAAAAAAGTGAAATTTTCAAAAATTCAGAAAGTTGGCTGAAAACGACTAAATATGAAGGACTCATCGGGTGAATCGCTCTGGAACTGAAATCGGAACACTCACTGACATTTCCCCTATCTGAAAGTCTGATAAATGCTGAAAAAATGACTAAGTCCAAAAAAAAAATTTTTTTCACCTTTTTTCAATTTTACCCCCGTGGGATATATATTCTACCCACACACATTTGGAACTCTCCTGGGGTACCCTCACACATATTATTCCCTCATTTAGTGGATATTTTCACAAAAAAGTGAAATTTTCAAAAATTCTGAAATTTGGCTGAAAACAACTAAATATTAAGGACTCATCGGGCGAATCACTCTGGAACTGAAATCGGAACGCTCACTGACATTTCCCCTATCTGAAAGTCTGATAAACGCTGAAAAAATGACTAAGTCCAAAAAAAAATATTTTTCACCTTTTTTCAATTTTACCCCCGTGTGATATATATTCTACCCACACACATTTGGAACTCTCCTGGGGTACCCTCACACATATTATTCCCTAATTTAGTGGATATTTTCACAAAAAAGTGAAATTTTCAAAAATTCAGAAAATTGGCTGAAAACGACTAAATATGAAGGACTCATCGGGCGAATCGCTCTGGAACTGAAATCGGAACGCTCACTGACATTTCCCCTATCTGAAAGTCTGATAAATGCTGAAAAAATGAATAAGTCCAAAAAAAAAAATTTTTTCACCTTTTTTCAATTTTACCCCCGTGGGATATATATTCCACCCACACACATTTGGAACTCTCCTGGGGTACCCTCACACATATTATTCCCTCATTTAGTGGATATTTTCACAAAAAAGTGAAATTTTTAAAAATTCTGAAATTTGGCTGAAAACAACTAAATATTAAGGACTCATCGGGCGAATCGCTCTGGAACTGAAATCGGAACGCTCACTGACATTTCCCCTATCTGAAAGTCTGATAAACGCTGAAAAAATGACTAAGTCCAAAAAAAAATATTTTTCACCTTTTTTCAATTTTACCCCCGTGTTATATATATTCTACCCACACACATTTGGAACTCTCCTGGGGTACCCTCACACATAATATTCCCTCATTTAGTGGATATTTTCACAAAAAAGTGAAATTTTCAAAAATTCAGAAAATTGGCTGAAAACGACTAAATATGAAGGACTCATCGGGCGAATCGCTCAGGGACTTAAATCGGAACGCTCACTGACATTTCCCCTATCTGAAAGTCTGATAAATGCTGAAAGATGACTAAGTCCAAAAAAAAATATTTTTCACCTTTTTTCAATTTTACCCCCGTGTGATATATATTCTACCCACACACATTTGGAACTCTCCTGTGGTACCCTCACACATATTATTCCCTCATTTAGTCGATATTTTCACAAAAAAGTGAAATTTTCAAAAATTCAGAAAATTGGCTGAAAACGACTAAATATGAAGGACTCATCGGGCGAATCGCTCTGGAACTTAAATCGGAATGCTCACTGACATTTCCCCTATCTGAAAGTCTGATAAATGCTGAAAAATGACTAAGTCCAAAAAAAAAATTTTTTCACCTTTTTTCAATTTTACCCCCGTGGGATATATATTCCACCCACACACATTTGGAACTCTCCTGGGGTACCCTCACACATATTATTCCCTCATTTAGTGGATATTTTCACAAAAAAGTGAAATTTTCAAAAATTCAGAAAGTTGGCTGAAAACGACTAAATATGAAGGACTCATCGGGTGAATCGCTCTGGAACTGAAATCGGAACACTCACTGACATTTCCCCTATCTGAAAGTCTGATAAATGCTGAAAAAATGACTAAGTCCAAAAAAAAAAATTTTTTCACCTTTTTTCAATTTTACCCCCGTGGGATATATATTCTACCCACACACATTTGGAACTCTCCTGGGGTACCCTCACACATATTATTCCCTCATTTAGTGGATATTTTCACAAAAAAGTGAAATTTTCAAAAATTCAGAAAATTGGCTGAAAACGACTAAATATGAAGGACTCATCGGGCGAATCGCTCTGGAACTTAAATCGGAATGCTCACTGACATTTCCCCTATCTGAAAGTCTGATAAACGCTGAAAAAATGACTAAGTCCAAAAAAAAATATTTTTCACCTTTTTTCAATTTTACCCCCGTGTGATATATATTCTACCCACACACATTTGGAACTCTCCTGGGGTACCCTCACACATATTATTCCCTAATTTAGTGGATATTTTCACAAAAAAGTGAAATTTTCAAAAATTCAGAAAATTGGCTGAAAACGACTAAATATGAAGGACTCATCGGGCGAATCGCTCTGGAACTGAAATCGGAACGCTCACTGACATTTCCCCTATCTGAAAGTCTGATAAATGCTGAAAAAATGAATAAGTCCAAAAAAAAAAATTTTTTCACCTTTTTTCAATTTTACCCCCGTGGGATATATATTCCACCCACACACATTTGGAACTCTCCTGGGGTACCCTCACACATATTATTCCCTCATTTAGTGGATATTTTCACAAAAAAGTGAAATTTTTAAAAATTCTGAAATTTGGCTGAAAACAACTAAATATTAAGGACTCATCGGGCGAATCGCTCTGGAACTGAAATCGGAACGCTCACTGACATTTCCCCTATCTGAAAGTCTGATAAACGCTGAAAAAATGACTAAGTCCAAAAAAAAATATTTTTCACCTTTTTTCAATTTTACCCCCGTGTTATATATATTCTACCCACACACATTTGGAACTCTCCTGGGGTACCCTCACACATAATATTCCCTCATTTAGTGGATATTTTCACAAAAAAGTGAAATTTTCAAAAATTCAGAAAATTGGCTGAAAACGACTAAATATGAAGGACTCATCGGGCGAATCGCTCAGGGACTTAAATCGGAACGCTCACTGACATTTCCCCTATCTGAAAGTCTGATAAATGCTGAAAGATGACTAAGTCCAAAAAAAAATATTTTTCACCTTTTTTCAATTTTACCCCCGTGTGATATATATTCTACCCACACACATTTGGAACTCTCCTGTGGTACCCTCACACATATTATTCCCTCATTTAGTCGATATTTTCACAAAAAAGTGAAATTTTCAAAAATTCAGAAAATTGGCTGAAAACGACTAAATATGAAGGACTCATCGGGCGAATCGCTCTGGAACTTAAATCGGAATGCTCACTGACATTTCCCCTATCTGAAAGTCTGATAAATGCTGAAAAATGACTAAGTCCAAAAAAAAAATTTTTTCACCTTTTTTCAATTTTACCCCCGTGGGATATATATTCCACCCACACACATTTGGAACTCTCCTGGGGTACCCTCACACATATTATTCCCTCATTTAGTGGATATTTTCACAAAAAAGTGAAATTTTCAAAAATTCAGAAAGTTGGCTGAAAACGACTAAATATGAAGGACTCATCGGGTGAATCGCTCTGGAACTGAAATCGGAACACTCACTGACATTTCCCCTATCTGAAAGTCTGATAAATGCTGAAAAAATGACTAAGTCCAAAAAAAAAAATTTTTTCACCTTTTTTCAATTTTACCCCCGTGGGATATATATTCTACCCACACACATTTGGAACTCTCCTGGGGTACCCTCACACATATTATTCCCTCATTTAGTGGATATTTTCACAAAAAAGTGAAATTTTCAAAAATTCAGAAAATTGGCTGAAAACGACTAAATATGAAGGACTCATCGGGCGAATCGCTCTGGAACTTAAATCGGAATGCTCACTGACATTTCCCCTATCTGAAAGTCTGATAAATGCTGAAAAATGACTAAGTCCAAAAAAAAAATTTTTTCACCTTTTTTCAATTTTACCCCCGTGGGATATATATTCCACCCACACACATTTGGAACTCTCCTGGGGTACCCTCACACATATTATTCCCTCATTTAGTGGATATTTTCACAAAAAAGTGAAATTTTCAAAAATTCAGAAAGTTGGCTGAAAACGACTAAATATGAAGGACTCATCGGGTGAATCGCTCTGGAACTGAAATCGGAACACTCACTGACATTTCCCCTATCTGAAAGTCTGATAAATGCTGAAAAAATGACTAAGTCCAAAAAAAAAAATTTTTTCACCTTTTTTCAATTTTACCCCCGTGGGATATATATTCTACCCACACACATTTGGAACTCTCCTGGGGTACCCTCACACATATTATTCCCTCATTTAGTGGATATTTTCACAAAAAAGTGAAATTTTCAAAAATTCAGAAAATTGGCTGAAAACGACTAAATATGAAGGACTCATCGGGCGAATCGCTCTGGAACTGAAATCGGAACGCTCACTGACATTTCCCCTATCTGAAAGTCTCATAAATGCTGAAAAAATGACTATGTCCAAAAAAAAATTTTTTTTCACCTTTTTTCAATTTTACCCCCGTGGGATATATATTCTACCCACACACATTTGGAACTCTCCTGTGGTACCCTCACACATATTATTCCCTCATTTAGTGGATATTTTCACAAAAAAGTGAAATTTTCAAACATTCTGAAAATTGGCTGAAAACGACTAAATATGAAGGACTCATCGGGCGAATCGCTCTGGAACTGAAATCGGAACGCTCACTGACATTTCCCCTATCTGAAAGTCTGATAAATGCTGAAAAAATGAATAAGTCCAAAAAAAAAAATTTTTTCACCTTTTTTCAATTTTACCCCCGTGGGATATATATTCCACCCACACACATTTGGAACTCTCCTGGGGTACCCTCACACATATTATTCCCTCATTTAGTGGATATTTTCACAAAAAAGTGAAATTTTCAAAAATTCAGAAAATTGGCTGAAAACGACTAAATATGAAGGACTCATCGGGCGAATCGCTCTGGAACTTAAATCGGAACGCTCACTGACATTTCCCCTATCTGAAAGTCTGATAAATGCTGAAAAATGACTAAGTCCAAAAAAAAAATTTTTTTCACCTTTTTTCAATTTTACCCCCGTGGGATATATATTCTACCCACACACATTTGGAACTCTCCTGGGGTACCCTCACACATATTATTCCCTCATTTAGTGGATATTTTCACAAAAAAGTGAAATTTTCAAAAATTCTGAAATTTGGCTGAAAACGACTAAATATGAAGGACTCATCGGGCGAATCGCTCTGGAACTGAAATCGGAACGCTCACTGACATTTCCCCTATCTGAAAGTCTGATAAACGCTGAAAAAATGACTAAGTCCAAAAAAAAATATTTTTCACCTTTTTTCAATTTTACCCCCGTGTTATATATATTCTACCCACACACATTTGGAACTCTCCTGGGGTACCCTCACACATATTATTCCCTCATTTAGTGGATATTTTCACAAAAAAGTGAAATTTTCAAAAATTCAGAAAATTGGCTGAAAACGACTAAATATGAAGGACTCATCGGGCGAATCGCTCTGGAACTTAAATCGGAACGCTCACTGACATTTCCCCTATCTGAAAGTCTGATAAATGCTGAAAGATGACTAAGTCCAAAAAAAAATATTTTTCACCTTTTTTCAATTTTACCCCCGTGTGATATATATTCTACCCACACACATTTGGAACTCTCCTGGGGTACCCTCACACATATTATTCCCTCATTTAGTGGATATTTTCACAAAAAAGTGAAATTTTCAAAAATTCAGAAAATTGGCTGAAAACGACTAAATATGAAGGACTCATCGGGCGAATCGCTCTGGAACTTAAATCGGAACGCTCACTGACATTTCCCCTATCTGAAAGTCTGATAAATGCTGAAAAATGACTAAGTCCAAAAAAAAAATTTTTTTCACCTTTTTTCAATTTTACCCCCGTGGGATATATATTCTACCCACACACATTTGGAACTCTCCTGGGGTACCCTCACACATATTATTCCCTCATTTAGTGGATATTTTCACAAAAAAGTGAAATTTTCAAAAATTCTGAAATTTGGCTGAAAACGACTAAATATGAAGGACTCATCGGGCGAATCGCTCTGGAACTGAAATCGGAACGCTCACTGACATTTCCCCTATCTGAAAGTCTGATAAACGCTGAAAAAATGACTAAGTCCAAAAAAAAAATATTTTTCACCTTTTTTCAATTTTACCCCCGTGTGATATATATTCTACCCACACACATTTAGAACTCTCCTGGGGTACCCTCACACATATTATTCCCTCATTTAGTGGATATTTTCACAAAAAAGTGAAATTTTCAAAAATTCAGAAAATTGGCTGAAAACGACTAAATATGAAGGACTCATCGGGCGAATCGCTCTGGAACTTAAATCGGAACGCTCACTGACATTTCCCCTATCTGAAAGTCTGATAAATGGTGAAAAATGACTAAGTCCAAAAAAAAAATTTTTTTCACCTTTTTTCAATTTTACCCCCGTGTTATATATATTCTACCCACACACATTTGGAACTCTCCTGGGGTACCCTCACACATATTATTCCCTCATTTAGTGGATATTTTCACAAAAAAGTGAAATTTTCAAAAATTCAGAAAATTGGCTGAAAACGACTAAATATGAAGGACTCATCGGGCGAATCGCTCTGGAACTTAAATCGGAACGCTCACTGACATTTCCCCTATCTGAAAGTCTGATAAATGCTGAAAAATGACTAAGTCCAAAAAAAAAATTTTTTTCACCTTTTTTCAATTTTACCCCCGTGGGATATATATTCTACCCACACACATTTGGAACTCTCCTGGGGTACCCTCACACATATTATTCCCTCATTTAGTGGATATTTTCACAAAAAAGTGAAATTTTCAAAAATTCAGAAATTTGGCTGAAAACGACTAAATATGAAGGACTCATCGGGCGAATCGCTCTGGAACTGAAATCGGAACGCTCACTGACATTTCCCCTATCTGAAAGTCTGATAAATGCTGAAAAAAAATGACTAAGTCCAAAAAAAAAATTTTTTTTCACCTTTTTTCAATTTTACCCCCTTGGGATATATATTCTACCCACACACATTTGGAACTCTCCTGGGGTACCCTCACACATATTATTCCCTCATTTAGTGGATATTTTCACAAAAAAGTGAAATTTTCAAAAATTCTGAAATTTGGCTGAAAACAACTAAATATTAAGGACTCATCGGGCGAATCACTCTGGAACTGAAATCGGAACGCTCACTGACATTTCCCCTATCTGAAAGTCTGATAAACGCTGAAAAAATGACTAAGTCCAAAAAAAAATAGTTTTCACCTTTTTTCAATTTGACCCCCGTGTGATATATATTCTACCCACACACATTTGGAACTCTCCTGGGGTACCCTCA
Source organism: Phyllobates terribilis (assembly GCF_046119375.1). NCBI lineage: Eukaryota > Metazoa > Chordata > Amphibia > Anura > Dendrobatidae > Phyllobates > Phyllobates terribilis. Next base: position 28,203 of record NW_027363566.1, on the reverse strand, counting down.
CACATATTATTCCCTCATTTAGTGGATATTTTCACAAAAAAGTGAAATTTTCAAACATTCTGAAAATTGGCTGAAAACGACTAAATATGAAGGACTCATCGGGCGAATCGCTCTGGAACTGAAATCGGAACGCTCACTGACATTTCCCCTATCTGAAAGTCTGCTAAATGCTGAAAAAATGAATAAGTCCAAAAAAAAAAATTTTTTCACCTTTTTTCAATTTTACCCCCGTGGGATATATATTCCACCCACACACATTTGGAACTCTCCTGGGGTACCCTCACACATATTATTCCCTCATTTAGTGGATATTTTCACAAAAAAGTGAAATTTTTAAAAATTCTGAAATTTGGCTGAAAACAACTAAATATTAAGGACTCATCGGGCGAATCGCTCTGGAACTGAAATCGGAATGCTCACTGACATTTCCCCTATCTGAAAGTCTGATAAACGCTGAAAGATGACTAAGTCCAAAAAAAAATATTTTTCACCTTTTTTCAATTTTACCCCCGTGTGATATATATTCTACCCACACACATTTGGAACTCTCCTGGGGTACCCTCACACATATTATTCCCTCATTTAGTGGATATTTTCACAAAAAAGTGAAATTTTCAAAAATTCAGAAAATTGGCTGAAAACGACTAAATATGAAGGACTCATCGGGCGAATCGCTCTGGAACTGAAATCGGAACGCTCACTGACATTTCCCCTATCTGAAAGTCTGATAAATGCTGAAAAAATGACTAAGTCAAAAAAAAAAATTTTTTTCACCTTTTTTCAATTTTACCCCCGTGGGATATATATTCTACCCACACACATTTGGAACTCTCCTGTGGTACCCTCACACATATTATTCCCTCATTTAGTGGATATTTTCACAAAAAAGTGAAATTTTCAAACATTCTGAAAATTGGCTGAAAACGACTAAATATGAAGGACTCATCGGGCGAATCGCTCTGGAACTGAAATCGGAACGCTCACTGACATTTCCCCTATCTGAAAGTCTGATAAATGCTGAAAAAATGAATAAGTCAAAAAAAAAAAAATTTTTTCACCTTTTTTCAATTTTACCCCCGTGGGATATATATTCCACCCACACACATTTGGAACTCTCCTGGGGTACCCTCACACATATTATTCCCTCATTTAGTGGATATTTTCACAAAAAAGTGAAATTTTTAAAAATTCTGAAATTTGGCTGAAAACAACTAAATATTAAGGACTCATCGGGCGAATCGCTCTGGAACTGAAATCGGAACGCTCACTGACATTTCCCCTATCTGAAAGTCTGATAAATGCTGAAAGATGACTAAGTCCAAAAAAAAATATTTTTCACCTTTTTTCAATTTTACCCCCGTGTGATATATATTCTACCCACACACATTTGGAACTCTCCTGGGGTACCCTCACACATATTATTCCCTCATTTAGTGGATATTTTCACAAAAAAGTGAAATTTTCAAAAATTCAGAAAATTGGCTGAAAACGACTAAATATGAAGGACTCATCGGGCGAATCGCTCTGGAACTTAAATCGGAACGCTCACTGACATTTCCCCTATCTGAAAGTCTGATAAATGCTGAAAAATGACTAAGTCCAAAAAAAAAATTTTTTTCACCTTTTTTCAATTTTACCCCCGTGGGATATATATTCTACCCACACACATTTGGAACTCTCCTGGGGTACCCTCACACATATTATTCCCTCATTTAGTGGATATTTTCACAAAAAAGTGAAATTTTCAAAAATTCTGAAATTTGGCTGAAAACGACTAAATATGAAGGACTCATCGGGCGAATCGCTCTGGAACTGAAATCGGAATGCTCACTGACATTTCCCCTATCTGAAAGTCTGATAAACGCTGAAAAAATGACTAAGTCCAAAAAAAAAATATTTTTCACCTTTTTTCAATTTTACCCCCGTGTGATATATATTCTACCCACACACATTTAGAACTCTCCTGGGGTACCCTCACACATATTATTCCCTCATTTAGTGGATATTTTCACAAAAAAGTGAAATTTTCAAAAATTCAGAAAATTGGCTGAAAACGACTAAATATGAAGGACTCATCGGGCGAATCGCTCTGGAACTTAAATCGGAACGCTCACTGACATTTCCCCTATCTGAAAGTCTGATAAATGCTGAAAAATGACTAAGTCCAAAAAAAAAATTTTTTTCACCTTTTTTCAATTTTACCCCCGTGTTATATATATTCTACCCACACACATTTGGAACTCTCCTGGGGTACCCTCACACATATTATTCCCTCATTTAGTGGATATTTTCACAAAAAAGTGAAATTTTCAAAAATTCAGAAAATTGGCTGAAAACGACTAAATATGAAGGACTCATCGGGCGAATCGCTCTGGAACTTAAATCGGAACGCTCACTGACATTTCCCCTATCTGAAAGTCTGATAAATGCTGAAAAATGACTAAGTCCAAGAAAAAAAATTTTTTCACCTTTTTTCAATTTTACCCCCGTGGGATATATATTCTACCCACACACATTTGGAACTCTCCTGGGGTACCCTCACACATATTATTCCCTCATTTAGTGGATATTTTCACAAAAAAGTGAAATTTTCAAAAATTCAGAAATTTGGCTGAAAACGACTAAATATGAAGGACTCATCGGGCGAATCGCTCTGGAACTGAAATCGGAACGCTCACTGACATTTCCCCTATCTGAAAGTCTGATAAACGCTGAAAAAATGACTAAGTCCAAAAAAAAAATATTTTTCACCTTTTTTCAATTTTACCCCCGTGTGATATATATTCTACCCACACACATTTAGAACTCTCCTGGGGTACCCTCACACATATTATTCCCTCATTTAGTGGATATTTTCACAAAAAAGTGAAATTTTCAAAAATTCAGAAAATTGGCTGAAAACGACTAAATATGAAGGACTCATCGGCCGAATCACTCTGGAACTGAAATCGGAATGCTCACTGACATTTCCCCTATCTGAAAGTCTGAAAAATGCTGAAAAATGACTAAGTCCAAAAAAAAAAATTTTTTCACCTTTTTTCAATTTTACCCCCGTGGGATATATATTCTACCCACACACATTTGGAACTCTCCTGGGGTACCCTCACACATATTATTCCCTCATTTAGTGGATATTTTCACAAAAAAGTGAAATTTTCAAAAATTCTGAAATTTGGCTGAAAACAACTAAATATTAAGGACTCATCGGGCGAATCGCTCTGGAACTGAAATCGGAACGCTCACTGACATTTCCCCTATCTGAAAGTCTGATAAACGCTGAAAAAATGACTAAGTCCAAAAAAAAAAATTTTTCACCTTTTTTCAATTTTACCCCCGTGTGATATATATTCTACCCACACACATTTGGAACTCTCCTGGGGTACCCTCACACATATTATTCCCTCATTTAGTGGATATTTTCACAAAAAAGTGAAATTTTCAAAAATTCAGAAAATTGGCTGAAAACGACTAAATATGAAGGACTCATCGGGCGAATCGCTCTGGAACTTAAATCGGAACGCTCACTGACATTTCCCCTATCTGAAAGTCTGATAAATGCTGAAAAATGACTAAGTCCAAAAAAAACAATTTTTTCACCTTTTTTCAATTTTACCCCCGTGGGATATATATTCTGCCCACACACATTTGGAACTCTCCTGGGGTACCATCACACATATTATTCCCTCATTTAGTGGATATTTTCACAAAAAAGTGAAATTTTCAAACATTCTGAAAATTGGCTGAAAACGACTAAATATGAAGGACACATCGGCCGAATCGCTCTGGAACTGAAATCGGAATGCTCACTGACATTTCCCCTATCTGAAAGTCTGATAAATGCTGAAAAATGACTAAGTCCAAAAAAAAAAATTTTTTCACCTTTTTTCAATTTTACCCCCGTGGGATATATATTCTACCCACACACATTTGGAACTCTCCTGGGGTACCCTCACACATATTATTCCCTCATTTAGTGGATATTTTCACAAAAAAGTGAAATTTTTAAAAATTCTGAAATTTGGCTGAAAACAACTAAATATTAAGGACTCATCGGGCGAATCGCTCTGGAACTGAAATCGGAATGCTCACTGACATTTCCCCTATGTGAAAGTCTGATAAATGCTGAAAAAATGACTAAGTCCAAAAAAAAATATTTTTCACCTTTTTTCAATTTTACCCCCGTGTGATATATATTCTACCCACACACATTTGGAACTCTCCTGGGGTACCCTCACACATATTATTCCCTCATTTAGTGGATATTTTCACAAAAAAGTGAAATTTTTAAAAATTCTGAAATTTGGCTGAAAACAACTAAATATTAAGGACTCATCGGGCGAATCGCTCTGGAACTGAAATCGGAATGCTCACTGACATTTCCCCTATCTGAAAGTCTGATAAATGCTGAAAAATGACTAAGTTCGAAAAAAAAAATTTTTTCACCTTTTTTCAATTTTACCCCCGTGGGATATATATTCTACCCAAACACATTTGGAACTCTCCTGGGGTACCCTCACACATATTATTCCCTCATTTAGTGGATATTTTCACAAAAAAGTGAAATTTTCAAAAATTCAGAAAATTGGCTGAAAACGACTAAATATGAAGGACTCATCGGGCGAATCGCTCTGGAACTGAAATCGGAACGCTCACTGACATTTCCCCTATCTGAAAGTCTGATAAATGCTGAAAAATGACTAAGTCCAAAAAAAAATTTTTTTTCACCTTTTTTCAATTTTACCCCCGTGGGATATATATTCTACCCACACACATTTGGAACTCTCCTGGGGTACCCTCACACATATTATTCCCTCATTTAGTGGATATTTTCACAAAAAAGTGAAATTTTCAAAAATTCAGAATATTGGCTGAAAACGACTAAATATGAAGGATTCATCAGGCGAATCGCTCTGGAACTTAAATCGGAACGCTCACTGACATTTCCCCTATCTGAAAGTCTGATAAATGCTGAAAAATGACTAAGTTCGAAAAAAAAAATTTTTTCACCTTTTTTCAATTTTACCCCCGTGGGATATATATTCTACCCACACACATTTGGAACTCTCCTGGGGTACCCTCACACATATTATTCCCTCATTTAGTGGATATTTTCACAAAAAAGTGAAATTTTTAAAAATTCTGAAATTTGGCTGAAAACAACTAAATATTAAGGACTCATCGGGCGAATCGCTCTGGAACTGAAATCGGAATGCTCACTGACATTTCCCCTATCTGAAAGTCTGATAAATGCTGAAAAAATGACTAAGTCCAAAAAAAAATATTTTTCACCTTTTTTCAATTTTACCCCCGTGGGATATATATTCTACCCACACACATTTGGAACTCTCCTGGGGTACCCTCACACATATTATTCCCTCATTTAGTGGATATTTTCACAAAAAAGTGAAATTTTCAAAAATTCAGAAAATTGGCTGAAAACGACTAAATATGAAGGACTCATCGGGCGAATCGCTCTGGAACTGAAATCGGAACGCTCACTGACATTTCCCCTATCTGAAAGTCTGATAAACGCTGAAAAAATGACTAAGTCCAAAAAAAAATATTTTTCACCTTTTTTCAATTTTACCCCCGTGTGATATATATTCTACCCACACACATTTGGAACTCTCCTGGGGTACCCTCACACATATTATTCCCTCATTTAGTGGATATTTTCACAAAAAAGTGAAATTTTCAAAAATTCAGAAAATTGGCTGAAAACGACTAAATATGAAGGACTCATCGGGCGAATCGCTCTGGAACTGAAATCGGAACGCTCACTGACATTTCCCCTATCTGAAAGTCTGATAAACGCTGAAAAAATGACTAAGTCCAAAAAAAAATATTTTTCACCTTTTTTCAATTTTACCCCCGTGTGATATATATTCTACCCACACACATTTGGAACTCTCCTGTGGTACCCTCACACATATTATTCCCTCATTTAGTGGATATTTTCACAAAAAAGTGAAATTTTCAAAAATTCAGAAAATTGGCTGAAAACGACTAAATATGAAGGACTCATTGGGCGAATCGCTCTGGAACTTGAATCGGAACGCTCACTGACATTTCCCCTATCTGAAAGTCTGATAAATGCTGAAAAATGACTAAGTCCAAAAAAAAAATTTTTTTCACCTTTTTTCAATTTTACCCCCGTGGGATATATATTCTACCCACACACATTTGGAACTCTCCTGGGGTACCCTCACACATATTATTCCCTCATTTAGTGGATATTTTCACAAAAAAGTGAAATTTTCAAAAATTCTGAAATTTGGCTGAAAACAACTAAATATTAAGGACTCATCGGGCGAATCGCTCTGGAACTGAAATCGGAACGCTCACTGACATTTCCCCTATCTGAAAGTCTGATAAACGCTGAAAAAATGACTAAGTCCAAAAAAAAAAATTTTTCACCTTTTTTCAATTTTACCCCCGTGTGATATATATTCTACCCACACACATTTGGAACTCTCCTGGGGTACCCTCACACATATTATTCCCTCATTTAGTGGATATTTTCAAAAAAAAAGTGACATTTTCAAAAATTCAGAAAGTTGGCTGAAAACGACTAAATATGAAGGACTCATCGGGTGAATCGCTCTGGAACTGAAATCGGAATGCTCACTGACATTTCCCCTATCTGAAAGTCTGATAAATGCTGAAAAAATGACTAAGTCCAAAAAAAAAAAATTTTTCACCTTTTTTCAATTTTACCCCCGTGGGACATATATTCTACCCACACACAATTGGAACTCTCCTAGGGTACCCTCACACATATTATTCCCTCATTTAGTGGATATTTTCACAAAAAAGTGAAATTTTCAAAAATTCTGAAATTTGGCTGAAAACAACTAAATATTAAGGACTCATCGGGCGAATCGCTCTGGAACTGAAATCGGAACGCTCACTGACATTTCCCCTATCTGAAAGTCTGATAAACGCTGAAAAAATGACTAAGTCCAAAAAAAAATATTTTTCACCTTTTTTCAATTTTACCCCCGTGTGATATATATTCTACCCACACACATTTGGAACTCTCCTGGGGTACCCTCACACATATTATTCCCTCATTTAGTGGATATTTTCACAAAAAAGTGAAATTTTCAAAAATTCAGAAAATTGGCTGAAAACGATTAAATATGAAGGACTCATCGGGCGAATCGCTCTGGAACTTAAATCGGAACGCTCACTGACATTTCCCCTATCTGAAAGTCTGATAAATGCTGAAAAATGACTAAGTCCAAAAAAAAAATTTTTTTCACCTTTTTTCAATTTTACCCCCGTGGGATATATATTCTACCCACACACATTTGGAACTCTCCTGGGGTACCCTCACACATATTATTCCCTCATTTAGTGGATATTTTCACAAAAAAGTGAAATTTTCAAAAATTCTGAAATTTGGCTGAAAACAACTAAATATTAAGGACTCATCGGGCGAATCGCTCTGGAACTGAAATCAGAACGCTCACTGACATTTCCCCTATCTGAAAGTCTGATAAACGCTTAAAAAATGACTAAGTCCAAAAAAAAAAATTTTTCACCTTTTTTCAATTTTACCCCCGTGTGATATGTATTCTACCCACACACATTTGGAACTCTCCTGGGGTACCCTCACACATATTATTCCCTCATTTAGTGCATATTTTCACAAAAAAGTGAAATTTTTAAAAATTCTGAAATTTGGCTGAAAACAACTAAATATTAAGGACTCATCGGGTGAATCGCTCTGGAACTGAAATCGGAATGCTCACTGACATTTCCCCTATCTGAAAGTCTGATAAATGCTGAAAAATGACTAAGTCCAAAAAAAAAATTTTTTTCACCTTTTTTCAATTTTACCCCCGTGGGATATATATTCTACCCACACACATTTGGAACTCTCCTGGGGTACCCTCACACATATTATTCCCTCATTTAGTGGATATTTTCACAAAAAAGTGAAATTTTCAAAAATTCTGAAATTTGGCTGAAAACAACTAAATATTAAGGACTCATCGGGCGAATCGCTCTGGAACTGAAATCAGAACGCTCACTGACATTTCCCCTATCTGAAAGTCTGATAAACGCTGAAAAAATGACTAAGTCCAAAAAAAAAAATTTTTCACCTTTTTTCAATTTTACCCCCGTGTGATATATATTCTACCCACACACATTTGGAACTCTCCTGGGGTACCCTCACACATATTATTCCCTCATTTAGTGGATATTTTCACAAAAAAGTGAAATTTTCAAAAATTCAGAAAATTGGCTGAAAACGACTAAATATGAAGGACTCATCGGTCGAATCGCTCTGGAACTTAAATCGGAACGCTCACTGACATTTCCCCTATCTGAAAGTCTGATAAATGCTGAAAAATGACTAAGTACAAAAAAAAAATTTTTTCACCTTTTTTCAATTTTACCCCCGTGGGATATATATTCTACCCACACACATTTGGAACTCTCCTGGGGTACCCTCACACATATTATTCCCTCATTTAGTGGATATTTTCACAAAAAAGTGAAATTTTCAAAAATTCTGAAATTTGGCTGAAAACAACTAAATATTAAGGACTCATCGGGCGAATCGCTCTGGAACTGAAATCAGAACGCTCACTGACATTTCCCCTATCTGAAAGTCTGATAAACGCTGAAAAAATGACTAAGTCCGAAAAAAAATATTTTTCACCTTTTTTCAATTTTACCCCCTTGTGATATATATTCTACCCACACACATTTGGAACTCTCCTGGGGTACCCTCACACATATTATTCCCTCATTTAGTGGATATTTTCACAAAAAAGTGAAATTTTCAAAAATTCAGAAAATTGGCTGAAAACGATTAAATATGAAGGACTCATCGGGCGAATCGCTCTGGAACTTAAATCGGAACGCTCACTGACATTTCCCCTATCTGAAAGTCTGATAAATGCTGAAAAAATGACTAAGTCCAAAAAAAAAAATTTTTTCACCTTTTTTCAATTTTACCCCCGTGGGATATATATTCTACCCACACACATTTGGAACTCTCCTGGGGTACCCTCACACATATTATTCCCTCATTTAGTGGATATTTTCACAAAAAAGTGAAATTTTTAAAAATTCTGAAATTTGGCTGAAAACAACTAAATATTAAGGACTCATCAGGTGAATCGCTCTGGAACTGAAATCGGAATGCTCACTGACATTTCCCCTATCTGAAAGTCTGATAAATGCTGAAAAATGACTAAGTCCAAAAAAAAAATTTTTTTCACCTTTTTTCAATTTTACCCCCGTGGGATATATATTCTACCCACACACATTTGGAACTCTCCTGGGGTACCCTCACACATATTATTCCCTCATTTAGTGGATATTTTCACAAAAAAGTGAAATTTTCAAAAATTCTGAAATTTGGCTGAAAACAACTAAATATTAAGGACTCATCGGGCGAATCGCTCTGGAATTGAAATCAGAACGCTCACTGACATTTCCCCTATCTGAAAGTCTGATAAACGCTGAAAAAATGACTAAGTCCAAAAAAAATATTTTTCACCTTTTTTCAATTTTACCCCCGTGTGATATATATTCTACCCACACACATTTGGAACTCTCCTGGGGTACCCTCACACATATTATTCCCTCATTTAGTGGATATTTTCACAAAAAAGTGAAATTTTCAAAAATTCAGAAAATTGGCTGAAAACGACTAAATATGAAGGACTCATCGGGCGAATCGCTCTGGAACTTGAATCGGAACGCTCACTGACATTTCCCCTATCTGAAAGTCTGATAAATGCTGAAAAATGACTAAGTCCAAAAAAAAAATTTTTTTCACCTTTTTTCAATTTTACCCCCGTGGGATATATATTCTACCCACACACATTTGGAACTCTCCTGGGGTACCCTCACACATATTATTCCCTCATTTAGTGGATATTTTCACAAAAAAGTGAAATTTTCAAAAATTCTGAAATTTGGCTGAAAACAACTAAATATTAAGGACTCATCGGGCGAATCGCTCTGGAACTGAAATCGGAATGCTCACTGACATTTCCCCTATCTGAAAGTCTGATAAATGCTGAAAAATGACTAAGTCCAAAAAAAAAATTTTTTTCACCTTTTTTCAATTTTACCCCCGTGGGATATATATTCTACCCACACACATTTGGAACTCTCCTGGGGTACCCTCACACATATTATTCCCTCATTTAGTGGATATTTTCACAAAAAAGTGAAATTTTCAAAAATTCTGAAATTTGGCTGAAAACAACTAAATATTAAGGACTCATCGGGCGAATCGCTCAGGAACTGAAATCAGAAGGCTCACTGACATTTCCCCTATCTGAAAGTCTGATAAACGCTGAAAAAATGACTAAGTCCAAAAAAAAAATTTTTTCACCTTTTTTCAATTTTACCCCCGTGTGATATATATTCTACCCACACACATTTGGAACTCTCCTGGGGTACCCTCACACATATTATTTCCTCATTTAGTGGATATTTTCACAAAAAAGTGAAATTTTCAAAAATTCAGAAAATTGGCTGAAAACGACTAAATATGAAGGACTCATCGGGCGAATCGCTCTGGAACTTAAATCGGAACGCTCACTGACATTTCCCCTATCTGAAAGTCTGATAAATGCTGAAAAATGACTAAGTACAAAAAAAAATTTTTTTCACCTTTTTTCAATTTTACCCCCGTGGGATATATATTCTACCCACACACATTTGGAACTCTCCTGGGGTACCCTCACACATATTATTCCCTCATTTAGTGGATATTTTCACAAAAAAGTGAAATTTTCAAAAATTCTGAAATTTGGCTGAAAACAACTAAATATTAAGGACTCATCGGGCGAATCGCTCTGGAACTGAAATCAGAACGCTCACTGACATTTCCCCTATCTGAAAGTCTGATAAACGCTGAAAAAATGACTAAGTCCAAAAAAAAAAATTTTTCACCTTTTTTCAATTTTACCCCCGTGTGATATATATTCTACCCACACACATTTGGAACTCTCCTGGGGTACCCTCACACATATTATTCCCTCATTTAGTGGATATTTTCACAAAAAAGTGAAATTTTCAAAAATTCAGAAAATTGGCTGAAAACGACTAAATATGAAGGACTCATCGGGCGAATCGCTCTGGAACTTGAATCGGAACGCTCACTGACAATTCCCCTATCTGAAAGTCTGATAAATGCTGAAAAATGACTAAGTCCAAAAAAAAAATTTTTTTCACCTTTTTTCAATTTTACCCCCGTGGGATATATATTCTACCCACACACATTTGGAACTCTCCTGGGGTACCCTCACACATATTATTCCCTCATTTAGTGGATATTTTCACAAAAAAGTGAAATTTTCAAAAATTCAGAAAATTGGCTGAAAACGACTAAATATCAAGGACTCATCGGGCGAATCGCTCTGGAACTTGAATCGGAACGCTCACTGACATTTCCCCTATCTGAAAGTCTGATAAATGCTGAAAAATGACTAAGTCCAAAAAAAAAATTTTTTTCACCTTTTTTCAATTTTACCCCCGTGGGATATATATTCTACCCACACACATTTGGAACTCTCCTGGGGTACCCTCACACATATTATTCCCTCATTTAGTGGATATTTTCACAAAAAAGTGAAATTTTCAAAAATTCTGAAATTTGGCTGAAAACAACTAAATATTAAGGACTCATCGGGCGAATCGCTCTGGAACTGAAATCGGAACGCTCACTGACATTTCCCCTATCTGAAAGTCTGATAAACGCTGAAAAAATGACTAAGTCCAAAAAAAAAAATTTTTCACCTTTTTTCAATTTTACCCCCGTGTGATATATATTCTACCCACACACATTTGGAACTCTCCTGGGGTACCCTCACACATATTATTCCCTCATTTAGTGGATATTTTCACAAAAAAGTGAAATTTTCAAAAATTCAGAAAATTGGCTGAAAACGACTAAATATGAAGGACTCATCGGGCGAATCGCTCTGGAACTTAAATCGGAACGCTCACTGATATTTCCCCTATCTGAAAGTCTGATAAATGCTGAAAAATGACTAAGGCCAAAAAAAAAATTTTTTTCACCTTTTTTCAATTTTACCCTCGTGGGATATATATTCTACCCACACACATTTGGAACTCTCCTGGGGTACCCTCACACATATTATTCCCTCATTTAGTGGATATTTTCACAAAAAAGTGAAATTTTCAAAAATTCTGAAATTTGGCTGAAAACAACTAAATATTAAGGACTCATCGGGCGAATCGCTCTGGAACTGAAATCGGAACGCTCACTGACATTTCCCCTATCTGAAAGTCTGATAAACGCTGAAAAAATGACTAAGTCCAAAAAAAAAATTTTTTTCACCTTTTTTCAATTTTACCCCCGTGGGATATATATTCTACCCACACATATTTGGAACTCTCCTGGGGTACCCTCACACATATTATTCCCTCATTTAGTGGATATTTTCACAAAAAAGTGAAATTTTCAAAAATTCTGAAATTTGGCTGAAAACAACTAAATATTAAGGACTCATCGGGCGAATCGCTCTGGAACTGAAATCGGAACGCTCACTGACATTTCCCCTATCTGAAAGTCTGATAAACGCTGAAAAAATGACTAAGTCCAAAAAAAAAAAATTTTTCACCTTTTTTCAATTTTACCCCCGTGTGATATATATTCTACCCACACACATTTGGAACTCTCCTGGGGTACCCTCACACATATTATTCCCTCATTTAGTGGATATTTTCAAAAAAAAAGTGAAATTTTCAAAAATTCAGAAAGTTGGCTGAAAACGACTAAATATGAAGGACTCATCGGGTGAATCGCTCTGGAACTGAAATCGGAACGCTCACTGACATTTCCCCTATCTGAAAGTCTGATAAACGCTGAAAAAATGACTAAGTCCAAAAAAAAAATTTTTTTCACCTTTTTTCAATTTTACCCCCGTGGGATATATATTCTACCCACACATATTTGGAACTCTCCTGGGGTACCCTCACACATATTATTCCCTCATTTAGTGGATATTTTCACAAAAAAGTGAAATTTTCAAAAATTCTGAAATTTGGCTGAAAACAACTAAATATTAAGGACTCATCGGGCGAATCGCTCTGGAACTGAAATCGGAACGCTCACTGACATTTCCCCTATCTGAAAGTCTGATAAACGCTGAAAAAATGACTAAGTCCAAAAAAAAAAATTTTTCACCTTTTTTCAATTTTACCCCCGTGTGATATATATTCTACCCACACACATTTGGAACTCTCCTGGGGTACCCTCACACATATTATTCCCTCATTTAGTGGATATTTTCAAAAAAAAAGTGAAATTTTCAAAAATTCAGAAAGTTGGCTGAAAACGACTAAATATGAAGGACTCATCGGGTGAATCGCTCTGGAACTGAAATCGGAATGCTCACTGACATTTCCCCTATCTGAAAGTCTGATAAATGCTGAAAAAATGACTAAGTCCAAAAAAAAAAATTTTTTCACCTTTTTTCAATTTTACCCCCGTGGGATATATATTCTACCCACACACATTTGGAACTCTCCTCGGGTACCCTCACACATATTATTCCCTCATTTAGTGGATATTTTCACAAAAAAGTGAAATTTTCAAAAATTCTGAAATTTGGCTGAAAACAACTAAATATTAAGGACTCATCGGGCGAATCGCTCTGGAACTGAAATCAGAACGCTCACTGACATTTCCCCTATCTGAAAGTCTGATAAACGCTGAAAAAATGACTAAGTCCAAAAAAAAAAATTTTTCACCTTTTTTCAATTTTACCCCCGTGTGATATATATTCTACCCACACACATTTGGAACTCTCCTGGGGTACCCTCACACATATTATTCCCTCATTTAGTGGATATTTTCACAAAAAAGTGAAATTTTCAAAAATTCAGAAAATTGGCTGAAAACGACTAAATATGAAGGACTCATCGGGCGAATCGCTCTGGAACTGAAATCGGAACGCTCACTGACATTTCCCCTATCTGAAAGTCTGATAAATGCTGAAAAAATGACTAAGTCCAAAAAAAAAAATTTTTTCACCTTTTTTCAATTTTACCCCCGTGGGATATATATTCTACCCACACACATTTGGAACTCTCCTGGGGTACCCTCACACATATTATTCCCTCATTTAGTGGATATTTTCACAAAAAAGTGAAATTTTCAAAAATTCTGAAATTTGGCTGAAAACAACTAAATATTAAGGACTCATCGGGCGAATCGCTCTGGAACTGAAATCGGAACGCTCACTGACATTTCCCCTATCTGAAAGTCTGATACACGCTGAAAAAATGACTAAGTCCAAAAAAAAATATTTTTTACCTTTTTTCAATTTTACCCCCGTGTGATATATATTCTACCCACACACATTTGGAACTCTCCTGGGGTACCCTCACACATATTATTCCCTCATTTAGTGGATATTTTCACAAAAAAGTGAAATTTTCAAAAATTCAGAAAATTGGCTGAAAACGACTAAATATGAAGGACTCATCGGGCGAATCGCTCTGGAACTGAAATCGGAACGCTCACTGACATTTCCCCTATCTGAAAGTCTGATAAATGCTGAAAAAATGACTAAGTCGAAAAAAAAAAATTTTTTCACCTTTTTTCAATTTTACCCCCGTGGGATATATATTCTACCCACACACATTTGGAACTCTCCTGGGGTACCCTCACACATATTATTCCCTCATTTAGTGGATATTTTCACAAAAAAGTGAAATTTTCAAAAATTCTGAAATTTGGCTGAAGACAACTAAATATTAAGGACTCATCGCGCGAATCGCTCTGGAACTGAAATCGGAACGCTCACTGACATTTCCCCTATCTGAAAGTCTGATAAACGCTGAAAAAATGACTAAGTCCAAAAAAAAATATTTTTCACCTTTTTTCAATTTTACCCCCGTGTGATATATATTCTACCCACACACATTTGGAACTCTCCTGGGGTACCCTCACACATATTATTCCCTCATTTAGTGGATATTTTCACAAAAAAGTGAAATTTTCAAAAATTCAGAAAATTGGCTGAAAACGACTAAATATGAAGGACTCATCGGGCGAATCGCTCTGGAACTGAAATGGGAACGCTCACTGACATTTCCCCTATCTGAAAGTCTGATAAATGCTGAAAAAATGACTAAGTCCAAAAAAAAAAATTTTTTCACCTTTTTTCAATTTTACCCCCGTGGGATATATATTCTACCCACACACATTTGGAACTCTCCTGGGGTACCCTCACACATATTATTCCCTCATTTAGTGGATATTTTCACAAAAAAGTGAAATTTTTAAAAATTCTGAAATTTGGCTGAAAACAACTAAATATTAAGGACTCATCAGGCGAATCGTTCTGGAACTGAAATAGGAATGCTCACTGACATTTCCCCTATCTGAAAGTCTGATAAATGCTGAAAAATGACTAAGTCCAAAAAAAAAATTTTTTTCACCTTTTTTCAATTTTACCCCCGTGGGATATATATTCTACCCACACACATTTGGAACTCTCCTGGGGTACCCTCACACATATTATTCCCTCATTTAGTGGATATTTTCACAAAAAAGTGAAATTTTCAAAAATTCTGAAATTTGGCTGAAAACAACTAAATATTAAGGACTCATCAGGCGAATCGCTCTGGAACTGAAATCAGAACGCTCACTGACATTTCCCCTATCTGAAAGTCTGATAAACGCTGAAAAAATGACTAAGTCCAAAAAAAAAAATTTTTCACCTTTTTTCAATTTTACCCCCATGTGATATATATTCTACCCACACACATTTGGAACTCTCCTGGGGTACCCTCACACATATTATTCCCTCATTTAGTGGATATTTTCACAAAAAAGTGAAATTTTCAAAAATTCAGAAAATTGGCTGAAAACGACTAAATATGAAGGACTCATCGGGCGAATCGCTCTGGAACTGAAATCGGAACGCTCACTGACATTTCCCCTATCTGAAAGTCTGATAAATGCTGAAAAATGACTAAGTCCAAAAAAAAAATTTTTTTCACCTTTTTTCAATTTTACCCCCGTGGCATATATATTCTACCCACACACATTTGGAACTCTCCTGGGGTACCCTCACACATATTATTCCCTCATTTAGTGGATATTTTCACAAAAAAGTGAAATTTTCAAAAATTCAGAAAGTTGGCTGAAAACGACTAAATATGAAGGACTCATCGGGTGAATCGCTCTGGAACTGAAATCGGAACGCTCACTGACATTTCCCCTATCTGAAAGTCTGATAAATGCTGAAAAATGACTAAGTCCAAAAAAAAAATTTTTTTCACCTTTTTTCAATTTTACCCCCGTGGGATATATATTCTACCCACACACATTTGGAACTCTCCTGGGGTACCCTCACACATATTATTCCCTCATTTAGTGGATATTTTCACAAAAAAGTGAAATTTTCAAAAATTCTGAAATTTGGCTGAAAACAACTAAATATTAAGGACTCATCGGGTGAATCGCTCTGGAACTGAAATCAGAACGCTCACTGACATTTCCCCTATCTGAAAGTCTGATAAACGCTGAAAAAATGACTAAGTCCAAAAAAAAAAATTTTTCACCTTTTTTCAATTTTACCCCCGTGTGATATATATTCTACCCACACACATTTGGAACTCTCCTGGGATACCCTCACACATATTATTCCCTCATTTAGTGGATATTTTCACAAAAAAGTGAAATTTTCAAAAATTCAGAAAATTGGCTGAAAACGACTAAATATGAAGGACTCATCGGGCGAATCGCTCTGGAACTGAAATCGGAACGCTCACTGACATTTCCCCTATCTGAAAGTCTGATAAATGCTGAAAAATGACTAAGTCCAAAAAAAAATTTTTTTCACCTTTTTTCAATTTTACCCCCGTGGCATATATATTCTACCCACACACATTTGGAACTCTCCTGGGGTACCCTCACACATATTATTCCCTCATTTAGTGGATATTTTCACAAAAAAGTGAAATTTTCAAAAATTCAGAAAGTTGGCTGAAAACGACTAAATATGAAGGACTCATCGGGTGAATCGCTCTGGAACTGAAATCGGAACGCTCACTGACATTTCCCCTATCTGAAAGTCTGATAAATGCTGAAAAATGACTAAGTCCAAAAAAAAAATTTTTTTCACCTTTTTTCAATTTTACCCCCGTGGGATATATATTCTACCCACACACATTTGGAACTCTCCTGGGGTACCCTCACACATATTATTCCCTCATTTAGTGGATATTTTCACAAAAAAGTGAAATTTTCAAAAATTCTGAAATTTGGCTGAAAACAACTAAATATTAAGGACTCATCGGGCGAATCGCTCTGGAACTGAAATCAGAACGCTCACTGACATTTCCCCTATCTGAAAGTCTGATAAACGCTGAAAAAATGACTAAGTCCAAAAAAAAAAATTTTTCACCTTTTTTCAATTTTACCCCCGTGTGATATATATTCTACCCACACACATTTGGAACTCTCCTGGGGTACCCTCACACATATTATTCCCTCATTTAGTGGATATTTTCACAAAAAAGTGAAATTTTCAAAAATTCAGAAAATTGGCTGAAAACGACTAAATATGAAGGACTCATCGGGCGAATCGCTCTGGAACTGAAATGGGAACGCTCACTGACATTTCCCCTATCTGAAAGTCTGATAAATGCTGAAAAAATGACTAAGTCCAAAAAAAAAAATTTTTTCACCTTTTTTCAATTTTACCCCCGTGGGATATATATTCTACCCACACACATTTGGAACTCTCCTGGGGTACCCTCACACATATTATTCCCTCATTTAGTGGATATTTTCACAAAAAAGTGAAATTTTTAAAAATTCTGAAATTTGGCTGAAAACAACTAAATATTAAGGACTCATCGGGCGAATCGTTCTGGAACTGAAATAGGAATGCTCACTGACATTTCCCCTATCTGAAAGTCTGATAAATGCTGAAAAATGACTAAGTCCAAAAAAAAAATTTTTTTCACCTTTTTTCAATTTTACCCCCGTGGGATATATATTCTACCCACACACATTTGGAACTCTCCTGGGGTACCCTCACACATATTATTCCCTCATTTAGTGGATATTTTCACAAAAAAGTGAAATTTTCAAAAATTCTGAAATTTGGCTGAAAACAACTAAATATTAAGGACTCATCAGGCGAATCGCTCTGGAACTGAAATCAGAACGCTCACTGACATTTCCCCTATCTGAAAGTCTGATAAACGCTGAAAAAATGACTAAGTCCAAAAAAAAAAATTTTTCACCTTTTTTCAATTTTACCCCCATGTGATATATATTCTACCCACACACATTTGGAACTCTCCTGGGGTACCCTCACACATATTATTCCCTCATTTAGTGGATATTTTCACAAAAAAGTGAAATTTTCAAAAATTCAGAAAATTGGCTGAAAACGACTAAATATGAAGGACTCATCGGGCGAATCGCTCTGGAACTGAAATCGGAACGCTCACTGACATTTCCCCTATCTGAAAGTCTGATAAATGCTGAAAAATGACTAAGTCCAAAAAAAAAATTTTTTTCACCTTTTTTCAATTTTACCCCCGTGGCATATATATTCTACCCACACACATTTGGAACTCTCCTGGGGTACCCTCACACATATTATTCCCTCATTTAGTGGATATTTTCACAAAAAAGTGAAATTTTCAAAAATTCTGAAATTTGGCTGAAAACAACTAAATATTAAGGACTCATCGGGTGAATCGCTCTGGAACTGAAATCAGAACGCTCACTGACATTTCCCCTATCTGAAAGTCTGATAAACGCTGAAAAAATGACTAAGTCCAAAAAAAAAAATTTTTCACCTTTTTTCAATTTTACCCCCGTGTGATATATATTCTACCCACACACATTTGGAACTCTCCTGGGATACCCTCACACATATTATTCCCTCATTTAGTGGATATTTTCACAAAAAAGTGAAATTTTCAAAAATTCAGAAAATTGGCTGAAAACGACTAAATATGAAGGACTCATCGGGCGAATCGCTCTGGAACTGAAATCGGAACGCTCACTGACATTTCCCCTATCTGAAAGTCTGATAAATGCTGAAAAATGACTAAGTCCAAAAAAAAATTTTTTTCACCTTTTTTCAATTTTACCCCCGTGGCATATATATTCTACCCACACACATTTGGAACTCTCCTGGGGTACCCTCACACATATTATTCCCTCATTTAGTGGATATTTTCACAAAAAAGTGAAATTTTCAAAAATTCAGAAAGTTGGCTGAAAACGACTAAATATGAAGGACTCATCGGGTGAATCGCTCTGGAACTGAAATCGGAACGCTCACTGACATTTCCCCTATCTGAAAGTCTGATAAATGCTGAAAAATGACTAAGTCCAAAAAAAAAATTTTTTTCACCTTTTTTCAATTTTACCCCCGTGGGATATATATTCTACCCACACACATTTGGAACTCTCCTGGGGTACCCTCACACATATTATTCCCTCATTTAGTGGATATTTTCACAAAAAAGTGAAATTTTCAAAAATTCTGAAATTTGGCTGAAAACAACTAAATATTAAGGACTCATCGGGCGAATCGCTCTGGAACTGAAATCAGAACGCTCACTGACATTTCCCCTATCTGAAAGTCTGATAAACGCTGAAAAAATGACTAAGTCCAAAAAAAAAAATTTTTCACCTTTTTTCAATTTTACCCCCGTGTGATATATATTCTACCCACACACATTTGGAACTCTCCTGGGGTACCCTCACACATATTATTCCCTCATTTAGTGGATATTTTCACAAAAAAGTGAAATTTTCAAAAATTCAGAAAATTGGCTGAAAACGACTAAATATGAAGGACTCATCGGGCGAATCGCTCTGGAACTGAAATGGGAACGCTCACTGACATTTCCCCTATCTGAAAGTCTGATAAATGCTGAAAAAATGACTAAGTCCAAAAAAAAAAATTTTTTCACCTTTTTTCAATTTTACCCCCGTGGGATATATATTCTACCCACACACATTTGGAACTCTCCTGGGGTACCCTCACACATATTATTCCCTCATTTAGTGGATATTTTCACAAAAAAGTGAAATTTTTAAAAATTCTGAAATTTGGCTGAAAACAACTAAATATTAAGGACTCATCGGGCGAATCGTTCTGGAACTGAAATAGGAATGCTCACTGACATTTCCCCTATCTGAAAGTCTGATAAATGCTGAAAAATGACTAAGTCCAAAAAAAAAATTTTTTTCACCTTTTTTCAATTTTACCCCCGTGGGATATATATTCTACCCACACACATTTGGAACTCTCCTGGGGTACCCTCACACATATTATTCCCTCATTTAGTGGATATTTTCACAAAAAAGTGAAATTTTCAAAAATTCTGAAATTTGGCTGAAAACAACTAAATATTAAGGACTCATCAGGCGAATCGCTCTGGAACTGAAATCAGAACGCTCACTGACATTTCCCCTATCTGAAAGTCTGATAAACGCTGAAAAAATGACTAAGTCCAAAAAAAAAAATTTTTCACCTTTTTTCAATTTTACCCCCATGTGATATATATTCTACCCACACACATTTGGAACTCTCCTGGGGTACCCTCACACATATTATTCCCTCATTTAGTGGATATTTTCACAAAAAAGTGAAATTTTCAAAAATTCAGAAAGTTGGCTGAAAACGACTAAATATGAAGGACTCATCGGGTGAATCGCTCTGGAACTGAAATCGGAACACTCACTGACATTTCCCCTATCTGAAAGTCTGATAAATGCTGAAAAATGACTAAGTCCAAAAAAAAAATTTTTTTCACCTTTTTTCAATTTTACCCCCGTGGGATATATATTCTACCCACACACATTTGGAACTCTCCTGGGGTACCCTCACACATATTATTCCCTCATTTAGTGGATATTTTCACAAAAAAGTGAAATTTTCAAAAATTCTGAAATTTGGCTGAAAACAACTAAATATTAAGGACTCATCGGGCGAATCGCTCTGGAACTGAAATCAGAACGCTCACTGACATTTCCCCTATCTGAAAGTCTGATAAACGCTGAAAAAATGACTAAGTCCAAAAAAAAAAATTTTTCACCTTTTTTCAATTTTACCCCCGTGTGATATATATTCTACCCACACACATTTGGAACTCTCCTGGGATACCCTCACACATATTATTCCCTCATTTAGTGGATATTTTCACAAAAAAAGTGAAATTTTCAAAAATTCAGAAAATTGGCTGAAAACGACTAAATATGAAGGACTCATCGGGCGAATCGCTCTGGAACTGAAATCGGAACGCTCACTGACATTTCCCCTATCTGAAAGTCTGATAAATGCTGAAAAATGACTAAGTCCAAAAAAAAAATTTTTTTCACCTTTTTTCAATTTTACCCCCGTGGCATATATATTCTACCCACACACATTTGGAACTCTCCTGGGGTACCCTCACACATATTATTCCCTCATTTAGTGGATATTTTCACAAAAAAGTGAAATTTTCAAAAATTCAGAAAGTTGGCTGAAAACGACTAAATATGAAGGATTCATCGGGTGAATCGCTCTGGAACTGAAATCGGAACGCTCACTGACATTTCCCCTATCTGAAAGTCTGATAAATGCTGAAAAATGACTAAGTCCAAAAAAAAAAATTTTTTCACCTTTTTTCAATTTTACCCCCGTGGGATATATATTCTACCCACACACATTTGGAACTCTCCTGGGGTACCCTCACACATATTATTCCCTCATTTAGTGGATATTTTCACAAAAAAGTGAAATTTTCAAAAATTCTGAAATTTGGCTGAAAACAACTAAATATTAAGGACTCATCGGGCGAATCGCTCTGGAACTGAAATCAGAACGCTCACTGACATTTCCCCTATCTGAAAGTCTGATAAACGCTGAAAAAATGACTAAGTCCAAAAAAAAAAATTTTTCACCTTTTTTCAATTTTACCCCCGTGTGATATATATTCTACCCACACACATTTGGAACTCTCCTGGGGTACCCTCACACATATTATTCCCTCATTTAGTGGATATTTTCACAAAAAAGTGAAATTTTCAAAAATTCAGAAAATTGGCTGAAAACGACTAAATATGAAGGACTCATCGGGCGAATCGCTCTGGAACTGAAATCAGAACGCTCACTGACATTTCCCCTATCTGAAAGTCTGATAAACGCTGAAAAAATGACTAAGTCCAAAAAAAAAAATTTTTCACCTTTTTTCAATTTTACCCCCGTGTGATATATATTCTACCCACACACATTTGGAACTCTCCTGGGATACCCTCACACATATTATTCCCTCATTTAGTGGATATTTTCACAAAAAAGTGAAATTTTCAAAAATTCAGAAAATTGGCTGAAAACGACTAAATATGAAGGACTCATCGGGCGAATCGCTCTGGAACTGAAATCGGAACGCTCACTGACATTTCCCCTATCTGAAAGTCTGATAAATGCTGAAAAATGACTAAGTCCAAAAAAAAAATTTTTTTCACCTTTTTTCAATTTTACCCCCGTGGCATATATATTCTACCCACACACATTTGGAACTCTCCTGGGGTACCCTCACACATATTATTCCCTCATTTAGTGGATATTTTCACAAAAAAGTGAAATTTTCAAAAATTCAGAAAGTTGGCTGAAAACGACTAAATATGAAGGACTCATCGGGTGAATCGCTCTGGAACTGAAATCGGAACGCTCACTGACATTTCCCCTATCTGAAAGTCTGATAAATGCTGAAAAATGACTAAGTCCAAAAAAAAAATTTTTTTCACCTTTTTTCAATTTTACCCCCGTGGGATATATATTCTACCCACACACATTTGGAACTCTCCTGGGGTACCCTCACACATATTATTCCCTCATTTAGTGGATATTTTCACAAAAAAGTGAAATTTTCAAAAATTCTGAAATTTGGCTGAAAACAACTAAATATTAAGGACTCATCGGGCGAATCGCTCTGGAACTGAAATCAGAACGCTCACTGACATTTCCCCTATCTGAAAGTCTGATAAATGCTGAAAAAATGACTAAGTCCAAAAAAAAAAATTTTTTCACCTTTTTTCAATTTTACCCCCGTGGGATATATATTCTACCCACACACATTTGGAACTCTCCTGGGGTACCCTCACACATATTATTCCCTCATTTAGTGGATATTTTCACAAAAAAGTGAAATTTTCAAAAATTCTGAAATTTGGCTGAAAACAACTAAATATTAAGGACTCATCGGGCGAATCGCTCTGGAACTGAAATCAGAACGCTCACTGACATTTCCCCTATCTGAAAGTCTGATAAACGCTGAAAAAATGACTAAGTCCAAAAAAAAAAATTTTTCACCTTTTTTCAATTTTACCCCCGTGTGATATATATTCTACCCACACACATTTGGAACTCTCCTGGGGTACCCTCACACATATTATTCCCTCATTTAGTGGATATTTTCACAAAAAAGTGAAATTTTCAAAAATTCAGAAAATTGGCTGAAAACGACTAAATATGAAGGACTCATCGGGCGAATCGCTCTGGAACTTAAATCGGAACGCTCACTGACATTTCCCCTATCTGAAAGTCTGATAAATGCTGAAAAATGACTAAGTACAAAAAAAAATTTTTTTCACCTTTTTTCAATTTTACCCCCGTGGGATATATATTCTACCCACACACATTTGGAACTCTCCTGGGGTACCCTCACACATATTATTCCCTCATTTAGTGGATATTTTCACAAAAAAGTGAAATTTTCAAAAATTCTGAAATTTGGCTGAAAACAACTAAATATTAAGGACTCATCGGGCGAATCGCTCTGGAACTGAAATCGGAACGCTTACTGACATTTCCCCTATCTGAAAGTCTGATAAACGCTGAAAAAATGACTAAGTCCAAAAAAAATATTTTTCACCTTTTTTCAATTTTACCCCCGTGTGATATATATTCTACCCACACACATTTGGAACTCTCCTGGGGTACCCTCACACATATTATTCCCTCATTTAGTGGATATTTTCACAAAAAAGTGAAATTTTCAAAAATTCAGAAAATTGGCTGAAAACGACTAAATATGAAGGACTCATCGGGCGAATCGCTCTGGAACTTGAATCGGAACGCTCACTGACATTTCCCCTATCTGAAAGTCTGATAAATGCTGAAAAATGACTAAGTCCAAAAAAAAAATTTTTTTCACCTTTTTTCAATTTTACCCCCGTGGGATATATATTCTACCCACACACATTTGGAACTCTCCTGGGGTACCCTCACACATATTATTCCCTCATTTAGTGGATATTTTCACAAAAAAGTGAAATTTTCAAAAATTCTGAAATTTGGCTGAAAACAACTAAATATTAAGGACTCATCGGGCGAATCGCTCTGGAACTGAAATCGGAACGCTTACTGACATTTCCCCTATCTGAAAGTCTGATAAACGCTGAAAAAATGACTAAGTCCAAAAAAAATATTTTTCACCTTTTTTCAATTTTACCCCCGTGTGATATATATTCTACCCACACACATTTGGAACTCTCCTGGGGTACCCTCACACATATTATTCCCTCATTTAGTGGATATTTTCACAAAAAAGTGAAATTTTCAAAAATTCAGAAAATTGGCTGAAAACGACTAAATATGAAGGACTCATCGGGCGAATCGCTCTGGAACTTGAATCGGAACGCTCACTGACATTTCCCCTATCTGAAAGTCTGATAAATGCTGAAAAATGACTAAGTCCAAAAAAAAAATTTTTTTCACCTTTTTTCAATTTTACCCCCGTGGGATATATATTCTACCCACACACATTTGGAACTCTCCTGGGGTACCCTCACACATATTATTCCCTCATTTAGTGGATATTTTCACAAAAAAGTGAAATTTTCAAAAATTCTGAAATTTGGCTGAAAACAACTAAATATTAAGGACTCATCGGGCGAATCGCTCTGGAACTGAAATCAGAACGCTCACTGACATTTCCCCTATCTGAAAGTCTGATAAACGCTGAAAAAATGACTAAGTCCAAAAAATAAAATTTTTCACCTTTTTTCAATTTTACCCCCGTGTGATATATATTCTACCCACACACATTTGGAACTCTCCTGGGGTACCCTCACACATATTATTCCCTCATTTAGTGGATATTTTCACAAAAAAGTGAAATTTTCAAAAATTCAGAAAATTGGCTGAAAACGACTAAATATGAAGGACTCATCGGGCGAATCGCTCTGGAACTTAAATCGGAACGCTCACTGACATTTCCCCTATCTGAAAGTCTGATAAATGCTGAAAAATGACTAAGTCCAAAAAAAAAATTTTTTTCACCTTTTTTCAATTTTACCCCCGTGGGGTATATATTCTACCCACACACATTTGGAACTCTCCTGGGGTACCCTCACACATATTATTCCCTCATTTAGTGGATATTTTCACAAAAAAGTGAAATTTTCAAAAATTCTGAAATTTGGCTGAAAACAACTAAATATTAAGGACTCATCGGGCGAATCGCTCTGGAACTGAAATCAGAACGCTCACTGACATTTCCCCTATCTGAAAGTCTGATAAACGCTGAAAAAATGACTAAGTCCAAAAAAAAAAATTTTTCACCTTTTTTCAATTTTACCCCCGTGTGATATATATTCTACCCACACACATTTGGAACTCTCCTGGGGTACCCTCACACATATTATTCCCTCATTTAGTGGATATTTTCACAAAAAAGTGAAATTTTAAAAAATTCAGAAAATTGGCTGAAAACGACTAAATATGAAGGACTCATCGGGCGAATCGCTCTGGAACTTGAATCGGAACGCTCACTGACATTTCCCCTATCTGAAAGTCTGATAAATGCTGAAAAATGACTAAGTCCAAAAAAAAAATTTTTTTCACCTTTTTTCAATTTTACCCCCGTGGGATATATATTCTACCCACACACATTTGGAACTCTCCTGGGGTACCCTCACACATATTATTCCCTCATTTAGTGGATATTTTCACAAAAAAGTGAAATTTTCAAAAATTCTGAAATTTGGCTGAAAACAACTAAATATTAAGGACT
Organism: Phyllobates terribilis; assembly: GCF_046119375.1. Taxonomy (NCBI): domain Eukaryota; kingdom Metazoa; phylum Chordata; class Amphibia; order Anura; family Dendrobatidae; genus Phyllobates; species Phyllobates terribilis. The sequence continues at coordinate 2,151 of NW_027363566.1, read as the reverse complement.
CATCGGGCGAATCGCTCTGGAACTGAAATCGGAACGCTCACTGACATTTCCCCTATCTGAAAGTCTGATAAACGCTGAAAAAATGACTAAGTCCAAAAAAAAATATTTTTCACCTTTTTTCAATTTTACCCCCGTGTGATATATATTCTACCCACACACATTTGGAACTCTCCTGGGGTACCCTCACACATATTATTCCCTCATTTAGTGGATATTTTCACAAAAAAGTGAAATTTTCAAAAATTCAGAAAATTGGCTGAAAACAACTAAATATTAAGGACTCATCGGGCGAATCGCTCTGGAACTGAAATCGGAACGCTCACTGACATTTCCCCTATCTGAAAGTCTGATAAATGCTGAAAAAATGACTAAGTGCAAAAAAAAAATTTTTTTCACCTTTTTTCAATTTTACCCCCGTGGGATATATATTCTACCCACACACATTTGGAACTCTCCTGGGGTACCCTCACACATATTATTCCCTCATTTAGTGGATATTTTCACAAAAAAGTGAAATTTTCAAAAATTCTGAAATTTGGCTGAAAACAACTAAATATTAAGGACTCATCAGGCGAATCGCTCTGGAACTGAAATCAGAACGCTCACTGACATTTCCCCTATCTGAAAGTCTGATAAACGCTGAAAAAATGACTAAGTCCAAAAAAAAAAATTTTTCACCTTTTTTCAATTTTACCCCCATGTGATATATATTCTACCCACACACATTTGGAACTCTCCTGGGGTACCCTCACACATATTATTCCCTCATTTAGTGGATATTTTCACAAAAAAGTGAAATTTTCAAAAATTCAGAAAATTGGCTGAAAACGACTAAATATGAAGGACTCATCGGGCGAATCACTCTGGAACTGAAATCGGAACGCTCACTGACATTTCCCCTATCTGAAAGTCTGATAAATGCTGAAAAAATGACTAAGTCCAAAAAAAAAAATTTTTTCACCTTTTTTCAATTTTACCCCCGTGGGATATATATTCTACCCACACACATTTGGAACTCTCCTGGGGTACCCTCACACATATTATTCCCTCATTTAGTGGATATTTTCACAAAAAAGTGAAATTTTCAAAAATTCTGAAATTTGGCTGAAAACAACTAAATATTAAGGACTCATCGGGCGAATCGCTCTGGAACTGAAATCGGAACGCTCACTGACATTTCCCCTATCTGAAAGTCTGATAAACGCTGAAAAAATGACTAAGTCCAAAAAAAAATATTTTTCACCTTTTTTCAATTTTACCCCCGTGTGATATATATTCTACCCACACACATTTGGAACTCTCCTGGGGTACCCTCACACATATTATTCCCTCATTTAGTGGATATTTTCACAAAAAAGTGAAATTTTCAAAAATTCAGAAAATTGGCTGAAAACAACTAAATATTAAGGACTCATCGGGCGAATCGCTCTGGAACTGAAATCGGAACGCTCACTGACATTTCCCCTATCTGAAAGTCTGATAAATGCTGAAAAAATGACTAAGTGCAAAAAAAAAATTTTTTTCACCTTTTTTCAATTTTACCCCCGTGGGATATATATTCTACCCACACACATTTGGAACTCTCCTGGGGTACCCTCACACATATTATTCCCTCATTTAGTGGATATTTTCACAAAAAAGTGAAATTTTCAAAAATTCTGAAATTTGGCTGAAAACAACTAAATATTAAGGACTCATCAGGCGAATCGCTCTGGAACTGAAATCAGAACGCTCACTGACATTTCCCCTATCTGAAAGTCTGATAAACGCTGAAAAAATGACTAAGTCCAAAAAAAAAAATTTTTCACCTTTTTTCAATTTTACCCCCATGTGATATATATTCTACCCACACACATTTGGAACTCTCCTGGGGTACCCTCACACATATTATTCCCTCATTTAGTGGATATTTTCACAAAAAAGTGAAATTTTCAAAAATTCAGAAAATTGGCTGAAAACGACTAAATATGAAGGACTCATCGGGCGAATCACTCTGGAACTGAAATCGGAACGCTCACTGACATTTCCCCTATCTGAAAGTCTGATAAATGCTGAAAAATGACTAAGTCCAAAAAAAAAATTTTTTTCACCTTTTTTCAATTTTACCCCCGTGGCATATATATTCTACCCACACACATTTGGAACTCTCCT